>NC_048268.2:32877286-33487286 GCF_005286985.2 Setaria viridis | reverse complement strand
GCGCGCGAGCCGCAGAGGCTGTTCAAGCTGCTCGACATGCTCGACGCGGTGGTCCGGGAGCGGGGGCGCCTCGAGGAGCTCTTCTCCGGCGAGTCCGCCACGCTGGCCGCCATCCGCGAGCGCGCGCGCGAGGTGGAACGCGCCCTGGCGCGCGCCGCCACCGGCGTGTTCTTCGAGTTTGGCCTCCGCATCGAGACGCACTACGTTACCGGCGCCGGCGAAGGCGTCGGCGACGTGCCCAAGATCGTGCGGTACGCCGTGAACTACCTCAAGTGCCTCGCGTCCGACGACTACCGCGCGCTCATGGACGCCGCGCTGCGGGCGGAGCGGGAGCGCGGCGGCGACGAGGACGAGGACGGGAGCGAGGGCGGCGGCGACCGCGCGCCGCCACTCGCCGAGGCGGCGTCGAACGTGCTGGAGGCGCTGCGCCGGCACGTCGAGGCGGCGCGCCGGGCGTGCGCGGACACGGTGGCGTCGCACGTGACGGCCATGAACGCGTACTGGTACATCTACATGCGCGCCCGGGGCTCGGAGCTGGCGAGGCTGGTCGGCGAGGACACCATGCGGCGGCGGTACAAGGCGGCGGCTGAGGAGGCGGCGTGGGAGTACCAGGACGCGGCGTGGACGCCGCTCGTTCGGCTCGTTGCCGGCGGCAGCTCCGGGGCGCCGAGGACCTGGCCGCCCGATGACGCGCGGGGAAAGGCAGCGGCGTTCGCCGACATGCTCGAGGATCGGGTGAGGCGGCACGGCGCCGAGTACAAGATCCCCGACGGCGACCTCCGGGGACAGATCAAGGCCGCGGCGGCCAAGGCGGTGCGCGGCGCGTACGCCGGGTTCTTGAAGGCCAACGACAAGGCCTTGGCCGGCGGCCGGAGGGAGATGCTGCCGCTGGACGTCATCGAGGGAATGGTTGGGCGGGTGTTCGACGAACTGGGCGATGGGGTAGCCGGCAGCGTCGGCCGGGCGAGGAGCAGCCGGAGCCGCCGGGAGTCGAGGGACAGCGCCAATCTCGAGGGCTTTGGCGTCTAAAGAGGCTATGTACTTAAGTTTGTGTTAGAACCAACAAAGAACGTTGTGTTAATTCCTCGAGCCTTTAGTTTTTCATAGACATTGTAAGCCTGACTATATTTCCACTGAGTACCTATTTTTTCTGCTTAACCCTTACGTGGCGTATGGTTCTGATTACTGAAGCTAACGAATTCCATTACGTATGTTTTATTACAGTGGTTTATAATCAATTGACACTATAATTGAATCCCTTACCTAAATAATATCTATACAAACTTGTTAACTGCTCCCCCTACCGTAATCAGATACAGCACCCACACCGTAATCTGATTACGTTATCAAAGTGCAACCAAACAAAGATGGTAATCACTCATTCCGCTGCTAAATACACTATAATCTGATTTCCTTTGTGTTCACGTTACCTTAGCACGAACCAAAACACGAAATGCAGCAAATTGAAAGAAAACATCTTTTAGATTTATTTTTTATAAAAAAATAGTTCAATTCCACTAGAGTTTTTTTAAAAAAAATCTACCTTCATTCTCTTTGTTTGATTGCACTCTGGTAACGTAATCAGATTACTATATGAGTATTGCATCTGATTACGGTGGGGAGGATGGGTAAAAAACTTGTATAGGTATTATTTAGGTAAGGAATTCGATTACAGTATCAAACTATCAATTGATTACATATCACCGCAATCAAACATATGTAATGGTGTTACTTATGTTACATTTGAGCTAACCAAACACCACCTTAGTCCCTTCGAAATGCAGCAAATTGAAAGAAAACATCTTTCATTTTTTTTATAAAAAAAGCAGTTCAATTCCATCAGATTTTTTTTTTTAAAAAATCTACCGTACTGTGCAGGGATGACTAGGTTGCGCACAATTTGTTTTCACTACTAGATAACCCTTTGTCCCTTTGAAATGCAACAATTTGAAAGAAAACATCTTTCAGAAAAAAACAGTTGAATTTCAGCAGATTTGTTTTAAAAAATATAATCTACCGTCCTGTGCAGGGATGACTATTGTGCACAATTTGTTCATCAACACACATACAAAAATGGACGGCGGCTGGTAGCCATGCAGAAAACGCACCTCGAACTGAACTAGAGATCATCTCACAAACTCGCAATCAAGGCAAACATAAGCAGGGCTTTTATCCCAGAACTGCGATGCAAGCAAGCAAATACATTACCAGGCACAGTTGATATGTATCGCATACACACCATAACGCTAAACTCCTTTTTGCACACAGCTAACCGACCACTATTATTCTGTAAATAGGCACACCCTAACATAGATACACTGATGCACACCACTAAGCTGCTGTTCTAGAAACTCAAAAGACTACCCTGGAGAAAGTCACACCTATACATTCTTCGACAACAGTTTTGTTAGCCCGTCTGAAGGTACCAGAGTTCGACTTGTTTGGCTTGATGGATAGCAAAGATCAAGTCACGCCTCCTATGAATAATTTGAGGGTTGTTTCAAGAATCTGACTCGGCAGGTCCTGGAACATCACATAATCAAACATGTTATGATAATTCATCCAAAATAATCATAGAGAAGCCTAGTGTCATTACTAAAGGAAGATGAAACTTACCTTCACCACAGAGCTGCTCAACTCGGCTTACAATATGCTTGCCATAGGTGTACTTCCTCAATGCTTGCAGATGACCCTTTACACGGCTGATGAGGAGTTCCCGCTGACTCTCATTGCATGTTTCGAGTATCTTCTGAACCACATAATTAGCAAACTGGTCCTTCATCATTGCCTAATTGAACATAATAAATGGTTAGCAAATATAACCTAGAATCCAGACAAAGGGAGACAAAGTTACAGACGAAAAGAGGCTCCTTCAGTTCATTTGTGACCATGACATGCACAGCTCCAAGAAGCTGAAAACACAGAACTGAAAGGCAGACACTCATGGCATTATCTGATTTGGATGCTCCCACATATATGCCATCTTCCCACCTCAGACCAGTTCATTGTAGCATTATTTCATAACCTCTCTGGGTCTGGAAAGAAGGATATGGATGATAGAAAAAACACGGAATTGCAAGTATTATACATACCAGCAAATTGTCATTGCCCTCTGTCTGCTCCACAATCTGCCTGATCAGAAGATCCCGCTCCGCAATGTCACCATGCTGAAAACACTTCTCTATCACATTTGATGCGAATTTATTTTGGCTCATGGTAACAACCTGTCCAGCCAATTTAGTAATAATTTGGCTCCTCTCATGAGCTTTTCCTCTTTCTAGAACATGCTGCAAAAGAACCAGAGAGAACAATAAGCTGCCAAGCAAGACGGAAACATATCAAACATTGGTAGGATCATAGGAGAAAAGGTGTCTGAGTATCCACCATATCAAATTACAAACAGATTTTACCTGTGTAACATAGTTGCCATACTGATCTTGAGCAAGGATGCACGCTGACTGCAAAATCTCATCTATTATGCACTGGCCTTGTGAATTACCACCACAATGCTCCAAAACTCTCTGCCCAGTAAGATATACATTAAACAGAGCACCAGAATCTCTCACCAAATTTGAATGTAATATTACTGTAAATTCACCTGAATTACACGGCAACCATATGGGTGCATTGAAAGGTTAGCAACTTGTCCTTGAAAAGCAGATACTATGAAACCAATATGTTCAGTAGGGACACATTCAATGCACTTCTGTATAACATGATTTCCATTTTGATCACGAACACATCGCATAACATGTCCATCAAGCTCACGAACTAGATCTATTTTCTGGTCAATTTCCATAACTTCAAGAGCCTGCTTGTTTCCAGAGAGGGGTTAGTGGAAGCAAGAATCAATAATGGTAGCTGTTAATTGCTTACACTAAGCTAGATGATAGCAAGAATCACATGAGAAACTAAGCTGTAAGTTGCTTGCACTGAATCACCAGTTCCAGTTACATTAGTAAGCAGTAATTTCTAGGTATACAGAAAGAAACCATTTTGCATATCATAAATACTTTCCCCTCAGAACACTATACTGATTACAAAAAATACCCCTCTAACAGTGGCATGCAGTGGATATGGATGTTGCGATAGAACCCTACTTTTTTTTTCTGCAATACAAAAATGAAAGGAAAAAAAAGAAAGAAAGAAAGACTTTATGTACAGAGACAAATATTAGTAAGGGAAAACACTGATCAGTATAGCACAAACTAAAAGGAATTGATCCTGCAGAAACTTATGATAATATATTAAGACACCGCAAGTTTCAAATGCTCACTCCACTACTGCTGCTATTCTCGTATAAACCTTAATTGCAATTTTGATATGAACTTGTCCAATAAAAGTTGTCAAATGAGCTACAGTAACTATCACCGCATTCAGGATCACCCAGTTTTACCACGACTGAAGCCATCTACCACTGGCACATGTAATTAGTATCACCCAGGATATCACTTAACTAAAGCCAGGCAGATTTGGAAGCGGTTTGAGACTTAGTATAACAAGTTGTTGAAAAGAAATGCTATACGCAAACAGAATTGAGGCATAGGTTTGGATAAACATAGTCTGTGTTTCTATGATTATTACAAAATATAGCCACATTTAATATAAAACATATTAAACAAAAAATAAAGAGTACCTTCTGAATTACTCTGCAGCCATACATCTGAAGACTCAAAGGCAAAACATGACCAACAAGCTTAGTGGCAAGATCCCTCCTTTGCTCACGAGTTCCATGTTCAAAGAACTGCAGTAATTACATGTCATTTCTTCTAATACAACTCAAGTTTACTGGCTACTTGTTACAAGGCTCTATGCGAGATTAAGTGACTAGATGTTGCATGCAATATACAAAAAATTTATTGTGGGCTAGGAGATTCACCCTTCCAACAGCATACCTTTTGGATCACATAGTTCCCAAAAACGTCAGTCATTAATGATGCAGCATGTGGAAGAACTTCTGTAAACACAGATGCCTTCTCTTCGGCAGTGCAGTTTTCCAACTTCTGCTGTATGAATCGGCTACCATGTTGGTCAGCACTGAGATCAAGAATACATACAGAATTAGCATACAAACCTTTGTTTCTTAGAATGGATGTTAAGACAGGATATGGACTAAATCAATAATCAACATCAGACAACTAACCTGTATTCCACTATACGACCTGTGATATCAGATAGCTCAACCCTACGTGCTCTGTTGGACTTCAATTCTTCTAGGAAAGAGCAGGCCTTTGGTTCATCAAACTTCTGTCTTTCTCGCTGTCCTTGAATCCCAGAATTAGCAGTAATATTTCTTGAGGGGGACTGAAATCCAGAGTCATTTCTCCTACCAGGAGGCAATGCTCCAGGCAATGTTTGTCCCTGAAACACCGGACTTGTAGGGTAACTCATCGGTACTCCAACATAGGGTGACATGCCTGGATAATTTGGAACAGCCCCTCCTCTTCTGGCTGTAGGAGAATTAGGAAAACCAGTTCTTGGAAGTTGAAGCCTCTGATCAGATGGGTATGCAGTTTGAGGTATCATCTTTTGTGGATCAAAGCTTTCAGCTGGATTCCCAACAACAGTAAATCTCGGGACCATTGGATTGTATTGATTTCCACCATTATACTGAAGTAATGAGGGCTGCTGAAAGAAATGAATGAAGTTTGGGTCAGGAATGGATGGCTGCATACCAACCCCAAGTTGTCCGTACATTTTATATGACTGCATAAAATCTGTTCCCCCAGTAGGATTCCCTGTTGAAGGAAAACCAGATGGCCTGCCACTAAAGCTTGGAGTCATTGGACTGTCAAGAGGTGTAGCAAGAGAACCTTGAGGAGGATAATTGCCCATAAAAGGTGGCAAAACTGAACCAGTTACAGGGTACCCGCCAGTTCCAATTGAGGTTGGAAATGCTGCAGGGTGCAAATTCTGATAATAAGGGCTTCCAAAAGAATTTGGTGTGAAGAAAGGTGTTGTCATACCAAGCTGTGGTAAAAATTGCTGCATGTCACCAGTAGGCAACTTAAGCTGAGTATGAGCCAAGTTATCAGCAAAAGGAACATGGGAAAGATGTGGTCCTTGAGGAGTCATTTGAATAGGATCACCTTGGGCTGGGAGCAAGGGGCCATACTGCTGCAAGACATTGTCCTGCCACTTCTGCTTAACAGATGAGGATGAATGGTCATCCAAACTCAACTTCAAATTCTTCATATTGGATTCCACATTATCAAGCTCAGTAACAGCTGCACCACTGCCAAGCACAGCATTTCCAAGTTTGGTGTCTATGGCCAGCTTTTCTTGCTGAGAAGTTTGCATACCAGTTTTGCTACCAGAATATGATGAACTGGAAAGGGGTGACGATGAAAGGTCATTGCTAATAGTACTTTTCAGTGGGCTTTTTGGTGTCCAAGAGTTCAAATCCGATTGCTTGACAGCATCCACTGACAAACTCCTTGATAAATTTATGTCAGAACGTGCAGCCATAGCATCACCAGTGTTGTTATTTGAAGGATTAGAATATGAACTATCAGGCAAAGAAGCAACACTCTGCTGAAAGCTCTCCTGAAGAAAATATAAACAGATGATGATAATACCATTTGTCACAATCAACAGAAAATCAAAGCATTAATTCAAACTTCATTGTAAATGCAAAAAGGAAAGAGTAAAGTAAGAATTAGGAAGGAACAAGCAAATACAGTAAGACTTAATTCCATAAAGCACAAATGTTGCACCACACTAGATTTCTTTTAAAACTTGTTAACAGCTTGCAAGCAGTAGCAATAGATTTTGGAAAGCAATTATATTTTACTGTTTTCACATAGGTTTACCAACTAACAACTGTTATAATAGAACATAAAACGAGACAAATCTTTTCCACATTTTTGTTAACTTTAAAAAATACCAAAGTGATCTAGACAGGCTAAAGTGCTAACATTTTGTTTGTCACGTGGTAAGATATGGAGAAACATTGGAGGTTGGAGCAATCAATTTTACATGTATTCAAAAGGAACCTTACTTTCCAGTTTTTATCCATAGATCATTAAATATCAGCTAAAGCAGGACTGAAATGTTGGACCGTGACATAAGATAACAATTGCATAAGTATGATGAAAAGTTGATATATTATTTCCAGTTCAAGCAAGTAAAAAGATAACACCGTCCCTACTCACTCATCCCCCTAAAGCCAATCATAAGTTGGATACAATATTACAATCAAAACCCAATCCAGTTTTCCATGTCACTACAACTACCAGCTAGCATGTTTCAACCATATTTCACTATTTTTCTTTGGTACATATAACTACAGATTGAATGCATGCAAAAAGCCTGAACCAAAAATGGCACATGTAGATAAAGGTAGAATTAATGCAACGGACCTGACAGAAAAAAAGGAGTATTTAATTCATGTCAAGCACTTACCAGCATAAAATCCTGGCTCTCAAAGTTGGATGTACTGGAGATAATCTGGGCATCCTCCACCGAACTTGAATCCAATCTTGGAGATTTATCATCCTCTGGCTCTTCTTTGTGAGTTGATAGAGTAGATCGAGGAATATATATGGAGCCTTTGCTGCTGTTATCTTGGGAGACCACCCTCCATTCTTTAGCCTTGCCAACCCGGTTCATTAATCGGCGGCTCTCCCTCGAAATAAGTGGTGGAGGGAGCCTTGGGTTCAGATTCACCTTGGACCCATAATACTCAAAATATGCTGGATCACCACGCAGTTGCTCCTCAGACTTGGAACTGTCAGTCATGTTATCCAAGCTTGCTAAACTGGCTTCAAAGCTCCCACTCTGCTGGCCAATGAGATGACCAAGAGCAGCAAGAGATCCTTCCATGCTAGGCGGTGCACTTCCACTGCGATTTGGGACAGATTCCCTCCAGCCACTATAAACCCCAGTGCCATTATCCACAAATCCCAAATCTTCCCCTGAAAGGCCACCAACTGATGAGTCAAATGCACCAAAGCCCTTACTCCAGTCCCTAGCCCCTGTCCCACCAATTAATCGGACAGCACTCTCAGTAGCCATTAGACTGCAGAGAAAGAAATTGGCCGGTTAGTGCCCATCAATAGATAAAATATGCAAGCAGCACATCCTTTATTACTTTCTCAACCAGATTATTGAAGCCTACATGTTTAGTAGTGCAGCAAGTAACAAGAATGGGAGTGTCAAGCAAATGCATTCTAGATTTCATTTCTAGGGGTCCATATTGGATAGAACAAGCTAACAGAAAAACGTACATGAAGGGTAACTAGTCATGCTGCTTTAACCAGATAATACCATACTTACATAACCTTGATAGCTCGGGGCCTCAATTTAAACACAGAAACATAGCAGTGAATCTCAATTGATGTAAATGACAAATCACAAATGAAAAGGTTGCCAAAGTGAGCTAAGGCACCAAAAGATAAGGCCTTTGGGATGTAATCATCCATATATTCGTCAAGTTGTACACAAACCTAGGCCACTCCCTAACTCAGCACTGCTCTCCCAGTCAATCTAGGGCAGGCGGGCAAGAGGGGGGGGGGGGGGGGTTGATAAAATTTCGATACGAGATCAGAAGATTAGCTGCTGGACTAATTCCCCAAGAGAAAGCACCCTTTTTTCACAAACAAGCCTACAAGAGGGCACTCCAAAAACAGTCGAAACACTGGAAGGGTGGCCAAATTCAGGAACACCCACAAACCCTTGTTGACAATTTGACAGCCACAAGACATCCCTGCAATTCCACCAACAGGAACCCTTGAATCCGATCCCAGAATCACAGCAACGCACACATTCACCTCGCTCAAAGGAAACTAGCCAACACTCAAGCAGTCAAGCTCCAACTACAGCCCTAAATCAACCCCAAAAATCCAGCAACCACAAGCGTGCTCAGGATCACACGGCCACACCATTCAACAGGAGAGAGAACGAAATACGGAGAGGGAAAGGAACGACCTTGTGGCCCCCGATCCAGCTGGCCGGCAGCCGGAAACCCTAGGCGACCAAGCACCAGCGCCACCACCAGTGGTTCCCCTCCCGAAGCTCGCCGTGACAAGCTTCTCCCTTTCTCCAGAGGCACCAATAACCTCAGCCTTATCCACCCCATTGAGAACACTCACTCTCTCTGGCATGAGCTTTCCTTTCCTCCACCTCCGTTTTACTCTCTTTCTTTTGTGACTCAGTGGACAAGAGGATGGATGACAGGCGGGGTCGAATGGGTGCGGCCGTACTGATCGGTCGCTTATAAAACCTGCAACCACCTGTGCCTGTGCGGCTAGGCTGGGTGCCACCGTGGTGGCATGCTTTGGGAGGCATGCAGTGGGGATGGGACAAACAGGGTCACAAGGCATCGTTTGTGTAAGGTGAACTAGGACAGCAGGATTATGCGGTAGCAGCACTATGCATACACGGACATTGGGGACACGCATTAAGCTTTTCTTGGGAAATAAAGAGGAAACAGATTTTTTTTTTGAGGAAAGAATGGACCTTTGAGATGGCAAATGTATTGCTAAAGGTAAACCACCATAGGTATGATACTAGGAGGTGAAATAAATTGCTTACATTTTTGTCCTTTCATCTAGACTTGTTTATTTAGTATTGTGCATATAATAATTTTTCTTAGGAGGAAAAATGAGAGTTCTTCTCATTATTACTTTCTGCAGGTATCAATGAGAAATTGGATATTTGGTGCTCATGAATTGAGTAAAATCTGCAAGTAAAACAGCTTTTATTACTTTCTCAACCACTTATTGAAGCCTAAATGTTTGGTAGGCAAACAAGTAACAATAATTCTGTCAAGCAAAGGCATTATAGATTTTATTTCCAGCAGTTTATGTTGCATAAAAGAATAAGCATGCAGAAAACATACGCAAAAGGTAATGCTACTTGGGCCTGGTAAGTAATACCATAATAACCAAACTATGACCGCTCAGGGCCTCAGAACAAATGAAAGAAACATAGCAGTGGAATCTCAATTGATGTAAATGACAAATGTACAAGTTGCCAAAGTGAGCCAGCCAAATTGGTCACACGTTTGCTAACATCCAGCGCCCCAACTGCAGTTACATTTCAGATGAGGCACCAAAAAGACAAGGCCTTTGGAGTGCAATCATGCAGATATCCATCGAATTGCACACCAACATAGTCCCCTGCCTACACCAGCAATCCGGCACCTCCCATTCCCCCACGCAATTTAGTAGGGAAAACATTTTTTTCACACTAGATAAAAACACGAGCTTGCCGCTGGATTAATTCCCCAAGCGAAAGCACACTTTTTTTTTCACATACAGACAAAGCCCACAAGGCACTTGAAACCAGCTGGAACACCGGAAGAGTGACCAATTTCAGGAAGCCCAGAAACATTCCCGCGATTCCATCGAAGGAAGCCCTTCACCCCCACGAACCCCAGAATCACAACAACGCACGCATTCCCTCGTGCAAAGGTGGGCTTGCCAGCACTCAAGCAGCCAAGCTCCAGCCACAGCCCAAAAAAAATTCCCCAAAAATCAAGCAAACGCCAAGCGCGCTAGCAGGCCGCCGCCACACCAGTCAACAGGGGGGAAGACGAGACACGGGGAGGGGGGAAAGGCGCGACCTTGCGGCCTCCGAGCCGGCCGGACGGCGGAACCCGAAACCCTAAGCTGCCGAGCAGCTCCACCAGCGCCGCCGCCGCCGCCGCCGCCACCAGCAGCAGCCCTCCTCCGGATGCTCGCCCGGGCGACAAGCCTCGCCCCCCTTTCTCCGGAGCCACCAACCACCCCGGCGGCCTTATCCACGCCTTCCGAAAACACTCTCTCTCCTCCAGAAGCTTTCCTTTCCTCCTCCACCTCCTCCTCCGCTTTTCCCTCTTTTTCTTTTGCGACTCGGTGGAGACGACGATGCACGACGAGAGAGGGAGGGGGTTGAATGAATGGGTGCGTGCGGCCGTACCGATCGGTCGCTTCTAAAACCCTCGAACCGCCCTGCTGCTGGGCCGGGCGCGACCGCGGCGGCGTGCTTTGGGGTTCGTGCCGGGGCTTGATGAGCGGCGGCGATGGGACGGACAGGGTCACGAGGCGTCGTTTGCGTACGGGGACCTAGGACGGCAGGATTCTGCGGCGGCGTCGCTACGCGTACACGGAGATTGGGGGGGACGCGCTTTACGCTTTCCTTTGGAAAAAAGACAGTGGATTTTTGTGTTTTTTAACTTTTATAAGGAAGGAACGGTGGGGTTTTGAGACGGCAAATCAGCAAATATCTTGCTAAAGATAATAAATATAATATCTATGTATTAGGAGCGTGCTTGGTTCCTAGCTTCATCTCGCCATCGTGAACTTTGAGGCGTCACATGACCTAGGCATCTGCATGGTTTGTCACAAAGATATAGCGCGCCAAAGTGTTTCCTTTGTTTTCATTGTTGTTGTGGCGCAATTTTTTAACACCGCATGTTAGGCATTGCTGCAAATGCGTCGCGGACAGTTGTGGTCAACAACCAAACAAGCCTAGGAGACGATAATGTTATTTTTATCCTTTCATCTAGATGTTTTTTAGTGTTGTGGTTAACATCGATAATGTCTATATGTTTTTTAGTGTTGTGGTTGACATCGTTTGTTAAGAGGGAAAATGGAAATGGACGTCCCTCTCATTTTTCTAGAGACGGTTATGAAGCTCTCAGAAAGAATTGTATTATTTTGGACTTGTTTAGCTACTGCTCCTGATTTTTAGTGGGAACCGAATTTTGGAGAGAGGTTATTTTATGGTTGAAAGTGATTATCTATGATTCTCTATGATTAACTTTATGAATAAAGATTTTATGCGCGAGAAGTGAATCAGGATAAGCTACTTTTTTCCAATTCACATCCCCTTGATTTAATTAAGATAATCACTTCTCTTTAAAAAATTATTTGACAGAGCTCCTCTCGTCTACTCTAGGAGCTCTACTGCCAACCAGGACAAGCAACAATTTCAATGAAAGAATCTTTTCATTTTTTCCTTTTTTATATTTTCCTTTTTTACTTGCTGGGCTAAGTAAGTTGGCATTCTTGTGGTGTACTGTCTGTCTCTTCGTAGCAGATGCCATTATTTTAAGTCTTGTTGACTCCTTCCACTACTGCCTGCTGCTAGACGCTACGGTCCTGAAGGAAACGTCAAGGGAACGTACTCTACCATTGCATAGAAAGAGCTCTGAGCTTTTGACCTGATCCAGCGTCAGTCTTATTCCATGCTCCCTTGCATTTTTAGAGTTTAAAATTTGTCCCAAACGAATACACATTTAGAGATGGAATCACTTTCTCTTCTCCTAAAATACAATGATTAAATTTTTATAAGGGATATATATAATTTCTTACTAACATTAATTTCTTCGCGTCAACTCAAAAAATGCATTTATTTTTATTTTAGGAAGCTTCTGTCAAGAGAAAGTGTACTTCTTCGCAATAATATTTTTCTGAGAGTGGATTACGGTGCATGTGCACACATGCTTTTTTTCCTCGTACAATCGAACAAAAATTACGACAATTCCGCTAGTGGTGAGAATATATAATGTTGTTATGGACCACTGATTATTCCTTTTGCATGTGACAAATGGAAACTGAAATAGCACAGCGGATGAGATGAGGTCATCAAAATTTGTTACACCTCCATGTAGGGAGGCAGAACCGCAGGGACAGGACACGTTTACTGAACAAATTCGTGCTCCTACATGCTGACGAGTTCTGATTGCTGGACACAGCACACAGGGCACCTCGCTCCGGCGCGCGTAGCCGGACGCCGAGGCATGGCTCCGGCCACCGCGTCGACCTCAGGCCTCAGGCACGGTCGCAGAGCACGCCGGAACAGGACATGCAGACACGCACGCAGGAAAGCAAGCCAAGGAGACGGCGTGGGCCGGGATTTCGTTTCCTGCCCAAGCCTATAAATAATCAGTCCGTCCATCGGTGGCCCATTGGCCCGACTCGATCTCTCCATGTTCTTCGTCGGCACGATCGCAGCAGGTCCACCGATCGAGGGTTCCGGACGACATGGCCGGCCGCTTCTTGCTCCGGAAGCTCTCCTCCGGCATGTCGAGGTCGGGAAGCCTCCTCGGCGCCCACGCGCCGGCGGCCTCTGCCAGCGCCGCCGCTCCGGCCACCGGTCCTGCAGCTTCGGTCTCTAGGAATTCTAGCTATTTTCTTCGATCTCTTGATCCATCCATGTCTGCCTCGCTGCCTGAGTACAAAGGATGTCTTATTGTGTTAGCATTGTGATAAAGTTGCATCAGTAATGTGTTGTTTTCTCTAATCTTGTGAAAAGGAATTGTTGGCGTCACACGAATGCGCTAGATCACACGGGTCGCGAACAAACCGAATAACTAAGATGCTGCACATGCCGGTCAGATCGGTCCAGCAACTCGGTCAGACTGGTTTCCTGGGGTTTGGCCCGAGTTGATCGTTCGAGGGGATAATTATCACACTTACATGATGGAGGACGGTTAGGTTTACGAGCAAACCAGTAAAAGGGTAACCAACGCACTTACGTGACGAAGAATGACTAGTTTACGAGCAAACTAGCAAAGGCCGTCGAATCTCTCGTCCGGCATGCCCTAGGTCGACCAGCAAGCCTAGAACGCCATCTATGGTTGTGGAGAATAGTAGATGAACAACATGGAAGTTGGAAAAGGATTAGGGTTTAGGAGATAAAAGTAAATTGTAGATTGGTTCGATTGGGATGCCCTCAATCGGCCGTGACTCTTTATATTTATAGGGTCGGAAGGTCTTTGCCCCAGTAGAAGTCGAATGTTATACAAATCCCATGTCAAAATACAACTCCTAACTCGGATTAGGCTGGACTGACCGGTTAGACCACCCATCCCAACCGGTCAGACCGGTGAGCACAGAGCTGAATCATGCCAGAGACATCTCTCTCATCCGGACTCCAAATTGGACGTTCCATATATGCATTTTGATTGTCTCAACGAGATCTACGCAATGGTGAAGTCCAATTTGCATTTTGAGCACCTTATCAAGTATGTTGGAGGGGCGAGGAACCTTGATGTGGATGATATCATGCTTCTCCTATTGATGGCAGCCCACAGCCATGTTCTGCATGGACCGGTCAGACCATACCATGGAATCGGTCAGACTGGTGCTTCCAAGATTGCTGGCACCGAGCATTGAGATGCCATTGTTTCTTTACTGCCTCCATTGTTATGGTCCTCAATAGCTTGATGTTCTAAACTTTTCTCAGTCAGAACATGTCGTTTAATAACGCGGTAATCACTAGAGAAATGCACGACACCTTCGGCTTTAGGAAAAATAAGTATGGCTATTTTATTATGTTTAACACGCTCTTGTACAGCTAAACTTGACACTTTTGGTGTAACGGATTTAGATATGCATTATTTGGTTCGGTTGTTGTAATAACCGAACTATTGCTCAAATCTGAATAATTCTTCTTCTCTTTTATCATTCGTTTCTCCTGTATTAAAGCCTCTATATGTAGTGATGCATCCGAAATAAAATTATGAATACCCATTCTATCCTTAATAGATGATTTTAAGCCCTTAAAAGCAATATCAGCAAGACCCTTATCAGAAATCAACAAATTAAAGCAACGGTTCTTAGTTTCCAAGAACCGTCTTATATAATCAGAAACTGATTCATCTCTACCTTGCTGAATGTTATAGAGATTGATAGCACATGATGTTTGAGAATAACTGGCTGGATAGTTAGAATTAGCATGGCCAATCTTCTCATTCACCAGCATTTTTTGTGGTATAATCACATATTGTGAGTTTCCAGCTGATGAATAAATAGATGAAATACTTTGCTGAATATTATTGAAATTACCAGCATATGATGTCTCATACAAATTGGACGAACTCAATATGTTAGTTTGACTATGATAATTGCCCACCGGCTCTTGAACTTGTTGTATAGCCGATGTGTGGGAGTAATGTTGCATGTTTCTAGTAGCATTAAAATTTAAAGCATGCATATTATTTAACAATGGCTTTTGCATATAATATTCAGAATTATAATTTGTAGAAGTAGAACTGTCTAAATAATGACTAGCCAATGCAATATGCCTACTAGTATCATATCTAGCAATATCAACATGAGGATTCATGGTACTTGCAAAATAATTATTACAAACATGTGAAGTATTTGCAACTTATACCTTGGCCTAGGGGAACAAGTCCTCGAATCCATCATCGCCGTGGCCGTCCATGAGCAACCGAGGGTAGTTTAGGGGCACGGTGGCGGACTACCGGCAGTGAGCAACTCGTGGATCTAGGGGGCGGCATGGGGATAAAAGGAACGAGATCTGCGGGCGGGGAGAGGTGGATGTGCGGGCGCCGAGATGAGGACCTGCGGATGGGGATAGGAGGATCTGCGGGCGGCGGTAAGGCTAGATGACTAGGAGGGGAAGGCGCCGGTAGGGGAAGGAGCTTCCAGCGGGAATGGCGGTAGGAGGGGAGGGCGGGCGAGAGGTGAAGGCAGCAGCGGAAGGTAGGGGATGGCCGGCGCTACGCGGAGGACCAAAGAGAGGGGAGGATTGGAGGAGAGGACGGGCGGGATGGGGATGGCAGTTGGAGTATTGCGCGGCGAGAGGAGATGGCGGCGGCGGAAGGAAAGCTGCGGGAGGGAGACGCTGCGAGAGGAAGGAGAGAGAGAGCGAGGGCAAGCGGCAGGGTGGAGAGAGATAGCGAGGGCAACCGGGTAAAAGGAGGAGTTGGGGACCACTTTTAGCACAAGTTGATCCCTTTAGCACCCCTTGGGTGTGCTAATGAAAAGGGTTGTGCTAAAATTTATTACAATACTTTTAGCACACATGTTTGGATGCACAAGTATTAAAAGTGTGCTAAAAGTGTAGTGCTACATTTTAGCATTGTGTATCCAAACAGGTCCGAAATCTTCTCGTGGTCGCAAAAATAGACGCCAAAATCTGTCCACACCGTTGCTGCTCGAGCCTCGCCGCCGCCGGTGATTCATCACAATCCTAGTGTGCGAAAAGGCAGGGTAATGTGGTTGTGTTTTGCTCAATGGCGGCGAAGCCTGGTAATCGTATTCATTTGCTCATCATTGCAACTCCGATGAGTGCAATAGAAATAATTCTACTACTGATACTTATGACGGTTGCAGGTTTGCTCTTCTTTGCTTGGAGAGCTAGGTACCAAGACGCGACCGAGCATGCATGGCTGCCGTTCCTGTTGGTGTTACTGTTACAGATTGTACGTCTTTCGAGAACTGAGAAATGTGGCATATATAACAACTCCCATTCAGCTTGCCACCCCTCCAGTTCTCTTCTTATTCATGGTAGAATGGTTTTGGCGCCCGCTGTGTGCTGATGAAAACGAAACAGTACGTGTCGATTGATCTATCCTTGCAGGGATCATCCGCTACGAAAAGGAGCAAAATCACAACTGTAGCAGCAGGGATACGTCTACTCTGAAGTCTGTGCCTGAATTTCTATGATCTATACTTACGGGTTTGTGCTAAGCTTCGAAAGCTTGTAGCATGCCCCCACGAATCTACTTCACGATTCAATAAAAAGCTAAAGCACCGTGTACTAGAATTGGTTCGACGTTACCATATGGATATACGCACAAATGGATTTTCCAATCGCGAAGCATGGAATTTGTTTTTGTCTACAATGAGTTACTTGGTGCCTGGATGGTATTATTTTAAGATTAATTCATGCTCAAAGGTGTACCGTGCTTGCACACAGGAACAGCGAGGCACTATGAGGCCTCCTCCAACGAGGTAGCCATGTCGTGGAAGGGAGAGGAACAACGGAAATCTCAACGCTAGCGTGAGTTGAAGAGATAGACTTGTTCACGCACCCCGAGATGTCCCAGGTCCCACCACGTGTGCAACGTCTCAAAAATTCACCATTCGAAATCCGTTAAAAATCATTTCAAAAAAATTTTTCGGTTCGAGCTTCCAGATTCCAAACTTCCCGACGAATTAGCCATCCTAGCATCAAGCCGACAGCCGTCCAGCATTCTCTTTTTCTATCCGCAAGTCATGCCGCGTGCCGGTTGGAAAACCGCCGCACTCGTGCTCACGACGTTCCCGCAATCGCCGTTGTCACCCCCTCGCTTTTTCTTCCCTTTTTCCTCTCCCTTTCCTCTTTTCTCTTTCTTTCTTTCCCTTCCTCCTTTTCCTCTTCTCCTTTTCTCCTCTTCTCTTTTTCTTTCCTCCCTTTCTTTCTCCTGCCGCGCCTGGCGCCTCCGCACGCCGCACCTGGCCCCCCTCCCCGCGTGCCTCCCTCTAGCACCCCGCGCCAGGCTCCCCAGCACCGCGCCCCCGCTCGCCACGCCACACCCGCGCCGTGCCTGCCCCCACCCCCCAGCGTGCACCCCGCTCGCCCCCGTGCCCCTGCGTCGCGCCGCTCATGCCTGCACCACGCCCCGTACCACTCCCGCGCGCACGCAACCTCCCCGCCGCGCCGCTCGCGCCGGCCCTGCCCCACGCCGCATGCTGCTCGCCGTGCCACCTGTGTGCTCACACCACCTTCCCGCCACGCCACCCGCGTCGGCCCCCACCATCGCCAAGCCCCTAGCTCGCCTATAATTGCCGCCCCACTCCCTCCCCGAGTTCACCACTCCCACCTCCCTCTCCCTCATCGCCAGAGCGCCGTCGCCGCCGCCCAGGTCCCCGCCGTCGTGAACATGCCCCTCCGCGCCTCCTTCGCCCAAGGTGAGGGCAGGAATGGGTTCCCCTCTCCCTCCCCTATGCGCCAGGAGCCCTCCCTCTCTCAAAGTCTTTACAAAAAGGTCCCCGAACCCTCTAAAACCATCCCCTAAACATCTTCTCGCCGACATTTTATGTGCCAAATTTTCCCCAATGAACCCCAAATTCGAACATATCATTCTCCAATATATTTCCGCGGAGCCATCAACCAATCCCCTACAAATACCCCTCCTTCCTCCATTTTTGATTCACTCTCTCTCCAAGCTCAACGGGTAAAATGTTATTTTCTTTTAATTATTCTGTGCTCGCTTGTGGTGTCATAGATCACGGAGTGCCCGAGGACCCGTACCAAGAGCAGGAACTCCCTGAAGGCTTTGAGGACGGCAAGTCCAATCTCAACCTTTGATGCATATTTATCCTAGCTTTTTGAAACACAACCTATTAGCCTGTTTTATAAATTGCATATTGTTCTACTGCTAAAACATGGTTGGATAGCCATCCCTTGATTGCTATGAATATTCCTTGATGACCTAGAATTATCTCTAAATATGATATGCTCTGTTTGGATGATAATTACTGCTAGAATGCTTACGACCTGGTTACTCATTTCATTACAAATTCAATCATGACTATAATGTGTTTTATTAAAGAATAAAGGTGTGAGTGTTTTAAAAGAGATAAACAGGTTCGGGAAGTAAAAGAAAGAAAGTGCTTAGATAAGACGGATGGGTATTTCCTCGGACTGATATTTGTATCACACGCTTAGTCTCTACCCGGACCACAGCAAGCTGCACGGGTTCGTCCGCTTCTTCAACCTCTCAACCGGCGACTTCGTCCGGATCCATCTCCCGCCATTCAGGGATCACTGTGTCCTAGACTCCATCGACGGTATTCTCCTGCTTCACCGGGACCACGACACGGCAATCCGCCTCCTCAATCCCTTCACCGGTGACATCTTGGACTTCCCGCCTCTGGAGACCCTCCCGAGGTACGTGAGCCCGACCATGTGGGGAAACAAATGGTGCTATATCAGACGTATATCTGCTGCCTCCATAGCGTGAGTCTCGATGAAGTCGTCTCGATCATGATTGTGGGGTCACCTGCTATGAAGGTAGCCTTTGCTACCTCCAGGGAGCAGCAATGGAGGGTTTCAAGCTGGTCCTTGGAACAAACTTATGGTCCATCGCCATTCCAAGGCAAGCTATATGTGGTGTGTGATTGCAGAGGGTTCACTGGACCAGAGATCCTAGAGATTGACCCACCCCAACTGGAAGGGATGGAACCCAGGGTGCCACCACCAAGGTCGATTGCCAAATGTCCAGTAAGCAAATCCGATGGACCCACCCATTACCATTTGGTAGAACGCTCATCAGAGATTCTGGTGATCGCCAGAAGCTTTGGCATAACCAAGAAAATTTCAGCCTACAGACTAGCTGATCTTATGCTTGGAAGGAATGTCCTGATGACATGCATCGATGGCGATGCCCTCTTCATTGGTGAGAGGAATCTGTGTGTCGGGTCTAATGCGTTTCCTACAATTGTGGGTGACACAATTGTCTTTCACCATAGAGAGAAGCGCTATCTTGCTCAATACCACGTCAGCAACGGCACATTGTCACCAGCATCAGATGGATCTATCGTAGGATGTGCTATACCAAGTCCTTGTAGCATCATTTTCCATATCTACACATGTTGCTATCGTCAACAATGGTCAGTGACCTGTTTTTTGTTTTCGATTCCATCATTGTTCTCCCTGACAATGATCGATCCTTTCCCTGCAACATTTTGTGTTGCTAGGTAAGCTTATTGTTTTTCCTCCTCTCTGCCTGTAGGAACAAGGGACAGATAAAGTTTCAGGGGGATGAATTGGTGGCGGGTGAAGGGAAAGTGGCGAATTGGGGTAAGTCTTGCCTCTGATGCAACGATTCTGTTCTATGTGGTTTACCGGTTATTCACCAATGGGTGGCTACAGCTGATTGATTAATTTCTGGGGTGTTTTTCTAGTATTAAATTGACACCGTCCACAGTCCCAAATCAACAGGATATCTGCTGCTTTCCTTTTTAATTAGATATATGGTATCCATGATGTAATGCCATCTGTATGCACACGTTGCTCGATTTGGGTCTGCAAATCTTTATAAGTTGTTACAAATGTTTGTATTTGCTACTGGTGGTGATTTTTTTAGAGTTCCAGGGCCTGGTCTTGGTCCAGTTGCGTTGCAGAAGGACCAAAAAGCAGGTTTAAGCGTTTACATGTTCTCACAGGTGAACACACGTTTCACTCCTAAAGTTTATGATTTGATAGAGTGATTGTGAGGAGTAAACACCAGAAGAATGGTACTTCCACACCACACAGTCTTCATCCCCTGTGAAGGGTGGTAGAGGCCAGGTGGACCACGTCCTCACAGTCTAAGAAGTCTGTCACTAAAGCGCCTCATGAAAGTGCATTTCTGTTGGTGACCATCCCATAAGTCTGCTGTGGTTGCTGATTTCTCATTCACAATAGAATTACCTCCCAAAACAGAACAGCTAAGTTGGAAGAACGCAACCAGTTGTTTTCCCAACACTTATCTTGTAATCTCCTAGCCCTCCAAAAAAAAAATTCTTGTCATCTCCTACATGTTATCTGTATCCCATTTTTGCAACTTGTGCATCCCAGAGCACCCCTATTCAGATTCCGGCACTGAGACATGTTAATGTATTGTACTTGCAGTCTATCAACTCCTTCCACAGCTGAGGTTCCTTCTCTAGGTACCTTCTTACCCAAGATCCCAGTAAAACTTAGGTTCAAATCTCTGAGGTCAGGTATACCGAAGCCACCATATTCCTTCTTGAGGCACAGGGAAAGCCACGCCTAAATGATAAGTTTGGTGTCCATCAAAGCTATTCCAAAGGCAGTGGGCCATATGAGAATTAAGAGTTTGAATGGCCCACTTAGGGATTTGACGATTGAATAGCTACTAGTGGTGATTGGCTATTTTCTCAGAGCTAGTTGAAATGTAGTATGGTTGTCATTTATGATTGCAACCTTGTCTATATTACAATCACCATATGACTTGTTGCTATGCAAAAAAATTTGTCTGTTGGCACTGAACTTAATTAGCAAAGAGAAAGCAGCGGTATTTTTACTAGGATAGTGTTAGAAAAGATAAATACACACTGCTGACATGTTGTTTCCAGAAGTTGTCCAAGGACAGTGTTAGTTTGCTCAATGGAGATGCTCGTTTGTCCACCAAAGCAAGCCAAATGATTATGCAGATTTCACATCAAGACCACACATTTTTTTTCTCTTTTGCATATTTAGGATCTTATAGATTTTGTATCTTAATACTTCATCATGTCCCTGTTTTCTACTATTATATTTGATCAGATTGGTTCAGTTGGTATAGCCACTGACTTGACGCCTGCTTTCCTACTTGTGTCATGCTAGGCGTAAATGGCTCCTGTAACATGGTGGATTGGTGGTTGTGCCTGGTTTTTTCGTCCTCTGCCATCTGCACCTTTACCGTTATGATATGGGATCTTACAGTGTGTTCCGTTCACGTCATGGCGCCATGCGGAATCATCCGATCCTCCGTCCGAGCCTAGACTCGCTGTTTGGTTTGATGCATGGAACGGAGCCGTCCATCACCAGGTCAACCCATCAGCAGGCTAAAGTGAAGGACCAACTCATTCTCCTCGAGGCTTCCAGGTGAGCTCCGAGGGACTGCTGGAGGCCACCGGCGGGAAGCGGCGGTGGACGCTACAAGCTGCTCGGCGTCTTCCTCAGGAAGCAGCACAGGAGAAACCAAGTTTTTTGGAACTACTGATGCTGATCAGTTTGGTAATAGTGCAGTAACAGTAGTCTAGTGTTGAAAGCAACATTGTACAGTTATTAAAATGTGCTTGCAATCAAATTCCAAGACTGAGATGCACTCTCTCAAAAAATATGGATACATATTCACATCAATAGTTTTGTGCATTGATTCTGACATGGTGACTGCAATCGCAGAGTCTAAAACAATCTAAGCAACTACAATCTCATACGACATGGCTTGGGAATTGGGATTGACAAGAGGGGTTACAAACAAAGCAAAAGGTACATGATCAGTTGATCACACCAGGTTGTTTCCTGGAAAAAAAAAACTGGCAGAGATCACACCAGATATGACGACATGACATTCCAACTAATTTTCATGTGCGGAGGCATTGGTGCGATGAATCTTAGGAGGTTGGGCTTCTCCTTGGCCCATGCGGCGCCACCGTCATGCCATTCTCCGGTGCTGCTCAGGAACTTTGCTATGTTGGGGAGGACCATCTCCCTGCAATGCAGGTGTAGCAAAGGGACTTTAGATAGAACACTGCCCTTCTGAACCTCCAATCCTTCTGGCCGCCTTATCTTGTATGGTTCTCCAGTGAACGGTTCAAAGTCAGGCTGAGGATTCTGCTTCCACCTTTGGTGCACAAACCACCCGTATTTGTAATCTCCAACGATGGGAGTGCCCAGAGCTTCAGCACAATGCACTCGAAGCTGCAACGCAGAGCAAACAGAAGACATTGATGCTCAAATTTGAGAATGGCCATTTCATAAGCAAGACAAATGCAGATATTTGACATATTTGTGAAATAACATGGCAATCTAAGAACAAGTAAAAACTTGATAGGATGTGCTAAATTGTGGAACACCTTCACATGCAGATATGTAAGTGACAACAAAATCCGAGTATTAAGATGGAACCTGGTGCTTCCGCCCTGTCAATGGGCGTAGCTCAATCCATGAGCACCCGTTAATGGTTGGTCCCATCACCCGATACTCTGTTATTGCCTCTTGTGCACCATCTATGCCAGAAGGATGTGCCAGAATGACCCTCTCAGCTTTACCGTCATCTAGAAGGACCTGAATAAGGAAATCCAATTTTATTAAGTTAAAAAGATTGGAACCTAAGAAGTTAACCTACAGGGGATCATTTATCATTTTATGTTACATATATACTTGCACAGTTTATACATAACAAATGAATCAGAGAATACCTTTGAAATAGGAGCAGATATAACTCCTTCCCTTTCTTTAGGAGTCCCAATTACTAGCGCCCAGTACTTCTGCACGTATGCTTCACATGCCTTATTCCATGTCTGTATATATATTGGCCAGTAATACAAGGTATTAATATGCAGCTTAAAAATAGATTTTAATCATGAAGATTAGATAGAACATAGTATGCTAAGTCAAAGGCTAATCAACGAATTGATGATTACCTGTGAAGTTGTTCTAGCTAAATTTACGCTTGTGAAAAGCCAGTGCAGTCGAGTAAAGCTTTCTTTTGTTCTACCCATCAAAATCAAACCGCTACTTTCTCTGTCTAGTCGATGAACCTGTACCCACAAGCCATAGGAACAAATAACCTCAGATAGTCTAAGATACACTCTGACCAAATTTCGGAGAGAAACATCAAACAAAACAATGATCTCACCAATTTCGGACCCTCCTTGTTTCCGTATGACAGTGCTGCTGCTGCTAGCACATCCATGCTATTATGTACTGGCAAATGGCCTTTCATGGGCACTTTGGGGGGCTTGTTAAGCACCAGTATAGAAGAGTCCTGAACATCCAAAGTTTTAGCTTAACATGTTGAACCTGAAATGTACTGTAGAATGGAAGCAGTGAAATTCAAAACACTGAAATAATGACAAAATGACACCTTTATCATATGATAGGCTTAACAATACAAATAGTATTTTGGAATTAACAAATATGTAGAGACAGATTGATCTATTCATTTCATAATGTTATATGTCCGAGTTGGACAATACTGAAGTACAGAAGCCAACTATCCGCAGAAAAAAAGTTTTTTTTAATTAATGCAGGAATTATGTAGGCTACTGACTATAGATAAATTATGGCAATAAAAATTACCCTGTGGATGACAAGCCTCCTCAGGTACTCGATCTCATCTTTATTGGGGTGCAATGTGGCAGTCGGAATAGTCTCATAACGCTTTTTTATCTCACCCTCAGCCACTGAAACAGGAAGGTGAATTCTCATTCCAGGCTCCATAACATCATTGTGTTTAATCTGCAACAAACTGATGAGCATATTTACTTTATTCACAAAGTACAACAACATCATACAGAAAGTAGAAAGCAATTCCTTAATTGCATACCTTTTTCAGATGATGCTTCTGAGTTCGAATGCTTTCAGCTGAAAATTCATGCTCAGAACACTCTGAAAAAACCTAAATAGCAAAGGTTTTCTTTTTCAGATACCCAAACAAAATGGGACCACAAGCAGTTCAAACTACAATAAAATTAAATCGGGAAAATTATGTATGTTCAAATGATCTAACGATCCTATCAATCTTGCAAGCACACCTCAAAGAAGTTCCATTGCAAGCAATACTGCATTACAGTAACAGCTCTGAGCAGTGAGCACTAGAGTCCATAGCTGAAACAAGCCCTTTATTCAAAAAAAAAACTGAAACAAGCAATTCGCGTATGATAATATCAGAACCCGGAATCTTCTAGCTGTTTTCTTAATTAACACTAACAGACCCAAAAATGCCACCTTTGAAACAAGCGGCAATGGGGGTAGGGATGCCGGTACAAAAAGTTACCATTCTCCTGTTGAAGTGCGCCTGCACAGCCTCCTGCGGCACGTCGGCGAAATAGTGCTTCACCCAGCTGACCGCCGTCACACGCCGCGGCACCACCTTCCTCCCCGGGAGAGGGTCCGCCCCCGCGGGGAACGGCGGCAGCGAGAGCAGCTGCCGCGGCCTCGGCCCGGGCTTGGGCGCTCCCAGGCGCGCGACGTTTCTGCTGTCCACCCGGACCACGACAGGGTCGGCGGGCGCGGGCGTCGGCGGCGCCAGCCGCGACAGCCGCCGCAGCGCCGCCGGCCACCGCCACGGCCCCGGCCCCCGGCCGCCGCTGCACAGCATCCCTCTAATCGTCTGTTTGTTTGGGCCATTCTATTGCGCTGGCTGTGATAGCAAAACAATGCCAAAACGGGCCGACCGAAGCCTAGGCCTATTAAAGCCCAAATCTAGCCCATCTAAATAAATGGGCCAGCCTGACCAGACTATACGGCCCATGGTATAAGACGCCTCGCTAAATATTCTTTTTTTTGGAATTGGAATTGTGGACAAGTTTTATACAGCATATATACAAGCAAAAAAAATTCCTCTAAAAAAGCAAAAAAATTACTAAACTTGAGCACATCTCTTTTTTATTTTTTTACTAGGGTAAAATCACTTCCTCAATGGCGTGCAGCAGCATGCGCCCGCGTCGGCGGCGGAGGGTCGTCACCGAGGCCGCCATCTCTCGGGACGCGTCGCCACGGACATCTCTGCACGAGGATTTGACCAGCCTGGTCGCGTGGCGGGTGCTCACCGGCGACCTACGCGAGTTCCACGCCGTGTGCTGCCACTGGCGCTCCAGCATCGCCTGCCCGCACGGCCGCGGCGTCGCCGACCCGCGCTTCCACCCGTGGTGGTGGATGCTGTTCCCCGAGGGCCACGGCCTCTACCCGGGCCACGGCAAGCTCCACAGGCACGTCCGCTTCTTCAACCTTTCAACGGGGCCTTCGTCCGCGTCCGGCTCCCGCTCTTCAAGGACCACTGCGTCCTCGACTCCATCAACGACAACCTCCTGCTGCAGAGGGACCCCGACACTGCCATCCGCCTCCTCCACCCCTTCACCGGCGACATCCTGGACTTCCCGTCGCTAGAGACCCTCCTACCATGGGTTATTTAATTATTTGTTTTTACATAGGTCACACCTTCATTTGCCACCTTTAGAATGGCTCCTACACTTTTACCACCGCGTAACATTTGAGCCAACACATTTACCACTTTATCCTACGTGGCACGACACCTCCTCCCTCCAGCGTGGATCAGGCATGAAAAATGACCATCGTGCCCTCCCGTTATCCGTTACCCCTGAGCCAGGTCCGACGTCTTCCTCATCCTCTTCTTCCTCCCTTTCTCCTCAACCAGAATGGAACCCTAGTTGCAAACGACGGCGGCGGCGGGTGACGGAGTTCTTTGCCCGAGCCGCATACGAGTGACCGCTGGGATTTTACGCATTCCTTTGTGCAGGGGCTGAACAATGGAGCTTGATGATTACCTTCCTCCTTGGTAAGTCAACCATCCCCCTCTTCACTGAGTGTAGTAGGTACTTGCCTTAGAGGAGTTGGATGTTTCTAACTGCAAAATTTTTTATGTTCATGATTATGTCAGGATTGATCCTGGCAATACGTTTAGAATAGTGGTTAAGGTTGAACAATATAAGGCAAATGCAGAGTATGGTATTGTAGACATGGACGAACAGCAACATGTGTTGTGGGTTGATAGATGAAGTGGATAGCATTCGGATAAATTTGAGGTTGATATGGCTAGCAAGATATATTGGGGTTCTAGTCAAACTCTTTCAGCATGGTCTGTGGATGTTGACAGTGAAACTAAGTGGAAGATTAGAATAAATGAGCACTTTGAGTCCATGATTAAGCATAGATGGAATGAAGGATTAGCAAATGTTGGGTACAAGTCATTGATAAGGAAGGGTACCAGAATGTGCACAGTTAGGCTGGGTCGGTAGGAACTTTTAGTGTAACACATGATGGTGTAGGTGAAACTTATAGCTCTCCATCACAGCCATAATTTGTTGATTGGAGTACTTTGATAATACTGCCTGATACTGATCAAGATGGTGAACCTTATGTGCTGGCTGATGAGGATATGGTGTTTGAGGTAATAGGCTTCAAAGCAGCAGATGAGGCAGTAGCACAAGCAACGGTAGAAGAAGCTGCTATTCCCGTCATTCCTCTTAATGTTGAACAAGACATGTATGATGCTGGCATTAATGTTGATGACAATGACCCTTCGGAGCCGGTACTTGATTGGTACAGGGACAATCCAGATATGAGAGTGGGGACAATGTATCCTAACATGGTAGATTTCAGATTGGCAGTTAGGCAGCATACTACTAGTCTCTGGAGAGTGGCTTGAATCGTTACTGTTATTTTTTTACTTCTCGTTTTAGCATGGCTTTCGCGCCCACTCCCTCAGGAGTTGTACGGTTTATGAACTTTTAGAATTCCGAGGCAGCGGTATGTGAGCGAGATCCGGGGGCAGGCGCGAGGGCGAGTGCAGGACTGGAGCGGCGCGGACTGGAGCTACACGTGGAGATTGGCGGGGGCGGCGCGACGGCCATGCGGCGGGCGAGCGCCGCATGGCAGTTCCGGCAGCAGTCAGCCAAGGGGAGGCGACCTCGGCAATACCTCTTCCATCATCACGCCCGGGAGAGCTCGATGAGGTGTGCGCAGGCCACACGCCGGACTGAGCACCTCGGCGTGGTCGGGCGCCGGGCGGTCAGCAGAGCCACAGCCACGCGGCCGGGAACGCGCCAGGGGCACGGAGCTCTTCTGAGGCTCTTTTTTTTTACTTGAGGTGCTGGGCCCGCGCGTCAGTGACCTTGCACAGTAGCAAGGCCCCTGAGAGGCCGCCCAGGCCAGCAACTTTTTAATATAAGGTAGTAGATGCCTGTAAATCTGTTTACCCAAATCAATAAAGTTCAGCCAACCTAGCCGTAGATTTCCGAAAAAGAAAATTGAAAATTGAATGGATGCGTTTTCATTTTTCACTTTTAGCTTGTGATGTTGGCCAATTTATCTGACAAATCCTAATTTAGGAAGAGGAAACATAAAATATTTTTTCAGGATATTAACCTTTGCTGTAATGCAGAATGCAACTTTTTTTTTTGCGTCGTCATATATTACTGAGTTTCCTGTCATATATCCTCCCCTGACTTGTGTTACTATGTTCTCCTTTAGGTTTTAAAGCAGCACTTGCTGGATGCCCTTTTGCTATCGAAACAGTACCGAGGCCACTTCGAGCAGAGAACTCACCACCATTTACTACTGCTATGATTATATTGGCATCAGCTATATCATCAACTGTGTCCAATGTTTTGCTAGAGGAAAATGCAGCGTTTATTGTCCCAACGTAAGAACTAAAATTTCCTGCTTGTATTTTACCTTTATTCAAATCATTTTTGGTGTTAACAAGGTAGATGGTTTTAGTTACCTTCAGAATTCAGGGAAGCATGCATTCTGGTTTCACCTGACTTTTGTTATACTAGTTTCCACCTTCTAATTATTGATATAATACCAGTCAATTTTGTGGTACATAGCACAAAGATTTATGTGTCACTTTTTTGCTATTTGATGAGCTTAAATGTGGGTGAATATCTGTAATCAAATCTTTGTCCCAATTTTAAATCATTAAAGAACTTTTACTGTTTGTTAGTAGGTCAGTCTTAGTGCATAATTTTATTGCACACAAAGGTGAGAACATAGCAACTGTGTCTGATAAATGTCATAGGAATGAAGCTTCCCCTCACCTAAATTAGAGCAAGTCCAACAGGCAACAGGGGTCGAATTGCCCATTATGTCATACTTGCATGTGATCTGGTGGAGAGAGAAATGTGAGCTTGACACTAGTTCCATCGACTAGCTAAACACGAACTCCAAGACTATCGTCATGTGAGAGCATCTCCAATGGTATGAGCTAGCACTAGCTCTAATTTAAAGGAGAGAGAGTGTGCAGCAGCTAGTATTGAATGTTGTGTAGTGAGGGGAAGGTGCATTGGGAAATGAGCGAGCTTATCTCTTCACTCTTAGCTAGTCTCTTATCTTTTGCACTGTTCAATGAATAAAAAAATAGTTCTACTAGCTTAGAGCTAGATTGTTAGAGACGCCCTGATGCGCCTGTTAAGTGGAGGGAGCCGTCCTGACTTGCTGACTAGGATAGCTCTAAGAGCATTAAATAGCCACCAAGTAAGTAAAAAGCTAATGTGGCAAAAAATGATAAGAGTTGGACATGATTTCTCATGCAAGAAAATGTTGAAAACAATATATAAAAATGTTGAAGTAGTTACTAAAAAATGTTGAAATATTATTAAAAATGTTAAAGTAGTTATTAAAAATTGTCGAAGTAGTACATAATTGAAATGTTAAAATAAAAATGTTGAAATAATACATAAAAATGTTGAGTAGTTATTAAAAAATATTAAAGCAGGACATTAACAATGTTGAAATGTTAAAATAAAAATTTAAAATAATATATTGGAGATCATTGTGTTGTATTAACTCTAAAGATTATTTTGGTTTAAAAGGATTTCAAATCATGGTTTAGGAGAAAAAATCATTTGAAATTCGAAACTCGCTCAACATTCCATCCGTCCCCTCGTCTCCCATGGTGACACATTTCCTGTACGTGCTCCACTTATATAACTGTATGCGCCCGCTCTACGTGCTGCTCCTCCTCCGGTCCGGATCAATCTCACACGTTTAGTCAGATTTACATAAATCTCAAACAAATAGAAGATAGATCGGTTTAAATCGATGTACAGGAATTCCGGTCCACGGGATGATATGGGCTTTTGGATAGGCCCAGGTTAAGTCGGCCCGTTGGCATGGTTTTGCTATGGGTGGTTTGTGCACCAAAGGTGGAAGCAGAATCCTCAGCGTGACTTCGAACCGTTCACCGGAGAACCATACAAGATAAGGCGGCCAGAAGGATTGGAGGTTCAGAAGGGCAGTGTTTTATCTGAAGCCTTTGCTACACCTGCATTGCAGGGAGATGGTCATCCCCAACATAGCAAAGTTTCGAGCAGCACTGGAGAATGGCATGATGATGGCGCCCCATGGGCCAAAGAGAAGCCCAACCTCTTAAGATTCGTCGCACCAATGCCTACGCACATGAAAATTAGTTGGAATGTCATGTCTTCGTATCTGGTGTGATCTCTGCCAGTTTTTTTTTTTCAGGAAAACACCTGTTGTGATCAAGTGATCATGTACCTTTGCTTTCTTTGTAACCCCCTCCTTTCAATCACAATTCCCAAGCCATGTAGTATGAGATTGTAGTTGCTTTAGATTGTTTGACTCTTTCAGAATCAATGCACAAAACTATCGATGTGAATATATATCCATATTTTTGAGAGAGTTCATCCCAGTCTTGGAATGATCCAACCGAACTCCTTCCATATTTTGAATTTGATTACAAGCATATTTTAATAACTGTACATGTTGCTTCCAACACTAGAGACTTCTAGTGCTAGTGCACTATTACTGAACTGATCAGCATCAGTAGTTCCAGAAGACTTGGTTTCTCCTGTGCTGCTTCCTGAGGTAGACGCCGAGCAGCTTGTAGTACGTCCACCGCCGCTTCCCTGCGGTGGCTTCCAGCAGCGCCTCGGAGCTCGCGTGGAAGCCGCCCTTGCCGAACGCCTCGAAGACGATGCCGTCCGTGGCCACGACGGGCTCCGCGTTGCCGTCCAGCCTGTCGAACGCGAAGGTGAGGTTCCGCGCGAGGCGGCGCTCGAGGTAGGCGTCGACGAAGCAGCCATGCGTGACGAGGTCCGGCGCGACGCCGTCGCGGCGCATGTGCTCGGCAGTGAGGTGGAGGTCCCAGAACATGCACATCTTGGAGAAGGCGGCGGCGCGGATGTTGAAGGTGGTAAGGTCCGGCCGGAACCCGGCGGCCACCATCTCCAGGAACGCGCGCTGCAGGGACTTCATCTTGAAGTTGCCCGCGAAGGAGAGGAGGTACAGGTTCCAGAGCAGGTTGCCGGCGTCGCGGCGGTGGAGGCCGGCGTCGGCCACGAACGCGCCGAGCTTGTAGTACTTCTGCCGGGAGATGTACGCGGACGCGACGGCGCGGATGGCGCCGCGGGATATGAGCAGCCCGGTCCTCTTGTGCCGGCGGTAGGCCGCCTCCATCTGCGGGACGGTGCCGGCGGCGGCGTAGGCGCGGAGGAAGGCGTCCCCGGTGGCGGGGTCGACGCGGAGGCCGAGGCGGCCCATGTCTAGCACGGCGTCCTCCATGCGCGCGAGCTCGCCCGCGGCGCCGAGGCAGGAGACGGCGAGCGGGTAGAGCGCGCGCGCCGCGGCGGGGTCCCGCGCCGAGAGCTCGCGCGCTGCGAGGAGGATCTCGTCGGAGCGGCCGAGGCGCGCGTACGCCGGGAGGAGGCGCCGCGCCGCGGCGGGAAGGCACGGCGCGGCGGAGCTGTGCAGGAGCTGCGCCCAGATGGACCGAGCCTCCGCGAAGTCCCCGGCCTCGGCGCGCGCGACCATGAGGGCGGCCGCGTCGTCCGCATCAGGTGCGGCGGCTCTTAGACGGGGCACGGCAGCGGTACGCCGATGCGGAGTCTCCGTGCGCGTCGAGACCTGGCCTGCTGAGGAAGTAGGAAGACGATGGGTGGAGGGGAGGAAAGGAAGACGCCATGGTGGAAGCAGGAGCGAGCACATCTCATCGTCTCAAGCTGGAACATCCCATCGCCTCGAGGTAGAAAGCCATCAAACCTCGCTGTCCACCCACCCATCTCGAGAGGTCGAATGATAAGATGAGCTCGAGTGCTCATGTCTTTAAGCAGATACGAAGATACAATGTCGATGATTATGTTTTCAGAGATGCAATCGACAAGAAATTCACATCTTGAAATTATGTTTTGAGATATGTAATATAAAGTTTTGAGAAACAAGATTAACAATCAACGTTGAGAGATGCATAGAACTCTGAATTGTTTCATTGCAAGATCACTCCGGAAATTTCAATTGCAAGACAATTTAACATTCACAAGCATAGAACTCTGAATCGTTTCCCCCTCGAACTAAACCTCGTAGAAAAGCTACGTATCATTGCATTGATAGAAGAAGAGAGGTACAATACAAACACCCCTTAGGAAAAAGGGATTATATTCACGCCTAACAAAAATTTGCCATCAAAATTCAAGATCACTCATTTACAGTGAACAATTTTGGTTGCAAATTGGCAGCCCTACTTTCCAGATAGGCTCGCATCTCAGATTGCAAAACCAATTCAGAAGGTTGGCTGGACTCACAACAATGACCGAACGGCATAGGTGGGCAGTGGAATGCAACCATAAACAGCACACTACACTTGACATGATCTAACCTTCAATGTCTAACTGGAGTAGAACAACAGATCGTGAACCAGCCCAGAGACCGAAGCTGATCTCCAGGGGAGCATTACATTAATCAATCGCAAATTCACATAGAATACATCTCTTACTCTGTTAAAGTGGACTACTCGACGGAATTAGACAAGGAAAATGGTCAATGGTACAATAAGAGGACAGTAACACAATCCCGCGAAGAGAGAACGAAAAACTCTCACACAAATAGTACATGAACCAGAAAATAAAAACAGGAAGAGGATGGCCAGGCTTGCACCAAACAAGCTGAACACTACAAATGCCTTCCTCTCAAACCCTAGTTGTAGTACATAAGCTGCTGAGCAGATGACTGGTTTGGGTAGCCATCGTAGAGGGCCTGGGAACCAGCAAGAAGCCCTGCAGAAACCTGACCCGCGAGACCGTGCTGCCCTGCAATCTGCCCTGCCGCAGCCTGGCTTAAGGCAAGCTGCCTCTGGTAAGCCAGAAGCTCAGCTGCTGTGAAGCCTTGCGGGACGCCTGGCATTGCAACAGCAGGCTGGTACGGAGCAACTGGTGGGGGTAGGGGCTTGGATGCAGTACCAGGTGGAGTTGGTTTGGTGCCCCATGAGCACTACAAGAGAACATGACAGTTAAAACACCATGAAAACAATAACATAAAGGATCGAGTAAACAAAGGAGAACATTTGTATGCTTTGGAAATTATTACCTTAATTGGCTTCCCGCGGACTACCAATCCATTGGCCATCTGAATAGCTAATGCTGCTTCACCATGGTTGCTATATCTCACAAATCCAAACCCTTTCTCCTGTTGAACACGAATTTCCTCGATTGCCCCAACCCCTAAGTTATAGAAGTGTCGGTGAAGCTCATCTCGGTTAACCTGGCCAGTAAGTGAATGATGAATCATAGATGTCTGACTCTACAGAGCTAATAAAAGGAATGAGAAATAAATTCACTCTCATTTCCATTTGGCACTTGTAAAAGGTAAGTTCTGTAACTTCCTTTAAAAAAAAGGTAAGTTCTGTAAAACAGAAGAAATGGGGGACAGAAACTGGCTTTGCAGCACTTTGTTTCTACCTCATGTCCAATGTTGCCAACATATACAGTAGTACAATCAGGGTTGTTCTCTGGGTTCTCTTTACTTCCTCCATCCTGGCTTGCATCTGTTGCTGCAGAATATAGTCGGCCAATTGGCAAAATTAGCAATGAGGAATCCATACCTTATTGGGTCAAATCGTGATAACTAATTATGAGCATGTTCTTCATCCCATGAGTGTTTTCAGAAAAACATGGGATCATTGACAGCCATAAAAGGAAAACAATGTTGCTTTTAGTCATGAAACATTCAAAAGCTAACCTGAATTACTCGAGCCACCATTTGTTAGTACAACTGCATTATGATTGTCAGTTTCTGGTTTCTCTTCTGAATTGTTCTTTGTTGCCCAGTTGCACCTTATTTGTCTGCTTCCAAGCCATTTTCCTGTTGCAATACAGCAGTTCCCAAAAATTCAGAAGCTGCAGCTACTCAGGATTATGGGGATGAAAAAAGAAAGAGATGTACCAGTCATTTCAGTTATAGCATTTTCAGCTTCCTGCACCAACAAGGAAAATAGTACCGAGTCAGGAAGTGTGGAAGAAATGGAAATGCCAGTTCATACTTGAACTTCATATTCATGGACCATAGTATACAAAATAAAAAATTAAACAAAAAAGAAATTAACATTACACTGTGTCTTACTAGCAGTACTTTGCAAACTATTAACTAATTTAGACTATAATAACAATGCCTTCAATACTCAGGCACTGTGAAATCCACCAGTACCAAACAAGTCCAAATACCGAAATAATGTGTCAAATATAAACTGCTGTGTTTGATCCACGCAACGAAAAAGGTAAAAGCTCTGTGAAATCCAAAGAGGCAAAGCCTGAGTTGTTCTTGCCTGTTGATTACGGAAGGAGACAAAACCATAACCTCTGGAGCGCCCAGTTTTGTTGTCCCACATGACTCGAGCATCACTGCACATAAATTATACAAATAAAAACTGAAATGCTACAGACAAACAAAAAGGGTAGAAGCTAAGAGACTAAGAGAGAAGTCATGGTGACTGAAATATCTTTTTCTAAACTCTAATAACATAAGAGAGACAGAGAGAGATTTACAAGAGGTGACTAACAAATCAGCAATTGCAAACCACTGGCTGTAGATACAAATTCATCATAGATGCTACCATGTTACAAAGAACTAAGGACTTACGAACAAGAAGGATATGCTGAGAAACAGGCATAAAGAGTTGCATCATTCACTTCAGAACTTAAATCACCAACAAAAATATGGAAATGCCCTGGAAATAATTCAATGGGCACGGTTAACCAAACAAGTATTATCATACGAAAAGAATGAGACAACAGGAATACTTTTGAGAAAATCTCACCAGATGTGTCCTCCCTCTGCGTACTTGCGTACGCCCAGTTCACTTTGATTGCTTGTCCATATCTGTTCAGAAAGTTTCAGAATGAAGAATACCAAAAGACACTAAAACTTGTGTTGTTCAAAGTTAGTCTACCAGTAACTTACATGTGACGACCATGAAGGGTCATTATTGCTAGAGCAGCAGATCTTCTATCATAGTAATCCACAAACCCAAAGGAAGACTGAAAGAAAGAAAAAAGTTAATTTTTATCATCAAATAAACAAAATCAAATAAATGCAGTAGATATACCATGAAATTATCAACCAGAGAAAAGCTCATGAGATTTTTAGCCAGTAGCATAATGCATACCAGAAACAAATAGCATTAAGTTACAACTAATGAGTGGTGGTACTAGAGGACCTATATGCTAAATCACCGGAAAACAAGAAATGTTGGAATATTAAGACTTTAAAAAAATCTTAAAAGGAGCATTCGGAACATTTGGAATTGTGATGCAATATGACTGACATTCTAAAACTCAAACATCAGCTGCAGAAGTGCACCTTCTCTTTCCGGATGAGCTTGCATCTTTCCACAAGGCCAGCACTCTGGAAAACTTCAATCAGAAGGCTCTCAGTGACGTTAGGGTTCACATTTCCCACATACCTATTCAACAAATAATCATGACTTAAAATCATACTTTGGAAACAGGCATAACTAAATAATAAAACTTCAAGGTAGAAATAAAAACTGTACTTAGTTATGTGAATAACTGTAACTTTAGCACCAGCATTAATGTGAAACTGTGCATCACCTAAATTTAGTTTTTTTGTTACATTATAAAAATCCACACTGTATTTCTTTTTTAAAAAATAAGAACCGATCGCACAGATAAAAGGGAAAAAAGAAAGGTAAGCTGTCAATCACATATGAAGTTAAAAACAGAAAAGAACACTGAAAGCACTCACACACTGCGACAAGTGGAGGGATCAAACCCAGGTGGAAGATTGCCATTGGAAATAGGTTCCATCTGCAAAATATAAAAATATAGAGAAAATAAAAAAGAAGATATTGATTGCAAAACAAGCTAACTACATACAAAGCAAAAGAAAATATAAATGTGTACTAAAATGTAAAGGGAGTATAAACCAAGTTGTTCTAGCCATATTGCATCCCATTGCCCACAGAATCTGTGATTGAAAACAAGCACTACCAAACATCTACTCCTAACTGGAACTATGTGCCTATGCAGCAACGCCGTTGCTTTCTTTCCTAGTTTAACTAAAGAAATAAAACATTATCAGAATAATAGATATAGAATGCAATTAACAAGCTTTATAAAACTGGTCTGGATATAACAATAGCACAATCTCTAGAACTAAAAGTGGTAATGCCCAATGCATTATATTGCTCTAAAGGAAAGAAGCAAGGCACTAAACCTGTACGCATAAACAAGGGCAACAGGGCAACCTAAACAGAATGCCTAAACCCAACGTTGACAACGTTGTATGTTCATAACCAGATGAGTGTGTTACCGCCGCCCACACATATCCGCAGATAAAATAATAGATCAGGAAAAATTCTGGAGAATGTAGTAGCACGAGTAAACAAAAAAACAAGAAAGGGGACGCAAGTGAATGAGATCCCTTTTAGCTAAAAATGTAAAGGGAGTGAGACCCCAATCCTTCCTAGCCATGTTTTCACCCAGTAGTAGTAACTGAAGCCATGTCTTTTGTGCAACCTCATTCAAACGCCTTACTTTATGAAAAGGAACTTTCTTTGAAGCCGCAGCAACAATAGAGGCAGTAGCACTAGCATCCAAGCATCTTGTGCACAACAAGAAATGCATCACAAGCAATAGCATGCAACCAGAAAAATTTACGCAGCAACAGCACTTGCTCCAATTCCACCGAACAAAGAACTAGAAGAAACTCAATCTATGATGCCATAACTTGGCTATAACGCTAGCCACCAAGAATGAGTAAACCAAGGAGGCAACCTAAGAAAAATGCGCAAAGCGAAAAACAATCTCCCGGGCTAACAAGTAGATCGGCGTGCATTAATGCCGCCCAATGCGCACACAAAGCAACAGATCAAGAAGCGAGGATCCGGGCGACGACCTGGGTCATGGCCGCCGCTGCCGCGGCCGCGAGGACGCCGGACTGGTACTGCTGCTGCTGCTGCAGTGCCTGCTGCATCAGGAGAGCCTGCTGCTGCTGCTGCTGCTGCTGCCGGAGCCTCTGCTGCTGTTGCTGGTGGCTGCCCCCGGCGCCGTTCATCTCCTCCTCCGGCTCCTCCCCTGACGAGGCGAAGACCAGATCGGAACCCCCCAGCAAACCGGACCCGCGCGCGGATCGATCCACGGATCGGTGGACTGGGCGGAGCAGATCGATAGATTTGGGGGCGAATTCCTCGCGGGGAATCGAGCAGGGGAACGGAGGAAGAGGAGCGTGATATATTTTTTTTTCTTGGTTTTTTCCTCCTCTGTTTTTCTCCCCGACGTCGCGCTCCCTATCGAGATTAGAGGGGAAGGGGTAGGATGGGGATTTTGCAACGCGGTGGCAAGGTGACGTGGAGCTTTCCGTGTGGCTGCTGTGGCTCACTGGCAGGTGGACCCGGGTCATTCCTGCCTGCACCAGCTCGCGCAGAGTTTTGGATAAGGATTTTGCTAACTTTGCGTCTGTTTGGTCCAAATCCTTTTAAATCATACATTTCAAATCGGTTGACCACATGTTTATTCGAGGAGCGATGACATGAACCGTGTAGCACGATCTTTTCTACGGCTCCACTTACTATCGACATGTGAAGACAGGCTATTTTCATATTGAATTAGTTGGTTCTCTCATAAGGTTGATTTCAAATGGTTCACAGTTGTTGTTTTTTTGTTTTTTCATATATAGACTTATCAACCATACATACAGTTATCACTCCGTCCGTCCATAAATATAAGTATTTATGGTTATGTATCTAGATAATTACTTGTCCAGTTGGGGAAAAAAAAGTCACATTTATAGATGGAGAGAGTAGTACGGTTTCAAAACATATTGGTATAACTAAAGAATTGTTATGCACATGGCATTCACCAAAAGGTGAACATGTGGATGTTTATTCCACTATATGTGCAACTTCAAATCACTATAATTAGTCTACTCTTCACTGCAATCTGTTATCATTCCTAACATGTGCCTCTCTATGTAATTGCTTAAACAACATCTTGAAAAGAAGACAAAGACTAATTGCAACAGCTTACACTTCCCTCTAGATGTACAATCCCAACCCACCAACTACGGTGCCACCTCAAGGCCATTCACCGTATCAGCCATTATCTATTGTCAAAAATACAATCTAGCGATTTACACTATACAAGCTGATTTCACATCCAACTTGTCTTCAATCCAAAAGCACACGAAACATAGATGGCCATCTCTCATCCCACTCTTTTTGGCTAACATAACTCTCATGATTGTCTTGAGAGTCTCGAACAACAGTTTACCAATGTTGCACTGCTTGTCATCTACTCTTTTTTTTATTTTATAATAAGGGTGCACTGCTTGCTTTAAAATTACAGCTGAGGGAGTAAGTATTTGTTACTGTACATACTCAACATTGGTCGCTTGATCAATTGTTTTAAATTCGTGCCGCTGAGGCAGACGTCCACCTGCTAGGAAGACCCCTATTGATTTGGACGGAGATGAGTTTTTGCCTTTTTGGTCAAAGTTTTGCTGCGAAGACCCCTACTTTAGTGAAATTTTTAGTGGTGTTCTTTAGTATTTGTAACCTGATGAAAATTTGTAAGAAACCAGTCACCAGATCACTTCAAGGCAGTTGGCACTTAGCATGTGCCATTTGCATCTTTCAGAAGAAAAAAATCATGTGCCATTTGCATTAAATCAGCAGTGAGATTATAGAAACAATGCATTTGGTGGTGCACTGGGCCCTTGATATGTATAGCTGCATCCTTCCTTCAAAAATTTGTTGAACACATAAAGTACTAAATCATCTTGTATCAGTATAAGGTGTTATGTGTACATCGCAAGAAAGCATTCATTGGAAAACAAACGATCTGCACTGATACCTCAAAAAATTGATACTTGTATCCTATTTCGATAAATAACACAGAACAAACACCTCATTTTTCATTTTGTAAAGCTGAGGTGTATGCAACAGCAAAATCCATTCAGTAGCACTTAAATGCTAATATAGCCATCTCAAGTTCTAGCAGTAAGCAGGCAAGCATCAAAGGATATGTATTATGGAGTATGGACCAGCCTTTGTGGAGGATAATGGAAAGAATGCCACATAATGACTAGAGATGTCAAATTTTCCTTATATGATCCAGGAAACCCCCAGCTAATTTCCTCAGTTCTGTCAGAAAGTGTCCTGAATTATCAGCAAGTGCGGTCTCAGGTGAGACTGTGGCGGCAAGAACAAAATTCTCACCATTACCAACATCTACTTCATACAGTTCCAAAAAAACTTGGCGAAGAACATCAACCAGCCCCTTGTAGAACGATCCATCCGCAGGAGGTGGGATCACATTCAGTATCAACACTCCATGCTGGTCCAGGATTGTGCGTGCAGCAAGAAGGACGCTTCCACGAATCATCTCCAATGGTGGCGCGCTGACACCACACATAGCATCAGAGGAGTCAAGATCCACCATAACTGCACTGAAATTCATATCAGACTCCCCTCGACGAGAAAAATCCTCTATCATTTGTATAGCATCACCGACATGGACACGGAGAAACTCATCCTCCACCAGACCAAAATGATTCCTCGCAACATCCAGGACAACACCATCGGCCTCTACACCGAGCACACTGAACCGAAGTCCCACTCTGATTGACATGGGGAGTGATCCACCTCCAACACCAGCACAGAGGCACCTAGGCCTAACACCTGACTGAATACTCTCCTCAATGGAAGGCGCAATCACTGCAAGACCGGCAACCATGGCTTGGAGGTAAGGCTGTACCAACGACCCACGTACCTCCGGCTGTAACAAACCATCTGACCCTTCCAGTGCTTCCAGCAACAACGACGAAGCAGCAGCAGGCGACTGGCATAGGCGGACCTGGGTCTGCACAAGGCAGGGCATGCGCTTGAACCGCAGCCTGCGGTGCAATTCAGGTGGACCGGGAGCACTGTCAATGGCCACATCCTCGATGACCATCTCGCCGACGACCGGGCCAGTGACAAACTTGACGGGAGCAAGCAGGAGGAGGTCATCCTGGAAGCTGAGCAACGGGACGTCAGGGACGGCGTTGTCCCGGAACGCGGCCATGGGGCAGAGAGCAAGGAGGAGGGGGAGGAGCCGAGCGTGAGCAGGGTCCGGGTCCGAGAGGGAGACGCAAGGAATCACCCGAGGAGAAGGAGCAGAGAGCTCAGGACCAACGAGTATGAGACGGGAGAACTGGGTGGAGAGGAGGAGGTGGAGGTGGCCGGCGCGGGTGGAGAAGATCCAGTCGCGGTGCCGCCCAGCCGGGACAAGCATCGCCGCCGTCCGCGGGACGGGCGGGGAGGGGAGGGGCGAATCGAGAGCGGCAACACGGAGGCACTCCCCCGCGTCGTCGCCGCCGCCGCCCCCGCCCCCGTAAGGATTGGAGGCGTGGCCGAGGAAAGGGTTGGGGAAGGAGAAGGAGACGAAGCGGTAAGGCGCGATGCGCCGAAGGCTCTCCAGCTCCGGGCTCACCGCCATCGCGAGCTGGTCACAGACGGTGGCGGCGCTGCACAGAGCACAGGCGCACAGCCAACAAGAGCAATCCCTTCCCGAGGGTTTCTCCTCGGTGATGAGGAGATCTGTAACGGCGGAGAGAGAGGAGGTGACCTGATGAAAGAGAGCGTGAAGCGCAAGAGGACGCTCCGTCAAGCCGCCGGCGTCGGGCCGATGGCGCTTGCAGCGGCGCGCTTGGGCAGGGGCGGCGGGTGCTGGCGACCCAAACTGCTCCCTCCAGCTGCTTAAACTCCGATGCGTTCTCCGTGACCATGTCGTGGGACCCACCAATCAGTGAATGTTCTTTCAAGTAAGTCCCTTCCCTTATTTTTATCAAGTGTCACATCAAATGTTTAGATACTAATTAGGAGTATTAAACGTAGGCTATTTACAAAATACATTATATAAGTGGAGGCTAAATGGCGAGACGAACCTATTAAGTCTAATTAATCCATCATTAGCAAATATTTACTGTAGCAACACATTGTCAAATCATGAACTAATTAGGCTTAATAGATTCGTCTCGCCGTTTAGCCTCCGCTTATGTAATGGATTTTGTAAATAGTCTACGTTTAATACTCCTAATTAGTATCTAAACATTCGATGTGACGGTTGCTTAAAAATAAGCAACCGAACCAAACCAGGCCTAAGTGCTACTAGTAGAGTGATAAGAATACGGAATACTGCTTTCAACTGGAACACATTTTCAACTGAATACTGAACACATTTTCAAGTACGAATCTTTCTATAAAAATTAAAATAGCTTGAATTATGAACTTTTTAACCATCCAAATTTGCATATGGGTTTGGATTTCCTCTTTTTTTTGGAGGAAGAGAGCAAAGTGGGAACAAGGCAGGCTCAGAGAGTTCGTGAACAATGAAACATATGTAAATTAAATTTATCTCTTCTATCAGATCTGCATTCTGATTCTGTAGTAAATTATGAATGGTGGGACCTGACAACCTCTTGGTTACAATAAAATCATATACAAGGACGATATATGTAGCCATAGGGATAGGCAGGGTATATATGGACATCTACAAGAACAGAGACAGAACATGAAGTACACTTCCTGGACCTGCATTGCAACTCGTTCTCCTAATTTTCGCTGTTTGCTTGCACAAATCTGGAGCCAAAATTAGCATAGCGGATCATCCTTCACGTTATCATGGACAAAAATGTCGATCTTGTGGCACCATCAGATTTGTGAGTTTATGTCTATCAGCCATGCAAACCAGTGAATCCTAAGTAGGCGAGTTTCGACTATCTAGTCACCGGTGACCCTCCATGGGTGACCCCCATCTGAACTGCTGCATGCTTGGTTGTGTAGAAAGCTGTCCCCAAAGTCGCTAGCCAATCTCATCTGCATTTCTTCCTGTGGAGAAAGAATCCTGATGCACCGTACGCAGTTCACAAAGTCCCTACAAATGCAAAGCCGCCAATCTTCAGTAACCAAAGTGGAAGGAAGAGTTGGATTGGAAACTAAATGATAGGCTTAATGACAATTTGATCTCTGTTACTGTGTTTAGTTTCTCAATCAGATAAGACCACAGTAGAAAATTTTGCAGTTATTTCTCATTCCGATGAGACCACAGCTGAAAAAATTTGCGGTTACTTCTCAATCAAATGAGACCATGGCAGAAAATTTTGCAGTTAAACAGTGTTTAAACAGTTAAAACACTTAAGCCCACTTCTTTTGACCAGTAAATGCTTAGTTGAGGTTTGAAATATCAGTTTACTCACAGTACCAAATGAGCTTCACAACTAAAGATTAAAACATCAATCAAAATGCCAGAATCGCTTAGAAGCCTTTTCCATTGCAGAAAGCCAAGCTACTTAGTTTTGCATGTATAGGCAAATGGCAGAAAAATGCTTAAATGACTTACTCCCATGGGTCATCGCCAACTAATAGAACATCCTTCTCGTGATCTTCATAAACTAGCTTCCAGCCACCTCTATTTTGGTCACTGAGTTGCCCCTCAATACCAAACATCCGGGCAACATCATGTTTCAGTTCATCATATCCGGAATATCGATTGATGTCGATAGATCTTCCAACAGCACCACGCTTGTGCACCTGTAGATAAATCCCATGATCAGTACAGTACTTATGCGAAAGTGAACCTATGGCCCCAAATCATTTCAATTTTTCTTCCCGAACACCCCAAATTATTTCATGAATGTTGCTTGTAATGAATTGCATCACTCTTTTAAATAATGTGGAATCAAACAACACGCAATTTTATTTTGCTATAACCTAAGTCTACCTGCACAAACTGATTTGATCAACAAAAAGATACCAAAGTTAGTTTGGGCATCATTTGGTGTCAAAGTATATTTTTGGGCAATTTAGAATAAATAATAGTTTACTTGAACATCATACTAAAGTATTCTCATGGGATAATGTAAAGTACAGTGAGACTTGGTTGACATTTCATATTGTTATGAAATGACAAACTGGAGCTAAGCCAAATAACATACCTTTGTGTAGGTTCGTATCCGTTGATGCGCAGGAGCTGGAGGCCGGGAATTTCTGTTTAAGAATGGGGCATCATTGATTGATGAATCTATAGAATTGAATGCAATATCAGCAACACCAAATGAATGTGAAATCATTGAAGATGATAACTCTTGCTGAGAATCCTTTGATGAAATGTAATTAGAGATGCCATGTCCTGGCATATGATCCATGTACTTCTCAGTTTCAAAGTTATTCGCAAGCAAAGCATCTGCATTAAGGGAATCCAAATGGCCATCAATGTTTACCCCAAATAGAAAGTTATTTCCTGGATCTGTAACCTCAAACTCGCTATCTGGAACTGTTTCTCGTAACAGCTGATGCTGATTGAAGGACGAAGGTGGAAAGTTTTGATGCAATGATCCATCAGCCTGAGAAAGGCAAACTGAAGTAGCTGAAGAGGATGTGTCCAAATAATCCATCTGAGGAGTGTTATTCACATAGTCTTGCCTGGTAACTGGCTTTTGTTCAGCCCCCTTGGGAATCATCACCATCTGCTGTGCACTCTCATAAGGCTTCATGCCTTGTCCAAGTGTAGGGCCCACTACAGCAGATGATTGAGGTGTCTTTGCTGCAGTAAGTAAACTTTGGTTCTTGGAGCTACATGGAACTGATTGCAAAAGAACAGGATTATTGTTTGTGGGTGGTGATGTTGACGAAGAGGGAACATCTTCTGTCTTCAATAACTGCACTCCACCTGGGACATGCAAAGAGCGAGTACCCATGGAGGTAGCAATTTCTGGGTTTGCAACAGACACAGCATGCCGAGGGAAATCTTGAATTGGTTGGTGAGGTTGAGTCTTTTGCTGTGTCGGGTACTGAATAGTGTTACTGCTATGCATACCACCCGCTTGGGTAGTTACTTGTGCACACTGCTGCGCAGCTGACTGGGAATTGGAATTTACCATTTGATGCTGCAAGTCCAAGATCATTTTCTGCTGCTCCATGATCAAAGGCTGCTGAGGCTGAAGAGCCTTCAATAGTTGTATTTTCATTTGATGATCAGAAAGCTGTGTGATCACGTTTGTGCCATTCAGTACCTGAACAGGTTGTATCTTTATTTGCTGCTGTTCCTGCACTGATTGCTGAACCTGTTGTGGCTGCTGCTGTAAATGTGGTTCCTGTTGCTGTAGAAGCTGGGCTTGTTGAAGATCACCATGTAGAACTGTGTGGTTTTGAACCAAAGGCTGCTGTTGCTGGATTTGAGCCTGGAGAATGACTTGAGGTTGCTGAGGCTGAGCCTGGAGAATGACTTGAGGTTGCTGGAGTTGGTTCTGGACAACAAATTGAGGCTGTGCGGCACTTATCATTGGTTGGCTGCCTTGCACTGGTTGAGTTATAGCATGCTGCTTCTGTTCGGGATTGCAATCTTGTACTACCTTCTGTGATACTATGACACTTCCCGATTGGTTTGGTGTAGCTATCACTTTTGCTAACTGTTCGGTCTGCTGGTTTTGTGGAGGTAGCAGCGAAGTGTTGAACTGGATGTTATTTTGTTGCAGGAACTGGGGCTGGAAGCTGATTTGCCTTGACATATCAGCTGCAGCCAGAGTTTGTACAGGTTTGCCAGCTAATGAGTTTAGCAATTCCGGTTGCACAACTGTGCTAGTGAGTGAGGGGTTCTGTTGCATCCACTGAACTAAACTTAATCCAGGAACTAAGTTGTTCTGAGTATTCAGATCTTTCTTGTAAATCTCCTCACCAAACCACGGCATGGTCCGCTTAAAAAGATTTTCCATGTCAGCGGTTTCATCATCTACAGATATGATTAGGCTATTAGAAGAAACAATCAAATACAGGCAAGGAAACCATTGTTATTTATTTGAAAGGATATGCAGTTAAAAGCTTCGACCCCATGTACCACTAGATTCATTAATAGAGTGGAATGTTGTTAGGCCAAATAATTGAGGTTCTGTATCTACTTCCTCTGGTCGCAAATGTAAGTCCAATTAAGGTTATCCTAAGTCAAACTCTTCTAATTTTGCCTACAATATCTATAGAAATATATTATCTCTTTTACATTAAAAAGTAGTTTTCACAATAAATCTGGTACTGTTAATCCTGTGTTGTCAATCTATGTAAAATTTAGATATTGATGACCAAAGTTACAAAAGTTTGACTAAGGACAAACATAGATGTACTTATATTTGTGATCGGAGAAGTACCTGTTATCCCTGGTTGTCTTGGACGTTTTGCAGTGAACAATGGTGAAGGATATATGAAGAATGGAGCAATGACAGGCTCGATATCCCAGAGGGAAACCCTGGTGCGCCTCTCACTTGGTGCAGCTTCATCCCATGCAACCTGCATCAATACTTATTTCATAAAAAAAAACACAAAAGGGAATGCGACGAGGTTTGTGTATTCAGTTTGACTGATCATATCAGACCTGAATATTGCGCCACTGGGAGTTTTTCCACCTTACAGGATCCAGATCACTTATACCTGTTATTGTTCCCATGTACCTGCAGGCAGTTGACAGAGATTCCTTTTCAGAAAGAATTTAAAGCCGGGTAGAGAAAACTACAAGCAGTTCAAAACATGATACACCAAGAAGTCCAGTGTTGCATACTGGTGAATTCCAGACAACCAATTGTGCACCAGAAAATCCACAATTTTTTTTTTCTAAAATGACTTGAATGTTAATGAGGATAGGTCATGCATTCCACATGTTAGCTGAAGCTGGAAATGCATACCTTCTTGTTCCAGATTCTTCTGTTTCGAACATCATCCGAAACCGCATGCCAAGAGATAGTTGGTTGCTATAGACAGCCTTCTGGTACTTGGCAAAAGGAATCACAAATTCTGAAGGACTTGCCCTGCAGGGGGGGAGGGAAGCAGTCCAGCTGAAACTTGCAGTACATCACTTCTTTATATATAAGCTTTGCAGAAGATGCTATTTACCTTGGGTTATAGAAAACCGTGAATTGGCTGTTATTGGCTGCTGCATGGGCTGCAGCAGCAAGAATACCAATATGCATACTGTCACTAGACAAAACAGATGATGAGAGGTTAACAGGTTGCCTATTTGCTCGCCTTATCCCCAAGAGGAGTTGCTGCCTTGCATCCCTACAATAAAAAAGGCAGGAAGTTCAGTGGCATTAGTCACAGTCTCTGTAGGTTAATTTGCTATATTGACTTCCAGGAATACCAAGACAGGAATTAGCTGAACATCCACAGAAAGATAAGGTCTTCACCTTCAACACTTTACCTAATAAATAAGACGGAATCCCCAGCAAGAAGTTTCTTTCCGCTGACAAATAGGCTCCAGCCGGTAGTCAGCAAATGCCTTTTAGGCTGGCCTGTAAAGAGGAAGAGAACTGTTCATAAAATTTGGAAAGATGTGTTGATGACATAGCAAGATAGGTTAATTATGAAGAAATATTCTGAAAATTATAAAGCAAAAGAACATAAGTGATAGTTGAATATGAACTAAACTAACTTTCATTAGCTTTATTTAATGCCTAGAAGGGAACTTTGTTATACTGATTTTTATGACTTGCCTCTATATATATGACGGAATGTCCAAATTGAATCATGCAAATCCCTGGCCTGCAGTTCCTGAGCAGGAGGCTGCATTGAGAAGTCCTATACCGTGCAGTGTGAACAAATTAGAACGGACTAAGCAGCCAACAGTTCAATTGTTGCCAATCATAAGATGTAAAGTGTTCTTACAAGATGGGGGAAAATTCGCTCGGCAGCGCGCCGTGGCACAGAGAAACCTCCATGAGTGCTTGTATCACTTGCAGTCAGTGTTTTACAGAAGAATTCTGTCTGTGGTCTGGTTTGTTTCAGTGCAAGCTCTGATGCCAGCAGTGTCTCCTTGTCACACTGTGTCACCTAACAGTCCCAATTCCAAAATCAAGGTGGTGCAGGTACATCCTATAATATGACATAATTATAGATAGGGAAGTATGACCTACATTGCTAACTGGTTGGAGAGTCATTCGAGCATAAACCTCATCTGTGTCAGTATCAGCCTGTCAAAGTATGTTCAGAGATCATTACTTAAAATATTGTCCACGTAACATGGCAGTAGTTTAGTCACAGTTATTTTCCATTCTGTACTAAAAGAACCATTGCTTACATGCATAGTAACACTATTGAGGATGCATATAAGCTTAGAAGGAAGATTTGGATAGCTCGGAATTTTGGCATCTGCATCCTTTCCCATAGATGCTGCTACCTGAAAATGGGTATCAAGGAATGAGAGTTGCTCACCATGGAACTCCAGACAACTTTCACAATTATTAGCAAATAAACAAGCATTTTTTTTCTGGCTTCTCTTTTATTTTACTTTAATATATAAAACTGGTACACAGTACACGGACATTTCATATGAAATTCCATCTTAGCTGTGCAAACAGTCAAAGACAGATGTAGATAACTAAGATCATCCCCTTATTATTATTTTCACTAGAACATGATCAAATAGACAGGAAAAGGCAGGTTTTACAGATAAGAAAAAGTCCACTACTTGTGTAACCTTTCAATGATGTTTATTTGGCTTTGATGTAGACAAAGACAGCTCCATATCACAGACAACAGAACTATCCTGTGAGTTGAAGTATCAGCCTTCGCAAAACAAATGATTAAGCAACAAGTAGACAACCCGAACTGATGAAAATAAAATAAATTCGGTTCATTCCTATTAGAAATCTGAAACATATTAAGGCCACACACTTTGTTCAAGCTGCAAGGAGAGAAAAAAGGACCAATCGTAGAACATTCATATAAAGGGGCACAAAAAAGCATTATGCTTTTGTGCTCTGATACGACGCCCCAGAAAAGCAGGAATTATTAGATGAAATGCAGCAGTACAATAGCAATCGTTGGGAGAAAATCCGAGTCAAAGTTTCTTTCTCGCGCTGATGCACAAAAGGCCACCGGAGGAGAAAAGAAACGTTTTTCCTTCTCAGGAGACAAATGGAAACCAAGCATTTGGCGGCGAAGCTCAAGAACCAATTGCCGCTGGACGGCGGACCAACCATGAAGCGACACACCCACATCTCCCCGGACAACACGAGTCGGCGACAGGAAAGAGACAAGCGGAAGAACACCACAAAAAATCGCAAGAACAAAACGAACAAAATTGAAAGAGAGCAATTTCGCTCATCGGGGTGGGGGGAAATCGTTCGCTTTGATCAAGAATCGCTGCAAGGGGAGGGAGGAACCGAGGAAGCAACCTGCTCGCTGTGGCCCTGGGGGAAGTAGACGACGAGGCTCCCCGCCGGCGGCAGCGCGACGAGCGGCCCCGCGCAGGCGTACCACAGCTCCTGGTTGACCTTCGTGCCCCCGCCGCCCCCCTCGCCCCCGGCCCCGCCGGAGCTCGTCCCCGGCGCCGCCATCCCCGCCTCCCCCCGCCCACCGGCCAGCCACACCGGCCTCGAACTACCTCCTCCTCCCCCGCCGCCACCGCCGCTGCCCCGGAGGCATCGCCGGATGCGCGCCGGCGGCGAGGATGATGGGCGGGTTTGATGAGGAGCAGCTCCCAAGAAGAGAAAGCAAAGACCCGGCAGTCGCAAAGAGAGGAGGAATAAAATAGCACACTAGCGACGCAGTGTCGCCTTGCTCATGCTGCGGCTGAGCTGCAGCTGCAGCTGCCTACTGGCTGCCGTACTGTTAATCCACTTGTTAATTGCCGATCGCTTGCTGCCCTGGGCTGATTAGCTCATTGATTAATCAGCGCATCTGGACGCAGCACGCGTGGACGAGAATTTTGTATGCATGACTGATGACTCGCACGCACAAGCGTGCGCCTCTGCGCGTGTGGACTTTTGCTCATCCCCCCCCCCCCCCCCCCCCCCCCCCCCCCCCCCCCCCTTCCCTTTTCTGACAGAAGAAAACCTGAAGTGACAAGAATTTCTCGGCAAACAGTTTTTTATTTTCAAGTAAATCAGTAAACAATTTTATTTTAAGAACAATTTCAGACTTCTGTAGGAAACATTATATTTACTCGAGATGTTTTTATGTTGATCCTAGTTTTAGGAGGTGTTTGGGAGGAGGGGGCTAAATTTTAGCCCCCGTCCCATCGAATGTTTGGATACTAATTAGGAGTATTAAATCTAGACTAATTACAAAACTAGTTACACAACCCCTAGGCTAAATCGCGAGACGAATCTATTAAGCCTAATTAGGTCATGATTTGACAATGTGGTGCTACAGTAACCATTCACTAATGATGGATTAATTAGGCTTAATAGATTCGTCTCGTGATTTAGCCTAGGGGTTCTGCAATTAGTTTTGTAATTAACTTATATTTAGTCCTCCTAATTAGTATCCGAATATTCGATGTGACAGGACTAAAGTTTAGCCCACCCCTCCCAAACACCCCCTTACGTGGAATGTTTGCGTCTTGCAGTTCGATGTTTAATCATTGGACCATCAAGAAGATGGCTGGTAGCATTCATTGTACTTTGCAGCATTTGTGACACCTCGAACCAATGTCGGCTCTATCACCTTCTTGCCTTACTTTTTTATTTTTCTTTCCCTCCTTTTTCTTCTGATTTCCACTCTTTTCAAGTTTCATGGCTTTGGAAAAAGTTGGTAAGGGGCAATTTCAGCAAAACTTTCTTGCTGTACTCATGGTTTTCGTGACAGTGCATGTACTATTTCCTACAAGTACAAACATGAGTTCGGTTCCATTTATTTTTTTAAAAAAAAAGTTCCGTTCCATGAAGCACGACGCTTTGGACGTGTCGTTGGAGTAATAAGACTGGTACTTAAGGAGACCGTGAATTATAATACTTGCATGTGCTGTTATTTGCTGGGTTGGAGTTGTCGATGGAACACGTCAACTGCGCAGGATCAGAGAGCTTAACCACTGTTAGGCGAGACCAAACCAGATTAAGGCTCCAAAAGCAAGCCCTTAACCACTACCGTATGAATTCATAGTGCTGTCTCTATAGCAGAATAACTTGTGCAATAGAGACCTTTCCCAAAAAAAAAAAACTTGTGCAATAGAGACAGCAGGAAACATAGCACAATGTCGATGATGAGTGACATGTACCAAGCTCTGGGTCGAGTCAAAAGATAAACACCACGCTTTTATTAACTTCTTTCGTTTAGAAAAAAAAAAGGTGCCTTCTTGACTACGCAAGCTTGACTTGTCAGCTCACAGAATTGACGGTTATAATTTTTCATGGAGGTGACCACTGACCAGAGCATATTATGTTTGTATATTTTATACAATATCATATGATATTTTGAGCCCATTGATACCCTATAGTTACCTAAAAACCTAATTATCCTAGCTGCTACCAGCTAGTGGGAATACCACCCTCTCTTTGACAATATATATTCACAAATAAATGTCAGCATTGGCAGTGACAAACCATCAAGACAGTATTTTTGAGTTTTTTTACCACTAAATACTAGTACAGAATATATACAGAATAAGTTGTTGTAATTTTGGAATTGCTTTTGATGGTCAAAAGTTTAAACGTGTTGACTGCATGTAACCAAAACAGCAATTGTTTGTGGCTGAAGATACCATGTGGGGAAGTGTAGGCAAAGAAAAAGTTTGGAAATTTGGTGTTTTCCAAAACTGTGATATGCACGTACAGCTCTCGATCTGAATAACCGAAACGATACAGAAGAAGTACTTCCCTACACACTGCACTATTGCTTCGCTGGTGTGTGAACGCGTGGAAATCGCAAGGCAGGATCGTTGCTAATGCCTAATGGTCAAAGATGCGTACACGAGGCAGTGTCGCATAAATCCAAAAGACCAATATTTTTTGGACATGGGAAGCGGATTTCTTTGTCCCCGCATGAGCACAATAGACATACGGACAAACGGAGACCAGAAATGCTGGCAGCAGCTGCATGTGTGCAAAGTGCAGTGGAGTCATCCCAGTTCGCTTCTTTTTTGCTTCCTTGCGATGCAACTGATCTCTACGCGGATTGTGCCTGAAATGAACATTCACAGATGCAGGCGCACGCACATGTACAGGTTCAATTCAGTCGGCAGCATTGTCGCACGTGTCGGCAACCAACCATGGATTGATCTCACATACGTTCTCTCAATCTCGCTGCAACAAGCATGGTTGAGGGCCATGCATGTTCTTGAACGTGTGGCTTAGCTTCCCAGCTCAATTATTCATCTCTGCACATCCTTAGCAGCTGACAGAGACGCCTCCTGGTGCTCACTCATCACCAAGGCGGCAATGATTTTGGCTATGATTTGTTTCCAGTTTCCAAGGCTTTACTCTGCATTGCTTTATTTCTGCGCAATCAGTAGCATCATGGGCCCAAGCTATTCCTTGATTGGTGAGCATGCTACTCCGGCCGGCCATGATCGATCCATTTCAGTTCATAAATCATTAGCGTCGGCGTGTCAAATCGATCCTCAGTTCAGGCTCTGAAGCATCATCGTGGAACGTGTATCGATAGAGAAGTGCTAAATGCATGACAGTTTGATGATACATTCTCTATCCAAGGATAAAGCTCCTGTAGATCTTCTTCTGGTTTTGTTTGGCACATATGGATGGACGATGCGTCATGTGTACGCGCTCAACATTCGTGTATAGAAGATAGATAGCATGATGGGCTCCATGTCTGAAAGTGATCGATTAGATATCGAAACCTTGTTTTGAATTAGCAAGAGTTATTTTAATTAGTTGTAGCAAAAAAAAAACTGAGACCTTTTTAAATGCTCCGTAATGTCCTATCCTTTTCTTGAAAGGAATTTGTGAGCTCTGGGGTCGTCAGTTGAGATTCTGTTGCTAAAGCTAATAATCTTTATTAATTATATATCTCGATGCACGATGCACTGCTACAGTTAATCATTTCACAATCCTGTCAATTATTGTAACCCTGTAGGATTCTTTTGCTAGCTAGTAGCCTAGTACTCTGTACTATTGTTGATTCCGTCGATCTTTAATTAGCATCAGAGAATCATGCTCGTGCATATCATGCGTATATGCATGTATATATGTATGCGGTCTTGATTCTTGGCCATTATATATGCAAATGCATATACAAACTGCACACGATCATGAACGTCGAATATGACTATCGTCGTGGCTAAACGATCGAGGAATGCACAATTAACGGACATTTTTTCGAAGAACAATTAATGGACATTTGCATCGATCGATCTCATGATGTGGAGACTGGGAGTTATTTCACTGTCTGAAATTAATCCATCTATCGGTGGTCATATTCTCTGTGGGTGGAATGAACAACTTTAATTTTAGAAGTAGTGCACGCACGTACACCAACAAAACAAAGAGCATCATTTTTATTCTTCTATACGCGTACCGAATTACTGCTAGTTTCTACTACATACTTTCTTCTTCTTCTTCTTCTTCTTCTTCTTAAAAAGCTTACTACTTTAGATATATAGTTTCCCTAGCAGGGAAAAAGATTTTTTTTGGTTCAAATTGCAAGAGTTCCTATAGCATCCGTTTCTCATGCCGCTATGCTCTCGTGCGGTCGTGCCACCGGTTAACGGTTTAGGTGAAAAAGGCCCAAATTGCCCCTACTAAATCAACTTTACAGAGGCTTTTTTGTAGAGGTCGGGCCGGTTAAGGATTTTTATTCTTCTTCCTCACGAAGCAGTGAGCAATCCGGCCCACGATGCGTGAATTTGTTTTGTCCGAGAAATTCCGAGGAATATGATTCCCGGATTTGAAGCCGCCAGGATCATCACTACCCTGTCGCTTTTGTTTGCAGGTCCACCGCACCGGCGATCGAGAGCCGCCGCCGATATGGCCGGCCGCTTCTTGCTCCAGAAGCTCGCCGCCTCCACGGGGATGTCCGGATCCACAAACCGCATCGGCGCTCACGCGTCCTCGTCAGCTGCGGCCGCCGCCGGCGCTCCGGTCGTCCCCCATGCTTCGGTACGTACAAGTTGCTGAGCTCCGGTTGCCCTAGGAAGGAACTTGAGAAAGAGGCTTCTCGTGTTCGATCTGATCTCGGCTCATGCATGATCGTGCCTAACGCAGGGTGCTGCAAGGCACTTCAACACGTTCTCACGCTCCCGCGCAGCTGCTGTCATCGACCACAGCGAGGCAGCATCGTCTTTGGATTCTGTTGGAGGAGTGAAGCTGCCAACCTGTTCGCCTGGCGTGTCCAGCAAGCTCAGACATTTTCTGGGAGCCACAATAGGCAGCAAGGTAAGAACTACAGCAAATTGACTTCTCTCGTCGTAAACCGCTGGATCATTCATTCATTACAATTTTTTTTCCGGCCTGCAGCCTTGCTGACATCAGTAACACTTCGATGAGAACAATCTGGCTGGCTATTTTCGGTGCTGTTCTTATTGCCACCTGGCCTTCAGATCAAGGCAAAAGTAGCAACAAGGTACTAATCCATCACTGCCCAGGTTGTACCTGCCAAAGTGCCCCTTCGAAATCCTAGGTGCAGTGAAATTAGGAGCTGCAAGTAGCTTGAGGCTGCCTTAATTGGTTTGTCTTAATTTGTTTGTTTTATTCAGTAGAATGCTTCTGATTTGTGGCGAAACTACCTGCTTGTTCTTGATTTTCTGAAGAACTCCATCGAAGTCGTATATCTACGAGCTTTGTGTGTATCCTTCCAAGTCATTGCGAAATTCAGCTTGGTCCTTTGCATAGATATGATCTTGATGCGTACGAAATAGTAATTGCGGAGCTCATACCAGAACATAAGTGTAATTGGCTTATGCTACAATTAAACATGTCTGAAGTTAAGTCAAACAAATAACTGTCCCTGAACCTAGGCATATGAAGCCTAAGGCCTGACTCAAGTAAAGAAGATAATGAACATTCAGAGGCTATGCAGATAGACGAAACCACCTGCAATGGAATTGGTCAGGGAAAATCATTTCCTTCATCTTGTTGAGTGGGTACCCAATGTCTGTTAGCCCTACCGTTGTTGGCAAGCCAGCTTCACAATGAACATTCAGAGATACAGTCGGCAGGCAGCGACGATGCCGTACGCTAGCATCGGTTGCAAGATGCAACCAACCACGACGAATCAGTTAGTTCCCAGTACAATGGCGCGGCCATGCTCTACTGTTTGCGGCGAGTGACGCTGCACCAAGCTCTAGCTGCTAGATGCCGGGCATGCATGTTCTTCAGTTCTTGGACGCGGCGTCCCTAGCTTCCTTCCTGCTGAATTATTTGCATGCCTAGCTGACAGTGACAGCGACACTCAACGAACGAATGGTTTCGGTTTGCCGTTTTCGAATTTGGAGGCTTGTGTATGTCTTCATGTCTTTTTCGTGACGTAGACGTAGTTTGCAGAAGTACTCTATGTGCCAATATAATCTGCATTATTGCTTTCTTTCTAGACGTTCATCAGTGACAATGCAAGATCGATGGACCCAAGCTATTCCATGATTGGTGATGAGCAACCGATCGAGCATGGTCCTGCTAGTCTGCTACTATGCTCCTGCAAGCTAGGCGTACTCTTATTTCTGCGTGCATTATTTCAGTTCAGGAGGGCGTGTCAGATACTCTAAATTCTAGCAAAAAGGAATAATTTTTCCTCTTAACAGCGTGCCCTAATTTCCCTTCTCCAAAACGTCGTCAAATTCATTATATTTAGTGCCGGCATGGTGGCATGGCTGCAACTGATGGATGATCGCAGGAGCTTCTTCCCCGTCCAAAAAAAGCTCAACCTCTGAACCCAAGTCAAAAAAGAAAAAACTGCAGTCAGTGATGCACGGGTCCAGGCAGGCCCGGCCATGCAACCGCTGTGCCTCTGTGCATCGGCGTCTGGTTGGATGAGGTGCACGCTGCATTACCCGAGTGACTGAGTGAGCACGCGTGCAGCTCTGGTCTGGTGCCTTATGCTACGCGACGGGACATCACTTGCTCCGTTTCCAGTCAGGGGCTCATGATAACTCGATCAGTTTCTTAGCTCCACTGAATAATAATCCTGACTGAATTAGCTGATGCACAGCGACAAAAAGAAAAATCTTGCTGTGGATCGAAAAGGATCGGAGATGACCTTTGCTTCGTTCTTCCAATCAATTAAGCGGCAGAATTCTTGCGCAAAAAGAAAAAATTAAGCGACAGCAGTTTGCAGGGTCTTGGAGAACACAAGTCAATGATGAATCGCGCGACGAGAAGGAACGGGCTAAAACGTGTCCTTCCGGCCCGGCCCGGCCCGGCACCGGTCTTGAATTGGGCTCAACAATACATGGCTCAAGGTCCACAACAACAATGAGCTCACCTTCTTCTTCTTGGCCTCCACCTTTTCCAACAAAGCCGGGAATCGAGTCTATAGTGCATTGCCGAGAATAAGACTTTGCATATAAGATGCCACTTTTGTCTAACCATGCGCTGTGCAAGTGCAATGCAAAGTATGTGAAACTAGTTAAGATGCGGGTAACGTCAAAAAGGAGCCCTTGGAGGCACGGGAAGGGCGGGTGCGCCGGCGTCGGCCTCGACGAACAGCGCGAGAGACTCCTGTATCCATGGATGAGAGAAAGGGACAAAATTGAAAGATCCACGAAAAAGTATGTGGTGGAAACATAATTTACACGTTCGCCCTACCATTCTGCACATAGCTAAAACGGACAGGTGTAAATGTGTGTTGTGTCCGAAACACATTCGAACAAGTTCAAGTCCAAACATCTTTGTACACAAGATATTATGAGTGTCTACTCATTTTGTAATCAAGCTATTCTTCACCTTGTAGCAAGTAAGTAATGTTTTTTTTAAAAAAACCCTTTCAACACAAGTCTCTAAGAAATATGAAGTCGAACCTAAAAAAATGCATGATCAATAATCCTACAGAGAACGACCGGTGTGATGATGCATCACATCAAAACCAGAATGATCAGTTCTACTGAGAACTCTGTGTCTCCACCATCTAGGGGGGTTTGTTTTTTTAGCACCTCCTAAAATTCCAGTCACATCAAATATTTAGATACTAATTAAGAGTATTAAATATAGACTAACTACAAAACTAATTGCACAGATGGAGACTAATTTGTGAGACGAATCTATTAAGTCTAATTAGTCCATGATTTGACAATGTGATGCTACAGTAAACATGTGCTAATGATGGATTAATTAGGCTTAATAGATTTGTCTCGTGAATTAGCCTCCATCTGTGTAATTAGTTTTATAATTAGCTCATATTTAGTCCTCCTAGTTAGCCTCCGAATATTCGATGTGACATAAATTTTAGTCAGAACTAAAGATCCAAACGCCCTCTAAGAAGAGACAAGAAGAAGCTATCTCACCCTTAGCACATCTGAGCTCACCTATCAATATGGGCTATACATCATGATTATGCAGGAGCTCACATCTAGGAAGAGAAAAAGGAAATTATATGATAAAGATGGTGACCAGAGTGAACACATATTGTATCAATTTGTGAAAGTCTCGGATCTTCTGTCATGCCTAAACGTAGGACATGAGATAAAGATCTTCGTAGCAGTAGTGCTAGTACGCGTACACGAGACAAAGATCTCACATGTAGTGGCAACGGCTAAACAGGGACTGTGAGCCTAAACGTAACAAGCTAACTAATCGGGAGAAATATGACCGAAATAAGAGCACGGCACAAAACATTTACATTCATCACTAAATAAATTTCAGTAGTTTCAACATTCTACAAATATGCTACATAATATATGCATCTCTTTTTGCGGGTTAAGTTTCGGCGACAACTCTTCAGGACACTTAGCGTACCAGCAATAGCTCCGCTAGTTCCCAGGCTCGGGGGCTAAGCGCCAATTACTACTCGGAATATCTCCAGTGGCTCAGCCAGCTTCCAAGCTCGGGGGCTAAGCGCCAAATAACTACTCGATGTGGCTCGTACAGCTCACCTGACGCATAAGCTCGGGAGCTGGACGACAAACGACTACTCGAAAAATAACTGGCGTGAAGACACCCTCGGATTGATTAATTAATTATTCAAAGGCTCGGGGCTTGATTAGCTACACCCAACAGTTATTTTTTTCAAGACGAAGAAAGAAGATTCAAGATTTTATTGACCCTCAGCCTGATTATTCAATTCAATCTAAAGCTCGGGGGCTACTCCGTATAGAGTGCAACCTCCGCCACCCTCTATATCACATTCCAAAGATGAAGATTACAACATCAAGACGATCAAGGGCTTGAGCACACCATAGCCTCATAGCAGCTTTGAGGAACTTTGAAGATTCAGCTAGACAAAAGTACTTGAGAAGCACTAAACTACTCGACAAGGATCTGAAAAATACTCGAAGACTGTTGTATTCGACTATGAAGTGCTCGGGGGCTTGTCGAGAATAGATCCCCAATACCCGCAAGGAAGGAAGAAGACGAACTTCTACTAGGATTCCTATGTAATCCTACTAGGACTCCTCCTTATAACCGACTAGTAATCCCGCCCCATGGAGTATATAAACGAGGGCATGGGTCCTTGGATCGGTAGGCCAAGACCTCATAGAACCACAATAGAGGACCAAAATACCAAACAACACTCAAGTGCAGGGCGCAATATACAACATCTCAAACAGAACGTAGGGTATTACATTACTCTGGCGCCCGAACCTATATAAATCCGTGTCTTATGTCCTCACTTTTACCTTCGAGTTCCAGATCCGGTGATCCCCCACCAACCAATCTACTATCTTAGGATATCCCTCGGTAGGTTGCCAGGTATAAAACACCGACAGCATGGGCAGATGATGAGGCAGTATTTAGTCAGTGGGGGAGCAAAACCCTAGCTGGTCATGAACTTATGATGCAATCCACTGTCCACCTCCAAGCTTTTCCCCTTTCGGCAGTCTGTACCCCGTAGCCGTAGCGCAAGAGGCACAAGAGATACAAGAGTGGGGTGTCGTCTCGACTACCTCATTCAATGCCGCCGGACACATCAAATCAAACGCAACAGCAGCGGCAGGGATTGGGATTTGACTGTGGGGGTGGTGGCGGACCGACCACGCCGACGGCCAGCCAGACGTTGCTGACATGTAAGGCTCCAGGAGTGCATGTGCTGCTTGCTGCTCGCCAGCAAGCTGGGGGGATGGCGACGAGGCCACGCGACGGCGCCTGTGGCCTGGGCCGTCGAGATGGTCCACGCCATGTCTCGCAGCGGCACCGGGAAGCTGTGGGCCAGCCTCCAGCCGGGGAAACAGGTAAGAATGAGCCTTCAGGCGGCGGCGCAATGGGAGCTGAAGTGGACATACAGGGTCGCGTCGTCACTCGTCAGGGTCTAGAGTGAGGCAACGAGCGACCGACTAGATGAGCTCATGAGCCCGAGTTCTCAACCAAACCTGCAGTCCATTGTGGAAGAAAACCAAACCAAACCAGATTACTAGACAGCTCAAACCAATTGCCACCGGACCAGATGAGCAGTAGCAAAACCAGACCGTTGATACCGGGCTCAGCCCAAACCATCAGCAGCCTTACTGACATGGCATGAATCAGATGAATCGGGAATCCGGACACGTCGGAAGACAAGTCCACAACAGATCGAACGGCGTACACGGTATGTGCGGCGTCTCAGCGAGCGCACGCTCTGCGGGCTCACAGGACGACTCGCGAGTCGCGACACGACCCCGGGCCGAGCTCCCTGGCATGCGGACGCACGCGCTGGGCGAGACCGACGGGCGGGGGGCCACCTGCGCGACACGCCGGCGAACTCCGTTGGCTTATCCCCCGCCGTGTGTGCAGGCCGTGGCGCGACCGCCCCCTCGCGCACGGCGGCTTGGCCTAGTAGTAGCACATCTTGGGGGTTCCCGGCTCGTCGTCGTTGGACGAGTGGACGACCACCGCGCGCGCCTCCACACGCCGCGGGATGCGCGGCTCCGCTCATGCGGCTTTTCCTGCCACTGATCCCGTCCACCTGGGCGATCGAGTAGCTCCACTAGCACGCGCTGCATGAACCTGGCTCGCCGGCGCCGGCGCCCGCGCGATCAAACCGCGCGCGCTGCCGCGACGGCGTCCACCGGCGACGCCGCCAAGAAGACAGGCGATGGCGCACCTCCTCCCTGCGAATAATCTGGATACCTGCAAGGCCCCCTCAGCTTTCTCGCGCGACGCAACCGCTTGCCGGTGCCGCCGCGCCCATTGGCTGAGCACCGGCGAGCCCCTGCACCGCACGCAAGAGGCAAGGACCGCCACACCAAAGGCAGAGCCAGCCAGGGAGATCGACGGACCCGGGCGCACTCATCAGGCAAAGTACACACCATCGACGACGCCAGGCATGGATGCCATCAGTTAACCCAGTCCAAATCTTAAAACCTTCCCACTTCGACGACACGCACGTTCTTGCATTGTCGTCCCAAAAATTCTCAGAGTTTCATCTGACCAGCAACAGCTACGTTATAACACATGCACACTCCTACATAACACGTCGCCAGAGCGGCGTCGATCGAAAGCAACACACGGCCTTCCGATCCGGTCCTGGTTACCAAGACAACGAACCAATAAAGCAGCTAGCATGAGCACGGCACAGCTACCTACCTAGCTACGGCTTAGGGGAACCAAGTCTTTCTAGTCCTAGTAGAAGCACACCATCTATAGTTTTGCATCACTTGAAGACCACCCAAAAGTTGGGACTGGGCATGCCGGATGCGGGGTTATTGGGTTAGACAGCAGGTGCCGGCGGGCTCTCGGGTTTCGTCAGCTCCAGCGGTTCGGATTGTACCGCTTCAGGCTGATCTTCGTTGTAGATCACCAGCTGCTTGTTGTTCCCCAATGGAGCTGCCCAGGAGATGGGTTGCACTGAACCAAGAAACAAAACAAGGGATCAGATAAGAATACTGAGCATGCGCTCAGTTGATGCCAAAATACTAATCCACGACACAAACCAGATGGTTGGAGTGAGGACATGAATACATGTCCACATGGCTGGAGCAAGCGATGACGCAAATGTCCCAGGCTGTAAATGAAAAACCAATTGCATATACCATATGGATGCAGTTGGAACACAAACGTCCCAGGCACAACTGTAAGTAAACAACCAACTATGGCGTATAAATGCCATATAGACGTAGTTGGAAGAAAAATGTCCAGAAGCTATGGCACATCAACCAATCGCGAGTAACAAGCCACTGGTCAAAGAGTTTACTTCTACATTTGGCAAATATTGAGGTCATGAATTCAACGGATAGTTTCAATACACACATTCCAACCAAAAAAGGCAAACTAGAAAACATGAAATGTAGTATGTTCAATTTATGTAATATACACTAGCACATTACCTTCTTTCGGTTGGAGAAGTTTATTTGATCCTGTATATGTGACACCACTTTGGCTTGTTTGGGAACGCTTTCTAACATAGTCCTTCTGTAGTGGTGCAGGTGACTTGAATGAAAAATGAGATAAATCCACACCTTGCGCAACGTATTCTGGATGCTCTGCAAGGTACCTATCCAAGCATGGAATTCGAAGAATTAGAGAACTATATCTACCATTGAGTTAGTTAAAAAACAACATCGCTTATTGGGAATAATTGAAGGTTGACCACAAATAATTGTAGCCATCAATTGCAGGTAGTCAACATTTTACATGCATCTAAAACTGGACATGGGTACTAATACACTTAAGTGAAGAGGTTAAAACGAGAGTTGATCAAAAGGACTTGACGTACTTCTCAACTTCATTCGTTGATCTCAGCTGAATTCCAGTAGGGGACCTATAGTACCTGAAATCATGAATGAAACGTCAATAAGCACACTATATGTATACAAAATGTCACATATATGGTTACAGATCATCCGAACACAAATAATGCAGCACTGTATGTAGGTTTACCTCTTTCCAGTACTTCCATCCCCAACAAAATCTTCGACTTAAGTGATGGGGGAAGACAAATGTGTGCAAAATGACAATGCTAGAACATCATAAAGCATGATAATAGGATTTGACTGAAGTAAACAACATTGGCTCCAGGTATAAATATATTGAAGGAGAACTGTTTTGTACAACATTAAACCAACAATACAAATTATTCCCATCAGTCATTCCTTTAAGCAAATATAGCAGTTTGTTTTATTTATTTCATTTGTTTGTTGTCATGAACTAGGAACTTATCATAGGTTAGACGTCAGCCAGGGAAAATACAGCAGACAGCACAAGTATGCATACAAGTTCACAAGATCCTGGGACATAACGCCATTTGTTCAGAAAGTGGTCAAACTAGGAAGCATTCAACTAGGTTTGGATAGAAAAATGTTACTCACACATCAGCAAATTTGGTGCTTCCTTCACCTCTTATCTTAATCAACCTTTCCCATCCTTGAGGGGCCTGTGCAATGTCAGGTTTATCAATTGCCCAAAGCTTGCTGCCATCCTGTGATACATCTGATGGATCATTGCATGTCACATCAGGCTTCCACTCACGGGCTTTTTCACAGACAAAAGGATCTTCTCTAATTCGCTCTCGAATTTCTTCATACTTCTCTTTTGTTGAAACAAGTCTCCATTTCTGGCACTTAGCACATTGGACAGCAAAGGCTCCAATCTTCTTCCCCGATGCACGCTTTGGTGTCTTTGATGGCTTTGATGGTTCAAGTGCAAAATGGCTTTCACTCTGTTCATCTTGTCCCATAACACTTTTGTCATTCCCATAAATGACTACTTGCTGTGATGCACCATCATACTGGTCACCATCTGTATCAGATAATGTCTTTTGTCTCTTCCCAGAAGGTAGAAACACAGAGTTCTCAGTAGAACCGATCATGGAATTTTCCAGGTTTGACTCCATATTCCGTAGAGACCTGTTGGAAGTGATAGTAAAAAAATAATAATGTTAGAAATTAAAACCTAGCTTGGAAAAAGAATGAGTACTGTATACATAATATCTTGAGTACAAAGGTATATAGCTTGTAAAACTATTCCATTAGCCGAGATCTAACGAATGGTAACCATTTCATAATATAATGTCTCAGCCTCTTAGGTCGCTGGAAATGTCAGTATGATTCTATAGCCTAACTTGGAAATACAGCAATCTAAAGCATTTGGTTTTGGAATTTGGAGAAAAAATCCAGGGAAAACAAAATTTACAGAAGGAATACTTCCAAACCAGGTTTTCTGATACAAGCCTACAAGTTTAAAAGATCCCTTAGGAACATAGATTTGATGTAAGTGAAAAGTGACCAAATATATCCTGTAGTAGATACCCAGTGGTGCAGCTGAAAAATATAGGAGGGAAACAATGCAAAGTAATTGACATACAAAGAGGATTACCTATAAAAGCCTCGTTCATTGTAAATCTTAGATTTAATAACGTATCTAGATTCTAGAATACTGGAAACCATGTTTCCAAATATCAAAACTATATTCAGTCAACAACAGAACCATTCCAAGTTGGCCACAGAGTTCTAGAGAACATTTTATAGGAGGCTACTGCTAATAAATTCTCTATGATGTGTTAAAGAAAGCATATGCATAAACACATGGATTTGCAGGACATGGATTAACCAGTATTTTCACAGCCTTTTCATTTTGGCTGCATAAGGTTAGCTACTGTACTATATATCTCTAGAACATTTACAACTAACAGGAGGTGTGCCTCCTTAGTAATGACAGGGCCCAACCAATCAGTTTTACCAAGGTCCTTTTCCAAACAAGGTATTTCTTGAATCAAAATGGAAATTTTAACATCGGGCTCACTGTAGTGTGGCATAAATTCCAAGCATTTAGAAACTGAACTAACTGGCACTTATATAATTAAAAAGACTTCTAGGCTCACCTCCAGGATATCATTAATAACAAAAAATACTTATGAAGATAGTTCCTCATTAGTATGCTTAGGAAGTTACCAATCTGATCCAGATCCAGTTACAATAAGGTATGGCATAACTCCTAACATTTAACTGTTAGACTAAGTAGAGCTGATGCAGAATATACCAATAACCTTAGGCTAGAATGCTAGATACAATTAATCATTAGCAATAGAAACACAGCATTAAGTTGAAAAGCTAGTCAGCATTCCAATAACATTAAGTTAACGAGAATGTTAAGAAGCTAACATTTCTTGTTTCTTTCAAGCCTACGAGCCACTTTCTTTATACTTGAGCTTGTCTGAATTTGTTTCAGAATTCAGACGCAAAACACATTTACACCTGTCCATTAGCTATGTGCAAAATGGCAGGGCGAAACAGAATTTTAAATGTTATGACCACAAAATTTTTATGGATCCTTTGCTGTAAAAGGAGACACAGCTGTGGTTCCCTTAGTCGAAAAAAACTCAGCATTCAAACAGCAATAACACATGCCCCTGTATTCAAATGGTAGATTGCTAATCATACCAGCATCACAAATCATGATTTTCTCCTACAACTTCTTCCAGGCTTGCCAAACATGAACCGTATGTTCCCTCTTAATTATCCTAAACCAAAATCTAGAATGACACCAAAATCTATCAGGATTTAGGCATGTAAACAATGCAAGCACAATTTTGTTGACCTTATTGTTAATCAAGAGAAGCAACTCTCTGATTCCTTCATCTGGGAAGTGGAAAAACCACATGTGCTTAATCACGCATCCATCAGCACAAACTCTATCCAAGATTCGATATAATGCGAGGCTAACACGAAAATCCACCAGCAGAAAATCTAGAAGGACCGAAACGTTTCTTCTTTTCTTTTTCTTTTTTTTTTGTGAAGTACCTCAAACAAAACCACAACGATCAACAACAGAGACGAGGAGGAGGAGCGAAGCGCATACTTGTAGCGCTCCCAGTAGCGGCTGCGGGGCGGCCAAATGGGCTGGTCGTCCTCCTCGGGAGCCTCCGGCGGCGGCGGCGGAGGATACGGGGCGAAATGCGGGGGAGACGGCGGTCCGCCGCGGCGCGCGTCGCAGGCGGCGTCGAGCCGCCGGAAGAGCTCGGCCCGGCGGGGGTCGCGTCGAGCCGTGGTGCCCGGCGAGGGCTGAGCGCGCGCGCGGGCGCGCCTCGCCGCACTCCGGCCTGCTCGCGGGCGCCGCCTCGGAGACCTCGGCGCCCGCGCCTACGCGCGCACCGGGCGGTAAGAGGAGGGTGCCGACCGGCTTCACTCACACTGTACGAGACGAGTGGTGGTGACCGAAAATTTTGAAGAAATCGAAGAATTTCGAGTCATTTTGTGGAGGGGAGATGGTGATGGTTTCAGACCTACAACTCGGAAGGTTCTAGACACTCATACTAGATTTATGGATGGTAATCAATCAATAAAACAATTCTGATAGTAAATGTTGATGATGGCGTTAGAGAAAAGGCGCAACGTTGGATAGCCAAATTTAAATGTAGATGTGAACTATAAATTCAAATAGCAAGTACCGTGGTGGTTAGAGCAACTCCAACATACTATCTATTTTTACTCTCCATTTAACTTCCTAGTTAAGTTGCCAAGATTTTTTTCATATCAAGTTGCTCATTCCAACAGACGGTTAGTTCGGAACAGCTTTGAGCAGCTGCAGTTGCGTTGGCAGCCCAACCGCTCGGCTGCCAGCTGAATGTAGCTGCTATTGCCATCTAGCTTGCTGCGTGTAGCGGCTGCAGCGCGGCGGCCGCTGCTGTTCCGAGCTCAGCAAGATTATCCATTTCCCACTCTCTAGATCCTAATAGCTGGGTTCCTCTCTAAAAATCTACACTCTTCATTTCGCACTACAATAGACTCTCAATTTTACATTTTTCATTTTGTGAGCAGGATCCACATTTGGCAAGTCAAACTTGCTTGCCAAGTTTGGAAAGCATTGAAGAGTATTTGGTAGGTTGAATGGGATGGTACTTCGGATAGTAATTTTGTTAGAACGTAATTTTTTAACAGACTTGCTAAATTTTAGCTTGGAGAGTGGAATGACAATTTTGTTGAAGATGTTTTTATACATGAGAAATATTGTGTCCGCAGATCGTGAGTTTATGATAAAAAAAGAAGTATTGTGCCTCCATGTCTAGCGTGCTCCAGCCGATCGAAATTTTTTCGGGCTGGTTTTCACCTACAGCCCTATAGCAGGCGTGAAGGGCCAAATAGACTTGAGCATTTTAAGCTCAATCCAGCCCGCAAGTCGACCCGAGCCTGACGGGTTTTAACCTACCGGTCCTGACGTGGTCAGCGAAAATTAAGTCGGAAAAAAATGTTACGGCACGAGCCCCGCCCAACCAACTAATATCATTTATTTTTCAATTAAAAAATGCAGGAAGTATGAGCCAAATCTAGTCTGAAAACTCAGCCCGACAATAGCCATGGGACTTCGTGGACACAAATTTTCGACCCGAAATGAATCGATTTTTTTTCACCAAGCCCAAGCCCGATTCGACCCACAAAATGCTCATGTCTAGGGCCAAAACACGATGGACTTGGGCCGGACTAGGCCTAAAACTCTCAGGTTTAATACATGCCAACGTGTTGACTCCGACGAGCTCAAGCCCGCATATCAAATCCCTCCATCGTAAAAATGCACAAATTGTTTCTTTAAAAATGCCTACATTGTTGAGTAGGCTAGTCAGCCCATTTTATCTAACTACGGCTGATTTTGACAGCCCTAGTCCAGACTAATGGGCTCGCCGTGTGTTTTACACTCTCTATCTACTTGGGCCTTCCCGTATTTGGGGCTATCACATCTCCACTGCTGTTGGCCATACCGGAAGGATTAGTAGGCGCGAAAGGACATCACCTCGAAAGGGACCTCGTTTCTGTCTTCTCGCGTGTTTCTCATGTCTCTAATCTCTATAGCCAAAGATTTTTTTTTTTGCAAGGCTCTAGTCCAGACAATAAACAACCGTACCAATCCCTCTCGAGAAAAAAAGGCCTCCAATAGTCCACGTGAAAGAAAACAGGATAATACGGTTTTTTGCAAACGTGCAAAACACATTCAGAAACTCCCAAAATAAAATGGTAAAATCCAGGAAAATACGAGGCATGCATTAGACTCGTCTCTCAGGAGAACGTGCATCACATCAGGAGCATGTGAGAAGCAAGGCGAAGAAACGAAAAAAATGGATAGACGCGTATAGAACTTTTGAAAGCAAAATATAGTTTTTTTCTTTGCGAGGTGCAAAATACAAGATATGCAAGATTTAGATAAAAAATTCAACAAATACAAGGTAAATACTTCACCTGCTACCTTCTGCACGTATACGCTATAGATTGCACCCGTGAATGATCACGTAAATAAGAAAAGAATGTGCATTGTTATTCGTGTCTAACTCCTGCATGGAAAATATATGGGCGCGAAATTAGTGATGTACATCTACATTATTTTCACTTCTAATGCACCATTTAGCCTCTGGTGTGCACTACGATTACTAGAAAAAAAAATAGTTCTTCTTTCTTAGACCAAAATCTTCAAAGCCTTCTTGTTTGTTTTTTTCCCTTGGAGTGAACAATTGCGCTCATGGATGGAGGTTTCCAGTTCGATTCTTTCCAACGGATTATTTGAAACAGGGGATGGCCAGATATCAGCATGTAATTTTCAAAAATAAAATGTACAATGTAGCAAGATTCAAGCCACCCCCAAAGTAGCACAAACGAGGTAGGAGCTCTACATCTATTTGACTTTTTCACTATTTTGAAATACGAAAAAGATCCAAATCCAAAACGCAAGATTACATGCTGTATTTATGATAGGAACCACTAACTTGCAATTTCACATCAAATCAGCGGTATTGTGGAAGTGCCCTATCAAGCCGTCTAGTGATATCCCAATCTGTCCTCCTCCTTATGACTCTCCTTGTGCCAACACGACAACCGCGCCTTGTTTCTGTCCTTGTTTTTATTTCGCATCAGATCTTGTTTGGATAGTAGTGGATTGAAGTGTAATGGGAGGAATTGGAGAGAAAATCAATTCATTTTAGACTCAATCTCCTTCATTCCACTTCAATTCTTTTCTATCCAAACAAGCCAAACAAGCTGAGTAACTTTAAGAAAATACCATGCCACCTTACTAAAAGCACCTTGAGGTACATGCACCTTGAAAATACCGTGCACGTACAAATTGTAAAGACATGAACCATTCTTATAACTAGCAACTCCCTTAATTGAGTGCTTACGCATGCATAAAAAACCTATACCTACGTCATCTCGTGGTAGATCGGGCAAACCTAATAAGTACCAGATCTAACCATCCTTTTTTTTGCGAAAGATCTAACCACCTACCTTCTCACCTCTTTCTTTCTCCTGTCTCTGGAGCCAAGATGTTTTTTTTTCTTTTGCGAGGCTACAGCCATTAGCCAAGATGGTGAACCATGGACGGCCGGGACCCCGCGCCGGTCATCCGGGACGCCGTCGCCGGGGCGCTCGTGCACTACTACCCGCTCGCCGGGCGGCTCAGGGAGCTCGAGGGCCGTGCACCGGCGAGGGCGTGCTGTTGGTCGAGGCCGACGCCGACGTCCGCCTCGAGCACATCGGCAACGCCGTGCACCCGCCCTTGCCGTGCCTCGACGAGCTCCTCTTTGACGTCCCTGGCTCGTCCGCCATAGTCAACTCCCCTCTCCTCCTCTTCGTCGTGGCGGTTCGATTGAACCACGTGATGGCGGACGCTCAGGGGCTCCTGCAGTTCCTAGAAGCCGTGGCCGAGCTGGCGCGGGGCGTGGCGGTGCCGGCAATGCAGCCGGTGTGGGAGCGCCACCTGCTGATGGCGCGCGACCCGCCGCGGCCGAGCTTCCCGCACCCCGAGTACAACGAGGTGCCGGTGCCGCCGGACACCAATCCGGGCGCCGCCGTGCCGGTCGACGCGAATGCGATGGCGCGGTGCTCCTTCTTCTTCGGCGCCCGTGAGATCACCGCCATCAAGGCCCTCCTCCCGCCCCACCTCCGGAACCGCTCCACCACGTTCGAAATCCTCCTGGGTTTCCTGTGGAAGCTCCTCACCATGGCGCTGGCCCCGGACGACGAGGAGGAGGTGCATGTCGGCTTCGTCGCCAGCGCCCGCGGTGGCAAGTCCGGCGGGCTCCACATCCCCAACGGCTACTACGGCAACTCGTTCGCCCTGCCCGTCGCCATCCACGGCCGGCGAGCTCCGCGCGAACCCGGTGGGCCACGCCGTGGAGCTGGTCCGGAAGGCCAAGGCGGAAGTGGACGCGGAGTACATCCAGTCCGTGGCCGACCACATGGCGCTGCGCGGGCGGCCCAACCTCGCGGCGGCGCGCGTGTACGTGGTGTCCGACCTGATCAGGGTCGGGTTCGGCGACCTCGACTACGGGTGGGGCAGGCCCGTGTACGGCGGCGCGGCGAGCGTCGGACCCATCCCCGGGTGCTCCAGCTTCCTCGTGCGCGGCAGGAACGCCGACAGCGAGGACGGCGTCGTCGTGCCGATGTGGCTGCCGGGCCCCGCCATGGACAGGTTTAAGGAGGAGATGGGCAAGCTGCTGCGCCCTCCCGCCGGTGTTCCGGTGCCGCGGCAACACCAACACGGCGTGTTCCCGCTCCAAAGGTCCGCGCTCTGAATCAGTGGAACGATGAAGAAGGCTCTGAATTTGTACGTACAACTGCACGTACGAGGTACGAGTAGTTGTAGCAAACTTCGTCAGATAAACGTTATATGCATGTTTGCTTCAAAAATAAACGTTATACGCATGTGTTTGCTGAATCGGCCTCCAAATTTTGGCCGTAGCCGTTGTTTGGCAATTGGCATTCCAGCCGCGGAGCAGCATCCAAACGTGCTCAAGGACCTCTTTGGAATGAAGCAATCTCAGAATGCAGGAATAGAAAAAATATAGGAATAGAGTTGCATAACATTTACAATTTTATAACAATTGAGAATGTAGGAAAGTTTCTAATAGAGTCTTTGGATACAACATAGGAAAAATAAAGTAATGAGAAGAGGGAGATAGACACAAAGGAAAGTTTCCAAGAGGTTGGACCTCATGTTAGATTTTCTCCAAAATTCCTATGAATTGATCCATTCCATATGAATTTCGAAGGATCGGAGAATGGCCAATCCTTTGTTCCAAAGGACCATATAGGAAAAATTCCTATAGGATTCAAATCCTGCAAATTTCCTACATTAATTCTGTGTTCCAAATGGGGCCTAAATCGGGACGGGGGATAGACGGCGGCCGGCGATTGATCCAGAGAGCACATTCTGCTCGCCGCCACCCACCAGCAGCAGTCCAGCAGCTGGCGGCAACAACACACTCGCCTCCTCGCCCAGGAGTTCTTGTCGTGCGCGTCCACCGCAGCCGCCTGCTCGACATAACGCCCAGCGCAACGCCGTCTCGTACTCTCGTGGCCCGTCCACCGGCATCGCGGGGCTCACCGCTCACACAAAGGGGACGCGCCGCGCCGGTGCGTGCCCGCAGCCCGCCGAACGGGTTGGCCCTGGTGACTAGTGAATTGGTGAGTGCGCGCGCTCCGAGCGTGCTCGTTCGGTGTGCGATGCGACGGCGGAGCTATCGTTGGCCGGATTGGTTTCGAGGCTGACGAACGTATTCCTCAGGAACGTCTGGGTCAGTCAGCTGCGTTTACGAGGTGTTCCAATCGATTTAGCTGCGGTGATCAGGAAGGACATCAGGTGGGTTGTGCTCGGTGGCTGCAGTGCAGAGGCCGCAGCGACAGGGCAGGGGAGCGGCAGAGCACGCACTCACGCTCGGCTTTGGCAATCAGGAACACAAATCGGAGCAGCAGTAGAGCAAGGAACTGGCAAAGGGCAAAAGCAATGCACAGAGCACACAAATTCGATATGATCGGGAAACAACGATCGGTAGTCCTCTTACAGTCTTACATGCGGGCGATGAACACTAATCAGCCCCCTGAACCACATCACACATGTCCATCTCGCAACAACTAGGCCAATCCTGATCGACCTCTGCAGCGAACTGGGCATGGCCATCGCCAATGGCGTCTGACTCCAACTGGAATCGGTCTGTCTACTCGTGGGTTCTGCTCTACTACGTTTCTACTGCCTACTGATACCATACATGTTGTTCACCACGACCACATGACGGGGCTCGGCTGGGCCACCGCCGGCATCTGCGGCGGCGCCATGCAGTGCTGCGGCCACCGGTACACGAACCCCTCGGGGGCGCCGCTGCTGCACGCCTGACCGGACGTCCAGTGACGGGCCGGCGCCTCGCTCTCCTCGACGTCCATCGCCGCCGCGCCCTCGCTGTCGCCGTCACCGTCTGCCTCCTCCGCGGCCGTGGACGGCTCCGCTTCCTCCCCCGCCGCCGGCGACGGTGGCACCCACGGCACGATGGCCAGGGCGAGGCCGTCGGAGCCCTGTTCCTGGGCGGCGCCGGCGAGCAACTCCCGCACCGTCATGCTGTCGGCCTCCCGGAGCATGGCGCGGACCCAGTCCGCGCCGCCGCGCAGGGCGAGGCGCGCCACGCCCCTCTCCCGCGCGGCGTCGAACCGGCCGCCGCCGCCGCCGTACAGCACCAGCGCGCCCTCCTCCTCGCCCTCGGCGCCGACCTGCGCCGGCTCGTCGTCGCACATGGGCACGTCATCCTGCTGCCCCATCGCCGCCACCCCCGCCGCCGGCGCGTCCTGGTGTTGAGGCCCGCCGTCTTCGTGACACGCGAGGCGGCGCATCTTGGTGGCGCGGCAGGCGAGCGGGAACCCGGATGAGCGGTCGTCGCCCGCGTCGTCGAACAGCTCCGGCTCGTCGGTTCCCTTCCGCTTCAGCGTGAGGCCGTGGAACTCCTCCATGAGCACCACCATCGCCGCCGCCGTCGTCAAACCGCCCCGGCTCGTCGCCGCCGCCTTCTCTTCGCTCTCTGGTTCCTTTCTCGTGGTTTCTTGCGTGCTCGAGCTCACCTCGTCGTAGACGGATGCGAGGTGGCGTCCTGGCGGGAGGGGAGATATAGGAGCTCCGCTCGGGGAGCCGAGCGGACAAGTGGGGAGGAAAGCGAAGCGTGGAGAAGCTTCGGTTCCAGCTCTGGAAGTGTCTCGAAGCCCCCACATTTCTATTCGCGGAGACTGACAGGGACAGCACGTCCACCTCGGGCCAAAGTACTTAAATAGCCCTACCTCTGGCCACGTCATGACTGTACACAAATGGCCAGTACCGTCATTTCCGCGGTCGTAACCTATAATCTCATCGCGGACTGACGACTACTGACTCGAGAGGCTTCGCCAGCGACGCAATAGTGGGCCACGGAAGTTAAGAAGGCCCAGTTTCGGTTTGCTCGGCCCGACGTCTGCGCGACTGTGCTGGCGCGCAACAGCAGCGAATGTGGCCCAGTCTATCATGTGTGCTGGGCCGAGCCCGAGCCGATGGAACAGGGGACGCCGGACGGGGGGCATCGCGGCGCTGCTGCTGCTGGTGCGGGGAGAATAATACCACACCGCTAGCTGAAGGACGAGGCGGGGGAGAGGCTGGCTACATAAGGAGGGTGGGGTGCGGCGGTTGAAAGCACGCAGCTGCGTGGTGAGCACAAAGCGAACTATTCTTTCGCCTTTTACTAAAGAATACCGTGTGCACGCCACAATAAGCAGCATACGCTAATTTTTGGAGGGTGCCTCCTCTTAGAGGAGGCTCCCAACAATTCGAACCAAAATTTGTGGATAAATGGAAATAACAATTAATAACTATTCATCCTTTTAAATTTAAGCTAACATCATGTGACCAGCAATTTGGTTTGGACTGTAGTAGACAACTGGAGTAGACAATAGAGTAAGACTACATCGTGCCAGCTGTAGAAGGACGCTAATTTTTGAGGGTGCTTCTCTGTGGAGAATACCAACAACTCAAAATAAATGTTTTCCGCAATTTCCTTTTAATTTAAACTTGCTTAATTTAAGGGAAAATGTTTCACATATTTTATTTTAAAGTACAACGCTCTTAGTTTCAGTGAAAACTTTGGGCCAAATAGAGACTAGGTCAGAAAGAAATACTGAAGAATTAAGCATGTCGACAGGGAGCCAATTGCCGAAGAATTAAGCATGCTGAACAAATAAGTTAACAGGTAGTAGTGACTAAACATTTGACAGGTACTCTTCCGTTCAAAATTAAAATTATTATTTCCGTTCAAAATTATTATTTGTTTTCCAAAATTATTATTTGTTTTGATTTTTATATACATATCTTTTGATATGCATATGCATCTAGTTATGTTTAGATATATAAGTAAAAGTAACGTATCTAAAAAAGTCAAAACGAATAATAATTTATAATTTGGGGTGGAGGGAGTAGTGACTAAACATTAGTCTGGCTCATACATCTTGACAACGAGTGGGCGACGCTACTTGGTACTTCAACAAATGATAATTCATGGTTTATCATGCCAGTAATATTTGGCCATTAGTCAGCTCAGCTTGTTACCAGTCACCCACTCACCCTACAGTTGGTCGGACGGCGAGGGAGGCGGCGGCGGGAACGGAGGTGGGAACGCCGGCAGGTGAGGGAGCTCGAAGAAGTCGAACGTCTCCGGCGGGAGGTCATCGAAGCGCACTCCACCCACGTCCCCGTGCAGCGCGCGGCCGGCGTGCACGTAGGCGTCGTCGAGGCCGAAGAACGGGCCCCGCGGCACCACCTCCAGCGGCTCCGGGGAGGCAGCGGGGTCGACGAAAACCAGCGGGTCAACGCCGTTGACCGGGTTCCCTGTGCCGCTGCCGTAAGGCAGCAGGAGAGCCGTCGTCGGACAGGCGCCGGACGAGCCGCGTTCGGCTCCGGCGTGCATGATGGGTAGCGGGATGGGAGGCGGCGGCAGGCCGTACGCTCCCGGGAAATGTGCGGCGGCGGTGTGCTGGTTCGCCGTGGTTGGCTCCTGGCTGCTGCTGCTGCTCTCGCCGATGCGGTGCGTCGTCGTCGTCTCCTGGAAGGGGATCATCTCCATGCACGGACTCTGACAGAGATACCGGAATGTTCAGAGTTTTCAGTTTTCAGATGGGGAATAGTTGAGTGAGGGTGACGTTCAGCTATTTCTTTTCAAATTATGATGCTAAATCGAAATTGAAACAAATCATTGTTCAGAGCATTAATGTCTCGGCAAGTTCCAGAGGGAGTAGCTGTTTCAGAAATGCAGTGCAGGAAAAGAACAACTAGGTAGAGACCGCTACTCTGTTCAGGAAAAAAAAAAAAAGGAAACGAAGAACAGACTGACAAGATACAGGCAACAGTCGGTCACCTTGGGAGCGGGCAACTCGTAGGCATGGGAGGAAGAAGCTCCGCAGCTCTGCTTGCCGGGCCTCCGGCGGGGCATCGGCGCCCGGAGGAGCCTCGCCAGCCGCTTCTGCCGCGTGCTCCAGAAGTTCTTGACGTCGTTGTCCGTCCGGCCGGGAAGGTACGTCGCGATCCTGGCCCATTTGTTCCCGAACTGCGCCTGAAGCTCGAGCACCACGCGCTCTTCCTCCGCAGAAAACTTGCACCCCCTGTAGAACAAACAGCATTCTTCTTCAGTGTTTTGATGTGAGAGCCTCTGCAATTTACTGGGGAGTAAAATGCAGAGTCTGGCATGGCCAATGGATCAAGCAGTTGGTCACCATTCAGCGTCGTGTATGCGATCAGAAATTAACAGACTAGTTTATTGTCAACACATCAACCATTACATGCCATGAGCCTTTAGAACAAAATTGGAGCTGTAGATGGCATGGCTAATGCACGGATCAAGTAGTTCTTCACCATTCAGCGTCGTGTATGCATCAGAAATGAACAGACTACTTTATCGGACCTTCTGAAAAAATTAGAGTTCTAGACAACGAGATTAAAGCGCACTATCACATTGACAGCGAATAGTTTGTCTCTGACAAGGAATACTATTGCTTCTCTTGAGACTTCAAATTAAGCGTCAACTGTACTGAAAGCAATCGACATGATGAACCACTTCAGTGAAAACAGAACCACGCAATGGAAGAGTTCACACACAGATGCAAGAGCGAAGAAGAGCAGCACCACCTACAAGGTTGTCAGGAAAGTGGATGAACCGATGAACCAAAGGAGGAGCAGGACACGAGCATTACGTCTTGAGGTCCGGCCGGAGCTTGTTGACCCATCGGAGGCGGCAGGACTTGCCGGTGCGCGGCAGGAGGCCTTTGGATCGAATGGAGCTCCACTCCCGGGGTCCATGCTCCCGGACGTGCCGCAGCAGCACCTCGTCCTCCTCCGCCGTCCACGGCCCCTTCCTCACCGCCGGCTGCTCGCTGCCGCCACCACGGCCACCGCGCGGCTTCATCGTCCTCGACCGCCGCTGCCGCCGGCCACCACGATCATACCAGTGGGGGATCTCTCGCGCTCTCCTCGCCGTGCCCACTCCTCTCTCTCCCGCTCCTTGCCACGTTCGAATGAACACACGAAGGCTCAATGCCGATGGCCACGAACGCCAGTCATCCGACAATATAGGAGTAGTGGGAGGAAGAGATGTTGTCGCGTGGGCCCGGTGGCCAGTGCTGATGCCAGCCGATGGATTGAGATCGGAGGGTCACTTCGAACTTGAGGATGCCAGTTTCTCCTCTGTTGTCCTTGCAGGCCCAACTGGACACTGCAACCGCTCCTACCGCCAATACTACGTCTGTGGAAAAATGAGGCTGAGGCGGTTGCCAGACGAGGGTTGATAAGATTAGTCATTAATCATTAATGATAGGAACCTAACCAAATGACACTGCTCTCCTGACAGAGTTTTCAAAACAAATTCAGTTCGTAAAAAATCAGGGGGGAAAGCTCTTTACAATTCTGCATGCGTGTTTGAAATGAAAAGCTACAAAGATTTGGAGGAAAAGGAAACTAAAACTGAATCATGGAGATATTGCTTTCTGCTTTACCACCTTACACATCTCTGATGATGTGTGCCAATTCGGATTAGCAGAACTGGCATATTGCAGCGCTGCGTGCATCATTGGTTTTGAATCCTTTTTTTTTTTGGATAAATGAGGGCTTTATTTGCTTAGATTGAAGACATATTACAATCGATGTTTATCAGGTCGATGACGCACGCAGAACATACAGCCGAATGAGATTTTCTTCAAGCAGCTGGGCCAGTTGTGTTTTGCTTCCCTGATGAAAAAAAGCTGATCTCCGATCTGTCATAGCCACAGTTCTTCATTGCTTCAATCAGCTTTGGACACTCTGATTCAATGACCGTAAGGCTTTGACACCACTGCGAAGAAAATCACAGAGCTTCCACACACGAACAAGCTACAGCTAAACCGTTCCTTTCCAAATGGCTGCATGACCAGATATGATTCCATGATGGTCTTTCTCCTGCAACGTTACTGCTAGAAGTGCCAGCCAAGGATTCTTCACATAAGAAACATTCCTTTCCAAATGCCATGCTAAACGGGGATTCATGACGTATCCACATCAGCGGTGTTAAAGACTTTGAGTTGCCCAGAAGTTTTGTCATCATAGTCCCAGTATGAACCGGGATCAGTTTAAGAGTTCTGAAACCCACATCAGCCGGCTCCAGATTCAAACTTGTGTGCCACATCCAATTCTTCATGTAACACCTTTCTTTGACAGCTCTAATCCCTGAAACACAGGTTGCCGAGTTGTCATGCATTAGAGCAAAAGGCTGTATCAACCAAGCAGCCCCCGGCTAGTATCTAAACCCAAAATATGGCTCCAAATCAAACGCCTCCTAGATAGTAATTCAGCATCGGCTTAAACTCTCAAAGTTGTGACGCTTATTTTGAATTCAAATCACATTATCCACCAAATTGTGTCACACTACAACATTGCAACTGCAAAGATGTTGTCAGTCATCACTGAAGGCTTACCGGCAGTCCGGCACACGCCATTGGCAGGCTTCAGCTACTCCTGGTCGCACCGGACTAGGCGGCCACCTTTGCTGCAGAGCCCTTGCTCGCCGATGGTGGCCTCCATCACCTTCCCGTAGCTGTACCGCAGCGGCATTCTCCCCAGAAGCCGGTGGAACTCGGTGATGCACTCCCCTCTCTTCTCCCAGTGCCCCAACCCGCCTGTGGCGCTCAGCCCAACATCCTTCATCGCGCCTCCGTCCTCGCCTGCGCCGGCATTCACGTCGTTCCTCGGGTCGCCCCAGTCCCTAATGCTACCGGCCTCGACGAGCACAGGCCCCGTGCTGGACTCCTCGGCGGCGACGAAGTTCATGAGGATGTCCTCGCAGTTGCGCTCCCGGTCCACCACGGCGCGCGCGGCCGCAAGCTCCGGTGAGCACGAGTACTTGTAGAGGAGGTCGGTCCCGAGGACCATGAACTTGGTGAGCACCATGGAGTACCGCCCCGGCTGCGCCGCCGTGTACGCCCACCTCCCGCGGGCGAGGTCGAGGTGGTGCGACCGCGGGAAGAAGCCGACGAGGGGGCCCGCGCCCGGGTGGCCCGGCGCCGCCGGCTGCTGCTGCTGCTGCCAGGCGGCGAACGCGAAGGAGAGGGCCGCGGCGTCTGGGAGCACGTCGTCGTCGGCTACGGCGACGGCGGCCGTGCGGATGTCGGAGGGGCGCGGGAGGAAGCGGTAGTTGAGGGACGCCGAGGCGGCGCGGCGGAGAGCGACGCGGGGCGGGAACCCGCCGCCGCCGCGGAGGAGGAGGCGGTCCGGGGTGGAAGGGTTGCACCAGAGCACGACCACGGCGAGGACCAGCGGGTGCGCGGCGTAGGCCCCCGCGATGGCGCGGAGCAGCGGGAGGCGCCGCTCCGAGTAGCCGCTCAGGAGCACCGTGAGGCGGTCCGGGCGGAGCGAGGCCGCGTCGGTGCGGTTCGCCGCGCCGCAGGCGGCGTCCTCCACCGCGCCACCGCGTGCTACGGCCGCGCGTGCCAGCGCCACGAGGAGGAGGGAGAATAGGTGGAGGCGGAGGCGGTGGCGCGGGCGCGGCGGCATGGACGGCGACGCGACGGCGAGATCTGCTGGCGGTGGAAGCTTTGGCCCAGATGCGTTGACCCCAACCCCTAGTGACACGCGTAGCGGGTTCTGTGTGGGCCCAGGCAGTAGGCCTGGGAATGAACTCGTTGACCATGCTGGACTGGCGGTGGGTCCGGTGGTAGTGATCCGATGTGGGTTTTGTGGGTCCCGGATCTCAGACCGGGATATCTTTTTCGGGGCAAATTTTCTCGACACGACACGAGGAGCGGTCGGTGGGGAAGGCACGAGCTCCCGCTTGGCCGCTTGGCTGCTTGGATGGTCCATGGTGCTGCCGCTCGACGCTGCCGCCGTGCCAGTCGCCGGCTACTAGCTATGCACGGCATGCTAAGAACCCACGCCATTTTCTGACTTGACGCTGGTTCCCTGTTTTTCTGCGACTTGTCTCAAGGAAGGAGGTGTAGCGTGCGAAGCGTGAGAGCATTCTTAGTGAGGTTTCACTCCCATTAAAGGCATAGTCAATATGTATATTCTAACATGAACTTAAAAGTGAGTCCACGAATAGTTGAACTTTGTTACAGCCACGGCCACAATGCTATGATCCAAATTGGATCGAAGACAGGACCCACTGGAGATAAAAATTCCTGCTGCCTTCAACGATATCTGAGGAAAGAGAAAGGGTGTGATGGGGAGCTGAGGGCAGAGAGAAAATAGTTTTTTTTGCTTAAGGTGCACCTTAAGCTTGAGGTGCACCCTAAGATTTTTTTGCTTGAGGTGCATTTCCACGATGAGTACTGCGGAGAGTAATCATTGCCTTAAGGTCACTTTTTTACCCATTGTGACCGCCCTAAATGACATGTCACATCAGCAAATATGATGAAATGGCAAGTTATTTACGAGGAGGGAGAAGAAATGGGTTTCATAGGAATAAAACGGGGTGTACACTATTTCCAAGACATGAAATGCATTGAAATTGCCATTAAGAATTACAAAGTTTCATTTCATCTCATTTCCTCCAATCACGTGCATCGTAATTAAAGTTTATGACTTGCCTATGACACTGTGATACGAAAAACATTGGAGGTATGATTTTATCAATCCACACAAATTAGTTTGGATCATGTGGCTATCTTGGAAACTATCCCATAAAATCTGCCATTGAGAATGGCCTAAAGCTGCAAGTAACATAGTATGTTGTTGCAGGTTTAGAGCAACTCCAACCCAATCACCTCCTTAATCAATAATCATGTAGGCCGCGATATTCCTTTGGGTTGCCGCCCTTCACCGCCACCATCGTTTTTTTTTCGAGGAACCGTTTGCCTGAAGGCACGTACGAAAATACATAAAGCAACCACTTCACATGGAAACCACACAAGAAAAAGGAAATTACGATGCGCTCCCTTACGTCCAAATCCACCAGCAACACCATTGCCAGAGGAAAATCCATTATTCCAACGCCGCCACGATCATGATACGCTAGAAAGCTCGGATCTTTAGTGGGATGTACCTGTACGGCACACTGGCATAGGGAGGCGGCCACAGACGATGGTGGCAAGCGAGGATGGTGGCCGAAATAGTGGTGGTCTGGTGGATCCGTGGTGAACCGCTGAAGATGACTTGCTTGTGGGCAAAGCAAATTAACAATAGTCTGTGTGCGTGTGCTTGGAGTACATGATTTATCCTGAAAGAAGAAACATCATGACAACATTTGGATCTATTCTGAAAGAAGCGCAGACAAAAAAAAGCCTTCGTCCTAGATTAACATTCACCATCAACATGCTTAAACCAGCATCACAGTGTTTCATGCTATGAAGTGACTATGCTAAAAGGTGACTATGCTAAAAGATGCGCTTACAAAAATGCTGGTATAATACGACCTAGTTTCGTCGTCCACCATAAACGAGTTTAAGTGATGATCTTACTTCCTAAGGGGTTAAGTGCATACAGAAGGGCCTGCTTTCGATACACTGAGCACCACTAAAATGTTAACAGTTTTCAAGCATCCACAACCCCTCACAGCCCCTCTGCCTCCAACACAACCTGAAATTATAGAAAAATAAACCATGACAATTAAAATGCCAGCACATCAATAAGACCAAAACCATGCATCTGATTATTTCAAAATAAAAAGATCAAACTATAGAATAAATGACTGACTGGTTAAACACAAGCTTTATCTACTAAAAAATTACCATTCATGGGGAAATAAAACAATTGATACAAATGCTTCTCATTTCAATTCTAAGTTGGATATCATAATAAAGTGAGTAAATAGAATGTAGTTGCTCAAACCTCCTGTATTACTGAATACAAACCTAGCCGTCTAATGAAGCCACATCTAATAAGAAATGGACATCCTTTTGATTTTCTTTTACATAAAAACACCAACAATTACTTACCAAAGATGGAGAGGCAGCCTTCCCAAAACTCTAACTGCTCTATCAGCCCATTATCACTCCCATGCAAAAACCGTCATGTAGATGATCTCCCAGCCAGCCAATGCCCATCCAGGAAAAATGAACCAACATCAACTTATTTTATTAAATCCACCATGAAATATGCCTTCGTAGTGCATTCATTTGGCACTGTAGATGTTAATATATTTTTCTACAAACTTGATCAAAGTTAGAGAAGTTTGACTTAGACAAAACTAGAACCACCTACATTTTGGAACGGAAGGTATAACAAGTAATTCAACAGTAGAGTTAAATATGAATCTGAGTGGTAGAATCTTAAATCTAGAACATGTTCTCTACTGAAAATTATCATGTGATTATCCCAAAAGAAATTGACTGTACAAGCATGGAGATTTGCTAAAGGCGGAAGGACATCATATAGAATATATAAGTTTTAAAAAACCGAACTACCAATGTCTATATCTGAGCGCGGGTAAAATATAAATACAAATGACTATTGTAAAATAAATTTCAGTCTCTATACGATAGTATACTTATGCACCAATGACTATCTTGGTGATGAAAAATCTAATTTCATGTACAACAATTAATGGGTGAAAAACATAATCATCAGCATATCCCCTACCCATTAGTTGGAGACTACAATTAACCTGCAGCAATATGTCAACAGTCAACCTAGTACTAATGTCCATGTTGCATCAAATTTACCAAAAGGGTGGTGTGCTAATTCAGTTTCAAGACGGCATTAGTAGTTAGGAAGAACATAGTCAACATTCTCATCAGCACACTCCTAGAACAAACAGCATAACAATAAAAAAGAACTAGGAAAATAGAAGTCTAGGACCTTACCGGTATCAACAAATTCATGCATCAAATGTTGAAGTTGGTTCTAGGGTCGCACCTACGGCGATTAAGAGGAAATAATTTTTTAGTATATTGGCAGGAATAAAATTAATTGGAGTTCCATGTTCATATGAAGATACGGTATAGAAACCATTTTCAAAACTAGGTACAATGTTGGTAAGAAACTATGAAGCTTTGATGACAATGTGGTACCGATAAACACTACCCATATTGTATTTACCCAATCATATGTGAGTGACTTATTGTATCCCTACACAACAGCATAATTATTATAATCTGCTGCTTGGCAAAGGCATAGTAGATTAGCAGCATTTTATCTTACCTTGTTTGATGAGTGTGAACATCAAAGGATTTGGAGAGCGAATTTATCTCGTTCTTGGTCTCACAATGTTCTTTGCATAGCTGCATATTAGTAATATTAAAAGTAGAAGAATTAAAACAGCAAACAAATAACACATATACATTGCTGCATATCAACAAATACCCCTTCCATCCCAAATTACGGAGGAACAAACAACACATGTCCCATATTGCTTGTTGAAATATGCAATGTATACTTGGAACATTCTAAAAGATTGTGGAGATCTCAAGAGACTAACTTTGTCATGTATAAGGATAAGATCATGACAAGGTAAGAAGGTTCTAGAAAATTGGAGAGAATGTATGAGTCATAGTTGCCATGCTTCATGGTGAAGTCTAGAATACTCTAGAACTAGATATTTTACCATGGTAGAAATATAAGAAAGTAGATAAGGATGAGGAGGGTTTTAGAGTTAGGATGTTTTGTATGGAAGAGTGTGAAAGTTGTCACATGACAACACCACAATGATCATGAGCACCTAGAAATAGAGGTGCTCCCCTCCCTTCTAGCCATACCATGACATAAGAGGTCTCAAGTAGGAGATTGCAAGGTAACCCTGTAGTGTAGTGGTTTATGGTAGGATAGCCACACAAAGAGTGTGCAAGTGAGTCTTGTATCAAATTGAGTAGTGAATAAAGATTTGAGTGTCCTTGTAGAGAGTTGGTCTCCCACGTTGGTGTCAGTACGAAAGTTTTCTCGAAGTAGTGTGGGTAAGGGTTTACAAAAGAAGTGATAGCACACTATTTTGGTGCCACTTCTAGGAAGTCGGTGTCAAGTTCGGGGCACCGATTTCTCAACATTGCTGCATATGAATCTAGAAAAGCAAAAAAAGAATAGTAATTTGGGATGGAGGGACTATCAAACAAAGACGAAATAAGCACAAGTAGAAGAATTTAAGTGACAAATAAAAGCAGGTACTGGCTTTTCATGTCCTTCTTAATTTGAGCCAAAGCTTTATCAACTTTGTTCTTGATTCTTGTGATTTCTTCTAGCATAATTAAATAAATAGGAAAGTCAAGAACAAAAACAATTAAAATAACAAACAAACAACAGGAAATAAGAACTAGTAGAAGAATTTAAATGACAAATAAAAGCACACTTTCAGATTTAGTTTGTTGAGCTCATTTTTCATATACTTCTTAAGATCCGCTACAGCTTTATCAACTTTGTGATCCACCTTAAGCACCTCTTTCTCAATCTTAGCATTTGATTCAATGAGCTCAATTTTCTTTAGAAAGGACAACAGTTAGTTTGCAATTATTAACGCCATATTGGGTTAGGTAACCATGAAGTTAAGATATCATACTTGAATGAACGGGATGGAACACTCGGAAGAAGACCCATCACAAAGTCTTCTCAAAGGGATCTGAATAAACAATGGGACCAATTTTAGTAGAAAAACAACATATAAAACAATCTATGTGGGATGAGTCACATCACAACAATAAACATGCAGATTCTCTGATAGTTACATTGAAGCCTAAGATTACATCACAGATAGACATCATCACATCTCAAATCTAAGATATATATCCATGGAGTAGAAGAATCTCATAAGAAGAATAGAGACTACAAACCTAGAAAAATTGTACGAACGTCAACACAACTATAACATTAAACCAAGACAATTTTATTTTTGTCTACATAAAAAAGATCAACAGAAGGTGCAGTTCATCAAGAGGCTTAAGGCCATCAATCCACCTACCTTACATGAATGGCTAATTGTTGAAGCAATTTTAGCCTCATCTATGGATCTACCAAGTTTCGGACACACGCACACACACGCACACGCACACGCACATAAACCCTCGACCCATGTCATTGCATCTAAGGTTGAGAAAAAGAACCGCAGGCCAGCCACCCAAGGTTCAATTGTTGCATCATTGAAACCAACAGACAGTGAGACACCATTTTTTTATAACCAAAGTTTAATCATTGGTTGGTAGCACCAACAACTGGGTGACTTACCATCACATTACAAGATTTGGACAAGAATAACCTATATTTGAATAGAAGGCTCATGGGCAAGTTTAAAGCAGCCATGGATGCAATGCAAATCAAGGAGCTGAAACACATGATGAGATAGTTCAATTCCTCAAACAAGCAATAGAACCCAACTTTTGCAAGGATGGACGGATTTGTGCACAATGGAATGGGAAGATCTCTTCATGACCTGCCAATTCTCAGCACTGCCAACAGTGATATCAGATCATTTACATCACTCAGATGGCTTCAGATTTAAACATTTCTGAATTCAAATGTGTAGATCCAAAGAAACAGTGCTGCAAACATTGCGAAAGACTAGTCCACAGAAATGATTCCTTTTGAATTCTACAGTTTGATGACGAAACAGCTAAGGCACTCAACAAATAGGGTAGAATGAGGATTGCAAATACCAATTTACAGCTCGTGATAGCAAATGAAGTGATATGAAGATTAGATGTTGTGCAGTAGCAAAGACAACTCCCATTGCAGGAGATCACCTTGAGGGCCAACATGAGGATAAAAATTCTAGGACTGGATGCTATAAATAATAAGGTGAAGCAAAACAAAGATCTAAACTGAAGGAGAAGATGTATGAACATCAGATGCCGACACTAAATAAGTTATTCAACGTGAAACTATGAAATCTCACATACAACAAAAATATTTATTGGAAGTAATGGAATGTTTCATTTTGGGGCGGAAATGGAGGGAATGGTCGTGCAACATCTTAGCTAATTTGCAAAATGGTAGCCTGGGAAACCCAATCAAAGGTGCATGAGAAACAATGCAGGAACACCCTCTCTCTAATCTCTATTGATTTTTTATCATTGCAACTTGCAGTGAATTTTACAGAGATGAATTCTGCCAAAATTACATTAAAAAAACTAAAACACGACCACAAGGCCCCTGCAGACAAATAGAACGTATCACCACAAAAAAATCCAACAGATACGTTACTAAATACGAATACTGAGATTGCATCAGGCCAAAATGCAATACATGCGGCCTATCGTGGGTCCTAACGTCACAACAAAATCCAATACATGCACGCTATCGCAAGTTCTCATCACGCAACTACTCGTACGGCACACATGAATCACATTTAAACTCGAAATCAAAGGCTGCACTGGATGTGGAGAGAGAGAGAGAGACCTTTGGTGCCGAAAGCCTTGGACCCACAGGTCAGCACCTTCCTCGCCTAGAACGTCGCCATCGCTGTCGCTCCGGGAAACCCTAGGCGATGCAGCTTGATGGTTCAATTCGGTGACTCGTGAGTCGCGGCCCTTGCCTCGCAGCTTCCTTTCCCCCTCGCGAAGATGCCAACTCGCCTCGATGAAAACAATTTTGTAGTCCTACCCTTTCAATAAGTGTAAATTTGTGGACAATGTATTATTCGTGTTAATATATATAGAGAGATATACAGTTTCCTTCCCTTTTCTCTTTCTAGCCCATGTAGGCCTCATGGCCCATTTGGCCCATACATTGTATATATGTAACCCTAGTCAATGCAATGGATAATGTTCTGGTCATTCTTCCCTAACATGGTAACAGAGCCACGGCTCTCCATGCCGCTGGAGCTTCTTGCTCCACCCGCCGGCGAGTGAGGTGCACTCCCCTGACGCACCTCCCTCCCAAATCCTCTACGCCAGTTGGGGCAGCGCCTCTCTGCTCTCTCCTTTGCGCCGCTGGTTGAGGCAGTGTCCCTCCTCGTTCTTCTCTGTGCTGCTGGTTGTGGCGGCGCCCCTTCCCCTCTTCTCTGCGCTGCTGGTTGAGGCGGCACCCCTCCCCTTCTTCTGCGTTGCCAGCTCAGGCTTCGCACCTTCTCTTGGTCCAAACGGCATCAGGTGTGTTCATGCTGCTGTGCCTCCTGCTGCTACCATGGGATCCTCCCCTCTCCTTCCAGCACCCTTGCGCCCATCTTCTTCGGTGCACCTGTCATGGATGTGAAGCTCAATGGCTCCAATTACAGAGATTGGGCCTTCTCTCTCAAGATGCTGCTACGATCTATTGGCCTTTACTCCCATATCACTGATAATCCACCAGCAACTACAGCTGCTAATGATAAAGAGGTCAAAGCTTGGAGCCTTGAAGACGATCGTGTGATGGCAACTATCTGCATGAGTATTGATCTGAGCATTCGCTCCTATCTTGAGGATCACAATACTACAAAAGCAATGTGGGACTACCTGAAAGGTCGCTATCAACAAAGTAGCTCAGCTCTTCGCTATTCACTTCGCCAGAATCTTCATCATCTCCAGTAACAGGACATGTCAATTGAAGAATATTACATTGCCTTCACGAAGCTATCACCCAGCTTGACTCCATGGTACCCAAGTGTTCTTCCTCATGCACGACTTGTGCTCCATCTTGGACTTATGATCAGCAAAATACTATGTTTGACTTTGTCATGGGACTGCGGTCTGAGTTTGAACCTATTCGAGTTCAGCTTTTGGGGAGAACTACACTTCCTACACTGGCCGAGGCATTATCTGCTCTCATGGCTGAGGAGACGCGTCTTAAGACGATGTCTGCAATTTCACCGGTGTCTCAACATTCAGTGCTTGCTACTTCTTCTATGTCTGTTCAAGTTGCAACAGCGGCCACCTCTCAAAAGACTTCTTGCAGCCACTGTGGCAGGACTAATCATCCTGATGTGCGGTGCTTCAAGAAGTATCCTCACCTTCTAGTTGAAATGAGAAAGCGTGCTAGCTCCCGCCATGGAACACCTACACCTTCATCCAGCACACAAGCAGCAGCAGTACCTCTGTTCCCATAAGATATCTCTGTTTCCCCACAAAATTCCTCTCCTGACATGGTTCCATCTCTTCCTTCTAACTCCACTGACCTTACACATATCCCAACAGCACCTCATAATCCAACACTTCCACCTATGTTGTCCAGTCCACCATCACAACCACCACCTTCATCTGTTACTCCTTTTCCTTTTCACTATCATCGTCGTTCACATGTTCATTCTCCTACCTCCAGCCCTACCTTAGATGATCCTTCCTCTCTTGTAAACACACCACCTTCTTCACCACCTTATAACCTTAGGGATCGTTCTACCCTTCCTGTCCCTCATAGATATGGATTTCCCAAAGTTGGTGCTATTTGTGAGCCTTCCTCTTATCAGGAAGCTGTTAACATCCCTATTTGGCAAGATGCCATATCGGCTAAACTTCTTACTTTACAATGCACGAATACCTGGGAGGTTGTTCCATTGCCTCATGGTGTCAATCCCATCACCTGCAAGTGGGTATACAAGGTTAAGACCAAAGCTGATGGCTCTATTGAGAGGTACAAAGCTCGTCTTGTTGCTCGGGGTTTCCAACAGTCCTATGGTCATGATTATGAGGAAACTTTTGCTCCCATTGCTCATATGACTACGGTTCTTACTCTTATTGCTGTGGCTGCCACTCGTTCATGGACCATCTCCCAAATGGATGTTAAGAATGCCTTTCTTCATAGCGATCTGCAAGATGATGTTTCTATACATCCGCCACCGGGGGTTGAGCTTCCTCCTGGATATATTTGTCATCTTCAGTCTGCTCTTTATGGCCTCAAGCAAGCACCACGTGCTTGGTTTGAGCGGTTCAGTTTAGTTGTCACTGCTGCTGGTTTCACTCCTAGCAACCATGATCCCGCTCTATTTGTTCACACCTCTCCGCGTGGCCGCACTTTAATTCTACTTTATATTGATGATATGTTGATCACTGGAGATGATCAAGAGTATATTGCTTTTGTTAAAGAGCACCTATGTGACCAGTTCATGATGCCTAACTTGGGCTCTCTAAGCTACTTTCTAGGCATTAAGATTGATTCAACTGCTGCTGGCTACTATCTCTCTCAGTCCAAATATATTCAAGACCTATTTGCTCGTTTTGGTCTCACAGATGCTCAGAGTGCTGCAACGCCTATGGAACTTCATCTTCACTTGAAGTCATCGGATGGTTCTACTCTTGCTGATCCGACAAGGTACCGCCATCTTGTTGGTAGTCTTGTCTACCTCACTGCTACTGGACCGGATATTGCCTATGCCGTTCACATTTTGAGTCAATTTGTGAGCGCACCTACCACAGTTCACTATGCTCATTTACTTCGGGTTCTTCGGTACCTGCGGGGGACAATCTCCCATCGACTCTTTTATGCCGCATCAAGTCAACCCATGCTTCATACTTATTCTGATGCTACTTGGGCCAGTGATCATGTTGATCGTCAATCTATTACTGGTTACTGTATTTTCCTTAGTGGCTCGCCAATTGCATGGAAGTCCAAGCGACAAACTGCAGTTTCTCGATATAGTGCTGAAGCTGAACTAAGAGCTCTTGCCACAATAACTGCAGAAATTATTTGGCTTCGTTGGCTGTTGGCTGATTTTGGGGTTACTTATGCTGACCCTACCATTCTCCGCTGTGACAACACTAGTGCTATTCAAATTGCCAACAATCTAGTCAAGCATGAGCTCACAAAGCATATTGGTGTTGATGCCTCCTTCATACGATCTCATTGCCAACAGTCCACTGTTGATCTTCAATACACGCCCTCTGAACTTCAGCTTGCTGATTTCTTCACCAAGGCTCAGACTAGGGATCAACATCAGTTTCATATACTCAAACTAAGTGTGTCTGATTCACATACTTCTCAGCCACCTTTAGTTTGAGGGGAGTGTTAATATATAGACAGAGATATAAGTTCCTTTCCCTTTTCTCTTTCTGGCCCATGTAGGCCTCATGGCCCATTTGACCCATACATTCTATATGTGTAACCCTAGTCAATGCGATGGATAATATTTTGATCATTCTTCCCTAACAATTGGTAACATCGCTTCTCACCTGGGGGTTCTTTTGAAATGATTGCACGCAATCTAGTTCCCGGGTTTCCTTTTGAAATGATTGAATCGGAGGCTGGAAACGGAAAATGATGCAACTGGTTTGTTTTAATAAATTGTAAAAAAAACATCCATAAATCATGAGTTTTTTTTAATGTACATGTGTATCTTAATTCTATTAATCCAAAAGCACCTGCATCATGTTTTATGAGTTTTCACATTCTTCTTGTTTTCATTGACCAGGCAATATAATTATGTGCAGTGGCCTTTAAATCACCTAAGTCGTCCCACGCAGGTAAACATGTTCCTACAGATAAACAACCTTATAGTTTGTCTTATTTAATGTCACACGATAATTTTTATGTGGAGGAGATAGAGTGAGATGCGAGAAAAATTATTATTTCCCTCCACGCTCCCGATTCCCAAACCCACGTCTTTCTGCATGTCGTTGCCCCGCGCATATCCGCCTGATCTGGCAGCAGGAGCTCCTGGAGAGCCCACGCTACGCCGGATCGAGGAACCCCAACGGCGGGGTGGAGGCTGCTGGCGGTCGCGCGGGCGTTGTGGCAGCGGGGCTAGGCGCCGCAAGCGGAGGGCGTGCGAGCTGCGAGGCGACGGCGCCTGACGGCCACACGGGCAGCGGGGCGGTCTGCACCTCGGCGAGGCCGCCGCTCGCATCAGCGACCGTCGCCGCCTCTTCCCTCAAAGCCACGCCCGTGGAAGCGAGCCGACGCTCCCCGCTCGAGCTCCGTGCGCCAGGAAGATGCACATGGGTGAGGCCGACGAATGGCGGCTCGAGATAGCCAGTGGCGTGCGCCGAGACCAAGCGGTCGCGACAGTGGCCGCTGCCGGCGGCTCGACCTCGCCACGGGAGTGCTCTGCAGAGCTGGGACCTGGCAGTCGCGACGGCCACTGCGGCCCATAAGAAGGGGTGACGGCAAAGGCAAACCTCGCTGCCTGAGCCATCCTCCGGCGCCGCCCTGACGGAGGCCCACCGAGCCCCGCGGTGATGGCTGGAGGCAATGCAGAGGGAAGCGGCAATGTCGGATCCGGTCGGCAACGGCGGAAACGCGCCGAGCTTCGGAAAGTGCTGCACCGTCCAGAGGCACCACGCAGTGGACCAGCGCACGGTGAAGAGGGGTCGCACGCCCGCCCCACGCGCCTGGGGCCTGGCGGCGCGCACGGCCGGGTCGCGACGCGGCTGGCGGCGCAAGAGGACGGGTCGCGACTCGCGAGGCACGCCGAGGGGTACGGCAAGGAGGCCGCGGCGTACTGGGCCGTCGACGTCAGCGAAGGTGACGGCCCGAGGGTCGACGGAGGGTCGGGGGGTGGGGATGGGTCGGCGTTCGTGGACTCGAGGACGCTCATTGTGGCCATGGACTGGAGCGACAAGAAGGCCATGGGGACCTCGCCATCGCCGGACATGTATGTGCGCTTCTTGGTTCTTCATCTCTTGTTTGACCATTGTTAATCCCTTGTTATTTAGAGGCATCCTTTTGGCTTGACGACTCGAAGAAAAAGCTTGATTTTATTTCTGAATTGTGAATTTCTGATGCGAGCAGGCTCGAGCACTGCTGGAGTGGCACAATACAGCAAAATTTTGTGGAGCTTGTGGAGTAAAGGCTGTTCCTAAGCCAGAAGGCGTAAGCAGTGCAACAATGAGTCCTGCAATTGTTACAGTTATTACAGGCTCATGAATTACATCTCAAGCTGTCTAAGTGTTATTTTGGGAGAGGGAGTAGCAAATAATCCCTCCAAGGTGGAGATTATTAAGAGATGGCCTGTTCCTAGTTCTGCAAAGGATGTTAGAAGCTTCTTGGGGATGGCTGGTTATTATAGGAGGTTTGTGAAAGGATTTGGTGTGATTAGAAAAACCTCCGACCAATTTGTTAGAATGAAAAGGGGCAAAAGTTTTTTTGGACTTCTGAAACTCAGGATTCATTTTTGGCTCTGAAGGAAGCTTTAGTATCAGCACCTGTTCTAGCTCTACCCAATCTTGCCAAACCTTTTGTGATCTTGTTGTAATACAGCTCCAGTGACAAGGGAATTGGACCTGTATTACAACAAGATGGCCATCCTATAGCTTTCATCAGCAGGGCTTTTGGACCTAGAAATCAGGGTCTGTCTGTGTATGAAAAAGAATGCTTAGCAATTTTATTTTCTGTGGATCAGTGGAGAGCATATTTGCAACATGCTGAATTTATACTGAGAACAGATCATAAAAGCCTAATAGACCTAGAAAATCAGAGGCTGTCCACTCCGATCCTTGGCAACAAAAAGCACTAACAAAGCTTCTAGGATTGCAGTTCAAGATTCAATATAAGAAATTGCTAGAAAATAAAGCTACTGGTGCTTTTATCAAGGTGGCCTGACATGCAAACTTGCAAACTAGTGTGGCTGAACAAGTGGTGATGGGATACCAAAGTGAAGAACAGTCAAAGTCTTTTTTGGTTGAATTAGTGCTGGGTACAATTAAGGACAGCTATTCTTTAACTAATGGGGTGATCAGATTCAAAGGAAGAATTTGGTTGGGCAGTAATGAAGCTTTACAACATAAAATTCTATTAGCTCTTCATGCTAGTGCCTTGGGAGATCACTCTGGTTTCCAGTTACATACACAAGAGTTAAAGCAATCTTTGTTTGGTCCCAGGTGAAGAAAAATGTGCACTCTTTTGTTGATCAATGCCAGGTTTGTCCGCAGGCAAAACCAGAAAGAACCAAGTATTCTGGACTATCGATGCCACTGCCTGTACCTGAACATGCTTGGCAAGTGGTCTCGATGGACTTTATAGAAGGTTTGCCTACTTCAAAACACTAAAACTGCATATTAGTGGTAGTAGATAAATTCTCCAAATATGCCCACTTCTCCAACTATCACGCCCATTTACAACTTTCACTGTGGCACAAACATATATGCAGAACATCTATAAATTACATGGTCTACCTCTAGCAATCATTTTTGATAGAGATTGTATTTTCACAAGTAACTTATGGCAAGAGCTGTTTAAACTAGCTAGTACACAGTTACAAATGAGCAATGCTTATCACCCCAAACTGATGGACAAACTGAGAGGTTTAATCAATGTTTAGAAGCTTATTTCAGAAGTTTTGTCCATAGTGGTCCTAAGTAGTGGGCTAATTGGTTGCACCTTGCTGAGTATTGGTATAATACTTGTCACTATTCTTCTTTGGGAACATCACCATATGAGGTCTGTATGGGCATTCTCCCAAACATTTTGGTGTAGAATCTGTAGAATGTGCAGTACCTGACTTGCAGGAATTGTTGAGTGAACGTCACAAGATGACTGGCTTAGTCTGAATGCACTTACAAAGAGCTCAACAGCGCATGAAAAACCAGGCCGGCAAAAAGAGAACTGAAAGAACATTCTCAGTTGGAGATCCGGTTTTTCTCAAGTTATAACCATATGTGCAGTCTTTAATAGCTGCAAGAGCAAATTACAAGTTAGCTTTCCGATACTTTGGGCCATACAAGGTAGTGAACAAGATCAATGAGGTGGCACATGAACTGCAGTTACTAGAAAACAGTTCAGTGCACCCGGTGTTCCATGTTTCACAACTCAAGCCAGCGGTGGGAGCTAAAGCACAGGTCAGTCCTGAATTCCTGAACCTAAGCTTAGCTTTCAATTTCTTGTTGCTGTTTTGGACCATCGTCTTTGTACTCGAGATGGAAAATTAATACCTCAAATCTTGGTGCATTGGTCTGGTTGGCCGACGTTAATGGCGACCTGGGAGGATAAACACATGATCAAGGAGAAGTTTCCTCATGCACCAGCTTGGGGACAAGCTGTTTTTCAAGGGGAAGGGGATGTCAGAGCATACCTGACGGCAAGATTGCAGGAAGCGGGAAGGCATCAACTGCTACTGGGCCAGCGCGGTGAGGAGTTCGGCCCGGGAAGCCCAACATGAAGTATACCGGTGATGAATGGGTTAGGGCGTCAGTGGCCCATGTGAGCAGCCAGACTAGATAACGATGAGGGAGTGGAGAAGCAAGGACTTGCCTATCGAGCTGTAGGATGTTGTCCTGGTTGTTGGTGGCGAACAGGAGGCAACGATGGCGGCGAATCGAAGGCGTTGGTGGCGGTGAACTCTACATTTGTTCGTTGTTGATACTAGTATCCCACACACTGTCCTAGCTATATCGTGTTGCTTACAGAGAAGGAAGTGGGAGTTGAGGGAAGCTGATGTTGCACGGTGGAGCTGGAGCGTGACCCGATGGCTTGGGTTTTTAAGGAGGTTTCTACCCACCTTACATAGTCGTGGGTAGGGTTACAAATTTGCTTCGAATCTAATTGCAATCGGTTACAGGAAAACAAAACTGAGCTTTAGTACAAGTTATACGTATTTAAACGATCCTATTTCTATCTCTATCTTTTCGTGTCGATGCTTCACCTTGCTCCCCACTTCCCCGTCTACCATTCGGACGAGCCGTACCACCCCTTGCAGGGAGACAAGTCCATCTGAGTGGTACCGGGGCCAAATCTCCATAGGAAATGTGAGGGTCATGAATCATGATCCATTACCACGTACGCTGGACGCGAGCACGGCGGCATAAACGGCGATGCAGCGGCGAGGTCTGCTATCCTGCAACGACGTGGAGGAGGTGGCGCGAGCACGGGCTGCACGGCGGCATAGACGGCGACGAGCCGACGACCAAAAGTGACACGCGGAGCAGGTTATACGTGGGCCAGGGCAGCAGGCCTCGCAATTGACTGGTTGACCATGCTGGACTGCGTTGGGCCCCGTGGTAGTGATCCGAGGTGGATTTCGGTGGGTCCCGGATGTCAGACGGGGAGATCGGAGCTGATGGCGTGGATTTCCCTCACAACTTTATCCACACGAAAAGGAGCGGTGGGTGGGGGAGGCAGTTCGGAGCTGATGGCGCAATGGAGCACCGCGGCGAGCCTAGACCGATGGATTGGTCCACGGCGCTGCGGCTCGCCGCCGCCGCCGCAACCGTGGCAGGCGCCGGTGCCGACCGTGCCGCCGCCGCGGCCCGCGAAGTGGAAGGGCAGGATCGGCTGCGCGTCCGTACCAAGGGAGCTCAGCGGCGCCGCGGAGGCGGAGCAGACCGCGCGGCCGCTGGTCGACGGGGACACTGAGGTTAGATTAGTAATCTTGCACATTTCTAGCTGCACGGCGTGGTGCCATACAGAGCTCGTGCCTGCCATTATCGTAAGCTGATGCTTCTTCTTTCATCTTTTTTTTTTTGGGAAAACTTCTTCTTGCATCTTGGTGTCTTGTCCCAAGGAAGAAGGTGTAGTGTGCGAAGCCTGCAGCGGCGCGGGGTGGCTGCTCTGCGACTTCTGCAAGGGGAAGAAGAACAACGTCAAGTCCGAGGGTACCCGGGTGTACCGCCGCTGCCCGACCTGCAAAGCCGTACGCGACTGTTTTCTCTGCTGCAGGCTTGTTCATTCAGACCACTCCCGGCATCCCTTTTCTGAATCCTGATGAACGTATTGCGTCGCTGCAGGCGGGTTTCATCCTGTGCCCGAGATGCAGGGTGTACAAGTGCATCACCTTCCCGGAGAGCAACGAGTCGTGACGGGCTCTGAGCGGCTACCGGGGTATCTGATCATGTTGGACATTTTCGCTGCCTTACTTTTTTCTTCCTGATGACTGCGTTGTGGATCATCTTTCAACCTTACAGCATTCTCCGTAGTCTGTACACACATGTTCTGAATTCTCTGTAGTCTGTACACACATGTTCTGAATGTCAGGCCACTGCTGTTCTCCTAGCTTGGTCTTTTCGAATTATCAGTATGCAGAACATGATATGATCTTTCGTAGGAGAATGATGCGTGTCCATCTTTCGTCCATTGTACTGCTATTGATTTGAGTCCATTTGACTCCGTCTGTTGGCCTTCACTTGTATTTTTTTTTGGTAGCGATAATTCTCTACGACTCTACCGTACGACGGAACTTGGGTTGTGTGCGGTCGCAGAAACCGGAAATAATTCCATTTTCGAACTTGTTCATTTGCTCATCTCGGTAGTCTCAATCACTCAAACATTTAGATAGATTGAATGTGTACAAAAGGCTAAGAAAATAAAAATTAATCCGAGTTACATGAATGGTTTAGCATTCACCCTATACTCTATTAGGACTGGGTAAAAAAGCGAAGCCAAAAGAGCCAAACAAAAGAAAACTACTTTGGCTGTGTCCTCTCTACAGGCTCAGTAGAAAATTACAAGTATGTATAACATCTCCTCGCACCACAGGACACCACGGCTGCTGGGACTGCCTCGAGCTCCTAATTCCTTTCCACCTCAGGATTTGAACCATAGCATTGGCAGTTGCAGCAACTGCAGCAGCTTGTGCGACGAAAAAATGATGGTTTGTTGCTAAATATATAGAGCCAGAAAAGGGTACTACAAGCAAACAGCCACATAGTGGTGTTCTCATATTTCTTCGGAGCTACAATAAGCCTGCAGACAAGGATGAAACAAATAAACCTTCAAACTTTAGACCCTATTTGTTTGAGCTTCCTGATAGCTTCTCAGCGTGAAAAGCCAGAAGCTCAAATAAACAACGATTTTCTTGCGTAGCTTCCGAAAAGCTGGAAGCCTAAAAAGAGTTTTATAGAAAACAACTCAGTTTTATGAGCTTTTCGTAGCTTTTTGACCTCAGAAAGCTAAACACATCTTCTGAAAGCTAATGTTGTCTTTTCGGAAGCAAAAAGCCAGCAGAAGCTTTTCAGAAAAGCTCAAAAGCTGCAGCTCAAATAAACATGCCCTATTTATATTATGTTGCCAAGTTCAAAATAGAGTTACTGGCTTTTATTTGCAAAAAGTTGAAGCAAAATAATAACAAATAAAATCTGGTAACATGCAAACATTTCGAATACAAGTTGGTGCTATAGCCACGCCTCCATATGCTTCGGATTCAGAATGGTCTGGTTGTTAATGTTAAGGTAGATTAGGATTAATTTTCATCTCCATCTCGATGATCCCTTAAGACCCTAGTCACCATGTATTCTACATAAATAGCTCATGCGGCCCAATAGTCAATACACATCAATCCATAATTCACATCGTATTTCATATTCTCACATCAGTAACATCCAAAACTCTCATGGTAACGTTACAAATTTTCTTCATCAATTTTCCGCAGAACGTTGAAGTTTATGGAGCCCATAATCATAATGTTTTTTAAAAAAGACCAATATCAGAAATAATGGTAATGGTCCAATGTATATGTTAAGATTTCACTTTTGCTTAACTTAAAATCAAACAGCAACAATAAAACCTTTAGTCCCAATCAATTTGATGCAGCCCAGAAATGGAACACATCAACAGGATCAATCCAAATTCCAGCCAACAAAACAAGAACAACAACAACATGGATGACAGGATATGCGCAAGCGCATTTAATTTAATAAAGGAAACAAAAGAAGCAGAAAGCTACATTCGTTCAGAAAAGTAAGCATGGTTTTCATCCAATTGATCTATTCATCCAACATCTATCGAGAGATAACTGATAAGTACTTACGTTGCTTCAGTATATTGTCCGTGTTGCGTTTTAGCTTGAGATGAAGGTTGCTTGTTGGTTGCACTAGATGAAAAAGTTCGCCTCGCTCCTCCAACACAATCTAATAATGACTCCCTGCAATAGATGTTGATAAAGCGCATTTCATATGGTGGCCATCTCGTTCTAGCACCAGCTGAGAGCATGTGAATGTGTTGAATTACCTTGTAGCCTGCATTGGGCAAGAATCTAGTCAGAACATGCACTTGGGATAGATATTTATTTCCCAAGTCTAGAAAGAATAATTCTGATGTAATCTTTGCCAAGCTATCTATCTAACATCCTAAATTATCAAAGATGTATGGCAGGATGTACTGAAGCAAGGAGCATAAAACAAATCAAAGAAAACGGGAGAAGCAACCGAAGTTTTTTTTCCCCTTAAAAAACAGGTTCAAACATGCAATTGTGCCGTACATTGCTACATTACAACCCCAACACCGCCCCCCCCCCCCCCCCCCCAAAAAAAAAAAAATTGCACTCTAGCTATGGTAACCATCATATCCATGCCTTCGCTTTTCTTTAATTTTTAGATGAGGAGCAGCCTTTGCTTATACTTTAACTCTGCCCTAAATCTGGTAAGTGTCAAGAAAGTAAACATGGGCCTGTAGTGAAGTCGGATCCATAATCGAAGTAGCTATATATCTTTGGAATTTGGAGCTAAATTTCCCCCGAGCTTGTTTGGAATGCAGGAATGGAAAACGGAAGAATGGTAGAAAACGCGGGAATAAGATGTAGCCTAAAGTGAAAAACTACGGGAATCTGGAGTTTGTACGTACCGGAACCGGAACAGTGCGGGTGATTGGAGCGGCGGCCCTAGCAGAAGCAGCGCCGAGGTGGGCTGCCGATCTACACGTGCCGGAGGAGACCTTCTGGAACAACAAGCGGCCGGCCATCTCCGATCGGTGGATGGAACAAGACGAGACGAACTCGCAGGCCAATCGAGTTACTTGGAACCAACAGAACAAGACGGAAGGCCGCAAGTACGGCGGCTCGTTTGGTTGGAGGTAATTGATTTTAAATATGAACATTAAAATTCTCAAGTTTATTTGGTAGGCACGGGAGTTTTAATAGAATGAGGAATGGGAGTTTAGAGGAGCTAACTCCCACCAATCACTTCCCAGGGGAGAGGTGGGAATTGGGTGGAAGTTTATTTTAAATGCAAGATGGATGCATCTACAATTAATCATGACTTAAGATATAATTTTCTCCCTCTAACCCTTATACTAAACAAGAGATATGAAGTCTCACTTAAATTTCTACAGTTAATTCCTAAAAAACAAACAAGAAATGGGACTAAAAATTATGAAATTATATTCATAAGTGGATTCCATCCTCCAACTCCCGCTACTGATTCCCATGCCCCCCGCGTTTAGTTGCCAAACGCACCCAGAGAGATTTGGATAGGCTTCGTTTGTCAGGGTACGCCTTGATCTTGGCTTCTTGCCTATCTAAATGAGGTTATTTCGTTTTATGCCCTCCCGGAGTCCAAAGGGTGACAATATGAAAAAGAATGCCATCCAAAAGGGTCGAATTGAGAATTATACATGCAAAAGGGAGGCAGATTCTCCGGATCGCGATGACCGCTGACGCTGCGATCGATGTCACCACAGACGACGAACGCGTGACGACTAAGGATCGGAGCAGCTCGATCTGCTCGCCATGGTCGTCCATCGACAATGATCCGAGGAGGATTCAAGTGGGGTAGGGTGTAAAAGAGCGGGAGCACTTCTCCTGCCAAATGATCAATTTTTCAGGAAGCATACTCTACACATTTACCATTACTTAATTACCAGGCAATACTCTCCTAACTCTGTCGCGACGAACATATCAGAGAACCACCAGCTTTACATACGCATAAACCACCGACACCAGCAAAACCCAACAGTTTCTATGGCATGCTAGAGAGAACTATACCCTGTATACTCTTTACCACTGTACCAGACCTCTTTCAAGCATCTGGATGCAACACGAGGACGATGGAAGAGTAGCTGAGCATAGGGTAGAGGTTGGAGTTGAGGAAATGGGAGAACTGGTTGATGGTGAGTGCCCGGTCCGGCAGGTCATCGGCGAGGAAGTCATACGGTGCAGCCTTGCCTGTGTCCACCACTGGCTCCCATCGGAACCCCGGGCGCTCTGGAAGTCCGACAACCACCGGCAGGTGGCTGGTGTTGAAGGCCACGTAGATTTCACCTTTGGTTTCATCCTTCTGCGGTGAGAGATACAAGAGACGTCATGGGTTAGTTTCCTTTGGAAATATTTCATTGATCTACTTAATGGTAGAAAATAATGATTTTTGAAATAAGTGTGCTGATGTGCGGTGTGTTATTTCCGTACCATGGAGAAGGCAACGAATCGGCTCCCCTCCGACCAGTCAGGCTTCCCAGGCTGATGACCGTGCCAATGCAACTGTTCTGAAGTTGGGAAGTCCTCAAGGCCAAGAGATTCACATTCCCTGTAGCGCACATCAAAAGAAATGAATATGCAACATGAGATGAGACAAAGAATCTCAATCCATTTAGCCAACAGAGGCCTCATCATTAGTTCCACACAAAAACTGTTCAGTGGAAAGAGTATTTACTTGCGGAATTTGGTCATGAGGCGGCAGAATCTGTACAAGTCAGAGGATTGCTCTTCCTTCTTATCCCAACGGAAGTAATTGACCTGCATAGCAACAATAACAGGATGGAGAATTGCAAGAATGTCAAGGAAATTAATTAGAATAATATATAATAGCATTGCACTGACATAATGGTCATGGCAGTATGTATTGTTGTTCCCTCCCTTTGTATGACCATATTCATCGCCCATGTAGAGCATCGGAACTCCCTAAAAATTTGGAAAATGAAAACAATTTAGAAGGCAGGAAGCCGGAAAGAGGACTCAGAATTAAAATATGTAAGCTCAGGACCACTTCAACCTTACTCCTAGAAGCATGTATGAATAAAAACTGAAACCTTGTCTGGCATATGATGTAGATGGTGACCAATTATTTACAGATCCAACATTATTAAATCTTTCTGTTAAAGTAACTTAATTTTCCTATGTACGAAGATATGATTTAGATGGTGACCAACTAATTGGATGCTTGATACAGCATGGCATATTCTTTTGAAAAGCACAGCTTTTATGGTAATTAGTCACATAACCTAGTAACCCTTATTAGTTGGCTGAGCACCACAAGGATTGAACCATTGACACACTTTCCGGTAAATCACTGATTGCAAATGCAATCTTTACACTGAATAATAGGCACTTGCAAACACAAGCCATAGGAAGTTTAAAGATCAGACAATAATTCTTACTTGAGAAACCATTAGACAAACAAAGAAATTGCGCATTTGCCTCTTCCTCAATCTCCTGACTGATAGGCTTGCAAATTCTCCTTCCTGCATTATTCAAATGATAAAATTGTAAATGTGATGCACTATACCGAGATGATTCTGCATACACTTGCCACATGAATTTAACTGGAAGTGAAATACATTGTTTGAAACAATTTTACATAGCATAGATATCTAACCATGCATAAGGTAGAGCATAGTTCATCAAATTCTAATGATTTTACGAACATGTTTCCCCACTAGCATCAGTGACCAACCTAGCTTGAACACATTTACTGCTTATGCAATATACAAGGTGAATTGTCTCTACAAACCATGGCATGTGGTAGGCGAAACCAACATATGGCTTCGCCATGGAGAAAACCATCACAAGGTTATTTGCCAGAAATTTGACTGCAGACAAACAAGTTACAAGAGACACAAAAGCATGAGATTTCTGAATTACCTCCCCACAATTCCAGCTAAGATTATGATTTTCCCCATCTCTGTTGTCCTCACCATTTGACAAGTTGTACTTGTTATTGTATGTCACCAAATCAGCCAGTGTAAACCCATCATGGGCACATACAAAGTTGACACTGTGCCAAGGCTTCCTCCCACCTGACTGATGATAAAAAAGCAAGCTATTGTGAATTTCACAATTTCATTATTACTAGACAAAGCGAAGCATTCAGCACTTTACAATTAATGTCTTCCCTCCAATATACATGAACATAGTAATACATCATTCAGTGTCACTTCTTCTCATCCAGTAAAAAAATAAATGCATTCCTTTTTTGAACAAAAGCAGGAGCACAGCTGACCCATTTAAGAAGGAAGCAAGACGGTTTTACATGAAAAAAAATAAATATATGGCTAGTCACCCAAAGAAAGGCACGACATCCTTACTTGCAGGTTGGATACTAAAGGTTATACTAATGCAAAGAATGTGGAACTTTTGTAATGCTTGTAGGTAAAAATATATACTATTATCATATTTTGCATACCTGTTCCACCACCCAGTATTTTCAAAAGATTATGTTCAGATCATTTAGCACTATTCTCACTGATGGGTACCCATGCTACATTGCTACATACCTGGTATAATTGTGGACTTCCACATAGACATTCAGCAAAAGCACCAGCAAATCCATCTGTGCCTTTAATGAACTGGCGCACGGTATCACGATACTGAGAAAACAACAACACAAATCAGTACTTTGGTGAAATAACTACAGAGAAGGACGAGAAATTCAGTAAATGTTGGATTAGCTGAAGATGAATGCAAATGACTATATATACATTCTCAAAATTTCATCAGAATCATGCCCTGCTAAAAACAAACAAACACTTAATAATGTTGTCAGGAAGGCTCTTGTCTAAAACATGCATTTCAGTAACCATTATAATGTTATCTTTCTTAGATATTTAACATTCTTTTCATATGAAATTTTAGTTAAACAAATGCTGTTTTTTTTTTTTTTTTGGGGGGGGGGGGGGGGGGGGGGGGGGGTTGCTAGCTGGACTTCTCAGCCAGAGATAGATAAAAATGGTCTAACACTTCGGGCTCTGAAGTCCTATGCGTTTAAGGCTCAGCCTCTTAGGAGTCAGCTTCTCTAGAGTACAAAATCAACAATGAGATTGAATCATCCAATTGAGGCTCAGCTTCTTTGGAGCCAGCTTCCGCAGGAGCTAGCTTCTGGGGCTTAAAAACTGAAGCTGGAGCTTGGCCAAACAGGCCCTCAAAGTCTGTGTACTCCTTGGGCCCAAACGTGGATTAAGGTTGCATCCATAGTGTATCCAATGATCATCCTAAATTACTAATTTTCCCCTGTGAGAAACCAACATTTATGTGTTTTGAGATCCCTGCTATGTTTGGTGGGGTAGCATAGAAGCACTTCTCTATGAAATGTCTCGGTTCAACCTATATTCAGTATTTGACAAAACACCATTTTTTGTTTAGCAAGTAACAGTAACAGACTTTTAAGCCGCATAAAGTATACAGTTCTTACCTTCCCGTTCCACTCTGACCAAATGTTCCAGTGAGGAAATTGACCTACTTGATAGAGGCCTCCTGCATCCCATGCTTCAGCAATGAGCTATAATTACAATTGAGGAAGCAGTGAGGGGAATGCCAAACACCCAAGGAAACAAGAATATGTTAACATTGTCAACTATTATATACTGCTCTGTATAGTTAACAGCCAGTCAATTTCAAGCGGAAGCTAAGTTCAATTGGTTACACAGAAAATGTTCTCATCTTTAAAACCGTGAAACGGATTGTAGTCTTTAGTGAGTGTAGATAGATAACACATAAAATATAACAGCTACCTTGACACCTCCAAGAATCGGGTCATTGCTAATCATGTCAACAAGTGGTGGTCTAACAAGAGGTGTCCCTGTTGTAGTCATGTCACCCCCCATTGGACCACCATACACATTGACTGGATCCCATAAGCTGATAACAGAAAAGGTTAACTTAAGAAAAGTCTCAAAAGAAAAAAATATGAAGAAAATGTGAATTGCATGTTACCTGCATGCTCTGGTCATTATAGACGCGAGGTCAAAGCGAAAACCATCAACATGCATTTCTGTCACCCAGTATCTGCAACATCAAACTCAGTACTGCATAAATAATTTCCTTAACAAGCATATAACTTAAACACAGATATGCAATGATCACATATATATTCAAGATAATTATTTATTTATTCATATGCAAAAAAACAGTGAAATGATACAATATGTTTCCCTGTTTTATCAGGATATTAAGAAATTCAAGATGCTTTTATATTAAGGCACAAAAGCATCAGCATTGCTAACTATCCGTCCAAAACATTCATCTTCCAATAGAATGACAAGCAGAACAAGGAAATTAAGAAGAATTAATGAAAATTATATACATATTTGTACCTCAAGCAATCCAGGATAAATTCGCGGACTACTGGATGATTACAATTGAAGGTATTTCCACAACCGGAATAATTATAGAACTCTCCCTGCACAAATAAGTGCCCTTCAAATTGTTAGCTATAAAGACATGAATCTATGAAGGAATTACATGACACAATAATACTCTATGAACCAGGAAAGAAGAATTACATGATGAGAACTACATCTCACCTTAGGTGCAAGCATGTAGTATGTACTATTATCTATCCCCCTAAAGGATAATATTGGGCCTTTCTCATTACCCTCAGCTGTATGATTGAAGACAACATCCATGATCACCTAAAAGTGACATATCTTCATGTCAAAATTGATATGATAAAGGAAAGCTGGTACTAGGTGAGCATTAAGATTTAAGCCATTAACTCAAATCAGCTTGGTTACCTCAATTCCCCGTTTGTGAGCCTCTCTTACAAAAACTTTGAATTCGTTAATGGCATCGCGTCCAGAGTTGCCACGGGACGAATATCTTGCCATTGGTGAGAAAAAATTTATTGTAGAATATCCCCAGAAATTCATCCTGGCACAATGATCAGCAGCTATATGAAATCAGGTGGCAAACTTGGTTATGTTTCCGGTGAGAATATGAACCAACTGTGATCATGCTAAAAGTACACATGCACGGTGTACAAGGGTAAGGCACAATTGGAGCCCACACTGCCAAATCCAGAAGTCAGGGGGGGGGGGCATAGCATACGAATTGGAGCTAGAATGGCATATAAAACTAATGCCTGTTGATTCTGGAAGCACAAAATTTGTATAAAGTCCAATACAGCTGATTCCATCTATATACTGGATCCAAGTCCACGTACTTGGAAGAGGAGCTGAAGTACTCCAGCTCGTTGAACTCATGACAGGGCATTAACTCTACACAATTGACTCCAAGTTCCTGCACACGAGTTTTCCAAGGTCAAACTAAGAACTACGTCATAGACTCATAAACAGATACCAAAAGGGCAAAGCAGTCTAAAACAGCCAATACTCAGTTCAAAAATTTTACTGAGCAAAAATATTCATGTAATATAGATGCTAAATCAATTCAGTAATATATACAGCAAATGTAGCGCACTTCTGTCATAATAAACGGTATTGGTTTTTGAAAAGTGAAAATACATGGTTACGCCAATGGTGAACTAATAGGCATAGAATAGCACTACTTGGCTGAAATGGAAAATTTAAACAAATATTATGCAAGCACTTTCTCAAGCACACAACTAGACTGTTAGCAACCGTACCTTTAGATAGTCAAGCTTTGACACAGCACCAATGTAAGTTCCTGGGTGTTTTGTGTTGCTTGAATCATGCTTTGTGAATCCACGCAAATGCATTTCATAGATAACAACGTCCTTTTGATGATACTTCAGGGGTAGGTCACCTTGCCAATCAAACTACAAACGCAAACATTTATATTGTGAAATAAATAACAAAGACAACATCAAGATGCAGTAAAAGTAATTTTACTTCAGTTTTACTTGCAACAAGAAAAATAAATAATACAATCAATTATCCTAACCTATATTAGACAGCTAAAGAGTTAGCATTCAGTTAGTCAAGCTTTTTGCAACCAACAACCACGTAATGCTTATGTATTTTTTTTTTCATTTTTTTTAATTACCATTGTGGTGGTAGTAAAAATGGGAGACAAGGAAACTAATGTGGAAGCATCCTAACATACAGTAATTCAGGCATACCGTACTGTATGGAAGAGGGACCATGCCAGCCATTTGAGGCCAGCAATCACCATCAGGCCCTGGTACACCATATTGACCTCGGCTTATCACTGCCTACAGAAAATAATAAGAAAGTAAAAAATGAGAAAGCAGCTACGGACAATCAATTTCTGAGTGTGCCACAACTCACATGCATAGCAAAATAAAGCTAGGCCATCACCTTAGCATACGGATCCACCACGACATTGGACGCATCATAGTACTGGCCACGCTCGGGGGCAAACATGCCATCAAACCTGTACCCGTAGAGCATTTCGTGCACCTGCTCCCCTTCGATGAACACGTGCCACACGTTCCCCGTCCGGTTGAGCAGGGGATCAAGCGGGACCTCCTCTGTCACCGTATCCTGCATCATTCCAGCGACGCGGCAGAAATCAATTCAGCATCAGATTTTTTTGTTTATTTTAGAATTAGAGGGACGAGCAATTCAGCATGGGAGCAAGTCATGCAGCGAAACGAATTCACTGCGCACTAAAAGGATCACCGCACGCGCTGCGAAAATCTACTCGGGCGCGGAGTGGGAAGCTCACCGCCTCGAGATCGTCCGGGGTGAAGAGGCACAGCGACGCGGCGGTGGCGCCGGCGGAGTAGACGGCGAAGTTGACCCCGCCGTCGAGCGCGGTGGCCCCCAGAGGCGCGGGCATTCCGGCGAGCACCCTGCACGCGCCGCCGAGCGCGTACCTCTCCTCCACCGCCTCCGCCTCCTCCTCCTCCTCCTCCTCGTCGGCCACCGCCACGGAAGCCACGGGCCGCGCTGCGGCGGCGGCGGTACGGACCCCGATTCCCGCCCCCCGCCTCGCGCTCCCCGCCGCATTGGCCCGCCCCCGCGCGCGGCCGCGCCACGGCCCCGGCCCCAGCACCGCGGGCGCGGCGAGCAGCGGGCGCGCGGCGGAGACGCAGGGGAGCTGCTGCGCCATGGGGGGAAACCCAGGTCCAAATTGTTTCCTCGCCGATCAAGTCGGAGTGGGAGGAGAAGCGAGTGACGATGAGGCGCAGTGATTTGTAAGGGGGGAGGGAGGGAGGGAGGGAGGGAGGAGAGGCGCTCGCGCTCGTCTCGGCTCCCGTGCGGGGGCCGCGTGAGGCGCCGTGCCGTGCGTGCGGGTGCGGTGCGGGTGCGCGCGGTGGTGTGGGCGGATGGTCACGCTGTGAGCTCGCTCGCTGACAGGGTGGGGCCCGGGTACGCTTCCAGCGTCCACTCGTGCGTGTCGTTTTGCTCGCCACGGTGGGGGGCCCGTGTACATGGGGGCTTTTCGTGGGGGCCGCTTGCCGGCAAACAAGATATTTGGCGATTTTCACTTTCACGCATTTTCATCTTTCTACAAAAGAAAAATATTCTTTTTTCTGAAGAAAAAAACCGTTTTTGTACAGTAACACAGTGTGCATAAGCCTTTTATATAAGTACACATGTTTTTTTTTGAAAAAAGGGTGCGGATACGGATATAACACAGAGTTTGTTGCATGGGCATGACATGGTAGTATATAGGTGGATGGGCTAAAATTAATAAAGCCTCTTTTGCCCTTTTTTTTTTGTTATGGCGTGCAAGTCACTGTGTGTTGGCATTCGATCAGTCAGTACTGTTGGAATCTAGCTTAACGCACAAAGACATGCCACCGCTATTGCGTTTGGTGCAGCAAAGTACGAAAAAGGCCTGATGACGATGGACAACGGTGCCGGCGGCTTCTGGTGTAAAGTATGAGATGCAGATGTACGTAGCGCAGGTGACGAGTGCAGTCCACCGAGAGCAGAAGCAATGCGTAAGGACAAGGTTGAGAACAGGCTGCGCGCGCGCGCGGGCGCATCCGAGAGGCCGGGCGGGCTTTGTTTCCGTTGGAGGTCCGACGAGGTAGCTAGCGGGAGAACGCGGCGCACGCCCTGTCATCTTGGCCGGAGGAACCCCGGCCCTCCGCGGGTTAGCGTCGGACACGCCAGCTTTCGGCGGAGGCAGCACGCGCGGCAACGGAGCGGTGCACGCTAGCTCCTCGTCGTTGCCGGCCGCACCCGACAACGGAGGTCGCGCACGAAGCCAGCGGACACGAACGGACGGTGAACGCTGCATGGCATGCCGTGGCAGGAGCGTCCGGAGCGTAAATTGGGCCTCATCGTCGTTTGGATCAACTTATGGGCCAGGATCGTCCTGTCGCTGGTGGCGGGCCTTATCACCGCTTTCCTCACCTCTGCTGGGCCTGGATCTGCGGAGGCTTTAATTACGGCCCACGCCCGCTCGCCCACCCGCTCGCGCCGCGTCTTCCTTACCGCGGGGCCTGTTTTCCTTCACCTCGCTCGCACCGCGTCGAGAGATAGCGCCATAGGCCCATAAGAAACTGCCGTATATGTTCGGGGAGGATGCAGAGAGACACGGAACTGCTAGTGCTAGAGATAAAGGAGGAGGATGGCATAAGGTCAAGCAGAAAGGAGCAGGCAGAACTTCTGATGGGCATATCATATGGCTGGCAACGAGCAAAATAGTGGGTTGCATGTTTGTTAACTCATACTACCTCCATATCATTATATTTAATGTTTGGTTAGTTTATTTTTGAACTAACCAACATCAAATATAATGATATGGAGGGAGCATATGGCTTGTAAATAGATGTTGTCGATAGTTTTTTTTTTTTGAAGGGGCAAGGGGGCAAGATCCCCCTGGTTTTTCATTCATTGGGCCTTGGGTAGGCCAAAAACTTACACTTAAATTTTCAGCAAAAGGGGTTGCCATCTAGGAGTTAGAAAGGAGTTACATTGAGTTAAACAGTTGGCACCAGGCCTCAGGGATTGATCTATCAGTTAGCTTAAACCGATGGCTCCACAGGCGTCGATAGTTTTGACTCTGGTATGCTAATCAGCACTTCCTCCGGCCTAAATTATAGGTTATTTTAGTTTTCTAAATCATAGCTTTTACTGTACACTTAAAAATACACCATGTTTAAATGCCGATACGAACTAGGAAGGACGGAGGAAGTATGTATTGAATCTCAAATAGCTTAACATTTAACTTAGTTACTCTAATCAGTGATCAATGATAGCACATCTAGTGGGTATAACACTTTGATTTGGGTTAATCAACATTCTTAGGTCTAAACAAGAGAAAACGAGAGGGATGGAGGGAGAGATAGTGAGAGTAGAGACACTGACCATCGGACTTGGAAGATGAGCTCGCCATGAGGAAGGAGTCGGTGAAGGTCGCGGTGTCGACGGCAAGGACGGAGACGGCAGCAGCGAGAGTGGCGCTGGGGCGGCGGAGCTTCCCGCCGCTTCAGCGCTAGATTGATTGGTCTTAGGGTTTTTATCGGGTCGGTTTGGTGGGCACAGACAACCTTGACGTGCGTGCCCCCGGCTCCTCCCTTTCTTCTTATAGCGTTGCGCGACGGGGGTCCACCAACCATGTTCGGTTGGGCGCCCCCGATCAGGGCACGATGTGGAGACTGACTCGGTCGTTGGACCGAGTTGGGGTGAAGATCAATCCAACAGTATGTTGCTACTCCTGTAGCAGACTTGTAACAAATATATGATATAATATAATCTCATATTTTCTGAAAAAAAAAGGAACTTCATGGTATGGATCTCAGAGGGGCGACGCTTTAGTGCTTTGCACACGCATGGTGTATGTTCTTCATTTGCACCATACGACAATTTAAAAATACCTGGTTTTCTATTGTATTTGCATGTAATTCCTGCAAATCGAATGACAAGAAACATGTAAGGTAAGTAAGAAAGCACTTCCAGTATTGTAGCATTATCCCGCGCGTGGTCATCAGCCGTCATACCCAAATCGCCATATTTAGTGGGGAACCGACCTGAAACTTCTGCTAATCTGCTAACGTGTAATCCCGCGCATGCATTACCAGATTGCTTGCCTCCGGCCTAGTGCCCACTAGGCCACTAGACTCCACCTCACATTGAAAAGCTCGCTTCTTTTCTCAACTCTCCTAATTATGCTTTGACACAAATGTCACTTATAATTTATAAAGAGTTTTTCATGGCTTTATGCCTTTTATCAATAACTGCATGTGGACTCTAAGCTAACCAGGTTCATACTCTCATACTGGTTGTGTTTGTGTGATGTAATGGTAATGCTGATTTTGTTCTCAACTCTCCCAATTATGCTTTGACACAATGTCACTTCTAATTTATAAAGAGTTTTTCAAGTCTTTTATTCCTTTTATCAATAACTGCATGTGGACTCTAAACTAACCAGGTTCATACTCTCATACTGGTTGTGTTTGTGTGATGTAACGGTAATACACTGATTTTGTTTGTTTCTGCTTTTTATTGTTTTGTGCATCTGGCCTACCCCGGAGTTGGCAAGGTATGCTATTTGTTTAATTTACCTACTTTTGCTTTGCCAGAAAAACGACAGTAAGCTTCCTTGTAGTGGTTTCTCTAACTGGTTTAGTGGTATAACAACAGCAATAAGTAAAAGAAAAACAATAAGACAGAAGCGCACCATCTTGTTAACAAGGACGGTCACGGCCTGAATTTTTCTTTACTGCTCCATCTGTTTCAAATTCTAGGTCGTTTTAATTTTTCTACGTACATGATTTTTTTATGCACATAGATATACATTATGTATAGATACATAGTAAAATCTATCTACCTAGAAAAGATAAAACGACCTACAATTTGAAACGGAGAGAGTACTAGCTAAACTGTTAGTGTGATAGTCGGTTCTGCTTAGATTAATTTATTAGGAATCCTTTGTCTTTCTTTCGTATCTTGTGCAAGGAGTCACGTGTTTGGTGTGGTGGTGAAGTTGTAGCGAACGCCTCTATTTGTCAGGACTAAGGATCGAAATTACGGTGCGTATAGTTTAAAATGTATGAATAGTCTGAGTCATCTCTCATCACTACAATATAATGCCAATTGCAAAATATGGCTCTGGTCTGCAACAAGCAAGCCAATGCAACAACCCAATGTGGCAATTTCCCACAGCAAGGGCACAACGACAACATCCACATGCTTGGTCATGGAGTGAAGGCACTCCCTTTCTCCAAAACACGGGAGTAGTAGGTGGCTATTCTGACTCGAGCCGAGCGGTCGACCCTAAAATTGAGGAACCTTCGCTCAGATCAGATCCATGTTTACATAACCAACGCAAAGAGCTCCATTTTGTGACCATCCATGGCGCTTATCACAGCGCACGCAGTCACAGACACCTCTGTAAAATATAGATGAGGAACTGGCGCCGTACTGCCGCGGTGTGTATTTTAGCTTTGCCAGCCGGTCGGTCGCACGCTGCTCCGTGCTTTTCATTATTAATGTATGATCAAATTCGAAGCGTGTTTAGACGAACGCATGTATATTTCCTTGTTTGATTATTACAAGTATAATAAGCACTGTTTTCAACCGACAATCTTTTTCCGTCAAAAAGAAACCAGGAATCTTTTTAGTCAAAATAAAATAATCGAGAGTCTTTTCTTTTTCTATGAATATGCTGGGTTAGTTTCTGCGCTTCATATTTGTTGGGATTCATATCTCTGATGACAGGCGAGGACAGTTGGGTAACATAAGTATGCTCGATATATTAGGGTTCAAAAACCATAGAAAGAATCCTAGAGATTTTGTTTTTAATGAACGAAGTATAACTTTCAGCCTCATAGCATACAGCCATTAAATCACATTTTTTTAATAGTTATAGAGAAAATCCTAATAATGAATAGCTCACGCGCGCAACTAGTAACTGACTGAAAAACGAACTTTGGTCTTCAGCCAGAGAGTTAAACTAGCAACCTGTCTACTTTTTTAACCCTCTTTATCTCCAAGATCCATGGCAAAATGTTTCATCGACCGACGACGGTAGAGTTCATGAAATACACCATCACTGTATCTGAAAATTGGCAATTTTTCCTTCCAACATTAGTGTCAGATAGGGTCACATCATTCATAGTCTGTTCGATTCTGGATGACGAGAAGAAATTGGACCAAATATAATCAGCTTTAGTGTCAGAAGAACAAGAGGAACTAGCAAGTGAATGAAAGAATTAAAAAAAAAAAGACACATAAAGGAGAGCTCGTTTTGCTGCAAGCCGCGAAAACTCTTCCCATGGAATCGAAAGAAATCAAAAGTCCATCCAAATATCAATCCAAAATCTACCGCATGTCACTGATGTGACTAAGAATTAATGACAGAGAGTGATTATAGTACTTTTACTTCTCTTTGTTTAGCAAAGGCATTTCTGTTCGGAACCAACTGCTCCCAAATTAAGAATGAAGAAGAGAGAAAGTGGGGTCGGGGAGTAAAAATACAGGGTGGGGAGGGAGCGGCGGTGAATCCCGAACGGTCTCCTTCCCACCTCACGTGCGCTTCGACCGTGCATTGCTGGCCTCCTTCCTCAATGCCGTCTTGCGCCACCACCCGCCTCATGCGCGCCTCTTATTTATAAAAAATATTGTTTCTCGGTGTCATGGTTTTCTAAAAGGAAAAACTAAACAATGACCGGGTGTTTTAGAGGGTCCTAGCACATGAATTTTACTGTATGAATTTTAGTGTAGGTTTGTGCTTTAGCATTATGAGTATATAAGGTGAGAATAATTAGATGTTTTACAGCCTCCTAATAACACTTGGTTTTTTTTGTGCTTTTAGTAATGATGGCGTAAACACTTGGATACCTTTTTGCTAGTAAAAAGTCGGATCTAATCGGAGTTGCGAATCCAACTACACAAGCATTTTCAACTAAAAAAATATACAATTCTAGATAGTTGCCTCTTGTAGAAAATTTACGAAAAACATTTTCATGCAACAACAACAAATAAAATGATAGACAGCCTTTCTTTTTTGAAAAAAAGAAATAGACAGCTTTATAATCCTTCAAATCACAAGGAAACCGAGTGGAGTAGCTCTCCAGCTTTCCTTAGCACATATACCTAAGTGGTATTATACTAAGAACAAGAGCACTAGCACCGTGTCAAAATGAAAGAAAACCCAGCATCAATATAAGCAACCTGGCTACTTTTTAACCATATAAGGAGTGTCCACGAAAAGCAAACAAAAGGTGCAGAAAAAGAGGATGTTCAGGTTGCTTCGTCATGCCGGCCGAGACAGGGTGAGCTTTGGTCGCGACTAATGCCCCCTTTAGTTTTACCACTTTTAGGTCACTGGGTTTTTCTATGCGTCGTGGCCTTCGAGTAAGTTCCCACCATGGGAGAGCCGAGAGCGTACGTGCATGTGCTTCACACTAGCTCGCGGTGTGGCCGCCATGGCGCCATCGCCGTCTCTTCGCGCTCCCAGCGACCAAGTACGTGGTCAGCTACTCAGCTTGACCGGCCGGCCGGCTCCTCGCCTGTCTCTCTCTCTATATACATATATATATAGACATACATCTCTATGCCTGATGAGCTGACAGCTGCGGAGGCCGGCCACACGGTGCGACATCTTCGTCTACCCGCGGCGCGCATCCCGGTCGAGAGAGGCAGAGGGATCGAGTAGTGGCCGAGCGAGGAATTGGAGAGAGATTGCATAGCAGAGCAGAGGAGAGATCGATCGGTGTCCATCATCGTCGGCCATGGCGTGGAGGGACAGCTACTTGGACGTGGTGCTGATCCCCCTCGCCGTCCTCTTCCCCGCCGTGTACCACCTCTGGCTCTGGCGCGCCGTCCGCCGCAGCCCTCTCAGCTCCACCGTCGGCATCAGCGCCGCCGCTCGCCGCCTCTGGGTCTTCTCCATGATGAAGGTACTAGCTGCAGCAGCCCTGTTAATTACCACCATTTTTGCGAGTTCATCATCTCAATTCTCAAGTCATCTGATCTTTGCCTGCTCGATCGTGTGGGTGCAGAACAACGAGAAGCAGGCGATCCTGGTGGTGCAGTCGGTGCGGAACGTGCTGATGGGGTCCACGCTGGTGGCGACGACGTCCATCCTCTTCTGCACCGGCGTCGCCGCGGTGCTCAGCAGCACCTACGCCGTGAAGAAGCCGCTCAGCGACGCCGTCTTCGGCGCGCACGGCGAGTACATGATGGCGCTCAAGTACGTCGTCCTCCTCACCGTCTTCCTCCTCGCCTTCCTCTGCCACAGCCTCGCCATCTGCACGCTCAACCAGGCCTCCTTCCTCGTCAACGCGCTCTCCCCGTCCCCGGCGCTCCACCTCCCCCTCACCAAGGACTACGTCGCCAACGTCATGGAGAGGGGATTCCTCCTCAACCTCGCCGGCAACCGGCTCTTCTTCGCCGGCGCGCCGCTCCTGCTCTGGATCTTCGGGCCCGTCCTGCCGTGCATCTGCTCCATGGCCATGGTCCCGATACTCTACAACATCGACACGATGGAGTACGTCAAGGAAGGGAGGAGCAATGGCGAGGCCAATGCCAAAGTGGAGATGGTGGATACCGAGAGCGATCAGAGCACTGAGGTCTGATGAGCTGATGATGCAACTATGCAAGACAGGCAGCAATTGAAGCAAGAAGCATCAGCAAGGAATATGCTCTACGTTGGTGCCCATTCATCTGTAGCATGTTGTAATTTGTTGGTGATGCATACTCCTATGTGCAAGCTAGTCTTCCTTTTCACTGGCAACTAACTAGCAAGTTTGTGGTCTAGCAACTGGCTAGTGAGTTGGGTTGGTGATTTTTTTTTTCTTTCTGTAAGGGAAAAAAATCGGTGGCATATTGACATGACAATGCAGTAATACTTAGCTCTCAAGTGCACCGTGTACATGGAGTGGACATGAGAAAATTTGCAGAGACTAATTTATAATTTCTAGCATATAAGTTCAAGCTACATATATACTATATTATCAATGCAACTAATTAAGTAGACATGAGAAAATCTCTACAGATTGCAAATTGGCAGGAGTGGAGTCATAAGCTCTACGAACCTCTACAATGTAGTGTGTAAATTGACATGTGGAGAAACATAAAGTCCTAGCAAGGATATTCGTGTCAGGTCATTCACTGATATGCATAGGAGACTTTTGTGCTCATATGATACTATTTGTGTGCATATTAAACGTTGCTGTGTACTCTTTCATTACTGACTCTGGATCTTTGGATCATCTACACACGCGTGCACCATATTAAGCCACCTTTATTTGCGACCATATTCACGTGCACCATACATACACAACCAATTTAAGACATTGATCTTTGTGACCTATATGTTGGCAGACACTCATTTTCTATCATAGCACTGATAAACTAGCATACTTTTGTAGTGATTTTTTTACTTTTCATTTGTGTTCTTTAATTAACCACTGTATATATTAACATACGACAACTTTTATTTACAAAGCACAGAATTTCAATAACTCATCACAATATCGATCAAATCGAAGATATTTAGTCGTGATTTTAGGTGATCAAAAGATAAGCTTACACAATGCTTATACTGCTCAAAACCATTAACAGTAAGTTTTGTTGGATTGAAAGTAAGATTTACATTTTTCCACGACGGGCAAACCCGGAATTTCATTTCCATAAAAGCAATGAAATCACATCATGTTCACGATTAAAAGCCTACTTAGGGCCTGTTTGGCATGGCTCCACTCTTGAACTCCAACAACTCCACCAAAAAATCTAGCCAAACACCCTAGCTCCAAAACTCCATGGAGCTGCCAACTTCATGGAACTGTAGTGCAAATGGAGGTGGAGTTTTGGAGCACCTCTTTTGCTGCTCCAGAATCCTCTCTTTTGAACCTCCTCGTGGAGTTGGTAGGTAATTACCCACCAATGTCACCGGTTAAAAAAAATGTTTCGCTTCTATTCTCCGAGACTCCCCCGCGCCTCCCATTTTCTCCGTCCTGCACCTCCCATTTTCTCCGTCCTGACTCTGTTCTCGCGAGACCGGCCGCCGTTAGGGTTTGGGCCGTTGCCAACTAGACCGGCAGCCGCTGTCCACCCCCACCGCCGGCCGGTCGAGGCCCACCACCAGTCTCCTAGCCCCGCCCGGCCGCCTAGCTCCGCCTCCCGCCACGTGTTGCACGAGGCCCGCCACTGGCCACTGCTTGCTGCACAAGCTCCGACGCCGGTCACAGCCCCTCGCCGACGGCCGTAGAGGCCTACCAACAGCCGTCCGAAGGAGATCCCCCGCTAGCCGAGGCCCGCCGGCGGCCGCCGCCTGCCGCACAAGCTCCGACGCTGGCCGCAGCCACCCGCTGACGGCCGCAGAGGCTCGCCAACAGCCGTCCGGAGGAGATCCCCCACCGGCCGCCGTTCACAAGGTATGGTATACTACAAATCCAACAAGGGAACTACTTGCAACGCTTGAAATTTTTCTAGTGTGAAGTGTGAACTGGCCATCCCTATCAAGTATGTGCGTGCGTATTAAAGTCATCGCAACAGTGGAGATGCCGTCGTTTATTTGTTTTCAGTAACTTGGTTTGTGTTTACATGTATGCAGTAACATGAATGCAATAACTTGGTTTGATTGGTAACTGTAATTAGGTAATTTGGTTAGGATTTGTATACATTGGGTAACCGAAATGTACACAAGAGGATTAGAAATGACAAGAGAGCATATCCACATTTTAAGGGTTGCATTGGTACATTTGATGGAACCCATATTCGTGTGTCTTTATCACCTGAAGAACAAGTAAGATATATTGGTAAGACTGGAATTGCAACTCAAAATGTGCTTGCCGCTTGTGATTTTGATATGCGCTTCACGTATGTGCTTGCCGTTAGTGTATTGTACCATGCATTGGAAGCAAATGTAGATGTCTTCCCACATCCTCCTCAAGGTAAATATTTTTGCTTATGTTCTTTTTCATATTTGTATGCACAAACTTATCTTGTTTTACATATGTGTAGGCAAGTACTATATTGTAGATGCAGGTTATCCTAATCGTCTGGGGTACCTAGCTCCATACAAGGGTGAAAGATACCACTTACCCGAGTGACATCGAGGTATGGAATCAAATACTCCAAAAGAGAAGTTCAACCGTATACACTCATCTATTCGTAATGTTATTGAGCACTCATTTGGAGTATTAAAAATAAAATGGCAAATCCTTTACAAGATGTCCGGTTATTCAATGGTCACACAAAAGAAGATTGTTGCTGCTACCATGGTCCTACACAATTTCATACGTGAACATGCTATTGTTGATGTGGACTTTGCTAATTTTGATAGAGATCCTACCTACATGCCTACTATTCTGGAAAGGTACAACAAGTATGTTGTGTCGGTGTTTTAGACCGGCAATCCACCTAGAGGGTACCCTAGGTGGTCTTTTATGCGGTGGGTGTCGTCGAGAATCAAGGAGTCGATGGTGACGCAAGGAACACGATTTAGATAAGTTCGGGCCGCTAGATCGCGTAATACCCTACATCCTGTGTGTTGATTGTATTGAACTTGTATCGAGTTGTCCTTTGGAGGGGGTCCCTGCCCGCCCTTATATAGTCAGGGGAGCAGGGTTACAGGGCGGATTGTGTATGAGTCCTAGTCGAGTACGTGTACAGAGTCCTATTCTAACTCGGTAGAGTAGTTTCCTTTTGACCCGACTAGTCTTCGGTGAATCCATGAAGTCTACGCGCCCCATGGAGTAGTCTTCATATCCGAGTAGGTTCCGGATACGTTTCCCTAAGTGGGTTCGTACGCCTTCTGATGGGCTCAAGGATGCCCAGCCGACATGCCGTGTCTCAACATGCCTTCGATGGATCAACTTCAGAATCAAGCTTTATGACTATGGACATCTTTCGTGATAGTATAGCTACACCCATCGCCCTAGTATGGAATTAGTGCAATGATTATTGTAACGACCTTATTTTGAAACTATGAACTTATTTCATAATTTCAGTTCTAGGTAAATGACATGTAATTTATTATTATTTTGGACTTCACTGCATGTACTTTCATTTCATATTTGTGAGAAGTAGTTCAACTCAAATTAGGGGCAAGAATAGCAATCTACCCTCAAACTCCTCTTTTTTGGACCTGGGGACACCCTTCCAGCCGAACACCCTCATCAGGCAGCTTCAACTCCACCCAGAGTTAGCTCCACCTGGAGTTCTGAAGTAGAGCAGCTCCATCCAAAGTTGAAGTCACGCCAAACAGGACCTGGTAGAGCCCGACACACTAGTCACCCCACCCACAACGCAGGGCTGCAGACCTGATTAGAAACGATAGAGTCCAAAATGAAAACAGAGTTAACTCTCCCAGGTAAACAAAGTCTTAACCTTCCCAGGAAACCGACATCAACTGCACAGCACATAAACCTTAGCAGACACTCCCATTACAATTTGCTACTAAGATAGCTCAAAAAAAAAACTGCCTTCTGTACAGATCTTCGCCACATCCGGAATTTGCTCTCCAAATGATTTGGACGAAATTAACACCTCGACATACATATATGTCCCCCCCCCCCCTCTCTCTCTCTCCCTATATACAAATCATGTTTAAAATGTTTATTACTATGCATGATGTGGATTCATTCTTCGGGAGCTGGAGTCTTTTTCTAAGTACGCACCCGATGCTTTCTAGCGCTATCGTATATATGCAGATATGCTAGCTAAACTTTGCCTTGCTAGGTCCATGCGACTCACAGGCTCACAGCTGGTTATCTGCGTCTTCTGTGTTCTCTCCCCTCCGCCTTCAAATGTTCTTTCTTTTTTTGTGTGTGTGATGACATCAGTTTATTCAGAGTCTAATAATCTTTATTATAGTATCTTGTATTATAGTATACATTCAGATCACAGTCTTGATGGATATATCATCTGTGATCGTTGTTGTCTCTCTCTCTTAATTCTTAAATTGTATTAATTAACACCATTCATGTACTTCCTCCAATCCTAAATGCATCTTGTTTAGGACATGGAGTGGGGTAGGGCATGGTATGTATTGCTCAATAAAGGTAATGAGTTAGGTTAGTCTCATGGTACAGTCATCAAAATTGAGAACTTGGTAACTGTGTCTGCTAGGTTTTATGGTGATGAAACTCCTCTCACGTATGATGAAACTCATTCTACTCTCTCCTCATAATGATCTTGCAACAGCAAAATTGTTGATGTGGCATATTATTTAATGGTTATGAAATTCTTAATGAAATCTTCGCTGAGACCGGCCTTAGTGGATGCAAGAGTCTCAGCTAGGTTTGTTTATCCAATGAATGTCCAATGAGACAAACCCCGTATATTTACAACTGGAGATAGTATACATTCTGGGGGAAATTATTTAAAATAGGGTCTTCATACAAATATAGTAAAAAGGAGTTAGTACTTGAAGTTACCCTCCGGTTGCACGGCAGACTTAGTTTAGTTTGGAGTTTGGACTAATAGCGTGTTTCAAGTTTAAACTTTTCTTACTCCTTCTTAGTCAAATACGTGCTTAGCACATTCTCGAGAAAAAAAATCGAAAGCGTGCGCATACTTTTTTAGCATTCGGAAACTTTTGTTTGATTATATAGTTTTTATGTATCTATTGAGAAACCACATATGGATTAAAAAAAGTGACAGAGAGTTAAAACCTGCTATCACGAAATTTTCCTGGCTAAGGTTTTAAAATTTTGTTGCACGCACCATAAGACCACAGCTGCAAAAAGTAATAAAATTAGAGGGCATGGTTTACTCATGTAGTATTTTAATCGGCATATTTCACTAACAGGCTTGATTAAGAACAAGGGCACGGTCCATTAGCTAGCTGACAACGCCCAGGAGTCCAGGACTCAGGGTGCTTTGGTGTGCACCACTGCAACACCTATAGCACGTTTGGTACGTTTGCTGGCTACTGTGTTGCCTAGCTTAGCGAGGACGGGCGCTGTATAGGCTAGTTTGGTTGGTTAGCTAGCGGTCTTGGGGCTTGAGCTTTCAAGCTTTTTGCACGCGAAGCTGAGCGAGCTAGAACCGCTCTCCTGCGCCGGCAAGCTTTACCTTGCCGAGCTACTAGTTACGTTCGCTCAGGGCTCCCTACCCATGGCGTGGAGGGAGAGCTACATGGTGGACGTGGTGCTGATCCCTCTTGTCCTCCTCTTCCCCGTCGCCTACCACCTCTGGCTCTGGCGCGCCGTCCGACACCGCCCGCTCCGCACGATCGTGGGCATCAACGCCGCCACCTGCCGCCTCTGGGTCTTCGCCATGGCCAAGGTACGTTCGTGCTTGGTGTATATATACACGTCGTTCTCGAATCTCTAGCACTTCTATTTCCATGGCGCCTGCGCTCTGCGAGTTCATCACGCACGCAGGATAGCGAGGAGAACGCGCTCGTCGTGGTGCACTCGCTGCGGAACGTGATCGTGGACTCCACGCTGGCGGCGACGGCGGCCGTCCTCCTCTGCACGGGGGTGGCCGCCATGCTGAGCTGCAGCAGTTACGCCGCCGTGGACGCGCTCAAGGACACCGGCCTCGGCGCGCAGGGCGATGGCGCGATGTCGCTCAAGTACGCCGCGTTCCTCGTCGTCTTCCTCCTCGCCTGCGTCTGCCACACCCTCGCCGTCTGCTCCCTCAACCAGGCCGTGTTCCTCGTCAATGGCTACTCCACCCCGCCCTTTCCGGTTTCCAGGGACTACGTCGTCGGGGTCTTGGAGCGGGGCCTCCTGCTCCACCTCGCCGGGAACAGGGTGTTCTACGCCGGCGTGCCCCTCCTACTCTGGACCTTCGGGCCGGTCTTGGCGTGCCTGAGCTCCTTGGGCATGGTCCCGATACTGTACAACATCGACATGCATGATCATGTGCAATCATCAGAAAGGGAGCAGAAATGGCGAAGCCAGCGGGCAAGTGGAGATGTGGTTGCTGTTGGGAACGATGTCCAAGAGGAGCATGTTTGATATTGTGATGCAAGAAGTTTTTATCTGTGATGGACGAACTTTGAAATTCTAAATGACCACTGCCCTGAGAAAACCAAACTAAGATTCGTGTTATAATATATGTAAGAAGTTACTCTTTTCTACCACCGGCAACAAAGATAAGAGTACACACGTTACTAGTTCATGTTTATCGTCTCGGCGTGCAGGCCAAATTTTGCGCCAAGCCGATGCACACAACACAAGACGATCCCAATCGATCCCCATTTCATGGCGGTCAGTTGATGCCAACATCGTTGTTGAGATCCTCCTCGCCATCCACGGACGAGTAGAAGGACTGGTCCTCGTTGGCGCGCTCTTTGGCCTTGAGCTCCTCGATCCTGTCGACGGCGGTCTTGAGCTCCCACCGGCTGTCGACGTTGGCCTCGCAGCACGCCATGCCGATCCTGATCAGCTTCACCATCTCCTCCCTGTCCTCGTCCTCCCCGACCCTCAGGTCCGGGTCCACCACGGTGTTCAGCCACTCGCCCTCCGGCGTCGAGCCCACCACGGTCACCAGGTCGCCGCCGCCGCCCGCCGCCGGCGCCGGCGCCTTGGGCAGGTCGTAGGTCGCCGGCCTCCCGGCGAGGATCTCGAGGATGAGCAGGCCGAGGCACCAGACGTCGCTCTTCTTGGAGGAGCGGCCGAACTGCTTCCGCTCGGGGGACTTGAAGGCCACCATGAGCTGCGCGGCGTGCGACTGGTTCATCACCGGCACCAGCGCGTAGTCGGTGAGCAGCGGCTCGTAGCTGGCGTCGAGCAGGATGTTGGAGGACTTGAGGTGGCCGTGCGGCACCGTCAGCATGCACAGTTCGTCGTACAGGTAGCTCAGCGCCCGCGCCACGCCCTTGACGATCTTCAGCCGCACGCTCCAGTGCACCACCGCCTTCTTCAACCCCCGGCCCTCGCCTAATATAATGCGTTCGTGCAAACGACAGCAATTAAATTAACCTCCGGAAATTATTAGAGGCTTCTTCTTCTTTGATTGATCAGGAGATGAAGGTGGTTAGTCACCATGGAGGAGGTTGGCCAAGCTCCGGTTGGGGACGAAGTCGTGGATGAGCAGCTTCTCCTCCTTGCGGTAGTAGTAGGCGACGAGGGGGAGGAGGTTGGGGTGGTTGAGCCGGCCGAGCCGCCGCATGTGCTCCTCGAAGTCCTCCCGGCCCACCCGGTTCATCTCCTTGAACCGCTTCACCACGACGGAGTGGCCGCTCGTCAGCGTGGCGCGGTAGCACACGCCGAGGTTGGCCGTGCCGAGCACCTCCGCCGTCGCCTTGAGCAGGTCCTGCAGCTCGAAGAACCGGCCGCGGTCGTCGCGCACGAACGTCAGACGCCCCTGATCCACCTTCCGCGCCGTGCTGCCGCCCGCGCGGCTGCTGTGCTCCTCGCCGCCGCCGCCGGCGGTGGCCTTGGCTGCGGCGCCAGGCGCGGCGACGTGCGCTGCGCTGGCTTCGGCTTTGTCCGGCGGGTGCGGCTCGATCTTGGGGCCCGAGGACCTCGTCGTCGACGCGACCGGGCCGAAGTTCTTGGTGCTGTCCCGCCGCTTACGCAGCGCGACGAACGCCACGCCGGCGATCGCCAGCGTGCCGAGGAACGCGGCGAGGATGCCGTAGGACGTGAAGCCCTCGGCGGGCTTCTGAGCTTCTTGCTTCGCGGCGTCTTGTGCCGGTGGCGACGGCGAGGTCCCTGCTTTGTCGGAGGTCGGCAGTGGCGCCTTTAGTGCCGGCGACGGTGACGGCGGCGGAGTGGCCTCGCATTTCGCACCAAGCGGCGCACCGCAAAGCTTCTTGTTGCCTGCATCGTAGAACAAGATCATATGGACGTTGCACGAACAACATGGTCTAGAAATCTATGCCCTTGCTCACCGGCAAACATGTCAGGTTTGATGGATTTGAGGCTCGCCGGGATCTCCCCCTCCAGCTCATTGTTCGCGAGATTGACTTCCTTCAACTCCTCCTGTTTCAGATCAGGGATCTTGCCCTGGAACTTGTTGTCGTTGAGCTGCAGCTCGAGGAGCCTGGGCACGTCGGCGAGCGACGCCGGGATGGGGCCGGAGAAGTTGTTCTCGGAGAGGACCACCTTCTTGAGCCATCCCATCCCGGCGAACGCGTTGGCGGGGATCGTCCCGGAGAACTTGTTGCCGGACAGGAAGATTGCGCGGAGGCCGCTGAGTTCCTTGACTTCGGGCATCGGTCCGGCGAACTCGTTGTCCATGAAGCTGAGCGTGCGGAGGCCGGGCAGGCTCTTGAGGGCGGCCAGGTCGAGCTTGCCGGAGAGGCTCATCCCCTCGAGCTGCAGGCCGTGCACGGCGCCCTTCTCGCACATGACGCCAGCCCATTTGGAGTCGCCGCCGCTGCAGGGGCTCGTACCGGGGGACCAGCTGCTGAGCGCGCCGCCGCCGTCGTTGATCCCGGACTTGAGCTTGAGGAGCGCGTCGGCGGCGTCGGGCGCGAGGGAGAGCGGGAGGCGCGCGGCGTTATTAGTGGGCAGAAGGAGGAGGAGGCACCCGGCGGCCAGTAGCAGGAGGAAGGTTAGGCGCGGTAGCGACGGTGGTGGCCCTGCGGCCATGTCCGGGGCGGCGGGGACGGGGAGCCAGCCCGCCGGCGCCAGCGGTTGACGTTGACGACGGCGGGTGATGCGGCCGGCGGCAATGTTGCGCCCCTGCTCTTCGTCGGGCGCGCGCGAGTGGGAGGCCGGCCGCAGCTTTTTTCCAGGGAGGGAGGAAGCGGGAGGTCGACGCGAAGGGAGGCGGAGAAGGGGGGAGGAGAGAGGATTCAGGAGGCGCACGCGCGCGTGGCGAGGATGGTGGCGAGCGAGATGAGGCGCGCGCATGGCATGCGGCTGCGCTGGTTCGTGGCCAAGAATAGCAATGTGCCTCGCTGGCTTGCTGCATGGCCATGGCATGCGCTCTGATGAAACTTTCGTTGCAGCGCCTCTGCTCCGAGCTAGTACTAAACCTGACCTTGCTGCGACTTGCTTTCATCAGGGCCATTTCAGCCGGATCAAGCTGCCTAAGAAAAATGGTAGACGCTAGTTTTCAGTTCCTGAAAACAACACTTCATTTGGTGGACGCATGGTGGCCCTAAGATCAAAACCTGATGGCCAGCAAACTTTTCTTCCACCTCGTGTTGCGGTGGGCTGCGGACGTGTGGTCTTCTTCTTTCTTGTGCAGGAGAGAACTCGCTCCCCACCTTGACGGTTTGCTCTCATTGATCGCTCCCATGTCAACCTATTGGCTATTGCTGCCATTACCCCTATCCAGATCCATCCCAACAAACAATTTTTTGCTATCAACATTTTCGACATATTGCTTCAACATTTCACAATCTTTTTTTAAACGAAACAGGCAAGAGAGCTGCCGATTATATTAAAAAGAAGATGAAAGTATAAATTGAGCAATACAAAAAAATGGAAAAACAACAACCCAACACCAAGCATCTCAACAAACACATCAAACCACTCAACACATCCCAAACATCAAACCAAAATTCCAAACATTGTGCGCAGTCCTCGCAAACTCCACAACTCAACGTCATCATTGGCACTTGACTGTTACATCCATCACCAGATGGAGGCTCACCTCAAACAAGTTCATGTACTATCTAGTAAGTCATCGACACCTTCCCCAACCATGCCGATAGGGCATTGTCTATCACCTCAACCTCGTCGTCGTTGAGGTTGAATATCTCATTCAGAGCAGCGTCCACATCCATTGGTAGCATCGGCGGAGCTACATGGTATGCCGGGTGGACCCTGGCATACCCTGGGACCCATCACTTTACCGTGAGAAATCAAGCTGCAAAAAATGATTCTCAGGCCTAGCAGACGATGCAAGGCAAATGATGCTCAGGCCCAGCTTTTGGCCCCCCGCTGGTTGTGACTTGCTTGCGTGGATACGACGTGCTGTGTGCGGACTGCTTGCTTTGCTTGTCTCTAGTACAAGATTGGCCCACGATTTGACGCATCAGACCACATCTCGACGATTACAACTTCTCCGCCCGCCAGGACTCCTCCTGTCCTCTCACGGCTCCACCGCAGCGCCGCCGGCCGCCGCACCAGGCCACCAGGGACAGCGCGTCTGCGCAAGTGCGCAACTGCGTGGGGGATTTTGTGCCCGAAAACTTCTGATGGTCCATAAGGAAAACTTCTCATCGTCCACAAACCACAAGGAGGTTTAAGATGAATCTATCTTCTATTTTTTTTCTTATTTGAAAAGACATATATTCTTAAATATTTTTATTTATTTATGTATGAGTGCTTTTTTAATTTCAGTTCGTGAGTTTATTGAACAGACCGTCAATCCATCAACATTCTTAACTTAATATCGTGTGAGGTTGTGATTTGTAAGTTTTCTATCCGAAAATTTAAAACATGATTCTATCGTTACATGTTTGTTTTGCTATAATGTCTAGTTAGTTATTGTACTTACATTACATAGACATTGTTTTTTCAGAACAGTTGGATTATGAAGAGAGGCGGAGATATTGCATCTCTTTTTCAGAAACATGCAGCAAAGAAGGCAACAGCTGCTTCAAACACTATCCCATCTCCAGTTGAAACTTTTGTGGAAGAACAGAATCAGGAGCATGATAGAGTGGTAGTTGAAGAAATCGTGGATCCTGTGCCCTTGCCTCCGCCACTGCAACCACCCACATCATAGCCGCCGGTTTATGAAATCAATCGCCTTCCACATGATCCAGGTGAAAGGCAGCCCATTGAAAGTTATCATGTTAATGATCAAGATGCAATTCGAAGAGCATATATTATTAAAGGTCGATTCAAACCTGTTAATCATGATTTTCCATCAAGAAAAATTGGAGGTAGGGATTGCCAATTCAATTATGTATGGATGTATAATTATGAGTGGCTTGAATATAATATCAAGAAGGATTCTGCGTTTTGCTTTATATGCTACTTGTTCAAGAAGGGTGCTGGGTCAAATACATTTATTGTTGGAGGATGGAATAATTGGAATATACGAAACAAAGCACTTCTCAAACATAGTGGTTCTATGGCACACAATGCAGCTCAAGAGAGATACATTGGTTTTATAAATCCCAAGGTAGCAATTGATTATCACATTGAGAAGTGGACTGATGAGGATCTTCGTCTTTATAAGAAAAGGTTGACATATTCACTTAGATGTATCAAGTTTCTTTTGCATCAAGGATTGGCATTTCGTGGACATGATGAAAATGAAGAATCTAGCAACAGAGGAAATTTCATTGAACTTTTGAGGAAATTTCATTGAACTTTTGAAGTTTCTTGCAGGAAATAGTGATGAAGTGAACAAGTATGTCTTGAATAATGCTCCAGGTAATTGCACCTTAACTAGCCCAGAGATACAAAAGCAAATTATTCATTGTTGTGCCATAGAAACTAGAAAGAAAATAATTGAAGAACTTGATGATGAGCCCTATGCAATTTTAGCTGATGAGTCCAGTGACATATCACATAAAGAACAACTAGCTCTTTGTTTACGTTATGTTGATAAACTTGGAAGGCCTTGCGAACACTTTATTGGAGTTGTTCATGTAGATGATACTACCTCTTTGTCACTTAAGGAAGCTATTGAGGGTTTACTTGTTAGTCATGGATTGACTATGACTCAAATTAGAGGTCAAGGTTATGATGGGGCCAGTAATATGAAAGGAGATATTAAAGGGCTAAAAACATTGATTATGCAAGAATCACCTTGTGCGTATTATATTCATTGCTTTGCACATCAACTCCAACTAGTTCTTGTTGCTGTTGCCAAGAGAAATACTGATTGTAAGAGCTTTTTTGATCAAGTATCTATCTTATTGAATATTATTGGAGTTTCTTGCAAGCGTTATGGTATGCTTCGAACTGCTAGGCTTGAGAATATTAAGAAAGCACTTGAGTGTGGTGAACTTGAATCAGGGAGTGGATTAAATCAAGAGATGAGTTTGCCTAGGCCTGGTGAAACTAGATGGGGCTCTCATTACAAAACTATATGCAGCATCATTACAATGTATTCCTCAATCCATGATGTGCTCATTGATCTTGGTGATGATATTTCACATAAGGATGATTGGACAAAGATACATTTTGTGCTTGGAGCATTTGAAACTTTTGAGTTCATTTTCTTTGTGCACTTAATGTTTGTTATTCTTGGATACACAAATGAGTTATCAGAGTGTTTGCAGAGAAGGGATCAAGATATTCTTAATGCAATCTCCCTTGTTAATGTGGCAAAGAACAAAATGCAACAGTTAAGGTCTGATGGTTGGGACCACTTCCTTGAGAGGGTCACTTCTTTTTGCATTAAACATGATGTTGAAGTTCCTGCTATGGATGGTGATTATGTGCCGTATGGAAAATCAGCAAGGTATGCCCGTGCTCGAAACCAAACAAATGATGATCATTTTAGAAGAGAAGTATATATTGGTGTTATTGATCAAATTAGGCAAGAGCTTGATAATCGGTTTGATGAGATCAATATGGAGCTACTTTCGTGTATGTCAGCCTTCAGTCCTTCCAATTCATTTGCTTCGTTTGATGCACAGAAGGTACGCAGATTGGCTGAATTTTATCCTAAGGACTTCTCTAACAATGATTTGCTAAAACTTGAATTACAACTTGATAATTATATTGATGACATGCGACGAGATGATAGCTTCAAGGGTCTAGACAGCATCGTTGATCTCTCAGTTAAACTTGTTCAAACACGGAGGCACAAAGTGTATGATATGGTTTACTTGCTTCTCAAATTGATATTGCTTTTACCAGTGGCAATAGCGAGTGTTGAAAGGGTATTTTTTGCCATGGTTAAAGTGAAAACAAAGTCAAGGAATAAGCTAAGTGACAGTGTTTTGGATGATTGTCTAGTCACATTCATTGAGCGGGATATTTTCTTCCAAGTGAATGAAGAAGATATAATCAAGACATTCATGTCATTCAAAAAGCGGCGGGTAAACAAAGGAGACAAGTAACATTGTAAGTTTCTTTTATGCTATATTTTGAACTATTTATATTGTGATTTGTTATTGTTTCTAGCTTAATCTTTGCATAAATTTTTTTTTTGGCATACCCTATGATAAAATTCTAGATCCGCCGCTGGTTGGTAGGGGTCCATCGAACATGTCAACAAACTCTTGTAGCGCAACCTCAATTAGGGCAGCCTCATCATTTAAAATATCAAGTTTGTGATAAAGGTTACGTTGCGCTCGCTGCATTTGAGTCATCGGATGTGCAGTGGAGAGACGCGCGCTGCATCGTATCAATGACATGTCGAAAGTGTGTCACCGGCATCGGCGAGGAGCTAGCGTTGATGCTAGGTCACTAGGTCCCTCTGTAGTGCTAGTGCAACGACTGAGTCAGAGTCATGAAGAGGGTCGCCACCTACAGCTTGGCTGTCCGCAGCATCTCGGGTGGTGCCGTCATCAGCATCGGAGTGCTGGCTCGCAACATCCCCAAGTTCAGCCGGTGGAGTACCCGTGTTGCAATCGGAGAGGTGAGAAGTGGTCCCTGATACGAGGCATCAGTCACACCAGCGCCAGAAGCATCACTCTTGGCATCCTTCTAAGCCGAAGGACCTAAGAATCCCTAAGGAAGTGGGGTCTTAAGTCTTAACCGCAAGAATGATTTAAGCGCTTATAAATTAGATTTTTTTTAATCTTGTACGTAGGTAGGAGGTTGGAGCTCTTACTCAAACTATACCCTTTAAGCATCTTTTATAAGAGCATTTGCATTATACATGATCGGGGAGATCAAGCAAAATAAGTCGACTAAAAACTAGGAAGTGTGCAATTAACCAATGTTATCTCTTTCTATAAATGTAACCATGCAGTGAGCTCTATATTTTCAATCTTGATTAAAAAACATGTATATTTAGATTGGTTGATGTGTGCTAATTGGTTTGTCATGAAAAATAGTGTCATGACTTGGTAACTTCAAAATTTTCTTAAATAGGCGACTAGAGGGCCCCAAAACTTTAAGTTGGTTTGTCATGAAAATATGTGCTAGTTTTTCCAATCGAAACACAGAAGGGCTCCAACGAACGAGTTTCCCTATTCTCTTTTGATATTCTAATCTATTTCATCTTGGCACAATGACCAAGGAGAATGAACTCTGCTTATCATCTAATGAATCATGTCATCTTGTACTCCTCGTTATTATATACATGCACCTCAGCATCAATGTCGTCATATACATATACCAATTATTTTCTAGAGGAGTTACTCTGCACGGGGATCGAACAATCAGCCGTGTCAAACACGAGATGGCAACTCAAATAGGACTATCAAGAGAGAAAAGTTTAGTTTTGCAAATAGTCCTATCAAAAGAGAATGGAGGGAAACCATATCAATGTCCAAAACATCGTGCATTTATGAATAATTCATCACATGTTTGTTTTGAAATGAATCATCCCTTACATGTGACTTTTACAAATCAAAGCAGCCTTTACTGAATTATCTTGCGCCAACAATATCGTACAGTGGCGGACAAAAATACTAGTAGCACTACTATATAAGACTGCCTTGAGTCTTGACACGTGTACACATGTTCCTACTCGAGGACCACAACTTTGCTGAGGATCCATAGCACCAGAGTCATCTCGAAGACGAAGATGGTGTGGAGGAGCCCCCGGTCGAGCGTGAAGCCGAACAGGGTGATCCCGCCGCCGTTGTGGCGCAGGTACGTCACTGCAGAGCGAAACAAGCAAATTTTAGCCTCACTTCGTGGCAGCAAATTGATGGTCAAGTTGCGTTGGTTAGCTACCGAGTGCTTGTCTGCTCTTGTACGAGCACGCCGCGCCGGGCTCCGCTTGAGACGACACGGCCGCCGACGAGCCGGAGACGCGGGACGCGTCGACGTCGCTCGCCGACGTGCTGGCCGGCGAAGACTTGCTGCCGTGGTGCATGGCCACCAAGCTCACGTGCCACTGGCTGGCGATGGACACGATCCTCTGCGCCCTGTGCGTGATCCTGGCGGCGCCGAACAGGCACATGAAGAAGCCGCTCAGCTGCACCGCCGAGCCGACGAGGAGGTCGCCGGTGTTGGAGAAGCTCTTTTCGTCCCTGGAGGAGAGCGCGACGAGGAGCGCTCCGAGCTGGCTGACGGTGATGGTGACGAGGCAGCAGATGATGAACACCCGGTACCGGTGGCTGGTGGCCAGCAGCTGCGTCCGGATGCGTCTGTGCTCGGCGAAGATCTCGGCGGCGGCGGCGCGCGCCTCGACGTCGAACATGTGGTGGATGCCCTCGAAGCGCAGGATCTGGAGCTCGCAGGTGAGGCGGAACAGCACGCACACCAGCAGGAACACCCCCGTGCGGTACACCCACGACGCCACCGTCGCGACCAGCGCCACCGCGCGCCATGGGACACGCGGCAGGAGCAGCGGCGGGAGCACCGCGCCCAGCGCCGCGGGGGGATCCACACGGACGGTGCAGAAGTAGAAGACGGCCTTGTGCGCCGCCTCCACGCAGAGGGACGGGAGGAGGAGCGCCGCCAGGAGGCGGAACGCGCGGTCCAGCTCCCGGGCGTAGCCGCGGCGGACGTAGGGGGAGTCGTCGCGGAGCGCGCCGTCGAGGAAGAGGAGCTGCCGGAGCCCGCCCAGGCGGCGGAAGAAGGCGGCCAGCGTGACGAAGGATATGACGGCGAGCCCCGTGGCGGGCACCTGGGAGACGCGGTTGAAGGTGATGGCGGACGCGGAGACCGGGGACAGGGAGGCGTCGGCGCGGAGCGAGAGCGAGATGGAGGCGGGCACGAGGAGCGCCAGCACCAGGAACGCCGCGTACGAGGCGGCGCGCCCGGCGCGGGTGGAGTGGTCGAGCGCGCACCACTGCAGGAACACCCGGAAGCTGCGGAGCTCGTCGTGGATCACCGACTTGCACCGCGCGTACGCCGGGTTCAGAAGCAGCGGCGGCTGCGACGACGGCGCCCGGGGCGGCGGCGGCGGCATCAGCAGCGGCGCGCACTCCGGCTCCGACTCCGACGCCGGCGACGAGCCCTGCTCCTCCTCGTCGGAGTCCATTGGCGCCAGCTAGCTAGTAGATGCTTCGACACAGTTGAGAATGAAGCCGTCGAGTCGCCGGGAGTACAATTTATAGCCGAACATGTGGCGATCGATGAGCGGTGTGGTGCCATCCATGGCGCGCAAGTGTGCGTGAGGAGACGGGAGGGGAAAGGAGAGGCGCGAGAGGGGAGGCCCGTGACAGTTCACAGGGGCGGCGACCGAGGCCGAAGCAGGCTCGCAGCAGCTCCGATGTGTGAGGGTGAGTGATGCAGCAAAAGCGAGCCAAGACGGGGACTAGGCACGCATATGCGCGAGGGATGCAGTAGCTGAACGCAAGAAAAGGATAGGGCAGGAATTGATCTTCTTGGTTGTCCTCAATTTGCCGCAGGTCTCGACCAATGCATACCTTGCTCATGCTGAATTGATGATGCACTTTGTTTTGCCTTTCGTCAAAGGTTGACAACTTGTGGAGAGAGGCAAACTCTCGTGTAGTAGGGATGCAAATTCTCTAGGTCATTAGATCGACCCAAAACTCGGTCATTTTAGGTCTGAAGTAATAGGATACCGAATTACTACATGCTTATACTCTTGTGTTTTAGCCTTGGTTTATTACTGTATTTTAAATTTCCTTTCAAAGAGTACATTGAAAAAGGAATGTTTATATTTTCTCATTAAAAAAGTTATTACTGAAATTGGAAATGCATTTTAGTCTTTAGATTAGATTTCATTCTCTAGTCTCTACCACAAAAGTAAATGCTTCCACAAAAGCAGAAAAAAATGTACAGATGGGCCGGAGCATACTGCCACGTGAGATAAAAAGGGCCCACCAAGCAGAGCTGGGCCTAAAGGTTATCCTCATCTGGCCCGCACGGCGGAGCAACCAACCACACGAGTTCACAGCTCGTCGTCCGGAGTTCCCGTCGAGTCCGTGCAAGCACACCACCGGCCGACGCGGAGCCAAAAGCCAATCCGCACCGCACCCCGGAATTTTTTTTTTTTTGAGACCACCGCACCCCGGAAATTTCCCAAGCCGAAATCGCAACAGGAAGGGGAGCACGCGAACGCAAAACCCTAGCCCACTGCTCCGCCGGATTCCCCTCCTCCTCCCCCTCCCTCGCTCGCCGCCTGTCTCCGCTGCGCCCGCGGCTCTCCCCCTCCGCTCCAAGGAGCACAGGCCTCTCGCCGCGCCGTTCGCCCACCGCCACCACCGGGTCACCGCCAGCCATGTCCTCTCAGGTACCGCCGCTCACCTCCTCTCTCTGCCCTCCTCGATTCCGCCGGTCGGTTAGGGTTAGGGTGGGTGTCGCGCTCCTTTTGTCTCGCTGGAAGCTTGCTACCGTTGTTGGATTTGAACTCTCTTTGCCGTGCTCGTCGATCCCCCTCCGGATCCCGGACATCCGCCGGGTCTAACGAATTCGCGTGTTTGGATTTGCAGGTCGATAGCCGCAGCCAGTCCGCTGGGAAGCGCGCGCGCACCGACGGTAGGTTTCTCTGCCGCCATCGTTGTTTTTCTGTCACACCTGCTCGAAGCTGCATCTGAGTGGATTGCCCCTTCGTGGGGGACAAAATATGTTTCTCAGGCAGCCGGCGTGAGGACGACTGGGTTTGCCCCAGCTGCAAGAACGTCAACTTCGCCTTCCGCACCACTTGCAACATGCGCAACTGCAACCAGTCCAGGCCAGCAGATCACACGGTCCGTAACGGTTTTTGCCTCAGCTTAATTCTTGCTGATTATTCCTTTGTCGGTTGCGCAGAGGTGTACCTGCAAGTACTCCTGCTTGTTGGTAGCGCATTTGCATTTACCACGTGTTGCTGTTGCTTGCCATTCAGAAGGCCATGCAGAAGCCTATGCAGACTCCGCCCCACTACGCCGCGTCTGGGGGTTACATGGGCCCAGGGACGCCGCCGTCGATGTACCTTGGTGGGGGTGCTCCCCCATATGGCTCCTCCATGTTTAATGGGCCTGCAATGCCGCCGCGCTATGGTATTCCTCAGTTCCATGGGAGTTCTGCGTATCCATATGGATATGGTGGTCGCATACCGATTGGTAGCCCCTATGGGCCGATGCAAATGGCCGGGCCACCTCCATATTCTGGTGGATCTATGATGGGAGCAGGTAACAAGGTTTTCCGCTATGATGTGCATGCCATATTTTGATATTCCTCGCGTTAGTTAATCTAGTTATCAAATTAAATAGGCAAAATACTATGTTTTCAATCCTTCCTTTTATGCAAATCATAGTGTGTAAACAACTGGATTTTACAGAACATAGGCTATCATTTCTTTTCACTTGATCCTTGTTCATTTATCATAGATACTTAGTGTGTCCAGCACCTAGCCTTTCAGGACTATTTTACTATTGCATTCTGTCATGTGTTCTCTATGAAACTTTCTTTGGTTGGGGTCACAATGCATGTTTTCCAATCCAAAGTTCTCCATGTGTTCGCTCACAAGACTTGTCTCTTTTACTGTCCCATAAATAGGTGGAATGTATGGAATGCCCATGGACAGATATGGCTTAATTCCTGCTAGTCCTGGTGCAATGGTATGCTCTTCTGATTACCCTTTTGTACACGCTGTTAGAGTTAAGTCCTGATGGTGATAGAATAATGTATTAGTAGTGCCTGTGTGCACTTAGTGCCTGTGAACACTCGTATCCGTGGGTGGTTCGTGCCTACGTGCACCTTATCACCAATTACTGCTTAGATGCTTAGATGCTCTTTAGATGCTTTGCTTAGCTTGTAAGCCACCTATCCAAGGTTGGCTATAAATATGTACCCAAAGCTGCCTTTGTGGTTGTGGTTAATGGAAAAGATCATTTTAGGCCAACAATTGGTATTAGAGCCTAATTCTTTCCTACCTACCCTTCTCTCTCCTCTCCCTCGTGCTCCAGCCCCTCACCCCGGAAACCCTAGCACCCGATCGGCCCACCAAGGCCGGTGGCGGCGCTGCTGTTCCGGTTAGATCCGGCGGCTAGCGACCTCCTTCACCCCTCCCTGCGATCGGATCGGGCGGCGCGGATCGGTGGCAGACCCAGGCGGCGGCGGCGGCTCTCCACGGGTGGCTGGCTTCTTCCCCGGCGCGGACGCGGGCGGCGGCGCGGCACATGCGGGAAACTCCCATGGCAGGCTCAAGGGCTCTAGACGGCCGGTGGGAGCGGTCGGCGTGGGCCCTGTGGATGTTGCGGCTCTGGTGGTCGGCGTGCCACTGCTGACCGGCGAGGTGCCGGGTCTCCTGGTAAGCTCCAGGACCTCCTTGCGGGTCTCCTCCAGCAGCTCAATTACTTCAAGTGCGCGGCCCCGCAGGGCGACGGTCGAGGAGTGGCATGAGGAGGCGACGGCGCGGCGCCACCGCGTGTCGGGAGGAGGAGCGGCTCATGGCGGCCGAGGAGCCTCAGCAGCAGAGCGGCGCCGGGCACGGCGTGCGGCTATGGCGCGCGAGGAGGAGCGGAGGGTGAAGGTCACGAGGCTAGAGGACCGGCAGCGCGTGGCGGTGGTGCGCGACGCCGAGTTGCGGGAGGCGGCTGCGGCTTGAGCAGCGCGCGTAGCTGAGGCAGCCCGCCTCGCCGACGAGAAGGCACAAGCGGCAGCGGCGGCCGCTACTCAGTGTCGTCTGGAGGTGGACTGGCTGCGCGAGGAGGCGGAGATGATGCGCGAGATGGCGCGGCGCCATGTAGAGGAGCTGAGGCGCGTGGCGCAGGGTGTCGGCGCCGAAGCTCATGGCGGGTGTCCTCGGAGCAGGAGGAGCTCCGTCCACGAGTCTGCCTCGACTCCGACTCCGACCTTGGCTCCAGGCACCAACCCTCGAGGGTCGTGAAGACCATCATTCGAGAGTCTGTCAACAGCATGCAGTGGTCGATGTTGATGAAGACCAACTACACGGAGTGGTCCTCGGTGATGAAGGTGAAGCTCCAGGTGCGGGAGATGTGGGACGCAGTCCAGTATGGCGACGTTGACAGCCATGAGGACCGGCGAGCGCTCGAGGCGTTGCTCGCCGCAGTCCCGATGGAGATGGCGGCAAACCTCTTGGGGAAGAGGACTACCAAGGCCGCCTGGGACGCTATCGCTGCGGCCCGAGCTGGTAGCGACCGCGCCTGCAAGTCCACTCTGCAGAAGCTTCGGTAGGAGTGGGATCGTCTGGCTTTCAAGCCGGGTGAGGACGTCAGCGACTTCGCCTTCTGCCTCTCTAGCTTGATGCAGCTGCTGGAGCGGTATGACGACGACGAGATCAACGAAGAGAAAGCCGTTGTGAAGTTCCTGCGCGATGTGCCAAAGTACTCGCAGCTCGCTATCTCCATCGAGACGCCGCTCGACCTCTCAGCGTTGTCGATTTAGGAGCTGGCGGGTCGGCTCAAGGTGGTCGACGACCGCGACAAGCCTTCTTCTGGCGGGGAGGTCACCATCGGTGGTCAGCTCCACCTCACTGAGGAGAGGTGGCTCGCCCGCCAAAAGGAGCGGAAGAAGGGCGAGTCTTCTTTCTCGACAGGCGGCCGCAAGGGCAGCAAGGCGCAAGGAGGCGCTGAGGGTGCCACCGCCAGCGAGCTCGAGGTTGCACGAGACGACACTGGGATGCCGCCAGCCGAGGCACGACCAGGCCCACGTTGCGCAGGCTGCGGAGGAGGAGGATCTAGCTTTGTTCCTAGCTCATGGGACCATTGAGCTTCTTCCTCACCAAGGTGGATAGGGGAAGAACAACCTCTACGTCCTCTACGCGGAGGTGGCACAGCTCGGCACCAAGGAGATGGTGCGGGGAAAGATGGTGGACGGTGGCTCGACTTCGACGTACAACGACTACGTCCACTTCGAGGGAGCTGGGGGGTGGGCAGCTCTTCTTCGCCGAGCGTGCCTACCTCAGTCCCCGGGTCTCCACCGACTACGGCGAGCTCTTCACCGGCGCCAGCGAGTCCTCCACCGACTCCGGCGAGTACTCTGGGCGCGGCGAGCTCTCCATCGCCACCACCATAGCCGGCCATGCCACACACTCCAGCACTGACGGCCACTCCTCCGAGCACTGCTTAGTCAACACCAGCTCATGATGAGCCCCACTCGGTGGAGTTCGCCACTCCGCTCCCTCACGACGAGGATTGCGTCGACGCGTACCATGATGGCGAGCCACTGCGGTACCGTACCATTACAGACATTCTCGGCGACCAGCCGGTGCTGGGATGGGTGCCTCACGACGTCAAGGCCATGCTTCACCTAACGAGCAACGACGACGAGTCTCGCTCCTTCGCTGAGGCTGAGGGACACGCGGCCTAGCGCACCGCGATGCAGATGGATGCCGGATAGCAAGTCCGCTCAAGCCCTGGCAAAGAACCTTGTCTTCCATGAAGCGACTGCTTGGAGGAAGGGAGCGTCAAGGCAACTACATCAACACTAAGGAAGAGTCAAGTTCCAAGAACTCCGAACCAGACTTGGGAGGGTTCTTTTGCCATTCAGGACTTAGGGGGAGAATGTTAGAGTTAAGTCCTGATGGTGATAGAATAATGTGTTAGTGGTGCCTGTGAGCACTCGTATCCGTGGGTGGTTCGTGCCTACGTGCACCTTATCACCAATTACTGCTTTAGATGCTCTTTAGATGCTTAGATGCTCTTTAGATGCTTTGCTTAGCTTGTAAGCCACCTACCCAAGGTTGACTATAAATATGTACCCCAAGCTGCCTTTGTGGGTGTGGTTAATGGAAAAGATCATTTTGGGCCAACACACGCTTTATGCTAATTTGAGTTAACTACTAGTACCTTGCATAAAGAACTATCTACACATTGGTTGCTGTTACTTTGCATTCCTTTTTTCTTTGATAGTTATAACTTGTGTCTACTCCAGTGTGATAGTTATAACTTGTGTCTACTCCAGTGTGATAGTTATAACTTGTGTCTACTCCCTTCCTCAATGTGATAATTATAATTTGTGTCTACTCCATTTCTCAATGTGTGATAGTTATAATTTGTGTCTACTCCATTTCTCAATGTGCGATAGTGGTTTGTGTCTACTCCATTTCTCCATGTGTTTATTGCTTTTGATGTGTCAAATCTGACATGTCATACTGCAAACTGTTGTTATTCTTAATTTATATTGCTTTGAACTTGAAAGGGTACAAGGGCTGGCTCATATTCTGATGAAGGTTCCCAGAAGAAGCCTGCAGGTATGCATTTTGTAATTTTGACTTATTTTAAATTGATGTGGTTAGCACTTGATTAAATCTCTGCCTGTTTTCCTGAACTTTTACTGCAGGAGCTGGCCGTGATAATGATTGGGAGTGTCCAAATTGCCATAACATCAACTTTGCCTTTCGCACAGTCTGTAATATGAGAAAGTGCAACACACCAAGACCAGAAAACCAGGTTTGAGACTGATAAGCTATCTTATGCAACTACTCTCAGTTTCATGTATTTAGAACTAAGATAAGATCATTTCAGTTTTTTCCGCACTTATGGATAGTCAATTTTTCTTATGTTAAAGTGCCTAAAGTAATACTGTAACTTTGCACGTGTGCTTGAAGTTGACTCTGCTGCCACAAGAAAGTCATATGACATTGTATACTAGTGTTCTAAATGGTTTGGTGAAACCGTGCTTATGTACACCTGGATATCTCTAGTATGCATTAGCCGATCATTGCATTTTGTATGCTTGTTTATTTTTTTGGACATCAGGATCTGAGTACTTGGTGCTGATCACCTTTTGTGTGGTAAAAAAAATCAATATAACTTTCTCCTGCTATTGAGTGTTCATGAACCTTATCAAAGAAATTGCTCATTTAACTGATAGTTAGTTGCCACATGACTTGTCATGCAATTGCAACTGTTAGATGTTCATTACTGTTGGTGTGGAATGTGATATTATCAAGTTAAACCAGAACAACTTTGTGAACCTGCAAACAAGTTTTGGCCCCTTTTTTTTTGTCTAAAATTAGTTCTCTTTCATCTAAACCTGGGGTTGCATTCTAATACTCGGGCAGTTGGGCTTCGTAGCTTATAGAGCTAAGTATACTTTACTGATTGCTTGCGTATCTACTCTTTATGCAGGGATCTAAACCTGATGGTTCAAGAGGCTCAAGTAAGTTTTGATACGATAATTACTTATTTTGGGAAACTTTGTTATCCCTAGACATTTCTTTGCAGGCAACTAGTTTTTTCTTTGGATTTTTGACTTATGGACTAGTTTATGGGTTTATGTAATTTATCTCTTCAAATTATATTTAATTTCGAACCCAACCTCTCATTGATAGAACAAAAGATGCCAGAGGGCAGTTGGAAGTGCGAGCAGTGCAATAACATAAACTATCCTTTCCGAACAAAATGCAATCGTCCTCAATGTGGAGCAGAGAAGCCACTGCAGACGAACAGTACAAATGATTCAGTGACAGATCAGGACAATCAGGTCTGTGTTTCATGACCTTCAGTATGATCAGGACATTTGCCGTGCCCTTATTAGAACATTAAGTTGCATGCCTTATTATTGAAATTATTTTTAATCATTTTCTTGCCTCATGTTTGCTTGCGCATAGCTTGATATATCATGTCCTTACTGTTACAGTGAGTCCTAGAACAGTAATGAGGGTCAAGAAGGTCCAGCATGGTCGTCAAGGTTCAGTCTGAATGTGGGGTCCATCTGTGTCAGTAGTTGCTGCTGTCGTTACAAGTTTCTTCCCCTCGAGACCTTAGTTGAGTCGGGGTCCTAATGGTAAACACTTTGGAGTTGGCAATGGAGTCTTGCCTTTCCTAATCACTACAGATTTTGGTCAGGAACATCCATCTTGCCTTTTCTCGCTGAACTTGGTTACTTGTCTTTGTTACTGGTACTCTGGGTAAACTGCCATCTTTAAATGAATTTCTTCTAGTTGTTTGTGTCATAGATGTTACTCTGCTGTGGAAGTATCGTTACTGTTCATCACTTTGCCTTGGTTTTGTTAATGCTGCGTTCTGGTCCCTGTTTTTTTTTTTCCAATTTATGGTTTTGGTATTTTACAGGTGTTTTTTTCTTAATGGTTGGCGATAGCAACCTTTTTTACCTTCCAAAATAATGTTCATAAGATGTTAGCAACTTAGCAAGGTGCTCCACTAACATATTTGTGAGAGCCCGTCCCCCGCTAGTTACTTTTGCTTGCAGTAACAGTTAGGTCTGAAACAAGTCAACGATGGACATTCAGTTGCATGACTGCATACGCTGTTATCATCTTCCATGTCCTCCGGAGATTAGGGTGTTCCAAGTTTCACCATTCTCTTGTGCTTGGTTAGAAGACGCTCCTTGGTGAAAGTGATGTGCATCATCACATTGTGCAGCGGTAGACCATCAACTTGCATGCTTGTCTCGATTGTGACTACTTCACTGACACAGTCCCATTGGAATTAGTTTTTGTCATGTAACATTACGAAGCTTTTATCAAAGCTGCGACTTCTGCATGAATTTCAAGACAACAGTGAACAGACACAGACGGATCTGCCTGGTCATGCGGCTGGAGGAGTGCCGACGAGTTCTCTTGCGTTGCGGATGGCAGCACTCAGTGAGTTGCAGAACATTACAAACTGATTTGCTACTGTTTCATATTGGAAAACAAAGTTGAGAAATTCGCACCACGTGGGTATGCTTCTGTATTGAGCCTCTGACAGAGTTGGATAGGAAATTCGAGATGGTGGTAAGCATTGTGATGGTCAGGGACCATTATATGGATGTAACCATTTCCGTATTTGTTTGGAGTGTCTTGTTTTCCTTTTTTTCCCCTTTATAGCAAAATGTCCGTGTCCGTGAGTTGCTACGGTAAAAGATTAAAAGATTAATTGTGTTTTTTAAACTTATGATATGTTTTATTTTCATCACTAAATTTTTATTGCACTTATTGGATGTCTACACATTTAATAGAAAATCAAAAGAATTCTGACTTAATTATTTCCTTCAACTCAAATACCCATTAAATAAATTTTTTTTATTCAAGTAAGAGAGTTGCTACAGAAAAAATATGGAACCATGTTGTACCATACAAAGCGATCATATTTCACATATATTTTGGTTTAGCAAATATTTTGGTTTAGCAAACAACGTTGTTGTTCGAACAGAGCGTATATGCGTGGGTAGACGTGGATCCATTTCTAAGTGCAAGTAGCATAGCGTACAACCAGTCTGCACTGATGCTGCTCCATATGCGATAATTTTTATCTTCATGTGTATTTTTTCTACTCTAGTACATATATTGGACTCCTAATAAATGTTATATTTTTTGAAGCGACAAACGGTTCCTAAAGTTTGGAACTAAAGTTTGGAACTACGACCATTGCCATGTATGGTAGGGGATGGTGGATGCCCCATGGGGTTTCCTTAATTTTACTCGTATATTCCATAGTGCTTCTCGGGGAGAGGTCAAAGGTTCAAATCCCTTCCATGCATTTTTTTGAGTTTTTACTTGCCTATTTAATTTCGAGCAAAGGTTTTTCTCGTGGCCATGCGTCGGTTTTCCTTGGTTTTGCATCCTCTTCCGTTTTCTACTGGTTCACCGTGACGGACAAGAATTTGACGGCAGAATCATTGTTGCACCCTCTCTCTTTCCTCTCTCTCCTTCTCCGTCGGATCCGGCTGGCCCCAACTCGCTCTCCCTCAGCTCCTCCTCCCTCTCCCCCGGTTGAGGCGGGTGGCGGGCGCAGGTCGGGCGGTGCGGACGAGGCGGCTCGGGCACGGCCAAGGCCGGGGCGGCGGCGGCGGGGGGGGGGGGGGGGGGGAGGCTAGGCGGCACGGCAGGGGTCGGGAGGTGGCTTTGGTGCGGCCGGGCGGGGCGGCCGTGGCGGGTGGGTGGGCGGCGCAGGCGGTCGGGGCAGCGCGGGTGGTCGAGGTAGCCTCCTCGTTGGCTCCTCGCCACTGGCGGCTCTAACTCCTCCGCCATAAGATGCAGCCGCGTCCACCACTGATGCTGATGGGTGAAGGAAGATCCCGCCGGCACCGTATGTTCTTCTGCTCTCGCGGGCAGCTGCCGCCTCCTGGTCCTTCGATCACTTTGACGAATGGGACACAGAGGAGGAGGCCATAGGACCAGGAGGGTAGATGGGGGTGGAGGATGGAAGAGGCGCGACTGGGTGGAGGACGCCAAGACAGAGGTGTGAGCGGAGAAGACGGCTCCGTCTCAATGTTGTAGATCTCACGGATGGCGTCATGGAGCTTCCACCACAACTTGTCGAAGAACTTGGGGTCGGTCTTCACGAGGTGCCGGAAGGGCTCGATCTTCGTTTTGCCCTTCTATTTATACAGGTACAGCACAGGAACGCGACCTTGATTCCAATCCGAGTCGGCGAAGACATCAATCCCGACACGTCCGGCCTCAATTCCGATCGGCAACCTCGATTCCAAATCAGTGAGGACGACGGAGGAGAGAAACGGAAGGGGAGGTGGACGGGCGAAGGAGAAGACGTGCGGTGCGGACAGGACTGTGCACAAAAAACTGTAAGCCTGAGCACGCTACTATTGTTCCGTACTATCCTAATGTGAATTCTTCACGTTTCTAAATTGTACCGGAGATAACTATCCAATGCCTTAATGAAATCCTCAAACCAACCAAAAATGTTTGATGCACACATGCAAATCTAAGAAATGTCTGGCACATGAATGTTTGATGCGCACATGCAAATTTAAAATGTGTCTGGCACACGAGGGTCGAGGATTTTTTTTTTGAAAAACATTTGATGGGTGTGGCACGATGGCACCCGGGGCATAGAGAGTCATTCCGAGTTGTTTGAGGTGCGGTGGGTACGCCGCGGAGGTGCACATCCCGAGCAGCTGCAGGTGGTGTGGATCGGTCGGTTCCAGCACGCGTCATGCTCTTGTTCTACGGCAAGAACCTGCCGAAGCTCTGCTGGTACAACCCGGTGGTGCTACTGCCGCCGGCGCAGTTGTTGCTATTGATGCTCACCGCCGCCGGCGCAGGCGCAACCAGGCGGCAGCATCAATAGAAACCACTGCCACTGCTGCTGAGCATGCCGACGACGAGGTGTACGTAGATGCAGAGATCTTGACCGCTGCTGACTTCCAGTTCTCCGGCACGCCCGATGAAGATTTCGTCAGTCTTATGCAGGAGATGGACATGACCTGATCTTTAGTGAGATCTGATCGATCCTGCATGCCTGCTGGCGGCGCTCGCCTATGTCGCTGCCTCGGCTGCTTCGAACCATCCGACTGAGTGTTAATGTGGTATACACACGGCCAGATCAAGTTGGAGCGAGCTAGGCATCGGTGATGACGAATAGTGCGCACGAGCCTATCAGACTACCTAAGTAGGGTCAAGTCTTCCATTCATTGCATGGAAGCATTTGCTCAAATAATGCCGAAGGATTCTTTGAATCCTACCTTGCGAAACATCATCAGGAAATTTAACTCGCATGATTTTTAGCACTGGTGTGGATATGAATAAAAGCTTTAGGAAATCAAGGTCATGTGACTGTTACGTTCAAGCCTTCAATCTCGACCTCTTCAAGATCAGTGAAGCTTCAATTTCCAGCTCTTCGAGATGAGTCAAGGAGATATGTTGACTTTTTCCCCACGTGACTGAGGCAACTAGGTTTTGGAAATCAAAGCATTCATAAAGCTATAATGTCCTAGTCCTAGATTCCTATTGAAAAGATGTGTAGTGCACTCACTCTAGTTTTTTAGTGCTATACCTTTATGTGTATAGTACACTCACTCTCTTTTTCTTTTGTTGTGTGTGTGTGTGGTCCCTTGTTTGATGATATTTGGACATGTGATGTTGATAATGTCCGTCCATAATGTATTTTGCTATCTATAATTTCGTCAAGTGCTAATTTGGTCAGTGCAGATTTGAACATTTTTTTATTATACCTGGAATTTGATCATGAATGTGAACGTTTTGTACTTTAGAATCTTTTTAATATGCTTTGGACTGTTAAACGAGCTAAATGTTTGGTGCACGGATTAAAATGGGTTTAGCCCATTCATAATTGGACAGTAACGTGAATGTCAAGTAATGAATTGGGCTAAAAACAACCTAAAATCCAATGGGCCGTGCCTAAAAAACATGCCATAAACGAAAATGTAATGGGGTTGGGGGGATCAGCTTGGTATGGGCTAAGCCCATAATAAGCTGGGCTTTCAATTGGATTTGGCATATAAATAGGTTGCTTGCCACATGGGCCTTGTTCGGCCACATGACATTCTACGATATTGTGTAAGCTTAAAAATGACAAAAAAAAAACGTCGTAGATCAGTGATGAAAGAAGGATCATCATAAATTCTATGACGAAAAGCCACGTTTTCGTTACAGAAAACCATTTATGACGGGTGATAGGCGACGAACGGATTTCGATCGTCATAGATTACAAAACATGACGTAATTTACATTTTTTATGGCATAAATGACACATCACCTATCATGACATTTCTTTTCTTTCTTGTAGTATAGTCCTGCCATCATATCCATTGGTCCATCAAAGGCATCCATAAGTAAAATCCCTCGCTAGCAGGTACGTAGGTGATGACGTGAAAAGAAAGCACACAAAATAGGACAGTAAAAAAAATCCAAATCATTCGCAGATGGACCAAGAACTGAAAGAATCGGTGGAACTGGAGTTGCCTATCTCGGCATACTACAGGTTACGTGTTTATATATGGGAGTACTAAAGACTCCAACACAATTACAAATGAGATCATAGGATATCCGGTTTGTTTTGTTGTGTAGATTTATAATTTTAGAGATAGAGCTAATAAATCTATCCTATCTATAACAAACCGAATTCTCTTTTGAACAAGATTTACATGAGTCGGACTCTAGACCGACTATATTTCTAACACCCTCTCTCAATCTTAACCTCCTGATGCCACGAGGTTTAGATTGCGCACAAAGTGACTGAACAGGCAAAGCTTTGGTGAATCCGTCTGCCAACTGATCTCCTGAAGGAACAGATCGAACTTGCAATTGTTTCTTCACGACTCACTCTCGCACGAAGTGGAAATCAATTTCTATGTGCTTTGCTCTAGCATGAAACACCGGATTAGCAGACAAGTATGTAGCTCCTAGATTATCACACCATAAAATTGATGTTTGCTCAATTTTAAATCCAAGTTCAGCTAGTAGCGATTCTAACTAGATTATCTCAGCTGTTGCATTGGCCATGGATTTATACTCAGCTTCAGTCCTTGATCGTGATACAGTTGCTTGTTTTCTAGCACTCTAGGATATCAGATTTGCACCAACAAATATTGCAAAACCACCTGTCGATCTTCTATCATCAACACTTCCTGTCCAGTCAGCATCAGAGAATCCACTAATGACAGCAGACACTGACTTCTGAATTTTGAGACCCAAACTCAAGGTGTACTTATTATACCTCAATATTCGCTTGACTGCTGTCCAATGCAACGTAGTGGGCGCATGCAGAAACTGACAGACTTTGTTTACTGAATATGACAAATCAGGACGTGTCAGCGTCAAGTACTGTAGAGCACCAACAACACTTCTGTATCTAGTGCTATCTTCTGGACCGAGTGCCTCCCCTTCATAGCTAGAAAGCTTTTAGATGCTGATAGTGGTGTATTACACGGTTTGCACTCGGTCATGCCAACTCGGGCCAATATGTCTTGCGCATATTTACCTTGAGAGAGGATTATACCGTCCTTTTCTTTCTTCACTTCAATGCCTAGAAAATAATGCAGCTCACCAAGATCCTTTAATGCAAATTCTTTCTTCAAATCTTCAAGGAGGGCCGACACAGCTTATGGGGACGAGCTTGTCACAATAATATCATCAACATAGACAAGCATAAAAATTGTTACATGTCCCTTTCTATAAATAAATAATGAAGTGTCGGATTTTGAGGAAGTGAAACCGAGAGAAAACAACTTGGTACTTAACCTGGAGTACCACACTCTTGGCGCTTGCTTCAGTCCATAAAGAGCTTTATCCAATTTGCATACAAATGTAGGTTTATTTGGATCTTCAAATCTTGGTGGTTGTCTCTCTTCCAGAACACCATGCAAGAACGCGTTCTGCACATCAAGCTGTCGAAGACACCATCCTTTGGAGACCGCAACCGACATCACAAGTCTGATAGTAGCTATTTTCACAACTGGACTAAATGTGTCTTCATAATCGATACCGTAGCGCTGCTTAAAACCTTTAGCTACCAACCTTGCCTTGTATCTGTCTATACTACCATCAGCTCTTTTCTTGATTTTGTACACCCACTTGCAATCAATCAAATTCCTACCTGCTTTATCTGGAACAAGGTGCCAAGTCCCATTACGCATCAATGCAAGGTATTCCTCTTGCATTGCATGTCGCCATTTTGAATCCCCAAGTGCTTCTTTTACTGACTCAGGCTCACCAGTGGAGCTGAACAGACCATACCGTATCATCCCATCATACAGTTTCTTGGACTTGACAATCCCACTTTGTAATCTTGTGTGTCGCCTAGAAGAAGCTGGTGTTGTTGGAGTAGCAGGCGACACAACTGATCCGCCTTCGGACCCAGAAGATCCGCCTAGGGCGTTGAACGGTGCAGTAGCGGTGGACACAGGTGCAAGCACGCTCGGCTCGGCACTTGGCTCGTCAGGGAGTGGCGGCTCGCCTGGTGGCTTGCCCGTCGCGCCCGGCAGCCCGCCCATCGGCTCGCCCATTGGCTCGCTCGACGGCTCGCCCGGAGCTAGCCTGGCACCCCCACCAAGCGAGCGCGGAACCAGCCTGGCGCCCCCACGCGGCGAGTGCGGAAGCGTGGAGTGCGGTGCAGGAGCCATCGTGGCCCCCCCCATGCAGCGAGCGCGGGACCGTCGTCGTGGGAGCTGGTACGGCGCGCGCGTCCGCGTGAAAATCAGCGCTTGGTACATAAGTTGATGTAGAATCCACCGCCAATTTTTCATGTAGATCATCACTAGCACCAGACGGATTAGTAGCATTAGTAATATTGGAAGAAAAACAATTTTCATCCCCAGGATTGCGAAGGAAATCAGGAAGGAGGATAATGTCTTTGCGAAGTTGAGCGCCAGCATTGGGATGAAGCTTAGCAAAGGGAAAGATAGTTTCATCAAAGACAACATCGTGAGAGATGTAGATGCGATGAGTGGAGATATCTAGACATTTAAAACCTCTGTGTATGGAACTATAACCAAGAAAAGCACATTGGGTGGAGCGAAACGAGAGCTTGTGAGAATTATATGGTCGCAAATTAGGCTAGCATGCGCAGCCAAAAATACGAAGGCTGTTGTAATTAGGAGTTTCATGAGACAATCTTGCAACAGGCGTGTCATAGTTGATCACCTTACTCGGCAGAAGATTAATAAGATATGTGGCCATGAGGAACGTCTGATCCCCAAATTTTAAAGGCATCGATGCATTGGCAAGAAGTGCGAGGCCAACTTCGACGATATGCCTGTGTTTTCTCTCAGCCGCCCCATTTTGCTGATGAGTATGAGGGCAGGACACGCGATGGGTGATGCCAATCCATTCAAAGAAGGAGTGCAGCTTTTCATATTCCCCTCCCCAATCAGATTGGATGCAGATAATTTTCTTATTAAGCTTCCTTTCGACAATATTCTGAAAGTCGTGAAAAACCTGAAAAACATCAGATTTGTGGCTCAAGAGATAGATCCAGGTGTATTTGCTATAATCATTGATAAAGCTGACTTATTAAGTGTATCGCCCAATAGAGGTAGGAGCCAGTCCCCACACATCAGAATAGATTAAATCAAGAGGAGCACTAGAAACTTTATTCGAAACTGTATATGGAAGCTGATGGCTTTTAGGCCTTTGGCAAGCATCACAAATAGACTCATGATTATGAGTACTATCATGCAGCAAATTATTGGTACTAAGAATTTTCTCGACAATAGGAATAGCTGGATGACCTAGTTGACTGTGCCATCTAGAGATAGACGGCTTATTGACTTCATAAACTTGTTTACTGGAATTTCCTTGAAACGAATGCGACGCTAGAGGATAGAGACCGCATTTACATCTGCCTTGATGAAGGATTTTCTTCGTGTCCTGATCCTTGATTAGAAAGAAATTTGGATGAAATTCAAGGAAAGCATTATTGTCTCGTGTTAATTTATGAACAGAAACAAGATTCTTGTGGGAGCTAGGAACATGAAGGATGTTTTTGAGATGAAAATCCTTGCTGGAGGTATGAAAAATTGAATGCCCAATATTACTAATTTTCATACCTGAGCCGCTGGCGGTGTGGATTTGATCTCGTCCCGTATATTTGTCACGCACAGTGAGCTTCTCCAACTCACTAGTTACATGATCAGTAGCATCACTGTCAGCATACCAGTTGGTGTCATATCCGTAGCTTGCTTCAGCAAAGCCTGCTGTCTTTCTTGGCCGTTGCTCGTCGTTGTCGTAGCGGTACCAGCATCTTGAGGCCTCATGTCCCACTTTCTTGCAGATCTGACACTGAACCTTCTTCTTGAGTGAGGCTGAGGTGTTGTTGGCACCGCTGATCTGGTTTTGGCCAGGGTGTCCGCGACCACCACGGCCTCCACCATTGCCTCTGCCGCGGTAGCTTCCTCGCGCACGATTAGAGCCGTGCCCGTGAGAAGCAGCATTGGCCGACGATTGATATTGACCGGCCTCTTGAAACATCTCAAGGCGAAGATCGTACTCCATCAATTGTGAGTATAGATCTGAAAGGGAAATAGCATCCCCACGGCCAAGCATAGCAGACACAAAGGGGTGATAATCATAATCAAGACCATTAAGAATATGAGCAACCACCTCTTCGTCGCTAATGGATTTTCCAGCGGCGGCGAGTTCATCCTTGATGTTCTGCATCTTGTTGAAGTAGGCAGCCATCGTCAGGCTTCCCTTCTTCAAGGTAGCTAGTTGCATTCGTAGATTGGTGACCCGTGCTCTAGATTGCTCCACGAACATAACCTCCAGCGCCTTCCATGCTTCAGTGGAGGTTGTCGTGGTCGCTACTCCTGCCAGCACCTCTCGGGTGATGGAATTCAGCAGATAGCTGAGGAACTGTTGATCTTTGCTCACCCACGAATCGTACTCGGGGTTGGAGACTTCTTTCTTCTTGCCGTCCAGCAGTACCTCCAGGATTGGACTTGGTGCAGGAACCTTCCCCTCAAGGATCCCAAGGAGCTAGGCCCCACGAAAAGCAGGGAGGAACTGCGCCTTCCACAGGACATAATTGTCCCGTGTGAGTTTCTTGAATACTTGTCCGAGTTGCAGCGACGTGGAGGAGGAGGATGCCATGGACGGATCTTGCGTGTGCTTTAGGAAGAGGCAGCTCTGATTACTATGAAATAATTAGTGGAACTGTAGTTGCCTATCTCGGCATACTACAGGTTACGTGTTTATATATGGGAGTACTAAAGACTCCAACACAATTACAAATGAGATCGTAGGATATCCGATTTGTTGTGTAGATTTACAATCTTAGAGATAGAGCTAACAAATCTATCCTATATATAACAAACCGAATTCTCCTTTGAATAAGATTTACATGAGCCGGACTCTAGACCGACTATATTTCTAACAAGAACTACTAACCTAACAGTCTAATACACATTTTCGCCACAAAATATACCATGGGCATGGCCATTGCTGGAGAAGAGACGAGAGGAGAAAGACCCTAGATGGTCTTGCCGTCGTAGTGATCTGATAGCCTAGAGCTACCTGCACTGAAAACTTGAGCTATATGCAGTTCATCCATCTGAACAAGGGAGGATGTTGGACAGGAGGGGCGGACCAGTAGATTGGTTATGGAAGGGGAGGTTTGCTCTCACATTAGCCTAGCTATTTTGAAGGAAATCCTAACACCTAATCGAATGTTTTAGCTAGGTTGATTTGTATTTCTCCTTCTCACATGTATGTGGATCTGATCATCTGAACCCCATGAAGCTCCTTCCGTATCCTCGGACAGGTCTCCAGCAATGCAGGGCATGATTCGGATTTTCAAGTTTCGGGTAGGGAGATCAAGCAGCACTGTACCAAACTTTGAGGGAAAGGCGAGTTAACGCGGTGCTGACACTGCCAGCAGGGAATGTGATGGAAAGAAAACAATAGTTACCACCATAATTTTTTTTTAACGCACAAGATAACTACCACCATATATAGTTTTCAATGGCATAGGGCCGCTGCAACAACAACAGTTACCGCTAAATTTCCGGGCTGTTCCTGACCTGGTCGATCAAGAGCAAGACTCAGGATGGGCTTGATCGAGCCATGGCACCCTAATTTCCTCTTGAAGTAAGGGGGAAATATGCACATGCAACGTTCTCTATGTAGCTGTACTGCTGTAGGTATTCTCCACCCAATCTCTATATCAAATGAAAGCCCCCATATATATATATGCTTATATTAAAATGCACAATATATATCTTTGCTATCTAAAGACTGTACCTCCGATAGATTAGGCATATATATTTCTCTTACCAACATCTACTTATAAATAAAGATTCCCCTTGTGCCTACTACCTATAAACAATATGTAGATATTCTATATAGTTTTCCTCACATATTGTAGGTATTTCTCTTGTATCCATAAACATTAGTATCTTAATAAATAATGTTCGTCCCGGCTAGATTTTCGCTAAAGAAAATATTAAGTGAAGAATAGTATATCCTCTGCATAATACGCACATATACATCCAATCCATAATACGCACAACTTATTACCAATAACATGTACGTATAAATAAAGATTTCCCTTGTAACTATAATCAATATGTACGTATCGCATATTGTAGGCAATATTTCTCTTGTGTAGCCATAAATATTATTGTAATAAATAAAGTTCCCTGCACCCTTGTCCAGGGAAGATATTGAGTGTGAAGGATCGGATATCCTATGCATAACATGCACACATCTAATCCATGCGCAAAATAAATGCACTGCATCCTTGCTAACAGATACTAAAACCACAAACGGCCTGCCTCTCTCTCTGTGTGCGCTCATCTCCCATGCACACGTACACACGTACGTACTCAGATGCTAGAGGGGATAGAATTGCGGGCGCATGCAAGACATCCACAAGAAGTCAACTAAAATACCTCAGCGATTCTTTTCTAGAAGGATACCCGCATGCATGGCTGCATAATTAAACTCCCGAGTTGACTCTTGTCTCTCACAGTCTCACTGTCTCTCTCATGCATCCTCGTCAGCGACCGCATGCAGACGCGTGTCCCCTGGCCCTGGCCTTTAAAACCCCCCTTCCCTCCGTCCCAGTTTCCCTCACTCCTCACACCGTACTCACAACCGCAACGCGCGCTCTCGTCCTCTACCGCGTCGCTTGCGCACGTACGTGTGTTATCTTTGCGGCTTGCAGGTGCGGCTGCGGCGGCCATGGCGTCCTCGGCGGCGAACGGCAGCAGCGGGGCGGCGAGGGAGCAGGGGCGTGCTCGTTTGGCGGCGGGCGGTGGCGGGCTTCGCCGGGACATGGGGTGGGTCGGCGTGCGGAAGCGCCTCTGGGGCGGGTACGCGGCGGAGATCCGCATCCCGAGCAGCCGCAAGCGCGTCTGGATCGGCAGGTTCCAGCACGCCATGCAGGCGGCGCTCGCCTACGACGCCGCCATGTTCCTCTTCTACGGCAAGACGCTGCCGAAGCTCCGCCGGTACAACTTCCCGGAGGCGCCGCGCCCCAGCTTCCCCGAGTTCGTGCGAAGAGCCCTCACCGTCGCCAACGTGAAGGCGATCGCGGAGGAGCACGCCCGGAGCGTCGGCCGCTTCGCCCCGCTTCCACCGCCCGTGATCCCTGCACCATCGGCGCCCCTGCAGGTGGCGGAGGCTGCTGGTGGCGCTGCTGCCGCCGGCGCAGGGGTCGCTGTTGAAGCTGCTGCCGCTGGCGCGGGGGTTGCTGTTGATATTGCTCCCGCAGCCGGCGTAGGAGCAACAACTACCGCCGCGGATAGGCGTGTCAACGACGAGATCTACATCGATGCAGACATCCTGACTGGTGCTGACTGCCAGTTCTCCGGCGCTCCAGTCCCTGATGAGGATTTCGTCAGGTTGATGGACATGGACGTGGACCTGATATTTGGCGATATCTGAGCGATCGATCACCGATCCTGCTACCTAGCTGCTGTGTCACTGTGTGAGGTAGCTAGCTAGCCATATGTCCATGCAATAACACTACAAGACGACGGGATATGCGGTCGTTAAAAGTGTAGATGTGGTCGTTAAAAGTTATTAACGATCACAAAAATGTTACAAGACCAGTAATGAGCTTTATTACAAAGAAACAGTGTCGCACTTCACCTTTTTCAGTTCTTGAAAGCCTTAATTTGCATCCATAACTGAATAAGAAGTGACAGGCCTCCAATCATGGAAAAAGCAGCGCTACATCAAGGATAAGTTGCTCTGGAAAAATATATTTGAAGAAACATAACTAGTCTGCTTTTATCTCTCTTGAAAGCGCACCGACATCCATAATATTGAAAAGGCAGAAGTTAATTTACATGTGAAGGTGAGCTGAAACTTTGCCGTCTCTTGTTGTTCTGTTTTATTTATCTTCTTAAACCTGAATACAAAGTGACCGAAAGGAAGACAAGAATAAAAAAAAACTGCTATGTAAACTTCTGCACACACGTAAATGAGTACACCAAATAACTTCAGGCCGATACAATATATGAATCTTTATTAAGTATATTCAGGTACACTAATTCCAAAAAATCAAAATTACCAAAGAGAAAAAGTGCTCACTTAATTCGTTAATCCTCAAGATCAGGTGGGTCCACATGTTCGATCTACAGGAAAGTATATCAAATCTTCCGTTCAACTAATTTTCTATGTTAGCAAAATCCAAGAAAGTTGATCTGGAAGAATACTGATTACCAGTGTACCGTCCAGAAAATAAGATGTCGTGCCATCGATCAACATCGCAACTCCACGTCCAGCGCAAGAGAGGTTATCGTCGCCCCTCTTCTGATGTGCTTGTGTTGCCGCATGCATGACACCAAGGCTGCCGATGTGCTTGTGCTGTGCTGCCGGCCAAAGCTGCCGATTTGTTCCCCGCAATGGCAGTGACAGCCAAATCGAGGTTGCAGCCTTTGCAGGTATATGGATTCTGGCGTAGTGGTGAGGAGGCTAGAAGAGTAGCTTCGGCGCAATGAATGCACCGAGCGGATCTGCGAACGATGCTCTGTCAGCCCGCGGTGGGACGGCGGCTCTGCCGACAAGCGCAGCGGCACAGGGATTAGCGGCAAGAGGGAGATTGGAACCGCTATTTTTATGTGGGACGATATGGATCAGGTAGCGATTGTGTAGAGGAGTTGCTAGGATGGACAGGCTTACAGGGAAGGATCGGGAGAATGTTGTGAACCGGCGACGCACTAGGTGCTAATAGATGCGTTTTTTGTTAGTCCAGGGCAACCAACCCAAAACAACGATGACATATAGGCAAAATTAGCGACAGCTAGTTTTTTGTCATCGGTTCCGCGATTTGCTACCGTGACAACTAAAAAATAGGATCGACGACCACAGTTTGTGTGCGGTCGTTAATATCTAGTCGCTAAAGCTTAGGATTCCAGTAGTGAAATAAATCGCTAAATGTTTGTAATCCTGTGGCCGGTGTGTATATACAGCAAGTTATTGAAATGAAAACTCTTTTATGTGTCCAGTCGATCTTGTGGTGTTATGATATATAGATGTTCAATTGCAGCAAATAGTCATCCGGCTGGATCCGGCCTGGATGCAATTTGTTTATGGAAAACGGTAAAGGAGGAAGCAAATAGAGCATGAAAGAAAAGGCGCGAAAACCGACCGATGGCGCGAAATTTGATATTTGAAACCTGAGAGTAGTGCAACTGTTAAAAGTTCACTGTTCAATTTCCTAGGATTTCTAGCAGTGGAGCACCTATATGAAACCATGAACAAGACTTTTTGCAGACTTGAATTTTAATTACCTTTTTTAATGTGCAATTAGCATACCATCCTAACTTCTTATCTCACAAAAAAATCAACATCTTCTCACTTAAGAAACAGGTTGATGTTCAATTCTTGGGTATTCACTTCGAACTACTTAAAAATCTTCAACACCTACCAAACATTAATATCTTGTGCATCTTTCTGGCATAAATTTTTGGGTATATATTCATTTATTTTCTACTCCTATTTGGCGCATGGACAAGAAGAAAGTTACATGATTTAATTTTATGTATCCCTTTGAGTTACTGAGCACTACTGATCCAAACCCAATAACTGAGATGGACGATCATCATCAGTTCATGCACCGGTGGCTAATCATCTGGGTTCAGCTAGATTACTACCACACATAACATAAGAACTGGACAGTTAGTTGAGTGCATGCGTGACGCACTGGCATTATTACCTTAACCGCCGCATCGCGTTGATTCCACGCAGGGACGCAGGGTGTTGTAGCCGGGTACGTTCGGACGAGGCAACGTACGTACGCGCACGCATGCAACCGACCATGGTGACGACACCGTGTTTCGTCTTATGGTCTCGATCGGTGGCAAAGTGAGAGGCTTCTCTTTCCTTTTTTTTTTTGGGTGAAAAAAGGGAGCCTGCCTGCGGGCGTTGTTCCAGCGCCGCGGACGTACAGAAAGGTACGGTCGTGTGGACTCGTGGCCGTGCAAGCGGCGGATCGGACGCGCCAGCGCCAGCGCCAGCGCCGCGCGCACGCCAAGCGGCCTTGCACTGCGCGCGCCGCGACACGTACACGTGCATGGGCTGCACGGTGCGCACCGGCCGTTGCCTTCCACGGCTGGGGCGCTCGCGTCCGAGGCCGCGCCAGGCTCATGATCATCGCGTACGCTCACGCCCCAAGCGGCGCCATGACATCTCCAAAACAAACAACGCGATTACTGACGACGCATCACCCACGATCAGTTCATGCACCGTTAGTTAATTGATCGTCTGGATTCAGATTACTGCGACATGATGATGATCCAGTGAACTGCACAGTTGAGTGAGTGTGTGACGCACTGGCACTACCGTACCGCGCGGCAGCACCGCGTCGATCCCACGCAGGGCCTGCGTCTAGACGGCCGGGTACGTACGGACGAGGCGACGCAGCATGCGACGGTGGTGACGACGCCGTGTTTCGGCTTGGTCTCGGACTCTCGGTGGCAAGGTCAGAGGTTTTTCTTTGGAAAGGAAGACAAGAGGCCTGCACGCATGTCGTCGGCTCGTCGCGACGGCCGCGCGGCCAGCGCCAAGCGGCCCCGCGCGCTCCCCGCGCGACACGTACGTGGGCTGCGCGGTGCGCGCCCGGCCCGATGCTTTCCACGGCCGGGGGCGCTCGCGTCCGAGGCTGCCGGACTCATCACCGATAGCACACCCCCAAGCGGCGCGTACGCGATACTTGTTTCGATCGGTTCCTTTGGAGCGCGTTTCAGTTCTAATCTTCTCATACTTTTTTTCGAAGAAGAAAGAGCTATATATTAATACTCAGAAAAAGAGTTACAGACATTCCTGAGCAATTACTTGCTCGATACACACCGGACAACGCATACGCCACACTGCCGCATGTCTTGTACGCCTTGCCAGTTGAGCAAGTTTGTGCGCCACTCCATTCTTCTCCCTTCTCGAATGAACCACCGACCATGCCGGTAATCTTTCACCCACCTGTTGTGCTTCCTTGACTATAAAACGTAAGCGAGGTTTAAGGCCCTCTTTTCCTTGAAGCATTCCCACCAGTGTTTACAGTCCGTTTCCAAGATTACCTTCCTCCTACACCATTCCTCCGCAAGAAAGAGGCCCTCCCTGCACGCAAGCGCTTCGATCTCCTCTGCATCGCTACCTTGGAAAATATATCTCCAAGCTGATAGCTCCACCTGCCCTTGGTCATTGCGAATTACAATGCCAATACCCGCCTCACCAGTCTGCTCATCAAAAGCCCCATCGACATTTATTTTCACCCAACCAGCTGGCGGTGGCTTCCACTTTGCTACCTGCCTTTCATACATGGATTCTCTCCCAGCCATTAATGAAGAGCTTAGCTTTTGCTTCCCCTTTGGATCAGAAGAATTATTGTGCCGGACAGTGCACAATTCTTCCCATTACTTGCACAAAAAACTTCACTGAGGCCATAATAGATAATAGATAGCTTTCCAGAATCATAGGTTAGATTATTCCTTACATTCCAGGATCTCCACAACAACAGTAGTAACTTGGCCACATCATCTGTATTCATTCTATCCAAACAGAACAGGACATTCATAGCACTACTACAGATCTCGCTATCACCGCCGGCCTATCACCGCCTGTTTTAGGTAAACTGACGATGATATAACAATTCTATAGCAAATGAAGATGTAGGACATCAAATTGGCGGTGAAAAATTCATCACCACCGGTTTGTTATACAAGCCGGCGATGATAGCTATCACCACCGGCTTGTATAACAAAATGGGGGTGAAGGGGGAGTTGGACCTGAAATTTTTATTCATTCCGCTTGAATCCGGACAGCCCCCCTCTCTCTCCTACACCGAACTCCCCCCGTCCTCTCTATCTTCTTTCCCCTTCCCTTCCCTCCGCCTCCCCTCCCCTCACCCCTCCGCTCTCGCTCGCGACAGCGGCGGGGCAACTTGTGCAGCGGCGGCGGCTGCAGCAACCCCCGGAGTACCATGGCGGGGACCTGGTGAGGCTTCGATGGCGGCGGCATGTGGCGCGGCGCGGCATAGCACGGCTCCGGTGAGGCCTCTCTCTCTCTCCCTCTCTCCGTGCGCGGCGACGGATCTGGCACGCCGTGGCGCTCCGGGCAGCAGGGTGGCGGTTGGGGGAGGGAGGGGGGTAGTGGGGTGGCGGTAGTGGAGCAGCAGTATGGCGGCAGTGGCCATTTTTTTTAATAAGGCTTCACCGCCGGTTCTGGAACTGGTGGTGATGGGTACCCCAATCACTGCCGAAAGTCATACGACGGATCCCAAACCAGCGGTGAAGGCCGGTTTGGGACTGGCAATGATAGGGTGATCTGCAGTAGTGTAGGCTCTGAAAGCTGGAACTGCTCCTTGTCCAGCAAAGTTCAATAAGATTGCATAGCTTCTCTGAGACTCCTAGCATGTGAGCATCGGACCACTACATGACTTACTGTTTCATCCTCTATACCACATACCTCACAGACGCTAAGGGCAGTCCCAACCCAAGGCACCAACACGTAGTTTTTACAGATGCCATATCATATAGATATTAGCTATAAAATTATGTTAGCAATAAATGATTTCTTCAAAATAAAGTATCAACCAATCTCCTCTCTTCTCTCTCCTTTCCTCTCCAATCCCCCTTCCTAATTTTTTGAATTGTGTGTAGACATGGTTTCTCGCATGAGAATCCATTTTCTTTTCTCCCTTCGTTAACTCTCATACCACACTACTCTTTTATTTACATGACATGCTATTTAATGCTACAGAAACTATCCTAGTTACCGGGCTGGGACTGCCCTGTTCGATGGACCTCCTCCTCTTGTTAACTCGAGTAGCGAGTCCATCATTAATTAATTTCCACCCGAAGATTAGTACTTTGTGTGGCAGTGGTATTTTCCAAAAGGTCTTCCAGATTGGCCTGACCTCTCCATCTGTAGAGTTTGACTGCCTGCTGCCTCCACGCTCCTCATCAAGCAAGGATTTTGCAAGTCGGTACGCACTGCGAACTGAGAAGCATCCATTCTTCTCATACGCCCAGGCAATAAAGTCCTCCTGCACCCTTGTTGGCAACCGTATTTTCAGAAATCTCTCCGCATCATGGCTCCTGAAAAAACGATTGATTATATCCTCCCGCCATTCCATGCGCTCATACTTGATGAGGGAATCATGAATTCATGAGCGCGCTTAAGGCATGACCGAAAATTAAATCAACATAGAGGCGTGGATTCTTCGTGATTGCTTGCTTGTGTCTCACATTATAAAGGCTGCGCACCTATATTTGCAAATAAACTCTATTTATTTTAAAACGTGCAGTTATATTTGCAAGGCTGTGCTTTGAATTTTTTTTAAAAAAATCCAGCTTATATCCTGCCCCCACGCGTAAATGCCACTATGTCTCTACCAAGAAAACCACATCTCCTTCTCGACCTACACGCTAAATATGCATCAATGTCTCTTAGTTCTCACCATCTTCTACCTCGCTCTCGTCTGTCGTTCCTTGCAGCTTGCAGGTGAGGATGATGGAATCTAATGTTCTTTTTCAAAAAATGACAAGGTAATGGGATTCATGCGCTTAGCGAAGTTCATGAAGCCATGAACGATGATGTTTGCTATTGCTTGCGTATCATTTAACAACAGTATTGGTCTTTCTAAAAAGAGTGTTAAGGAGTCATTGCACCTAAGTATTTAAGGCCCGTCCCGACCTGATGGTCATTTGGGGCCGGTTGTGGTGCTGCAAAAAAAATAGACCCGCTCGATGGAGTTAATTCGATGGAGTTAATGGGCGGGCTTGGATTTGAATTTTAGATCCAAACAAAATCAGTTTTTCCATTGGCCGCATTAATCATATGCTCAGGTCTACATGCACCTACCATACAAGAAACGTACTGTTGTTTCAAGAAACGACAAGTAATGGAGTTACACATAACTAGAAGGAATCGTATTGTTTTTCAAGTAACAGGAGTCACACACAACTACGATACAAAAGTAATATATTATAATTTAAGTAACAGGAGTCACACACAACTACAATATAAAGGTAATATATTATAATTTTGAGAAACAACAAATAATGGGAGTCATGCGGTCGGCGAAGGCATGACCGATGATGTGAGAGCCGTAGTGTGCTCTTTGCAGTTATTTGCGTGTCATTTAATAACGGTGTCGGTCTTTCCATCAAAAGACAAGTAGCAACGAGTCATATGGATGTGCCATATAATGTATGCACCATAAAAGAAAACGATAAGTAACAAGAGTCGCACGCAGCTACCACATCATAAGAATATATTGTTCTTTCGAAAAAAATGATAAGTAGAGGGTTTTAATGCTCATCAAAGACATGATCGATGATGTGGGAGCTGTACAACATCAAGGGCTCATCGTCATCGTTTTTCCATCGAAAGACAAGCTACAAAGAGGATCCCCTATATATTTAGGGATGGGCAAGTATCTCCATTTGGCATTAAAATAATAGGTAGTATGCGCATTTTGTTTGTTTTTAAACGTGCATATTTTGTTTTTGCAGGCTCTGCTTTATTGGATTGAAAAAGTGAAACGACATCTTATTACCACACCTACTAATCTCTCTAACAAAGCATGCAACGTAAATGCCAACATCTCTACTAACAAATAAAACCATATCCTCGACCTATACGCGTATGCATCAATTTAGGCACTTCTCCTAGACATAAAATTGCATCAGTATCCGGTGGCAAAGGCCTCATCATTAAATAATGAGAATAAGAAAATATTAAGTGAAGAAATGCATATCCTCCACACAACAGGTAACATATCCAATCCATGCTCAAAACAAATGCACAACATCCTTGCTCACTAGCACTAAACCACACACAGCCTTGTATCTCTCTGTGCGCGCTCGTGTCGTGCGTACACACATACACGTACGTACCCAGATGTTACAGATATAAACATATAATTACGTGTGCAAGGCCTCCACAAAAAGTCAAATTAAAGAAATCTCATCAATGCATGTCTACTAGTACGATATCCAGCAAACTAACCTCCCAAGTTTTGACCCTGGTCTCTCACAGTCTCACTGTCCCATGCATCCTCGTCAACGACCGCATGCAGCCACGTGTCCCCTTGCTACGGCCTTAAAACCCCACTTCCCCTCCTGCCCTGTTTCCCTCACTCCTCACACCATAACAACAACGTCTCTCGTCCTCTATCGCGCGCATCTCTTGTGTACTATACGTATGTTATCTTGCAGCTTGCAGTTGCAGGTGACGTGCGGCAGCCATGGCGTCCTCGGTGGCGAGCGGCAGCAGCGGGGCGGCGAGGAAGGTGCGGACCAGACGCCCCTCCGTCGCGCGTGCTCGTCCGGCGGCAGCGGCAGCTGTAGCGGCGCCGGCGGCTGGTGGCGCCAGGATTCACCAAGACATGGGGTGGGTGGGCGTGCGGGAGCGGCTGTGGGGCGCGTACGCGGCGGAGATCCTCATCCCGAGCAGCCGGAAGCGGATCTGGATCGGCCGGTTCCAGCACGCCATGCAGGGCCGCACCATGTTCTTGTTCTACGGGAGGAACCTGCCGAAGCTCCGCCGCTACAACTTCCCGGCAGGGCCGCGCCCCAACTTCTCGAAGTTCGTGCGCAGAGCCCTCACCGTCGCCAACGTGAAGGCGATCGCGGAGGATCACGCCAGGAGGTTCTGGCGCTTCGTTCCAGTTCCACCGCCCGTGATCCCTGCACCACCAGCGGCGCCGGCACCGCCCCTGCAGGTGGTGGAGGCCGGTGGTGCTCTTGCTACCGACGCAGGGGTAGCTGTTAACGCTCCCTCAGCAGGCGTAGGAGCAACTACTACCACCGTGGATGGGCGTGGCAACGACGAGATCTAAATGGATGCTGAGATCTTGACCGCTGCTGATTGCCAGTTCTCCGGCGCCCCCGACGAAGATTTCGTGAAGCTTATGCAGGAGATGGACAAGGATCTCGTCTTCAGCGAGATCTGATCGACCTATGGTCGATCCTGCTACCTAGCTGCTGTGTCAGTGTGTGAAGCTAGCTAACCATATGCCTATATATGCAACAAATCGTTATATACATGTTTGTAGTCGTTGCCGTGTGTATATACAAGATATTGGAATGAAAAAGACTCTTCTATGCGTCTAATCGATCTTGTTGTGTTATGATCTTGTAGTGTTATGATATATCGATGTTCAATTACAGCGAGCATTCGTTTGGATGGATCCTGGATGCGATTTGTGTTTACGGAAAACGGTAAAGGAGGAAGAAAAGAGTGCAGAAAAGAAAAGGCGTGAAAACCGACCGATGGCGCGAAATTTGATATTTGAAATCCGAGAGTAGTGTAACTGTTAGAAGTTCATTGTTTAATTTCCTAAAATTAGAAACTTGATGAATTAGTGGAGCACCTATATGTGGAAAGTTCTAGAAACCATGAACAAGGCTTTTTTGCGGCAGACTTGAATTTCAATTACCTTTTTCTAGTGCGCATCTCATGCAGGTATATGAAGGAACTATTGTACATCCTAACTTCTATCACAAAAAATGAGCATCTTATCACTAAGAAACAGGTTCATATTTACCTCTTGGGTTTTCACTTCGAACTACTTAAAAATCTTCAAAACCTACCAAATTTTAATGTCTTGTGCTCCTTTTTGCGTCGGATTTCTAAAGGTAAAATTTGTCCTTTCCTGAAGAACTTCACGAATTTCGTTGTAGTCTAGCAGGTTAGGATACTTGTCTCTCACCCAAGAGACTTGGGTTTGAGTCCTGGCAACGGAAAAGTTTTTGCTACTACTTTTTTTTAGTGCAATATTTTGCTACCAGTAATTTTCTGAAGATTATAGTAGGCAATCACTGGAAATCTCCCACTTTTATTTTACCCATGTGGTTGACTTTTGCTTCCCATTTCGTTTGTGCTTCTACAGCACTACGCACATTTTTTTTGTACGTACTAAGCATGAAGAGACATCTCAAAAACAAGAATGTTACACAATTCATCTTACCTCTTCGAGTTACTGAGATTACTAATCAACCCAATCACTGATGATGGGAGGATCAGTTCATGCCCGGTAACTAATCCATCTGGACAGTTGAGAGTCTTGAGTGCGTGACGCACTGGCACTACCGTACCGCGGCGGCACCGCGTTGATCCCACGCAGGGCCCTCTAGAACGGGTACGTACGGACGAGGCGAGGCGAGGCGACGCATGCAACGTCGTGACGACGCTGTGTTTCGGCTTGGTCTCGGTGTGGCAAAGTCAAACGCTTTTCTCTGCTCATTTTTTTTCCTCTCTTGGAAATCAAAGTCAGAGGCCTGCGCGCATGCATGTCGCCGTCGCGACGCGCGTGGCGGCCGTGGCGCGCTGCGACACGTACGCGCACCCGGCCCGTTCTGCTTCCCACGGCCGGGCGCTCGCGTCCAGAGGCCGCCCGCCTCATCACTGATGTGTGATGGCATGGCACCCCAACCGGCGCCAGGCTACTCCCGTCGTGCGCGAAGGCCAATACTTGTTTGTTGTTTCGATCATTGTTGCAAATAGTCCGCTAATAGCACGTAATAGCGTCGCTACAGCTTTTTGAGACAGGTACCGCAACGATATTACAATATTACCAACGATATTACAATATTACCGCTAATGCCGCTAACTTTACTATATCGTGAAATAGCCCCACTAAATTCAATAGTCTAGCGCCACTAACACTGCTATGGTTGAGCTACTACTTATATATTTGTAATTTACGAACTACGAGTTATGATTTATGACTTATTTTGTCGGTTGTGACTTATTTTCTTATACTTGCACTCACACCTATATGTACTTATGAAATATGAGATGAAATTTATAAAAATTAATAATGTTTAGGTCTAAATTTTGCTAATTTTTTGCATACCGCTAAAGGGTGCCATAGCTGCTGCTATAGTGTCTATAGCTTTTGCAGGAGCACTCCGCTAAATTCTATAGCCCGCGATTTGCAACATTGGTTTCGATCGGTTCCTTTGGAGTGCGATTAGTTCTAAAATATCATACTTGATGCATGGCTATCATGCATGACTCCTCTGATTTCAAATCCTAATTGCGAAAGTGAGACGGTATGAAGAACATATATAAAATGGTATTTTAAACTTAAAAGTCGTTTGATTTCTTGCAAGTCATTTACAACTGACATTAGTACGTCTTTCTATCAAAAAGACAAGTTTGACAAGTATGAAGGAGTAACATTCACCTACCATAGACGTAATGTACTATTCTTTCGAGAAATGATAAGTAACAAATGATAAGTAACGGGACGGGAGTCATCAGTCATAGATTCAGTGAAGGCAAGGTGAAGATCGACATGGAGGCGTGGAGCCATTTGAAGGCTCTTTGGGATTGCTTTGCGTGTCATTTCATGGAGGGCATTGGTCTTTCCATCAGTTGACAAGTACATGGAGTCGTATACGCACCTACCATAAAAAGATCATACTATTCTTTGAGAATAAGGGAGAAACTAGAAATATGAGATAGATGGGGCTGAAACTGAACATCCTAGACTACCAATAGTCTTCTTCTACCTTAATCTCTTCCTTCCTTCGTCTATGGTGTTAAAAATTGGAGGAGGGAGGGGGGGGGGGGGGGTTCAAGCCCCCTTAAAATCTGCCGCTGTTTGAGAACTGACAAGAGAAGGTAGGTACATGTAGCTAATGTATAGGAGAAATTAATTGTTCTTGACAAAGCAAATGAGTCATGCTCTTAGTGAAGACATGGCTGATAATGTGAGTCTCGTATATATGTTGGCTCTTTGCTATTGCTTGTGTGTCACTTAATAACGGCTTTGACCTTTCCACTAAAAGACAAAGTAGTAGCCACTTGCGCTACCGCAGAAGTAACGTACTATTCTTTCGTGAAATGACAAGTAACGGGAGTTTCGTGCAATTATATTCTTTAGCATCTCCGTTATTTTCCTCTATACTTGAAATCACGTGGAATGTACTTTGATGTGTGGTACACCCGACTTCTCCAATTATCCTAAAAATCCTAGGAACCCTTATATTTTGAGATGGAGGGAGTATCTAAGTATACTTTAGTCCATTTTACATTAAAAATATGGTATAAACGTGCACAGTTTTGTTTTGCAGGCTGCGCCTCGGATTTAAAAAGTGAAACATCCTACCACACCTAATAATCTCTCTAACAAAGCATGCAACGTAAAATGCCACTACATCTCTCTACCAAAAAAACCATATCCTAGCTATACAGGCGTATGCATCAATGTAGGCACTATCTTGGAGATAGAATTCCATCCGTATTCGGTGGCAAAGGCTTCATCATTAAATAATCATATGAAAAGAAAATCTTTGCAGATTTTAAGGATGAAATGGTAGTCCCTCACCATGTACCCTCGTCAAGTCGTCAGTGAACACTTGGCGCCTATAAAGCCGGGCCCTGCCCCGTTCTCACAAGTCACACCGCCACACTCTTCTACCTCGCTCTCGTCTGTTTCTTGCAGCTTGCAGGTGACCTGCCATGGCGAGGAGGGGGCAGGCCCAGCGCGTTGGTGTGCAGCACCACTCGGCTGCGGCTGCGAGGCAGCAGAAGCGCTCGGGGTGGACCGGCGTGCGGTTGCGGCCGTGGGGCCGATGGGCGGCGGAGATCCGCGTGCCGTACACCCGCGAGAAGGTCTGGATTGGCGTGTTCGACACCGACAAGGAGGCGGCGCTCGCCTACGGCGCCGCTATCTTCTGCTTCTACGGCGAGGACCTGCCGAGGAGGCGCAGGTTCAACTTGCCCGCCGTGCCCCACCCGGACATCGCCGAGGACGTGCGTCACCAGCTCAGCGTCACCGACATCAAGGACATCGCCAAGAAGCACGCTCGCGACGCACTGCAGGAGGAGGAGGAAGAGGCGGCGGCGGCTGGTCCTTCTGCCGGCGCTGATGCAGATGCGCCTGCTAACACTTACCATGGGCACAACCCAAACGACATGGATGTCGATCTCAGCCTCTAAACAACCTTCGAGTCCGAGGAAGAACTCGCCGCGCGTGGGCGTGATAGCCCCTTGTGTGCGGCAATTACTGAAGTGATGTCTGCGGGGTCTCAATAACATTTCTAGGCTGTCTGGTTATACATCTGTGTAGCAACAGATCTTGAAATACACTAGAACAAATTTGTGGTGTGTTTCGGTGTGTAAGATGTAACATCTATCTTTTCGAAATGCAAACTGTTTCATGTGTCCAATATTAATGAGTATGGCTATGTTTGCGTCTGTACTGTATTTCATAAAAGAAAAAAATGCAGCAGGTACCCTTTGATATTCGAATACGGTTTTGTAGGAGAGAATGTGAAAGGAAAGAAATGAAGAGCGGAAAAGAAAAGGCGCGAAAACCGACCGTTGGTGCAAAATTTGATTTGAAATATCAGAATGGGACATTCATAGTTCATGGTCTTTGTGATTGCTTGCACGTGTTTAATGACGATATTGGTCTTTCTATCAAGAGACAAGTAGCAAGCAGTCAGCATATACTTTTTTTCGAAAAACGAAGTAACAGAAGTCGCACGGTATCTACCGTATGTAAGGAATACATTATACTTGTAATTAATGGGAATCTCTTAGTGAAGGCATGATCAATGACGTGGTAGCCATATGTAGGCTCTTTAAGGTTGCTTATGTGTCATTTAAAAAAGGTGTTGGTCTTTCCATCAAAAGACAAGTAGCAAGAAGTTACGTGCGCCTATCATATAAGGAACACATTATTCTTTTGATAAACAACAAGTAACGGGAGCCACACGTACCTACCATATAGAAGGAATATATTGTTCTTTCGAGAAACACGATAAGTAATGAAAGTCATGTGCTCAGGAAGGCATGACCGATGAAGTTGGATCCGTATGTGGGCTCTTTTGTGATTGCTTGAATGTACGTTATTAATGGCATAGATCTTTCCATCAAAACACAAAACTAGTAAAGAGCCACGTGCACCTACCATAAAAGGAATATACTATTCTTTTGATAAATGACAAGTAATGGGAGTTGAATGTAAGTACCGATAAAAGAAATATATTGTTCTTTCAAGAAACGACAAGTAACAGGAATCGTGCGCTCGTCGGAAGCATGACTAATGACGTGGGATCTTTGTGGTTACTTGCATGTCATTTTATAATGGTATTGACCTTTTCATCGAAAGACAAGTAGCACGAAGGCATGTGTCCGCCTAACATAAAAAGAACGTTTTGTTCAAGTAACAGGAGTTACACATAGCTACCGTATAGAAGAAATATATTGTTCTTTCAAGAAACGAGTAACTTGAGTCATGTACTCAACGAATGCATGACCGACGATGTTGGAGCCGTACGTGGACTCTTCTTGCATGTCATTTAATAGTGGCGTTGGTCTTTCCATCAAAAGACAAGTAGCAAGAAGTCACGTGCATCTATCATAGAAGGAACATGCTATTCTTTCGACGAATAACAAGTACAAGAGTACATGCATATCTTTTTTCGGAAATGACAAGTAATGGGAGTCGTGCCCTCAGCGAAATGGGAGTCGTGCCCTCAGCGAAGGCATGACTAGTGACGTGGAAGTCATACGAGCTAAACTTAAATAGGTTCTTCGTGATTGCTTGCGTGTGGTTTAATAATGGCTTTGTTTAGGTTGCCGCCTGCTAGCATCTTAACCAATAAGGTTCAGCTTGCTGTTTTTGTGCTGCACAACACTGTGAAATATCGTTAGGAAAACAATTTTGCTAATATATAGGTGGTTTTGGTAGTGCGAATGTGAAAATATAGATTCTCTCAAGTAACAACAATATCCAAAATTATAAAAAAAAATAACAGCTTTTAATCTTGTGATGCGTCACAAAAGCAAATTGATTTTTTTTGCGGGTTAATTGTTTCCCTGGGTAATAAAGTCATAAAATCGGGATAAATAAAACAAGTAAAGAAGTAAATGTAAGTCAAGCGAAGCAACGAGGAAGGTTCCTCCCACTGTTGCTAGAACATAAAAATATTAGAATAATGCATAAAGCCTTTTAGCCCTCAAATACGGCGACATATCTGATTTCCTCTGACCATGACTGCATTCTCTAGAGTATATATATCCATCTAAGACCGCATGTTCTAGAGTATCCATCTAAGTATACTCCATTTGACCTTAAAATTTAGTGAGGATATGCACTTTATTTGATTTAAACGTGTGCTTTCATCTTTTGCAGGCTGTGCTTTAATTTTAAAAAAAAAATCGAATTACATCCTATATATTCCTACCCCTCTCATGAATGCCACTATATCTCTGCAACCAAAAACCATATCCTCCATCTGGACGCGTATGCATCAATGTAGGCGCTACTCTTAAATCTTAGCGGTAGAATTGCATCAGCAGCGGCTGCCTTTTTAAATTCGGAGGAAAAGGAAGTCAAATAAATAATCAGATTGAAAAAAATCTTTTCTACAAAGTTAATTAAATTGACCTACCAGGACGCATGCCACTCGGCAGCCTCGGCTCCCCTCACTACCGCGTGTCAACTCGTGGGCGCCTATAAAACCCCCCGGCCCCGTTCTCACTCTCGCCACACCACAACGGGCTCGTCTTCTACCTCTCGCTCCTGTTTGTTTCTTGCAGCTTGCAGGTGAGGTGCCATTGCCATGGCGACGCTGGCGGCGAACGAAGGCGGCGGTGGTGCGCGCCCGGGCGTGGCGCCCGGGAGGCAGAAGCAGTCGGAGTGGACCGGGGTGCGGCCCCGGCAGGGGGGGCGGTGGGCGGCGGAGATCCGCGTGCCCAACACCCGCGAGAAGCTGTGGATCGGCACGTTCGAGAGCCCCCGCCTGGCGGCGCTCGCCTACGACGCCGCCGTCTTCTGCTTCTACGGCGAGCGCCTGCCCAAGACCCGCAGGCTCAACTTCCCCGTCGCGCCGACCCCAGAACTCCCCGGCATCGTGCGCGCCCGCCTCACCGTCGGCAACGTGAAGGCCATCGCCGAGCAGCACGCCCGCACCGTCGACGCCCTCCTTCCGCCGCCGGGGTTCGCCGCGGCTGCACCTCTGGTGGTGGCGGCGGCGGCGCCGGTGGAGGCCGCGCCTGCTACTTACCATGGCGTCCCGACCGCCATGGCTGATAACAACCTCGTGGCAGGTGCTGCTGATGACAGCCAATTCTCCTTCGACGCCGACGTGATCGCCGGTCTGATGGGCCTTGTCCCCGGCGAGTACTGACCTGATGACCTCCTGGCAAGCTCGATCTGGGAACTGCCAAGCCATATATACCCATGGCTGTGTGATCTAGGTCGTCTAGTTAACTATATTTGCATCCAAAAAATCATGTCACTGCAAGTTTGTAGTTTGGTGCCCGTATGTGTGAGTCTGTAAGATCCTAAGATGTAACAAGTTCTAGAAATCATTAGGAACTGTTGATCTATCATCTATGTACCAATTGTTAAAACATACTCCTTCCGTCCAAAAAAGAATGCAACTCTCGCTTCTCGAGAAGTCAATTTGACCAAACTTATTAAAAAAATATTAACATTCACGTCTCTAAATAGATTTAGTATGAAAATATATTACATGATTTATCTATTAATATTTATTTTATACCATAAATGTTAGTACTATTTTGTATAAATTTTGTCAAATTTAAAATTAATTGACTTCTCAGGAAGCAAGAGTTGCATTCTTTTTGGGACGGAGGGAGTATATGATATGATGGAGAATTAGGCACAGGAATTTGTGTCATGGCGTTTTCTTTGTTTTAATTTGATTAAGTTTTCAATTTCACAGCTACTATAGCTTTCCGTTTTATCGTCTCTACCATGTGTTCTCTTGCATACTATCTCCTTTTCTCTCTTGCGTGTTTTGCTCCAACGAGATACGGAAATTTTATTTTTGGTCTCATCTATCTTCTTACATGTCGTCGATTTTCTTGTGCATAATATACTACTCTGATAACGGGGAAAAATCATAGCTAGATACACTACAAAATGTAGTATCAACTAACTGTGTTACTGCTATGTGATCTTTTTTTCCTCTTCGCATGACACCCATGTATCGACGACGTCGATAAGACCATCTGGTCATGGCTGTGTGTTCCTTGCAACAACCAACAAGGTTTCATTCCATAGTTTTTCTTGCCTGAGCATCACGCTGTGTTTCGTTTACTTCTCCAATGCAAATTAAAACAGATGGCCATAACAACCACCAGCTTTGCCGTTACTATCTGAGGGTCAAAGGATCCTACATGTTTAATGTTAGAGAGATGGTGAGGTACTCGGTTTTTGAGCCTTTTTTGTGCGTGCCATTTTTTTTCGACGCCTGCCAACTAACCACGTCTATAGTGGGCTGCGGGCTGCGGGCTGCGGGCTGTTTCTTGCATATAATTGCAGGGAACAGAGTGGGAGAGTGAGCTGGAAAAATCTTACGCGTGGGTACATGATCCAAGGGTCTAGAGTGGAATTTCCAACTTTCCAAACACTTGGACTTGTTTGGACTTGCCCTGTATTTTTCTGAACATTTAGGAAAATGCCCTAAATTAAGTTGTGTGATACCGAGATCATAAGCTCCGTTGTAGTCTAGCTGGTTAGGATACTCGGCTCTCACCCGAGAGACCCGGGTTCGAGTCCCGGCAACGGAATTTTTTTCTTATTTTTTCACAGACTTAATTGAATCAGCTCTCTTATTGTTCTTCTGTTTTTTCTTTTTTGTTAAAAGTAACTGCATGAGCCTTTTTGTTAAAGGACTGGACCACAAGCAGAGACTGAAGACTGGTTGATGCACGAAATCGGAGGATCTTGATTTAGAAATTAACTCTCATATATTCGAATTTGCCAAATCTTTCAACAATTTTGTACTGTATAAATCAGCAACCCTTTTGTACTGTATAATTCAGCAACCCAATTCCCCCGTCAACCATCCTAATAGGGATCCCCAGAGCTCTAATTCTGTTAACGCCGTCCAAGCATGAAATGCTCAAGGCATCGGAAGATCGTGAGCCGTCTCCCTCTACTTCATGATCATGAAGAAGCTTCAGGCTGCTGCTGAACCCAGGAATGGTAGTCTCTCAGCAGCTGCTCCCCCAGCATGGGAACAAGCCTGTCCAACAGGCCTTGCATCAACCTGCAATAAAAATTCAGTGCAAATGTCAAATCGAAGGATCACTAGTAACTGTAAAAATTGATCTCCTCACAGTAACATTAGCCAGCATAATATGAGATGTATTATACCGTCTACTCGGTAAAGCGTCTAGACAGAGTCTTTCAGAGATAGTTTTTAACAAGATAAGATTTAGGTGGGAACTGGTGTTCACTCTCAGAGTTTGTTCTTTGTGAACTTTTATTTAAGAATCTGAAGAATGTTACAAAGGTCTACGTACAGGTTGCCTGGTTTCTCCACTGCTGACAATGGAAGCATGCTGAACGGCTTAGTGTAGACCTGTCGATTTATAATCAACAGATGAGCTTTTACCTTCTTTTAAGTTGATAAAAGAATATAAGAAATTTTACAAAAGAATTTGCTCGTATATAGATGTTATATGCTACACAATTTGCTGAAGTACTGAATGCAGTAAGCACACCTCCAGAGTGACCTCCAAATTTACATCGATGTCTAAGCAGGGTTCCTTGTCGTTATCGCTCCAAGTTATACGGTTACTCATAAATGCTGCAAGAATTCAGTAGATTCGGAAACTCAAATGATGGTTGAAGAACAGACACATCATACATTTTGCAGGATAGCTAACCGATGGCATTGTTTCGCAGTTGCATGAGATGTTTGCAAATTGCAAAGGAATCTATGAAGAATCGTTGGGCAAGCAGGGCCTGAATTTTACCTGAAAAGAGTTCATTCTGCAGCTCAATCGATTCTGAACCCTCAAACTGCAGACACAGGAGGAAAGGAAGAGCTGGAATCAGAGAAGTTTCGCACGGCAAGACCAAATCGATGGATCAGACGATGATCGCGCGCGCGTACCCTGCACGACAGCATCTCGATGGTGCAGTCGGTGCTCGTCGGGGCGACGCGGAGGTCGAGCACCGGCGCGATCTCGAAGCCCAGGAAACCGATGCGGCGGAGCGCGCACGTGAAGGTGCCGGGGCCGGACCCCGCCGGCGCGAAGCTCTCGAGCGCGCCGGTGTTGAGGAGGGACTCCACGCCGTCGGGGTGCCGCAGGAACTCGCCGACGTCGCCGCCGGAGACGCCGTCCGGGAGCCGCACGCGCTCCCGCCGCCTCGCCGACAGCCGCGCCCGCCGTCCTCGCGCCCTTCTCGGCGCGACCTGGCCCGCCCCGGCATCGTCCTCGCCACCGCCGCCGCCGCCGCCGTCAGCCTCCGCGTCGCTGCTTGCCATTGCGATCCTCCATGATGCCCGGTCGCCACGGCTCTTCTTGGCTGGCTCGCTGCATGGACCAGCTGCTGCCGCCGCCGCAGCTACTCTTGCACGTGTGGGGACCGGCTGGCGTTTGGGGAAGATGGCAGCAGGCTTGGCTGCGGCGAGCCTCATTCCATCCCCTGCCTCTTTGATTGCTACAGCTTCAGCTGCGCATGGAACTGATCGAAGCTGAGGCGAGGAGAGAGAAGCGAGCCAACCATTGGCCGGAGCTTATCGTGTTTGCTCGCATTGTCCAGGCCGCTCAGCTCTACACATGGACACGGATGTGTGGTTGCTGGGCCTGGCATGCATCGCTGTCGATGCCCTGACTCTCTTCTGTCTTCTCATACGGGTTGTGCAGGTGTTGCCTCTCTGTCTGAAGATTCTGAACTAATATTTTGTACTAACAGTTCACTGGTATAACCTTGTTTCTTGTAAACTTACAGATCTGGTTGGTTGGAGCATTGGAATCGAAGTCATAGGCTCCAGCTTAACTGTTGAACAGCCCAACCCAATCCATGAGCTGTTATGTTCCCAAATTGCATGCGAACTCATCGGTGTTGCAACTTGCAACGCTAAGTTTTGTGCAATGCAAGAGATTGTCGTCCGTTGCTGGGGAGAATACAGGTTGGATGTACCTACAAGGGTCCCCTTTTTTTTTCAATTAACATTTTGCCCCGGAAAAAGGCTATGTTTTTTGGCAAAAGTTCTATAAAACTCGTATGTTCCAAACGAGCCTCTGCTGTATCTGTCTCCACGTGGAAATCCTAATTCAGCAGCATTTTACAGACATCGAAATCCTAATTAAGCTGCTCTCCACGTGGCTCCACTATCTACAAGCTTGATGTATGTATCCCTGAAGTCGTCGAAAAATCTAGCTTGGTCCTCTGCATAGATCCTGATCCATCTGCAGATGCAAATGTGCAATATCAATAAGGAGATGAAGCATTTAACATTTCCCAAGCATTAGCCCTAAAGCCAAATTATTTCGTTATTCAAGCTGGACATGTTAGCTTATGGCGGACAAGATAACCAAGATAGTCGAACTATTCCATGAAAAAGAGATGCAATGTCAATTAATGCTGATCTAACTTAGAGCCAACCTTAAGCACTCTTCATCTTCAGTGAGTGCCCAATCCGTGCGCAGCCCCACCATTGCTTCCATGCCAGCTTTACAAAGACAACACAGTAAGTTTTGATTAGCTTAAACTTTAGATGAATTTCAATGGATAAGTTGTCTCCTAAGATTCCAGGGAAGATGGAAACGATGTGTCAGGAAAATGTGGCGACTAGACAAAGGCATGAAGATAACCACATGCACTTACATGAAGATGTTTGTGGCTTCTTCTCAAGGAGCACTTTGAAATAGGAGTTATCGAAAACGATTGGACTCCCGAATCCTTTGCCTCCAATTGTGTGTGCTCCAGATAAAGCAACCATTTCCTGCGTCCTGTTAAGTACCAAATATAACTTCAGGCATGGATGTAACACCAGCTTACGTTATGAAACAATTCCCCAAAGTCTCAGGGAATAAATAGAAAAATTGCCCAAATATCACCAGGTGTGAGGTGATGAGCTATACTGATTTGAATTCCAAAATGAAGAACTGAAAACCATAAAATATGCACCATATAAGGAAACAAGAACTCACGAAAAACCCTTTGTGCTGAATAATGTTTTTAGGGCAGCTGCATCCAATGTCTCTTCAGGAAGTTTACCAGCAGGATCAGCAGTACTTCAAAAAGAAATATGCTCTTTCAGAAAACTAAGGAGAAAACAGAACAGAAAAGCAATCTAGAATAACTTTTTTTCTTAACAATGCAATTTGCAAAGAATTGTTCAATAAAAAATGATTACGATGTTGCACCTGGAATCTAATCGTCCTAGCCTTACTGGAATTTCAGGCCCACCACAGAGCGCAACTGCCTCAGCACCAGCCACAGCAATCAAGTCCGCCCATGACACTATCAGCAAATGCATCAGTAAATTTGACAAAGTGAAAACTGAAGTTTCATACAGGAAGCAAAGCTGCAAGCGATGTGAATTTAAATACCTTTCTGTATATCATCGATTCCTGCTTTTGCTTTTCCTAATATCTGTTCAGTTATGAAGCAATTAAGCAGCCATAAGATGGTAACATAGTATTCCTCAATAAATATCACATTATATAAGGCACTCGAAAAAAAGGATCGTGCTTGTCTGAAAAACACTCTCAAGAGGGTAAACCTTTATGGATCTACTTAGCCCAGTATTTTCAGGTCTGTCAACTTCATAAATTATAGAGCCATTCATGCCACCTGAAAGATACTGATATCAACATACACATCATATTACATTTACATTTTCTATTTTCTTTTACATATATTCAACCTTGCTCAGGAGCTAATATTTTAATCTCAACAATTTTATCCATCATCTTTTTACTCCAAAAGAATTTGATAGGGTGCTATGTCAGCCTTATATCAGTAAAGATATCAAGAAAGCTAACCTGATTTCTCACTAACATCAAAAGTCCCTGCATCATGGAAAACCAAACGAAGCACACCAGCAGCCTTGGCCTTGGTTAAAACATTCCTTACACCACTTCGAATGACTGATCCATTGTATGTCTCAGCCCTGAGAAAATAACTACAATCAACTTCTCTTATAGATATCACACTATTGTTTTAGGAGCAAGAAACAGCTTTGAGGATGGTTTCTTTTCTACGGATCACCGTATACTAGATTCATCGATGGCTCTACATACTTCTTCTAAACTGATGTTCGCATAATGTTTACCATTTGAAACATCAATAAGAAGCTCTTATGAATTTCTGTTAAAAACTTTAAGAACAGAATAACTATGGAAATTCAGTGATATAATACAAACAGGAAGGTAGTTGCATAATGCACTTACGCGCTCGAAATGTCAATATGAGGAAGCAGAAAAGGGAGCAAAATGGCAGAAGCAAACTCTCTCCTTCTATAATGCCAGGAAGATCTAGAACCTGGAGCCAAGATACAAAGAAAATTTTAGTTGACCATACTGATTTTCGTGGTGTGGATTCTCCCTAAGCAACAAAAAAAATGTTCCACTGACATCAATCAGACACTTACAGATTGAGTTCATTGAAATGATTTGGAACCAGGAGACATATACCCATCTAACTCAAATGCAAAACATAACAACTGCGATGTACCTGAAAGGGCATCTTCATTTTCCTGCTCAAAGAGTTGTGAACATGCCAAATCAGCAACACACCTACCACCAGCAGCAGAAGCTGTTATCACCAGCTTCCCATCTCTTTTACCCCTGCACATCATGATTTCTAAGGTTATTTGTTTCCATGTACACATGAATGAATCATTTGCATAAGAAATGAGAGAGGTTGCTAGCATCACCTGCAGGTACAGCGACTGTAGCTAGAGTAGAAGAAGCTGGAGGAGGAAGATGATGCAAGGTAGGGGATGCTCGTTAGCTCCATCCCCTTCCTGTTTGTCTTCTCCAAGTCTACAGCAACAGCCACAAGCCTACCACAGCTCTGAAATGAAAAAGGAAAAAGACACACCTACTATTCAACCTATCTATACCAGGCTATCCATGTGTGGTTCCTAACTTCCGGTCCCCACAAAGTCACTTGGATAAGCTGTGCTCCAAAGATATTTATCCCTCCGATTTTAGTCCTGCAGGAATATGCCTTCGAAGACCCTTGTTTATCTCTGTAAATTCACAATGAAATTTGACAGTCTGTAATGTCTCTTTCACTGTGGGAGAAACATTTGCCTTATCTGTTTGTTTATGGTTTTACAAGAATGGAGAGATACGAATTGTGACTCAAAATAGTAATCTAACATACAAATTCACGAAATAAAGCAACCTAGCACCCAATTTTTAAGCCCAGCTAGAAGTGATGGCAATAAGCTCAACTACACCATTTACACAACAAATCACCATAGAAGGGACTGACGGAAAAAGGTTGTTTCTCAAACAGCTTAAACGATATTAGGGAAAGTAGAAACGAAGAAACAATGATATAATCGACTTAATTTACAGTACAGCTAATACATGACATTTTAATTATTGTCAAATACATATGGAAAAAAAAAACTGTTGTTTCACAGACATGAATGATCTCTATAGCTTGGGGAAGCCAGTTCGTGGGCCCAGACATACAGGGTAGCATTCACAGATCTTTGAAAGGTTTTCTTAGGGCCTCTTTGGAACGAAAGATCCTCGAACGTAGAAACAGGAAAGAGTACAGGATTGGTGTTGCATGGAACTTGCAATCCTATAGGAATTCAAAATGCAGGAACATTCCAATCTAGCATTTAGATGCACCACAGGGAAAATGCACGAATTCAAAGAGAGATAGACACAAGGAAAGTCCATGAGATCCAACGTCATGTTAGTTTTCCTCCAAAATTTCTATTGATTCATGCATCGCATAGGAATCCTAAGGAATTTCATAAGGTGCAACCCTTTATTCCAAAGGGGTACATAGGTAATTTTCCTACAGGATTAGAATCCTTCAAAACTCCTATGGTTTTCCTTTGTTCCAAAGGGGGCCTTAGAAGTCGGCATTCTCTGATGATGGATTGAAAGCCACCTGGTCATCACAATCCAAGTTATCTCCAGAGTGCTCACGGCCAACTCCCATCAAGTCAAGATAATGTTGGTAATGGGATATAATGAAGTTCATCTTATCAGTGGACCCTTGACCACAGATGGCGTCGCCATACAGGACGTTCATGGTAGCACCAAAGCCAGGATACCGCTTGGACAATGTGTCGTTCTTGGTGGGTTTCCAGTTACCAACAAACACATCATGGGCAGATGGCTGCTTCCGCTTCATTGGAGTCATCCACCTCCAAATAGCTGCTTCAAATGCTAGGGTGGCATTCTGTTCCAATAGCTCTGGGTGATTCAACAGATCCTGCTTGATACCCTTGCCAACGATACCATAGTTCTGGTTCCTGGTGAACATCAACAAGCAGATTCAAAGTCATCAATCGCTTAGCCTACTCAGCTCCTAATCAACAGCAATAAATAAGGAACATATCAGCCTGACCAGTAAATAGGAATGGCGCCTCTGCCATAGTACTCAACTCCTTCAACACAAGGGTATAATTCGTTGCTATCGTCACAGTAGCTCTGACTGGGGCTCAATTCGTGATTGTAGCAAAGCCCCCAAGCCGTTTCACCACCAGGCGCTTCACGATATCCACCTGATAGAAAACACCGTTTCAGTACTTATCAGATGCTACTTGGCAAAAATTCAGATTAAGGTACAGAATATTTCCAATTAGTCAAACAGAATTACAATATATAACCCCAACCTTAGCTAATTTGCTCCTGGAAAAAAACAAAGTCTATGGCAGTATTGTTATCCCCAGAATAATACAGATACCAAATTATTAGGAATTTTGGATGAAACCTTACTGTTCTGATCCACATCTCATTGCATCGGTAATTAAATAAAATTGAAAAATAAAACCAGATCGTGATCCCATTTTCCTGCGTTCATGGAGCCTACTGCTATTTGCTACCAATATTCTCTGAAATTCTCCAGTCAAATCCCAAATACATTCTGACCCTCAATTAGATATCAGGAAAATCACCTTTCTCTACATCCCGACAGTCCTGAAATTAAATCTAGATGTAGATCTACCTCTAAGCCTACAAGACGTAGTGAATTCGACTAGTGAGGACGCCTCGCAAAGAAAAAAAAAGTGATCAAGTATTCAGGTGAAACACCAAATCAGCTGTAGTCTAGCACTCGATCGCACCGCATGGGATCGCTCCATCGGTCAATCGGAGTACGGAGATGAGAGGAGGAGATAAGCTTACAGGAGGTCTTGGCGCCGACATGGCCGAGGAAGGCGGCGACCTCCCTCATGCCCATCTCCTTGCCCCCGGTGGTGCCGAACCCGCGAGGCTCGAAGAGGGCGGCGGCGGTGATGAAGGCCTGGTAGTCCCAGAAGTCGGCGGCGTGGGCCTGGGCATCGTTGCGGTGGGCGAAGAGCTCCTCGAACTGGTACGCCTTGAAGTAGTCGCTGATGGCCTCGTTGCAGCAGAACCGGCTGCCGCTGCACTCCCACCCCTTGTCGCACACCTTCTCGCCGGCCTTCTCCTTCCTCCCCGCCGCCGCCGCCGCCGATGCGGCAAGCAGAAGCAGCAGCAATGCCGCACATCGGGCCATCGGGCCCTTCTACCTTCCCAACGAAGCAACTCACTGGTTGCTGTGGCGAAGCGAGGCGCCGATGGAGATGGGGGATTTGGGGATTGCCGGATCGGGGAGCGAGAAAGAGACGGAGGAGGTGTCGATGATTCGGTGGCGGAGGAAAAGGAAGGGTGCTGGGAATGTTGGTGGCCGTCGACGCGGAGGGAGGCGGTGAGCAGTTGCTGTTCCCGCTCTGGGGTATTATCGTCAATTCTTAGTTTTTGTTTTTCGATCGAAATCACATTTCATAACTGCTTGAGCTATATGATTATTTTTAGATACCACATTTCCTCCAATATTAAATATATGACATTTATAAAAGCTATATATTTTAAAATGGATAGAATGTATAAACTAATTATTTTCCCACTAAAAAGATAAGGTAGTGATCATTTAAGAGCTACTAGATTGCTCTGTCGCTAGAAGATTGGCATATCGTGTTGAATCCTTTCAAGCAAAAATACATAAAATTCCAGTCTTTACTTTCTTTCAGTCGCATACTCCATCGGATGAGAAATCAAGGGAGATCTTGAGATGGACGAGTACGTCGACAACAAGTATTTTTGTTCATTTTTTTCCTATGATTATCTTTTGTAGAATAATGCATCCGGCCTCTTTCGTAGACAAGCTTAAGATTTGTCCAATATACTAATGGTTCCGCTTCTTTGAATTACATCACAATGGAACGGTGAAATCTGCTAAATATTTTATTGTGTAGATTAACATATATGATCAATGCATAGCCAGCTTATAGAAACCAACAAAAAAGAATAAGATATCATAATTCTATATGCAGAATTTCTCGAGGCAACTATATCACTAAAAGCCTATTAAGTTTTCATATATGAACTATATCCCTGGCAAGGAGTCCAAATAGGAACTAAATCCTTTTTCACATATAGAAACCTTTTAAACATCCAAAAAATATCTTGCATCTGGCCTGCTGGTTTTTATATAAGGATAATAATATTTCATGCTAAGAGCATAATAACATTAATATAGCTTGCAACTGTTTAATTGCTTTTGAGCTGTTTGTTTGAATTATAGCATCTTTTGAGCTGTAACTTGAATTATTTCGCAGAAATGCAAATGGGCAATGGCGGAAGATGTAAGATTTCGTCGTTGGACTACAGTCCAGGAGTGGGTCCCGTTCCAACTTGGCGTCTTCGCCAACGGCTTGTGGGCGTGGTAATCGCTAAATCCTCCACCCAAAAAAATTAGAAAAGTCTAGTCGACGCGCTTTGTGCGTGGCCGGAACCCCAAAGCCGCCTTCTCCCCCGACCCCGGCGCCCCACCGCCGCCGCCGCCTCCCACCGGCCGGCGCACCCCGTCACCTCTCCACCTGCCAGATACGCGGACGGATCCGCCCGCCACCTGGAGCCCGATTCGGGGGCGAGCGGAGGAAGAGATCGGAGCTTGAGTAGGGGGAGCCAAAAATGGTGAAGGACACGGACTACTACGACGTGCTGGGCGTCGACCCGTCCGCCACCGAGTCCGAGATCAAGAAGGCGTACTACATCAAGGTAAGCGGCCGGCTCCTCGCCCTCCCCGCTCCCGCTTGCTCTGCTGCGGGCTTTTGATCTGATTCCTGCCGCTGCTTCTGCTGTTGGTTGTGCAGGCGAGGCAGGTCCACCCGGATAAGAACCCGAACGATCCGGATGCTGCGGCGAATTTCCAGGTATAAGTGTTTTCGCCATTCTCAGTACGCTGTATCTATACTTTTCTCAGCCAACAGATGCTGCTGCGAGCAATTCTGCCTGCGCCTTTACTGTAGAATCCTCGATTCAATCAGATTAGGGGTTTATTGCTTGATCCTGAAATGCACAGAGTTTAGGCAGTGCCAAGTGCCAACTGCCAGGTGGCTAGGCATAGTACTTTGCTGTTGAATGACTGTTCATTTCAAGGATACCATAATATTGTTGACAGGATAGTCAAAACAATCTATTACATAAAGTATGATTAATAGGAATCTAGTTCATAAACAACAATTTGGACGAGCAGATAAAATTTACATCAGACATATATGATGGTTTCCCCACTATTTATGTTTTATACTGAAACTTATGACAAACCTGAGTCTTCAGGTGCTGCATATCATTTTGTAATGCACATTAAGCTCGTTATGTTCTTTGTAGCCAAAAATACTTGGCTGCTGCTTTAAGAGTGGATCGTGCATCATCATGTCATTTCTAAAAGTAAGGTTGCTTTGAGGCTTACACTTGTCTCATTTTTAGAATAAGATTGCTCTAACACGTGAGACTTGTGAATTTCTCAATTCCGCAACAAACTCATGCATCCAGAGATATATTCTGAATGTAGGCTGAGTGCTCTTTGCTAGTATGATTATGCTGAGCTAGGCCATTTAACTTAAGCATTCAGATTAAGGTTAACCATATCAACAACCAGGTTGTGGTGTCTGTGACTGTGAGCAGGAACGATGGCTGTGTCTTGTAGGATTCCTCATGCTCAGTTTTAAAATAAGATTTGATACCATAATGTGGCATGACTTCATGAGGATGGATATGATGCTCTTCCCACAGTTTTAGTTGTATACTATTTTGTACTCATGAAATTTTCATAACAGGCACTAGGAGAAGCATACCAAGTGCTCAGTGACCCCACACAACGCCAAGCTTATGACTTGCATGGGAAATCCGGCATCTCAACGTATGTCCGATCACAAATAAATTACATGCTGCTGCTTGTGGTAGAAACTAGGACTTGTTGGACCATGGAAAAGTTTCCTATTCTTATGGGAATTGAACTAGTTGTTGTCATTCCAAACTAGCCCAAGGCCCCTTTGGCACCACTTCTGCTCTCTGGAAAAAAAAATGAGGGTGAAATCAACCTTGAGGTGCAATCAAATGGCATGATTCTGCTGCAGCTTATGAGTAGCAAGCAGAACCTGTACCAAAAGGGGAGGGGGTTAAGCTTGTAGATTCATTGGCTCATGCCAAGGCATCATGAGTATTTATTTGGAACCCTTTTAGAGCAAATATTTTTCTTCCACCAAAGATGGGACTTTGTTGGGATAACTGTTGGTTTCACCTCACACTGCAAAGAATCTTATTTGAGAACAAAATCCTCACTTGCATGGTTTCAACATTCAACAGGGAAGGAATAATTGATCCAGCAGCGATTTTTGCAATGCTATTTGGTAGTGAGCTTTTTGAGGATTACATTGGTCAACTGGCCATGGCATCAATGGCTTCACTTGATAATTTTGGTGAAGATGATCATATTGATCCTAGAAAGCTGCAAGAGAGAATGCAGGTATGCTCCTTTAGCATGATTGTTTTATATAATAACTTAAACACTTAATATTGCTATGGTTGTTGGCCGCCATTCCATCCTTTTTTTTTAATTTCATACTCTTTCCTCAACAATGTCCTACTGAATGCAATACTACAACTGCAGACTGTTCAAAAGGAACGGGAAGAAAAACTTGCAGAGATCCTGAAAAACCGGCTACACATTTATGTTCAAGGAAATAAGGAGGAATTCATCCAGCTTGCTGAAGCTGAGGTGTCCAAACTTAGCAATGCAGGTATTTGCTATTACTAGTCCGTCTTTCCCTCAACTCTAGATATTTTTTCCTTTTAATCTCAAGCTCCCTGTGATCTTAGTTGGTGTATGGTATTAAATGAACTGTTTTTGCCCCTTTTATTTATTATATGGTTCACTGGATAGTTGAATATCTGGACAAGTGTTACTGCATTTGACATCACTCTCAAAACCATTCACTTTAGATGAAACATAATTGGATATATGATTTCTTTTACAGCAGCTTCTTATTGAGTTTTTGCCTAAATGCTGCAGAAAATACAAGCACAAGAAGCACATTCAACTTTCTTAATGCCCTCATAACCACTAACTGAAAGTAAAGTTTGAAAGTTGAAACCAATCTCTTGTCTGAAGTAAAAGATGCACAAAAGATTGAAGCTGGCAGATATGTATGCAATTCTCCCTCGTTCCTGAAGTGTATGATAAGTCATAGTGCTATGGGAAATATTTTTGCCAAACCTGTTCTTTAGTGTTATCAGTTATCCACTCAATGTTTTTTTTTCACTTCAGGCTATTCCCTTCATCTGTTCTTTCCAGGTTAGCGGTTGTATTGTGTAACTGATTTTTTCCCCGTCTTTTGGTCTGTTTTGCTTATATGGCAGCATATGGAGTTGTTATGTTGAACACTATTGGGTATGTATATTCAAGGCAAGCTGCAAAAGAACTAGGAAAGAAGGCGATATTTTTGGGGGTTCCATTTGTAGCTGAATGGTTTAGAGACAAAGGGCATTTTATTAAATCTCAAGTAACAGCTGCCACAGGTAAAATATAGATAATCATTGTTTATTCAGAATTTTGTCTTGAAAACTTAAAAGCATATAATGCATCTTTTGGCATCATCTATGTTGATGTGTTATGTTTTTCATGAATATTGTTGTCTCATCATTTGGCAGGTGCAATAGCTCTTATGCAGCTGCAAGAGGACTTAAGGAAGTATATGAGTGCTGAGGGCCTGTACACAGAGGAAGAACTCGAAATGTACATGGAGAACCACAAGAAAGTCATGGTTGATTCATTGTGGAAGCTTAACGTTGCTGACATAGAAGCCACCCTATCCCGTGTCTGCCAAATGGTCTGTCCCAGCAACTGCACCTTTCATGCACGCTATGTGCTTTGCATTCTTCAGTACTTTAACACAGCTAGTGTAGCTGTGGATTTCTAACACTATCAAGTATCATTACCAGGTGCTTCAAGACAGTAGTGCCAGGAAGGAGGAATTGCGCCTTCGTGCTAAAGGCTTAAAAACTTTAGGAAAAATTTTCCAGGTATTGCTCACTTAAATTTCATTTATGCATCTATAAAGCTGTTGACACTTCCAGTATCTGAGTTTTATTCTTGCTCCACATAGCGGGTTAAGCTGAACCCTAGCGAGGGGGAAGCATCACAAGTAAGGAACATAGACAACATGGACGAGGATGATGGCAGCTCCCCTGATTCATCACCAAATAGGGAGCCACAGTTCACTCCTAATCAGCCTCATATCCCGGTAACTGCTCCTTACTGTAAACATGATGGTTTCGCCCTTGTACATTATCAAGTGATTGATATCTTGGAAAAGCTTTCTGTCTGACTCCTCTTCATGGAAGCCACTGATTTGGTTTCTTCTGTTTGCTAGAGCCCATACGTGGAGGCGCCCCAGGTCAATGGAACCTATTGCTCGTTCAACTTTCCAATGCCTACAGCTCCACCCGGAGCGCAGAGGGATCCAAGGCCATGATTCCAAATTAAGTCTGCCTGTACCATCGTTTCCGTGTAACATTTTGCCTGTAATACTAGATCATTTGCATGGTGCACCATTTATGTAGTAGAGGAAACAGAGGAGTCGTCAGGCGTCCTCCGCCCCCATTATTTCGGTTGTCTGCGTAGACTGATGCTAGTGCTGTGTACAGGTGTGTTGTGCTGCCGTTGTTGCAGCCGTAGTAGGTCAGCATCAGTGTACATGTTATGGTGTTTATTCTGTTGTCGGTTCGTTCCATTTTAGCATATACAGTTGTTACCTTGCATCCATGGAAAATGTAGTCCTGGTGATTGTTTTGCTTCAAGTAGTCATGATCAGTGAGACTTTGCTGTGCACAATCTCCATCTCAAAACGTGGACATGGTAGTTCTGCTCTAATCTTATGGTAAAGTTCTTGAAAGTTATAAGATCCATTGCTTAGGGAGGCGATTGTGATTAGGGCTTTGTTGGGAACTGGAAAGTGAGGGTTGCTTCTGGAACTTTTCTGATTCATGTTCCACTTGGAACGCAACAAAGTTCTTCGTTTGCTGCCAGAATTTGAAACTTTTTGCAAAATTTATGTAAAACTGGGAAGTGGAGTGGTAATTCTGGAAATGCTTCCGACTTCTGAAGTCAGGTTGGTTTGCTGTTTCCACAATTCCACGCAAGGCATCGTCGTCGTACCCAAACTCTTGCAGAGGACAAGCAGTTCATCTTTCCCCCCAATCCGATCCAGTTTCGTGGCACGCGACAAAGCTGACAGACAGCCTCGGAGTCGAGTCGGAGGCCACGCGATTACCACCCGAATTACTCCATGATCTAATAATCATCATCGACGCAGCAGCGGCGGCGCCCATCCATCCATTGCTCGTTGCTGAGTCCACTCCACCCTCGTCGTCCCCGATCCGTCAAACTAAGCCACCGGTCGGTTCAGGAGCGCGGCGGCGGAGATGGCGTCCCAGGACGGCGGCGCCGACGCGTGGGGCGGCGGCGACGACGGCAGCTCGCTCTTCGAGGGCATGGTCCTCTTCGCGCCCGAGCCCGCCGCTGCCGCCGAGGAGGCGGCCCCCGTCCCCGATCCCGAGCCGCCCGCGCCGCTCCCCGACGCCGACGCTGGCGCGGCAGCCTCCTCCTCCGCGCCGCCGCCGCTCGATGAGGACCTTTTCTCCGATCTCACCCTCCTCGCCCCGCAGGAGCCGCTCTCGCTGGAGCAGCAGCCGCCGCTCCCGCAGGGCGAGGATCGGGGTCACGCGACGCCCGCCCCCGCACCTGCACCGTCGCCGCCCGCCCCCGCTGCCGCGCTCTCACGGCAGCCGTCCTCCTCGTCGCTCCGGAAGAAGAAGAGGGCCGTGCGCATCGGGTACGGCCGCTCGCCCCAGCCCGCGCCGCCTTCGCCTCCTGCCACAGTTCGTGCCTCCACCGCTGCTACGGTCTCCGCTAGAAGCATTGCCTTCTTGGATGCTTCACCGCATCCTGCCGCTCCACCTACCCCAGACCAGTACCCTGATCGGCAAGCTGATGTCTATGTTAACGGCGATGAGGTAGACGCAGAGGTGGTGGTGGTTCCGGATGCCAATCCTCCGCGTCCAGACGAGGAGGCGAAGGAGGAAGATGATCAGAAAGAGGATGAAGTGGCTGGAGTTGCAGCAGTGGGGATCGAGGAGAGGTTGGCTCTTCTCAGATCCCAAATCTCCAGCAAGCTCGACTCCATCCAGCAGAGGGCTGCTGCTGTGGTTGCCAGGAGGAGGCAGCTGGCAGGACGGCGGAGGAAGGTAGCAGAGGAGGTGACTTCAGTGGCATCCAGGCACAAGGATCTGGAAAGGGAGCTGGAGGAGGCCTGCGAAGCCGAGGACTTCGAGCGGGCAGAGAGGATCAGCGACTCCCTTGCCGCGCTTGAGAAGGAGAAAGATCGGCTGTTGACAGCACTGCGTAATGCGGAGCTCGACTATGATTCGGTGGATTCAGAGCTGCAGGGTGTGCTTGAGTCACGCATTGCAGTGGAGGAGGAAGCTGCTGCCCTCCTGAAGCAATTTGCAAAGGTAAATTAGCTTTGTAGTATTGTTGAACTTCATATAGAACTGTGGCTTGAAATTAAAGTTAGAAACAACTAGGCATCCGAATCTTGACTCTCAAATATGAGTTCTCGCTAAACATATACCATGTTTGTGGTTTTTACCAGGCAGCATAATATAGAAGTAATCTTTATTTGAAATTAACATTTAGAGGCATGATCTAACAAGGGACTAACTTTTCAGATAATATCGAACGTGTAAATTCTTTAATGTCCTACCATATTATGTGTAGTCACTGTAAGATATGTCACAAGCTTGAATGGTCCAAACAGTTCTTTTTCTTTTCTATTTGGTTATTATTGTGACGCCATGACGCTCCAAGGAATAGTCATCCGCTATATTTGTTGTGTAAATACTACTGAAAGTTTCAAACAAGACGATATTTCCAATTTTTTTGCTCTGGATTATAGAAGTGACCAATACTATATGATTGAAAAAGGGTAATATTTTACATGGGACTGGTTGTTGTATAAGTTTCTGAATTAGATTATTGTGCTGCATCACATAGCTTTGCCCACTTGATCTTTTCTTCCAGTTATGAAATTTACTGCAATCATCCAGTAGCCAACTTAATAAAACTACTGTTAAAATTAGATGCAACACACAATGATTTGGTGTAAACAAACAACAAGCAATTGCTGTTTATGCTATAATTGCAAATGGGTAACTGCATCTGGTTTCTGCACTTTATTTGATTATTAATACTTAAAACTCTACCTTTCTTAGGATGCCACTGACCATGCTGATTCAGAGAGCAAGCAAGCAGAAGAAATATCCTTGAAAGAAATAGAAGAGTGGCAAACATCAATGGAGTTACTAGAAACAAAGAAGTTAGAGATGGAGGTTGAAACACAGTTGGTTTTAGAAGCACGTTCAGGATTGGAGGGCTCAATAGAGCATTTGGTCGAAGAAGACAAAATAGAGAAAGATATGCTTAGCAAGAATGGAGAAATCCTCGCTGAGGAGTTAGCTGGGCTTCTAGAGTTGGTGAGGTTGAAAGAAGCGGAGATAGCTGAAAACAATGCCCGGATCCATGAAGTTCAAGAAAGAATCAGTGGCGTGGTCTCCAGATTCCATGGCTCTCAGTCTGATATTGACTTGAAGCTCAATTCCCTGAAGGAAACCCAAAGTAAAGTGGATTTAGAGACTGAAGCACTTGTGTTGAAAAAGAATGAAATTGATAAGTTTATCTCTTTAACAGAACAGAAAGATTCAGAGTTGAGAGAAATTATTGGTGCTTGTTCCTCTGAAGCTAAAACTTGCCAGCAATCAGTTGAAATAAGAAGAAAGCTTGCATCATCGATTTTGAAGTCAAGAGAGGATAGAATTGGGTTGCTAAAAATGGAGGAGGAAATTTTGCAAGACATTCAAATGCTTAGGCAAAAAATTACAGATGCGAGAACTAGTCTTCAGGTACATCAGCTCTTCTTTTATTTTTTTTTAATATTCTTTTACTGACAAAAATACTGAGCTTCATGTTTTGTTTTGGATGTAAGCTATTCTAAATATTTTACTAAATGTGATGGCTTGCAGGAGATATCTTCAAGGAGAACAAGCATACAGCAAGAGATGGATTCATTTAAGCAGAAATTGAGTTTCATTGACAAAAGGGGCCCTGAACTGGAGGCTGAAAAGAAAGTTGCGGCTGCTGCAAGAAACTTTAAGGAAGCAGGAAGGATAGCTGCAGAGGCAAAAGCTCTTAATTCTGAAAAGGATGAACTGCACACTATGTTGGAGAAAGCTGCTACTGATCTGGAGATAATAGAAAAGGATATTGTAGCAACTACTGACAAGATACAGGAATGCGAAGGGCTTATTCTACAAAAGGAAAAGGAATCTGCTATGACAAGTTACAAAAGACTCCGGTTAGATTCTGCTGCTGCTAGAGCAGAATTGACTGCTGCAACTGAAACGGATGATAATGAAGAAGTTGAGATACTGCACAAAGAAGCTGAAGCTGCAGAATCTAAAGCATTGGAGCTCAAAACATGCTATGACCTCCAACTAGAGGATGATGAATTCATGTTTCAGCCTGTTGTGCCTATAGCATTCATAACAAATTCAACAGGGCAGCACTTGGTAGAAATTGCTTCTTCATTTGGCTTATCACCCCAGAAGTGAATTGGACACCAGACTTGCATAGTACCAGGCAGTCCAATATGCGGCATACAAGTTTCTGCCAGCACCTGCACATATTGGAGGAGACATCAGTGGAGCAAACTCTCTCCCTCTCCCAGTCTGTCTTCCTCAATGCCCCTCTTTAACTCCACCATTTGGAATACCCTGAATCAGAGTAGGGGCCGTAGGGGAGATCAAGTGTACAACATCCATTTTGCAAAATCTTTAGGAATTTTGTTTCCCTACGCATTTTTTGTGTACATTAAACTGTAATTCTTTCTTGTGCCTGTTTCCATTGAATTACAGTAACATGTATCAATCACAATGTAATCATAATTTTTTTTGAGAAAAGGGATGTAATCAGAATAAGATGTCCAGGAATAGTTTTTCTTTTGCATCACCACATCCTGTTGCCAACATTTGATTCATACTGATGAAATAAGACCTGAGCGAGCGTTTTTAAATAAGGCAGCATCTCAGTAGGAAGATGGTTCATCTAATGCATCTAGGTTGGTAATTCATGCCTTTCTAAGCTGTGATCTTGTACAGGATGGAAGTAGTTTGATCCATTGGAATGCAGAAGCTGTGAACCTCCTAGGCCGTTGTGGAATCAGCACATGACCAAGCCAACTCTCTACCTACCCATCGGAGTCACCAAAAAGGGATGGCACCCTAGCCATACTGACTTATGAGAGCATATAAAGACCTTGGATCAAATGCCTGTAGCACCTGCAGTCAGAGAGAATGGCGAACACGGCCAAGGGAAAGGTGTGCGTCACCGGAGCATCTGGCTTCATTGCTTCCTGGCTCGTCAAGCGGCTTCTCGAGTCTGGATACCATGTTCTGGGAACAGTCAGAGACCCAGGTTTGCATCATCTTATTCTGATGATCTGAATGAATATAACATTAATCTTTGGTACTAATTTACGCCCATTGGTATTATCGTTCTTGTCAAATGAACCGTTACTATACTGAAAGCGCGGTCACTTGTTTGGTGACTTGATAGGGAATCACAAGAAAGTAGGACACCTCTGGGATTTGGAAGGTGCAAGGGAAAGGCTGGAGCTTGTGAGAGCTGACCTCTTGGAAGAGGGGAGCTTTGATGATGCCGTGATGGCTTGTGAGGGTGTCTTCCACACCGCATCGCCAATCCTCACTAAATCTGATTCCAAGGTATGCTAAACACTCGCTCTGATTTTCCATGGTTATAGCTAGGGATCGGCCCAAAACTCGTTTGATTATTGTAATCCAGATTTCAAAGCAATTGGAGAGGGATAAAAATGAAGAGATTTACTCCTCTCCAATCGACTGATTTCTTGCTTATCTATCAATCACCCAAAAGTGTACTAGAAATTGAATTGGCAATGGAGCTTTGTGGTTAGGGTTTGGGGGGTTTGGGGTTGGGGCCTACCTGCAGGCCTAGGAAGGAGCTTTAGCTATCAGGAGGAACCGAGGAAGACTAAAGACGGGAAGAGAAGGATAACAGAGGGGGGGGGGGGGGGGGGGGGGGGGTTGATTTCTATCGTTGGATCTACATCCAATGGATAGGAACGGTGATCGATGGAAAATCTACTTTCCATTAGCCTTATATAAGTCTTTTAAACAATAAATATGATGGTACTACTTTGCAGGAGCAAATGCTTAATTCAGCAATAAATGGCACTCTGAACGTGTTACGGTCATGCAAAAAGAATCCCTTGCTCAAAAGGGTCGTCCTCACATCTTCATCGTCTACTGTGAGGATCAAGGACGAAGCTGACCTACCCCCTAACGTGTTACTGGATGAAACATCATGGAGCTCCATCGAGTACTGCGAGAGTCTCCAGGTGAGCTTGGGACAATCCAATCCTAATTGACTCTGATCTTATGCCAGTGCAATCCTAATTCATCGGAGTGTTTGTTGTCTCTCCGATGTGATCCTTAGATATGGTACGCTGTCGCGAAGATCCTAGCCGAGAAGGCGGCCTGGGGGTTCGCCAAGGAGCATACGATCGACCTTGTGACTGTTCTTCCCACCTTTGTTATCGGACCTAGTCTGTCCCCTGAGCTTGGCCCCACTGCTTCAGATGTCCTCGGCTTATTCCAAGGTGCGTGATCGAATCATATCTGACCGCACTGTTAACTGTTCATCAGGTCTCGTAAGCCTAATTGCTGGTCCATCACACTCTAGACGTCGCCATGGATACATGCTGTGCAGCTTTCCTGCTCTGGAAAGAACCATATTCTCTGCACACACGTTCTAGTTGCTGAATGCCAGTGACACACGTTCTAGTTTCTGAATGCCAGTGAAACCATGTCGTTGCAGGGGAGACGGGGAAGTTCACGGTGTACGGGCGGATGGGCTACGTCCACATCGACGACGTGGCGAGCTGCCACATCCTGGCCTACGAGGCCGCCGGCGCGCAGGGAAGGTACATCTGCAACGCGGCGGTGCTGGACTGCGGCGACCTCGCCGCCCTGCTCGCGCGGCGGTTCCCGTCGTACCCGATCCCCAAGAGCCTGCCCAACATCTACGGCGAGCAGTCATACGACTACGACACCTCCAAGGCCCGCGCGCTGGGGATGCGGGGGTACAAGGGCGTCGAGGAGATGTTCGACGACGCCGTGGAGTCGCTCGTCGGACACGGCCATCTCCCGACGGAGAACGCGAGCACGAGCTCTCTCCTTTGAATTCTGGCGTGGAAGACATGCGTTGTTACATAGTCGCATATATTTGTAGTTTCTATACAATAACAGGTATTTGGACTGTCAGTGACAGCAGAAGAGATCACATAGCCGTATGAAGAGAATAGTCAGTTGAGATGTGTTCCATCTTACATTTTTAGTGGCTGATAACTTTGTTTTCTTTGTGTGTTTCTTTTTTCAAAAATCACCAATGACACGGTGCAACGTACAATGTTGGTCAGGAATGCAATTTTCTTTGGCGAAAGGGGTAGGGATTACATTAAACTTCCTGGAACAGTACAAAGCCTTTAAATCCAAGAACCTACACAACACACTAAAAAGGGGGCAAAAAAAGAAAACGACTAGTTCATTTCAGCCATGGGTCCTTCTCACTCCTCAGCATTATCTTCCTCCTTCCCACTGCATTTGAGCCATGGGCCTACTGAATTTAGTGGTGCCGGGCTATGTGCTTCTGGGCTGAATTTAGTCGTGCCGGCCTATCTATTTTTGGGCCTTTCAGATCGCTGCAGCTCTCTCCCAGTTTTGATACAGTCAGAGACAGACAGATAAGCACCGTCATCTTCTCTTATCCTCTTCCCCTCCCTCTCTCCTTCCTACTCGATCACGCGCCCGCAGCCTCTCCTTCTCCGGTGCCGGGAACGAGGTGGATTCTATCTTCCTCCAAACTTGTGTGCTGCTGCTCAATTTTGATTCTAGACGCGAAGTTTTATCATCGTCTTCGATTTTTTTCTTTCTTTTTTTCTTTGGAAATGTTGGGTGGTGAGTGGTGCGTTGCAGTGACCAAATTAGTAGTTCAGAGAGTATAAAAAAATTAGTAGTTCAGACGATATTAAAGATTATGTAGTGAATTGGAGGCATGCGGTTGCGAGTCCGACGCACATCCCCTCTGTTTCTGGTGGCGGTGGCCGCCACTCATGCACGCTCAGTGTTCGACGATTTGACGCGCTCCTCTCTAGCATGCTAATTCTGTCACAGGATTTCGTTGTTGGACAGGGAAGGATCCCAATGGCCAGCGGCGTCAGCAATGGCAAGAGCCTGACGCAGTGGTTGAGGGAGAACGGGTTCGACGAGGAGACCGTCGCGCGCATGGCAAGGAGGTGCAAGAACCTGCACAGCCTCGACGCCGGCGAGGCCTCGGGCGTCTGGGACTACCTCCTCACCAGCGTCAAGATCGAGCGGCGGAGGCTGCGGCACGTGGTGGCCAAGTGCCCCAAGGTGCTCACCCTGCCCGTGGATGGCAAGCTTGTGCCCACGGTGCAGTGCCTCGCCACGCTGCAGGCCAAGCCCGGGGAGGTGGCGCAGGCCATCGCCAAGTTCCCGCAGATACTGTTCCACAGCGTAGAGGAGAAGCTCTGCCCGCTCCTCGCCTTCTTCCAGACGCTCGGCGTCTCCGAGAAGCAGCTCGCCAAGCTGCTCATGGTCAACCCGCGCCTCATCAGCTACAGCATTGAGGCCAAGTTCTCGCAGATGGTCAACTTCCTTGTGGACCTGGGCATGGACAAGGAAGGCATGATCGGCAAGATCCTTACCAAGGAGCCGTACATCATGGGGTACAGTGTCGATAAACGGCTGCGTCCCACTGCCGAATTCCTCAAGTCGGAGGTCGGGTTACAGGGGTCAGATCTCAAAAGGGTGATCATGAGCTTCCCTGATATATTGTCACGAGATGTGGATAAGATTCTGCGGCCCAATTTAGCGTTCTTGCGGAGCTGCAGTTTCAACAAGGGTCAGGTTATGGCATTGGTGGCTGGATACCCTCCTGTTCTCATCAAGAGCGTCAAGCATTGCTTGGAGCCAAGGATAAAGTTCCTGGTCGAAGAAATGGGGCGGGACATGGGTGAGGTGGTAGATTACCCCCAGTTCTTTCGCCATGGCCTCAAGAGGAGCCTGGAGTACCGTCACAAGGTGCTCAAGCAGAAGAACTCAAGTTGCAGCCTCAGTGAGATGCTAGACTGTAATCAGAAGAAGTTTGCCATGAAATTTGGTTTGGTTGCAGCAGTTTAGGTACTCGTCTCTAGTTCCCAGGTAGTATGTTTTATTTTTCAAGTGAATGTTTTCGTTTGTACCTTCAGGTTGTATTGTTCTTGAATATCAGAAGTAGTATCTTGATTAGTTGATCTTGAGAATATCTATTTTATTTGAGAGCAAGAAAGTGCATGCCATGTGGGCTTTCCCTTCTGTCATTAAATACCTTGATTGATATCCGCAAATTTGTGGTAGTGCGGTAAACAGAAAGAAGTTTTTTAACGCTATAACTTTCCTCCCTTTGAAAATTTACCACTCACCTATTTACACTCGCATAAATCAATTTTTCTTAGTTCAATACTTACAGGCACAAACATATATAGAGGAAAATAGTTTCTATTGAGCCAAACTCCTATGTACAGTATATCTGAAAGAAGATTTGTAGGGCAACCACTCAACACATTTGTCAATCCTCCTCCTCAGATATTGTCTGATCTCTTTTTGCTGAAGTTCAGGCATGCTCTCACATACCATGTCAATCAGGTCAGGCAACTCTAGAGCAGCATCCTTTGCATAAAAGTGGAGAACTTTGGGTAGGAAGATGGTCTGCTTCCTGACCATGACATTTGCTTGAATGAACTCAGTCCTGGCTTGCTCCAGTTGGTGGTATAATTTCTTAGCTGTGTACAGCCTTACCTGTAGAAGTCATTCACAATAATTATAACTTAGTAACATAAGGTTGGAATGGTGAAAAATTAGTAAGGGCAGTGGAGCTTACAGGTGGATCTGAAAATGCTCCTGTGGAAAGAGCAAAGTGAGCAATTGGCTCTGGATGACAAAGCGCATATGGATGCATGGAGCTCCCTGATTTTTTTGTTGGTGAAAATAGCGTGCGAACCCACTGTAATTTCATGCCCAGTATGTTAGTATTATCCTTTCATGATGCAAACTTTTTCTTTTCTTTTGTTATAAATCTTTGACTGATAATTGCTATATTGATGAATGCCATACCAGTGAAGGGCGGTGGGATTGGCATCCTAGAATTGAGTTCTGAATAATTTGGGAGTTTACTGAATGTCCACCCACATTATATGCAGCCTGGAACAGATTACTCAACACTGTCAGAGAAATTCATATGTGATTCGAATGCCAGTGTGGTTGTTATTTGACTGATTGTTAAAAGTATGATAATTGTACCTTCAGAATCATGTCAGTGCTTTTCATGCGTTTTTCCTGTAGCCCATAGGCCATGAAAGCCTGTAATATTTCAGAAGGAATGTTAGTTATGTATCATGCTGAATCTAAAAGCAAACATTCTTTAAGGTGGTAATAGCTAAAAATATTGAACATACATGCATAACCAAAGCATTGTGGATGTTAATCCAAAAACAGAGTTGCTCTTCATGTTCCATCTTTGTAGGGTCAATCTTCTCCAGCCGTTTTATCAGCGTTCTGGGACACAATGGGACCAACTGTAAAATGTAAATCAAGTTCTTTTTCCTTCCTATATTAATCTTTTACAAGTTCGCTTACCTGATAGTATCCAGCATTTTAGAGGCATACTCAAATTTGTCTTCATCTATATGTATCCTTGGAAAAATTATCATCCCAGTGTATTGTCCATTACTCCCATCAAATGAACCATATGTATCAGAGGTTGTGTCGACATTGTAATGGCATCGAGGGCTCCAACTATCGACCGGGTACTTCAGAGAAAAGGAACTCGATGCAGATGAGAAAGGAGTGGACGATGGCTCAGAATTTGCCTCTTTCAATGGCTTGCTTGCAAGTTTGCAGTAGACAGCAGAAATGCACCTTAGTATGTCCTCTGAAAGTTTGCAGGAGATCTTGGGTACATATTCAGTGATAGAAGCACTCAAGAAGTTTGCGAGGCTGGACCGCCCTGAAGATGATCTTAATAGCTCCTGCGTATGCTTCAGCAACATCAAAGCCACGTCAGATGCTTTCACTTAGATCCCGTTTGGTTACATTTGCTTATTTTTAGCACCCGTCACATCGAATGTTTAGATACTAATTAGAAGTACTAAACGTAGACTATTTACAAAACCCATTATATAAGTGGAGGCTAAACGGCGAGACAAATCTATTAACCTAATTAATTCATGATTTGGCAATGTGTTGCTACAGTAAACATTTGCTAATGAAGGATTAATTAGGCTTAATAGATTTGTCTCGCCGTTTAGCCTTAATGGGTTTTGTAAATAGTCTACGTTTAATACTCCTAATTAGTATCAAACATTCGACGTGACACGTGCTAAAAATAAGCAAAGGGAACCAAACGCCCCCTTAAGAAGAATCAAGAACTAAAACAGAGCTAATAACTGTATCGATGAATGGAAGAGAAGCTGTCATACGCGTTTAGAATCAGAGAGTGTTGGCAGGTTATAGGCTGCAGACTCCTTGATGTTTCTCAGGCGAAGGGTGCCCTCGTCAGTGGTCTTTCTGCCGCGTTGACGGTGCGATTCTTTCTCCACCTGATCAACAACTGTTGCCTTAGTATGCAACATCACCCCTGATCATTGATCTATTCCAGGTGGCAAAGGTTTGTACCAGAGCAGAAGCACGAGGAGAGACGCCGAGGTATTGATCAAATGCGGCTCTGTATAAGGACAGCAGGTGCAGTTCCTTGCGAACAACTTCCTCCTCAAGGACTGCTATCTCCCAGGTCAAGTCTGCAACAGACTGCATTCAAAACAAAATCAGGAATCAAAGATTAAAAGGTCTAAATAGCACGTATGTACATCTGAACTATTCTTTTTTGATAATTGACTTTATGCTGTTCAAAATTTGGACTTGAAACACAGTTCCTGACTATAGCACATACACACATCATTTTTAAAAAGGGAGCATAATCATAACTAATGACTTTAATCACATCCCCCTAGATATGACAAAGCATCATTCTGTTGGCATCATGATATACTAAGTTATTAAGAAAAGGAACGTGATTCATAAAGAATGGATGGAAGACCTGCATTTTGACAGCTTTTCTTCAGCTTTTGGAAACAGATAGGCCCTCGAGATCAGGATCATGAACCAATTTGTTAGGGTATGGAACTGACCTTTGAAATAGTTCTTTCAGTTCTCTCTGCACTGGTGATGATGCGATGCTCGGGCAATTGGTCAGGGAGGTTAAGAGAATATCTTGTATGGAGCATCTTATTGCGATTGGTTGTCTGCACAATAAGGAAATGGAGTGGAACAAGCAAAGTTCAGTCAAAATAAAAGAAGTGGCTGAAGAATAATTGCTTTGACTACTCGATGAACAAGAAAGCAGTACAAGCAAAAACAAAAAACGAATTAGATTACCCACAGGTATGTGATCGGAGAGTCGTGGCGATATGTCAGTGACATTTACATATGTGCTTATAGCACTGAAAAGAGAACAATTTATCAAGGTTAGATAGAAAATCAAGCACTTGAGGTGTAACTGAAAGCTTGGCAGCTCAGGATGCTGAAACTGAATATTTCTGTAGTCAAAGGAGGATCTTTTTTCAGTCAAAGGAGACAAGAAACATAATAGCATAAAGATGTGGTGCTGGAAAATGATTTTTCAAGTACAACTGTCTATAATGATGTTCCTATTCAAATTCACAGAAAAGGCACGAGCACTCTGCGTAGCTAGAACAGAAACTTTCAACATTATTACTCGCAGTACATGTCACCTGAGAGACTATTGAAGTGATCTGCTGAAGACAATGGCAGAGCACAGTAACACACAAAAATTTAAATAGGTCTATGCAGAAAATGCTGCTAATGCAACCAAATAAGAATCAAACAGTATTATCGAAAAAAGGCGATCGAAGCCACTATTATGGCCTTTTATAGAATTTATGCTCAGTTTTTGTTTGCTCAAAAAAGAAAAGGAATATATGGTCAGACACTCACACAGTCACACTGCTAGAAGAACCATATGCATCATGCTGAAAAAACTACTGCATATTAACCTTCTTGAGTGTCGGTGTTGCTGATGAGAAGATGGTGTTTCTGCACTGAATCCTCTTTCCTTGAGCGCCTCTAGTCCTGGGTCCTCCATGGCTGCTGGACTATGCTTCAATCACCAAGAACCTGCCAAAGCTATCAAGACTGAGCATGTACTGCAAGCAACACCTCTCTCCATGTCAAGCTTCAGAGAAGGACAAAGCTCAGGTAACCCCTCACACTGATGAGCTATCTGAACTCGCATGTCATGAGCTCCTGCTGTGTGCCATGAGCTGCCACCGAGGAGAACGGAAGAAGAATAGGAGGGCGATGATTAAGCTCGGTAAAATTTCACTCACTGAACTAGACAGAACCTATGTCCCTTGCCATGCAAAGGAATGAAATGAAAGGTGAGGTGCAAAAGGACAAGAAGAGCAACTAACTGAGCACAACAAAAACGATGAACAAGCAGAGAGGTCCTAACGCCAGCACAGCTACTACATAGGCTGACAACTAACAGTGCTTGGAGGAGGATTAAGAGCTGATATTTGTGGAGGGTAGGATTAGTAGTGCAGGAGCTAGCTGCTGAGACCTGAGAGACAAGGTGGCCCACACGCAAGGACGAGGCCAAAGGATGCAGCAGAGGTAAGTAAAGAAAGCGGATGAAACCCGCAGGAAGATACGGTCAGGGGAAAAAAATGAAAAGAATAAAGAACGAAGGAAAGCTAGGCGAGCTTAAAAGGAGGCAAAACGAAAGAAAAGAGGAACGGGGGTACCCTCAATCATCACGATGTCCCTGCTAATCCCGCCATTAAAAGAGCAGGGAGAGGGAGGTGAGCTAGCCAACGGCTCCAAGCTAAACACAACAGTGCTCAATAATGGCGACGTGGAGGCGATGATGATGACGACGACGATGCGGGGCTTACCGCCGGTGCGTGCCTGGCGAAACGGCCGGGGGGCAAGCCGGAGACGACGGCGACCCGTACCAGATCTCAGTAATGACGCAGTGCTCGATCGTTTTTTGCAGAAATTAAAACGATAAGCTTGTTAAGCAGATGTCATTAGGTGGGTGGCTGAAGTCAGAGCAGATGGCAGGGGATTAGGTCGCGAGCTGCTGCCACCACGGCACCTTCTCCCGTTTCCATCCCCTTGGTCCGATTCCATGGCGGGTAAAGGGAACCAGCCGCCGCAACCACCGCAACCACTGTGCCGTCGATCGCTGGTCGTCTCCGGCGGTCCGGCATGCTCTCCGCCTGCCACTCCAGCTTATCCACTTCGCATGCACATACGTGCTTCTGCTCAGCGACGGCCGATCCGTTGCGATTTCTTGCGGTTGGGTGTACCGAAAGTGCCTGGTGCAGTTGTTGACACACGCAACGGCCGGGTCGGGGGGGGGGCCTTTTTCAGACGAGGAAAATCAGTCAGGAAACCGGCGTCATGCGCAGCGATCTGGGTCATCGGAAATTAAAACTGGCACGAACGAACAGCAGGTGAGGAATGATTGGGCTGAGCGGGCAGACTGAGATCGCGGTGACAGTGACAGGGACGGATTCGGGGGCGGGGGCCAGCCGAGGCGACGCCGATGGGACGTGGACGGGGGAGGAGGAGGCGCGCGCGAAAGCCGGCCACCGCCCCGGGTGAAAGAAGAAAGGGTCCGGCACAGAGAAAGAAGAAAGCCGAGCCGTGGCCGTGGCCGTGACCGCGTCGTAAAAATCAGGTCTTTTTACAGCAATCCGCCACATGGAAAGTGGGGTCGATCGGCCTGCTGGCGGCAGCACCAGCCGACGCGCGCGTCCACCCGATCCGACCGCCGCTCGGCTGGACGACCTGCCGACGCTTTTTTTTTTTTAACGAAACAGGAGGGGTGTGAATCACAAGAGGGAAGAGAAGGAGAGCAAACCTATAGTCTTTTCTTCCACTGTCTTATTTTTAGCACGTGTCACATCGAATGTTTAGATACTAATTAGGAGTATTAAACGTAGACTATTTACAAAACCAATTACATAAGACGAATCTAAACGGCGAGACGAATCTATTAAACCTAATTAAGCCTAATTAATTCATCATTAGCAAATATTTACTGTAGCAACACATTGTCAAATCATGGACTAATTAGGCTTAATAGATTCGTCTCGCCGTTTAGATTCGTCTTATGTAATGGGTTTTGTAAATAGTCTACGTTTAATACTCCTAATTAGTATCTAAACATTTGATGTGACGGATGCTAAAAATAAGTCAGTGGAAGAAAACGGGACCTAAGAAAAATTCCACAAAGCACATGCCGACGCTTTATTACAGTGCAGCGGGCGCTGTCGATCGATCTCGCCGCGTGTTAGCCGGTGGAGCCGGCGCGCTGACCTGACCAAACTGCTCGATCCTGTGCCCCCCGTGAGCGATCGACGACAGCTAGAGTGAGCCAGGAGTAGGATACTGCCTGCACTGCACTGCAGAGTACTGCACTGAGATGCAAGCACGGTGATGGGCACGGCACCCTGGGCTGGAGCGTGTCGACGTCGCCGGGTCACGGGAGGGCTAAACGCCGGCCGGCCGAGCGGGCACGCGGCGGCAACCGACGACGACCCGCCATCCGATCCATCGGTTTCTTCCTCCAGGTGGTTACGAGCAGGAGCGGCAGGCGGATGATCCTGGATTTGGGCGTCGTCGTCGACGATGAGGCCGGCGTGTGAGCGTGACCATGAATGCTTTATTCCTCGAGTGTTTTGGTAACAGATGGCATACTTTATATTCCGATGGAGACGGCAGGGGGGAAGCACCCTGCTGGACCCGGCTCCAGTGTGGTCGTCCATCCATCGGTTTCTTTGCATTGCGAGCGGTGCCGTCCCGCGGAGGACTCTGCAAATAGACAGTCGCCGGCGAGCTACAGGTGATATAACATCAATCGATTGATGCATGCAAATGGATTGAGCCACGGTTGGGACGTCGTGTCACACCACCATGCATGCATGAATTTTCTTTTGAGGTCGCGGTCAAACTCGATCGAGCTGACAATGTGCTGCCGGTTTATGCTTTTATGGACGATGGTAGGGACGCTGAGCCCAACAAGGGGGTGTTTAGATCTTTAGTCCGGATTAAAATTTATGTCACATCGAATATTCGGAAGCTAATTAGCAGGACTAAACATGAGCTAATTATAAAACTAATTACATAGATGGAGGCTAATTCACATGATGAATCTATTAAGCCTAATTAATTCATCATTACCACATGTTTACTGTAGCATCACATTATCAAATTATGGACTAATTAGGCTTAATAGATCCATCTTGCAAATTAGTCTCCATCTGTGCAATTAGTTTCGTAATTAGTCTATGTTTAATACTCCTAATTAGTATCTATGTGACAGGAATTTTAGGAGCTCCTAAAGAAACAAACACCCCCATATACTTCTTCCCTTCCAAATTGTAGGTCGTTTTAATTTTTTTAAGTTCATAGATATTTAGATATAGCATTTGTCTAGGTGCATAATAATATCTATGAAACTAGAAAAACTAAAACGACCTACAATTTGGAACGGAGGGAGTATCGAGTTCCTGAATAATAATAAAGAAAAATCGCTGTTTGTACATTGGAAGACAGTCGTGCGTAATCATGGCCGTGCCATCATGGAGATGGAGTTCAAAAATAAAGGCTCGGTTTCATGAATAAAAATAAGAGGTCGAGGCTTAAAAGGTAATCAGTGTACACGTGTGGCTCATCATGCGCCATGTACACTGGGGGTCGGGCGGGGTGGGAGAGCACAGGCCACTAGCAGCAGCAGCATGGCGTGGCCGAAGGAAGGCCCAAAGCAAACGCCACGGGCTGCGTGCGGGACCGGCATCGTCGTGGCCCAGACAACCACGATGCCTGACATTTTCTGCTCGCTTCGTCCTATTGGGCTCAATCCCGTGAGCCCAGGCGATTGATTTGGTGGTGGTGTGTGGCTGAGAGTCAGTCGCGGTCTGAAATCTCTCCTCCGGCCCAATCTCTAGAGTCCCCAGCACGGCCCACGAGTGCTATTGGTCGTGCACGGAGCTCATAACACAACCTAACGATTCTCACTGCAGGTGGGGTCGCCTGCTCCTGTTCATCTTGCGTGGCAGCGTTGCGTTGCCACCAACCAAAATATGCGCGAGCGCGACGACCGATTTGTACCCGTAAGATAAGCTAACATCTGATGCACGATTGCAAATTATAGGAGCACCTATAATAATTTTTGTAGGATCTCAATCTGCGAGCCAGCTGGCTATAGAATTTTCCTTTAGAGGTAGGTCAGGTGGCTAGATTATTTATTTGCGTGGGACTGGGATTAGCTTATTACTGACCCTCACCGACGACTTTGTATCCTCGACAAAAATCTCTAAATTGTGATCATTTAGTCCCGGTTGGTATTACAAAATCCGAAATAAAGCCTCCGAGGGTGCGGTTGATAACACCAATCGGGATTAAAGGGTCCCCCACGAGTTACTACAAAAGGATTGCATCCCCTACTTAGTTAGATGTATAGTGCAGGTGAGATGGTAAGAAAGTTACATGCGAGGTTTGAGGGTTGTGGGTTCGAATCCCATGCGTCGCGCACGCGTATATTTCGCGTGAAAAATCATGTAACTTTTGACTTTTGAGATCTCTCGGGAATTTAGAATATTTTTTTAATCAACTCCGGATTAAAAGTCCCGAATGATTAGTCCGGTTAGGTAACCGATATATATAAGTTTCCCGAAATAACGCTCGTTTCTCGTGCTCTGATCTTTTTTTTATAAATGTAAACCATTCGTAGCCCACATCATATTCTAGCTCTAGCTACACATCCACTACCTCGCCAATTCGCCATGGCTGATGCACCCCAATTCGAGAAGAAAGAACACAGCGGCGGCTCCGAGGGAGAAGCACGAGATGGCCTCACCCAGACGCCCACCACCCTCCCTATAAGAGAAGGGTGGTTCCTGCCGCTCTTCCGCCTGCAGGGCTGCTGGCTGACACCGCAGCGAGTCGAGAGCGTGAAGCTGGTGCAAGCCCAGTTCAACCCCCGCCCGGACGACGTCCTCCTCGTCACGTACCCCAAGTGCGGCACCACCTGGCTCAAGGCCCTCGCCTTCACCGTCGCCAACCGCTCCCGCCACCCCGTCGCCGGCGGCCACCACCCGCTGCTCAGCCACAACCCCCACGACCTCGTGCCGTTCCTCGAGCTCCCCGACCGGACCCTCTACCTGGTAGCGGAGCTCGAGGCGCTCCCCTCTCCGAGGCTGCTGTGCACGCACGTCCCGCCGGCGCTGCTGCCCCCAGGCACGCTGCCTCTCGGCTGCCGACGACTCGTGTACCTGTGCCGGGACCCAAAGGACGTGCTCGTGTCCACGTGGCACCACGCGCAAAACGCGCGGCTCATAGAGTTCGACAAGGCCTTTGAGTTGTTCTGCGAGGGGGTTTCCGTGTTCGGGCCTATCTGGGAGCACTGCCTAGGGTACTGGGATCTAAGCGTGAGAGAGCCCAACAATGTTCTCTTCCTCAAGTACGACGAGATGATGGCTCAACCTGCGAAGCACGTCAGGATGCTCGCCGAGTTCCTCGGCGTTCCCTTCACCGTCGAGGAGGAGAGCGACGGGGTCGTGGAGGAGGTGGTGAGGCTGTGCAGCTTCCAGAACCTCAGGGACCTGCCGGTGAACTCCGATGGGGTGGTGGCTGGTCGGATCGGTGCCATGCCGACCAAGAACTCCATGTTTTTCAGGAAGGGAAAGGTAGGGGATTGGGAGAACTACCTCACTGAGGAGATGGCTCGCAAGCTGGATTGCATCATTGAGGAGAAACTCAGAGGATCCGGCCTAACCTTTTCACAATCTGTTTGTCATAGTACTTAATTACCTTGTTGTTTGGGGTGCATTAAGATTTGGTTGGGACTGGTTTTAATTTGTAAGAGTTTGATTTATAGGGAAAGGACTGCTAGCGTACGTTTTCCAAAGAATAAATAACTATTTCAGTGCCTCAAAAATTGTGTCCAATAATGCCTCATGCTCGTGCCACAATGTCGGACATACTATAATGCATCGTGGATCGAAGTGAAAAAAGAACCAATTCACCTCATTCAATCCAAATACGTGTGCATTGTTGGGGAGTATGTGTGACGGCCGCGTGCCTGTATCCAATGCGTACCGGCAGATTATTGGCTTCATGCACTGTGTGCGACTTTTCAAATCAGGGCTAATTCATCTACAACGAGCACCATTTCTCAGTGAGGAAATTCACTATCTTGTAGGCGCACATCAGTGTTTCTGCAGGAGAGGCTCCCTCCAGGCAGTGAGACGGCCTCAAGAGCGCAACACAACAGCAATCAGCTTGCTCTCTGCTAAAACAAGGTAAAATGAGTTGGGGATATCAAATACAAGACCCTGAATACTAAAAGTTTGGCACGTACCTCCCGACTCCCGTATACATGGCTCAAAACAATTGAGATCACCTCATCGCAGCCCGATGAATGTGGCGCACGCAGCATGGACTCAGGAGCATCAAGAGCCCCCCCCATGGCCTGGGACCGGGACCCTGGAGAGCTTACCTCTGTCTACTCCACTCTTGGTTGTCTGGGAACACAGCACCAATCAGCAGGCACAAAATGGTCCCGTAAAACCTCATAGTTGGCTCAGCTGCCACAGCAGGCTTTGCCAGGATGGTGTGCGCACAGCACCATTGGTAGTTCTTGGTCTTGAGATGAAAGTACCAGCATTTCGTTCTTTTCCTTGAAGACCCAATGCTGTGCTGAAAGGGCAGTCTTCCCGCGCTCCAGGTGTCCGGCTTCCTGACAGACATAGGTCCAGTGATCAATGTAGCCTAATCTGGTACGATTCTCAGAACACAACAGTCTGCAGGTGGATAAACATCATTATATTGGATAACACAATCCAAGCGGATGCTAAAATATTTAGTAAACTCATGATGACCAGATTAAATACAATTACAAGAAAGTATTACCTTTATGTTGGAATGATCTCTTCAGTCATTCATCAACACACAACAACCGGTGCATCATAAATAGGAATGAACCTTTCAATCTCTCATGTTCTCTTACTTAATACTGAAAATGTCAGTACATCTGGCTTCATTCCCTTATCCAACATTTCTTGTAAAAGATCTTCGGCCTTAGCTGTTTCTCCCTGGCTGCAGTATCCATTTATAAGAGCTGTGTATGCGTAAACATCAGGAGCAAGTCCTTTTGTTAACATCTCATCGAACAATCCCCGAGCTTCATCTAGATATGCTGCTTTGCACTGCCCGCCAATTAATACTGTGTAATAGACTACATCAGGTCCAATTTCATTGTTTTTCATATTGCTCAGCCACGTCTTATGCTTTGCTCTAAGAAGAATACTCCTTGTTTCCTTAGCAATGTCCTGCCACCTTCGGTACAGAATCTCCTTTAGGTGGACATCCAATAGCACAGTGTATGCAACTACATCAGGCTTGATTCCAAAATTTATCATTTGATCAAACAAATCACATGCTTCTTTCAACCGGCCAACCTTGCAATAACCATTCATCAGTGCAGTGTATGCAATGACATCAGAAAGTCCTCGCTCAACCATATCATCGAACCATAAGCGAGCACTGTGCATATCTACCGTCTGACAATAAGCTGATATAAGTTTGCTGTAGGAAATTACATGAGGAACAACATTCTTTTCCAGCATCATGCTACATACACTTGAAGCCCCTTCTACTTTTCCATCTCTACAAAGGCCGCTTATCAATTTGAAACATGAAAACGGATCCGCCATATTTCCTTGTTTAGCAACCCTAAGGAAAAGCATGTAAGCATGGTCAGTCCAGCCTGAACGCAAATAACCACAAACCATAGAACTGTACATCACCTCAATATTATCTATCCCTTTTTCTTCTACTATATTAAATAACACCTCTGCTTCGCTCAGGTTGCCTCCTCTACAAAAACCAGCAATAACTACACCATAGGTGAGTGAATTAGGCTCCAACCCTTGGTCCATCATGTGCTCTAGAAGATCAAATACCTTCATAACAAGACCATTCCTGCTATATCCACTGGCCAATATGTTATATGTAACTACATCTGGTTTTATATTTGCCTTCAACATCTGCTCAAATGCTTGCCAAGCATTTTTCTGTTTCTCCTTTGAGACAGTAACCATTGATCAGGCATGTATAGTGTATTTTGTCTGGTGCCAAACCTTCAGCCATCATTTCATTCAGTAGCTGAACTGCTGCGTTCAAGTTCCCAAGCTTGCAATAAGCATCCATACCAATGTTATAAAGCACGCCATCAAAATGGAGTCCTAAACCTCTAAATTTCTGGAAGTACACAGTAACTTCAGATGTCATGCCTAATTTCCTGAGGCACTGTAGAAGATAGCCAACAATGTGACAATTTGTCTCAATGCCATGGGATACCATAGCTTAAACATGATGCCACGCCTTTTCTAGGTTACCCATTTTGCAATAACTACGAATGAGATAGCTATAACCATATTGATCAGGGGCAAATCCATGTTTGGTCTTGTTCTCCAAGACTTTTTCAGCCTTCTCCAGTTTCATTTCTTTGCATAGTCCATCAATTACCATGTTATAAGCCATGGCCTCAATTGGAACCCTCTCCTGGGTGATTTCTTGTAGAACAGTATATCTGCTTATCATGTTATAAGCAAGGTCATACTTTCCACAATCACAAAGACCAATTATAAATGACGAGTATCCGTGTACATCTGGTTTCACTCCCATTTCAATCATCCCAACCCACACTTGGAATGCTTCATTAGCCTTATTTGCTTGGAAAAGTGACCTGGTGACTATGTTTAATGAATGAGCATCCAGTGTCAACTGAAAGCACTTCATTTGATCATAAGTGGTGACAACCATATCCGATTCACCGCTCTGAGATACAAATTTGAGCAGAAAGTTGCAAGCCCAAATTGTTGGGACAAATCCAAGTCTGCAAAGGTGACAAAACTTCTCTATTGTTGCTTGTGCATCGTGGCATGTGCTGTATGCCTTGATTAAGCAATTGACTGCAAATGAGAGTACGTGAGAAGTGACACATGTTTTTCTGAGGTGATCAATGAGTGTCAAGATTTCAGGACTGCCACTATCAGTTGCCGAGATAACCTCACAGAAAAAGGATACCAGCATCTTCCCCTGGAATGAATGGGATAAAATTTGTATCATCTCTGAGTAGGTTGAGAAGTCATGGTGAAACCCAAGGCTATGTGTATCTTTAAAGTAGGCAAATGCAACAGCAGGCTTCCTCCTTAGGCAGCGGAGCGTCTGCACAACACTTTCAGAGCTTAGAGAATGGTGTCGTTTCCGGATAGGTTCATTATCAGGATCACAATTCAGCTTTTCATCACCGCTCGAGTCCTCTAACTGAACTGAAGAGGCGGATACAGAGAACTGGCCAGAAGAAACTTCCCAGGAGCTGTGCCTGAACCATTCAGCAGTGCATTTGGGCCGGTGCCACAGGAGCATTGAAGATATGAATCTTTCAGCTCTTCCTATCATGAACCATGATTGATAAAAGAAATATTCCTGCATCGAAAAAGAAATAGACAAATCTATCAAAAACTTTTAGATGGTTCCCATTACTCAACAGGCAAACATAACATTTTAACTTCAATGCTGATTGCAGATAATTGCTAAACCCAAGAGATGATTGGAAAAGAGACAATTTCTTGTGAATTTCTGTATCTCTATACAATAATGCTACAGTAAATCTGCTAAAACAGTTTAAACCACCAATCACAGGTAAGTATGCAAGCGGGACGACCTGTGCCACTCTGGCTGCAGTTCTTTCATGCGGGTCTTGCAGCACCCACCAGCTACAAATGTCCGCTAGGATTGCCAGTTGAACCTGCCAAGCCCAGCAGAGCCCACAAGCAGTCATCACTCATCAACCACAAGACAAATAGAAGGGAATTTCAAAACAACAACCACATTTGGACAAGCCAAATCACACTCCAAACTGGTAAGCTCTTGCTGACAGGTTTGACAAGTCAGTAAAATCATTCCTTTTTATCAGAACTGGAATCGGATAAACTTTACAAGGGGAATCGTATCACGGTTCCAACTGCAAATTCGTGCAAGAGCTCCTGCTCACAGGTTTGCCAAGTCAGAAATTCATTCTTTCTATCAGAACTGGAATCGAATAAACTCAAGTTCAAATTACAAGGAGAATCAAATCGCTGTTTCAACCGCAAACTGGCACATCTAGCAGGCAAACAAATTTAATCCTACAACCATTCCGGCAAGGTAGTGTAGGGAACTAGGGATCGTTATCTTACCAAAGAAGAAGAAATCAGCCCTCGACGAATTGATGAGCACTGCACGCCGGTGACGACGATGAGGTGTGCGGCCGCACTTCCAGAGTGCTGCGGCGGTGATGCAGGCAAGAGGTATTCGGCGCCTCGATTCCTCGCAGCCACAGCAAAGAAGAACCTCCCCGAGAACAGAACGAGCCGTCCAACTCCCAAGTGTGCTAGGACTACGTACTAGCGAAAGGAAGGAAGGAGGCAATCGTCTAGACCGAGGCTGGAGCGGCGCTGTGGCGTCGGTGGCGGACAGGCGGAGAGGACCAACGGGCGGGAGTGAAGGGCCGGCGGCGCTACGCTCGGCCGTGTGCGTGATGTCCGCGCCCTGGGGGCCGCGGGGGGACATGGGCATGGCCGGCCCACCTTTTTTTGGGCTTTGCGGGGGCGAGCTGATGCTGCTGGTCCACTTCAAAGCCCAAAGGAAAAGGAGCTCTCTCTCTTCAGCGGCCCATCGGACCACGCATAGGAAGGCTTGTCTGCTGGTGGATTTCGTGATGCATTTGCTGCCGGGAATTAAGAAATGACCTCGCGATCCACGCGTGCATTTGAGTATATATATAGTCGAAAATAGAAAAGAAAAAAAAAGGCTTGATTGATTCTTGCCGGCCACTACACCAGGCTGGCGCTCAATAATGGAACCGGGTTTGTCTTCGACCACCGCTCTTTTCCCGTCCAACAACACCACTAAGCTCTCCAACCCTCTCTTCCTGCCTGCCATGGCTCAAGCTCAGACTGAGACCAACCATGGCGGCCCAGAGGAGGGTGAGAGCCTCACATCCAGGCTTCCGACCAGAGAAGGATGGTGGAAACCGTTCGTCTTCTTCCAAGGCTTCTGGCTCACGCCCGAAGTGGCCAGGAGCACCGTGCTCGTGCAAGCCCAGTTCCGGCCACGCGCCGACGACATCATCCTCGCCACATACCCAAAGTGCGGCACCACCTGGCTCAAGGCCCTCGCGTTCACAGTTGCCAACCGCTCCCGGCACCTTGTCGCTAGCCATGGCCACCCCGTGCTCACCAGCCATCCTCAGGATCTCGTACCATTCCTGGAGGTGCCTCACCGGGAGCTCCACCCTATCGATGAGCTTGAGGCGCTCCCGTCCCCGAGACTCCTCAGCACGCACCTCCCGTGCACATTGCTACCCTCAGGCGCATCAACCCTTGGTTGCCGGATCGTGTACCTGTGCCGGGAGCCCAAGGACGTCCTTGTGTCCACGTGGCACTTCATGAACAAGGTGCGCAAGGATTTCCACATAGATTTGGGTAAGGCTTTCGAGTTCTTTTGCGAAGGGGTCTCTCTCGGTGGGCCTTTCTGGGAGCATTTCCTTGGGTATTGGAAGTGGAGCATGGAAGAGCCGGGAAGAGTTCTTTTCTTGAAGTACGATGAGATGATGGCTAACCCTGCTGAGCATGTGAAGATGCTCGCTGAGTTTCTTGGTGTTCCATTCACTGAGGAGGAGGAGAGTGCTGGAGTGGTGGAGGAGGTGGTGAGGCTGTGCAGCTTCGAGAACCTCAAGAGCCTGCCGGTAAACTCCACGGGAGTGTCTGATCGGGTTGGCGGGCTGCCGATGGAGAACGCTTCGTTTTTCAGGTCTGGGAAGGTTGGGGATTGGAAGAACCACTTGACGGAAGAGATGGCGAGGAAGCTGGACTGCATCGTTGAGGAGAAACTGAAAGGATCTGGGCTCTCCTTTTGACATGGTGGGAATCGTGCGTCGCCGGTGAATGCCTGCTGCATGTGCATTTGATTTTCCGAACACATATGTACCTACATTCCAGGTTGCTTTGCGTCCGAGCCCGACTACGTGTATGCTTGTGCACTTACGGTAAGAGTGTGCCTTGATTTCCTTTAATAAGATATCAACAAGAACTCCGTGTGCGTCGATTATAATTTCATAAGACAGTATTGCGTGCTTCCTTCCGTAATTGAGTGCTCGTGCAATTGCGTTGAATAGATATTTGCTGCTTACGCGCTGGGCTCGTATCCACCACATCCATCCTGAGTTATCAACAATCTGACTGGAATCACTGGATTGTACTTTTATTTGTACCACTCAAAAAAACGAACTGAATTGTACACTCTCGTGTTAGGCACTAAAATTTAGCACCTGTCACATCGGATGTTTGGATGCTAATTAGAAGTATTAAACATAAGCTAATTACAAAACTAATTGCATAGATGGAGTCTAATTTGCGAGATGAATCTATTAAGCCTAATTAGTCCATGATTTGACAATGTGATGCTACAGTAACTATTTGATAATGATGGATTAATTAGGCTTAATAGATTCGTCTCACGAATTAGCATAGGGTTCTGCAATTAGTTTTATAATTAATTTATATTTAATCCTTCTAATTAGCATCCAAACATGTGACACTGCTAAAATTTAAGCGCTCGGTATCCAGACAGAACCAGAATGCACGCGAGTATTGTGGGCTTCAGAGGCGACGGGCTGACTGAAGTAGGCCTATGGATGGGTCCACTTGATCGAGATTTCTGTTTTTCGCCGCGGCCTACCTACCGGCCCAAGCCAGGTTCCACCTAGGCCCGTCCTCTGTGTGTGGATGGATGATGCCTCGCCACGCCAATACGCCATGCCCACTTCACTTGCCGCTCAGCTTGAATGCGATCTCGTAACCACCGTATCGTCGTGACCGACATTTGCTGCCGGCAATTCGTGCACTTGGAAAAGAGCTCGTGTTCTACGCGTGCAATTCTATATAGTCACACGAAGGCTGGTGCTACTGAGCCGTCGTCTGGTAGGAGTACATATATCAGCAGCCATCGTACATCGAGATTCCATGATCAGTTATGTTTTAGCTAGCGTGCTCAGCCCGGGTTGCTCGTGCAGCAAGCACCTCGAGCTGTCTCACCGTGACCTTCACCACAACATGGAGGAACATCCCTGTTAGCAAATTTCCATTGAAAATTTTATATCCGATTAATTTTTTTTGAAAAAAATTGAATTGTTGGCCTTTCCCCTTAACAATGAAAAAAATGAATTCATGGTTCCACCCCCGGTGACATCTTGTTGGCCGCCACAAGCAATGTCTCTAGCGAGTGTAATGTCATCCTTAATGATGACCCCTCGTATACAGAGGAACGGGTTGGGCTGCCGACATCATGATTATACCATATAGAAAACATGCCCCCACGCGCTCCCCTCCTGACGACGGCAACCGCACCACCGCAGCCTAGGCTCGTCCGCAGCCCCCACTTCGAATCCAATCGCAGCCTGGCCGGCCACTCCAGCCGCCCCCACCCCATCGCCCAAGCCAATCGCAGATCCGGCCGCCCTACATAGGGCCGGCCCTGGCGGGGGGCAGGGGGGCCAGGCCCCCAAATCCTAGGGGCCCACCCCAGGTCACAGCAACATAGGCCTGAACACCTGGTTAGGATTAGGACAGGAAGAAAGGCAACGTAGGCCTGGTTAGGATTAGGACTAACGAATGCAGCGCAAATAGAAACTCCAACTCGTACATGTGGGTCGCGAAACTCGTACGCGTGCATCAGTGAGTCGTCCAGGGGGCCCGTTGAAAGTCCGAAACTCATACGCGTGCATGAGTGCGTCGTCCAAGGGGCCGCCGCCAAAACTCGACTGGTACGCTGCCGCCAAAACTCGAGTTCTCGTGCGCGTCGTCCAGGGGGCCACCGCCAAAACTCGTACGCGACGCGGCGTGCCGTCGTCTAGGGGGCCGCTGTCAAAACTCATACGCCATCGTCCAAGGATCTGCGCCGCCATCCAAGATTCTAGGTACGGTACTCGTCGTTGTATAAGTGTGCGCACACAACTCGGTCGGGCGATCGTTGTTCCTAACCAATTTGTGGTGTATGTGTGTGTATGCAGTTGACCAATCCGCGTGTTGCTTGCGGACCTTGCGGTTAGCGCCAATTAGATTATATGATCAGGTGATTCGATTGCCAATTCCCCAATTATCTATACCATTAATTATTAATTATTCTAATGTCTGAATTACTTACCGACTCTTATTTACTGTGCCTGTGACTGTCGCATCGGCTGAAAGAAGCTTCTCAAAGTTGAAGTTACTGAGGAACTATTTCAGGTCAACAATGACTCAGGAGAGGTTAAATGGTTTGGCAACATTATGTATCGAGAATAAATTGTTGGATGAGATTAACATCAACCTTATCATAAGTGACATTGCATCGAGGAATGTTAGTAGAAACTTTTAAGGTAATATGTATAAATAAGTTGATATGAATATTACTTTTAGATACATTTAAATATTTATTAGTAACATTTCATATATATTTGTATAATGTTTATATCAAAGGGTTCCAAGTTTTACTTTCATCCCGGGCCTCCCAAATCTTGAGACCGGCCCTGGCCCTACAACCATGCACAGAGCCCAAGGTCAACGCCAAGATCCAGGTGAGTGCTCCGCAGTTTCCATCGGAAGGAGGCTGGAGCCGCTCTCCCCCGGTACGCCGCACTTACGCACAGGTCCTCAGAGGATCCACCGACGAGGATTCAAGCCAGGCACGGCGACCTCGAAGGGGGAGCTCTGCCATTATTGTGTCCCCTCGGAGCAGTTACTCCCTCTCCCGTCGTAGATCTCCCAAGCCCAACCACCGCCACTCCGCCAGTCAAGTCGCGGCTGAGGTGACGGGCGCGCGGTGCAAGGCGGCCATCTTTACTCCTCACCAAGACGCCGGATGGAAGACGGTCAGGCCGCCGTTTTGGTGGAGAAAGGAGAAGCATTCAAGCCTCACGTAGAGTCCCAACGAAAGCAGAGCTGCACCGTGTCCTCCTCATCCACAACACCGCTCTCGCCCCCCAATAACAGGCAGCTCTGGGCCTGTGCGCCTTCTGCGACATCACCGACGACCGCTGCTTCATCTGCCTCGCCGCCAACCACCGCACCGCCGAGTGTCGAGACCCAGTACGCTGCTTCCACTGTCATCGCTCTAGCCACCGTGTGCGCGACTGCAGCAATAAGTACCGCACGCCAAGGGATTCCTCCTCCGCATGCCGGTGGGCAACCGTCCTCCGGATCGAGCCGATAGACCAAAACTGGCGACCCGTCAAGCTCCTCCTCCCCTACCGCCGCTGACTGCATCGACGACAATGTCAAGACTCGGCGACCCCGCGACGCGACTGGAGCAGGCGGACTGCCTCATCCAGGCCAAGGGTGACATCGACGCCGACCCGCGAGAGGGGATGCGACGGTGGTGGTAACCTGGGCGGTGCGAGGCCCTGAACCAGTGCAGCTGCAGGACATCGAGAAGGCCGTCAAGGATGACTTCAGCCTGCGCTACGGAGAGGTGACCGTCTCACGCCACTTTCCTGAAGCTTTCTTAATCAAATTCAAGCATGTGCATCATTGCACAGCGGCGCTCCAAAAAGGCAAAGCCATAGGCCCCGGCGTGGAGGTTCACTTCACCAAATGGAGGAGCCTCCGCGACGCAGAGGGGGTCGCGCTGCTGTTTCGTGTCAAACTCCACCTCGGCGGTGTGCCCATGCACGCTTGGAGAGCTGACATTGTGGAGCGCCTCATCGGCAGCCACCGCGCCTTGGAAGCAATCAACGCAAACTTGGACCGGCTGGAGGAGACCAAGACCATCAACATGTGGGCATGGACTGTGAATCCAAGCACTATCCCTAAGTGTGTCTGGCTAACCTTCACCGGCCGGGTGCGCGACGCCGGGGTGGAGTCTGTGTTGGTGTCATAGACGCCACCGGAGCACTGGTAGAGGGGAGTCAAGCACTGCATCATCATCCATCTGGAGGAGATCCAGGACTACACGCTGGCTTTGGTAAACCTCAACGACAGGACCTCCTGCACGCCAGCGATTCGCCGCCTCCCGCCATGGCACCTTGGCTGCATCGATGGGGAAACCGTGCCATGCTGGGTCGTGGAACGCACCGCTCACCAACGCTCACCACCGCATTCTAACTAGAAGCGACCTGGTCGAAACAGCAAGGCAGAAGACGATCGCCGGCGTGGAAGCAGAGATGACCGCGACCGGCGCCACGGCTACAACAACGACCACCTGGGCCGCAGCAATGTATGGCGCCGGCGCAAGGATGACGACGACGACCATGACGGTCATGACCACGGCGAGCGCTCTCGCCGCAGCCAAGACACGTGGAAGGCAGGCGGCGACACTTACCGTGAGCGCTCGCGCTCGCCCAGGCGTTCCAACTGGGCGGGAGGGAGCAGACACAACAGGCGCCACCACCTGAAAGAGAGCAACGGCCTCTGCACCAGCCCACCACATCAACTGCCTAAGCTCGGTGCCCTCCGCGACACACAGGTGATCGAGCTCCAGTTTTTGTTTGCTAACCAGACATCCACGCTCCAAGAAGCGGCCAGAAACTACCTACGCCGACAACAGGGACTGACAGCCACAGAGCTCCCACCCCTGCGCGACCTCCTCCTCGACTACATCGACAAGGCGTCGGCCCTTGCGGATAGGCTCCCCCTTCACGAGACTGAAGCCTGGTCCAAAGAGCGTCTCCCCGAGCCAAAGCAGAAGGAGCCGCCAATGGTGAAATTTGCTGACGCGTTTGCGCGCATCCTGGAATCGCTCCCACCTGAGCAACCTACCCACGATGCTGCCAAAGCGATCTCCATCCAGAAGGTTGATGGGGCTCTCCAAGATTTCCAGGTGCAAGCTGACAGACTAAGCCAGGACACGTTCCTTCTCCAGTCCTCGCTGCCCATGTCATCTCCACTGGTCCAGAGCTCCCCTTACTTGTCCTGTGTTTCTCAGATGTCACCAGTTCAAGTAGCAGAAGGCCAACCTGATGGCTCCAACACCAACGTGACCACAGCACTGATCCTGCGACAGCGAGCCGCCAGAACGATGACACACTCATCGCGACCCTCTTTACCAGGCCGGAGACACTCCTTCAGGATGAAGAACAACCCCTACAGCACCTGATCCCGCCGGCGCAGGAGGGTTCCACCAAGCGCCACCATCCATGCTGACTCTTCGACATGACAGCGGTACGTCGCAGCGCGCGGCTCTCTGCTCGTCGGCCGATGCCAACCATTCAGCGCGCGCAACATAACCTGTGTCGTAAGCTCTGCTTGCTAAATGATGATCTGCAGCCCGTCGAGGCTACCCTACAGGAGTATCTGACGATGTTTCAAGGACCGCTCCCTCAAGACGTGATCAAGGCGCTCACGGCGGCATTCAACCTTGCAGAAGCACATGCGGAAGTCCTAGATGAAGCAAGCACGCTGGTGGTAGGAGATGCCATTGACGATGTCCAGGAGGCTGTCAACGCAATGCAGGCAGAGCTCCAAGTTGCCACTTAGCTGCAACGCAACTGCGCCATCCAGAGTCTCTATTTTGTTATGTTATTAGTGTCTCCAGAACCTCGGTGCAGTTCACGACGTCACTGCAATTTCATTCAGTCCACCAGAGACTGCTTCTTCAATTGGGTTGTAACCTTTATGCCACAGCACTGTCAAGACTGCGCTACATCTACTGTATTAGCTACCCTTCAATTGTTCTCCCAATTGCACCTGCGTGTTTTCTTGATGCGGAGCCAGGATCTGCTGCTGCACGTGTATGCTTCAGCACTGTCAAAATTGCGTGTTTCTCTATTGATGAAACAGGGTGATTACTTGGGCCTATGGGCTACGCTGCTCTCAACGACGAATTGCAGCTGCCTTACCACCAGGAGAGAAGCATACAACTCTAGCAATGTCACAAACAAACATTGAAATCTTATGCTGGAACATATGGGGACTAAACATGAGAGCTAGAAGAGACACCGTCAGTGAGACAATCGCAACAACCTTGTGCCACATCGCCTGCCTCCAAGAAACTAAGCTAAGAGAAATCGACTAATTCACGGTCGCGTACTTGGGAGGGCATCGGCTCGACAACTACACGTATAAGCTAGCGGGAGGCCTCAGTGACACTCGGGAGGCATCCTCCTCCTATGGAACACCAACCACATTGAGTTGTCAGACGTGGTAATAGGACAGCACCATATCACGGCAACAGTTAAAATGAAAGAAACGTCCAATAGCTTCGTCCTAACGTTGTTTATGGCCTGACTAGAGCTAGTAGGAAAAGAGATTTCCTCGCCGAGTTGCAATCATTAAAGCTAGGGAACAGCTCCCAATGGCTAGTCCTAGGTGATTTTAATCTCATCTACAAAGCGAGCGACAAGAACAACAGTACACTTGAACCAGAACCACATGACCATGTTTAGAGACACTCTGGACGCCTGTGACCTACATGAGATTCACCTCCAAAATAGAAAGTTCACGTGGAGCAATGAGAGAAGAAACCCCACTCTTGTTAAACTAGAGTATTTGCCAATGAGCAATGGGAATAGGCATTCACCAATCATACTCTGCAGGCCCTATCCACTTCACTATCCGACCATTGCCCACTCTTGCTGTCCAACCAGTGTGGCCCGAGACGTCCAAAATCGTTCAAATTTGAAAATTTCTGGACTAAACTCCCAGGATTTAAGGAGATAGTCGCCCGAGCATGGAACGCACCAACTACACATGTTGAGCCTTTCCACAGATTATATCACAAGCTGCACGATACGGCCGTCACTCTACGGGAGTGGTCAAATAGTCTCATACCTGATGCTAAAATGCAACTTTTCATGGCCCTTGAGATTATTCTAAGACTCGACATAGCGCAAGAGCAGCATGCACTATCCGATGAAGAACACCTCCTACGCAGCCACCTAAAGACTAGAGCATTGGGTCTCGCTACCATCGAACAAGCGCGAAAGAACCAAGCGAGCAGAATGAACAACCTAAAATTGGGAGATGCAAGCAAACGTTTTTTCCACCGCCGGGTCAATTCCACGCGCCAGAAAAACTTCATGCAAAGACTAAAAGGGGGCTTAGGATGGGCATGGACACATGAGGAAAAAGCAATTGAGATCCAAAACTTCTTTAATACCGCCATGCAACGTCCACAGCCGAGACAGGCTAATTTCAATTGGAACAACCTGCGAATTAGCAACCATGACCTGTCCTCGCTAGACTCACCTTTTTTAGAGGAGGAAATCAAAAGAGCCATCGATAAGTTGCCGAGTGATAGAGCTCTAGGACCAGGTTCACTGGATGCTTCCTTAAGTCATGTTGGGAGATAATCAAGAAAGATGTAATGGTGGCGGCAAATGCTTTTTATTCACTACGTTGCAACAGCCTAGGGCTCATAAATTCAGCAAATATCATACTGTTGCCAAAGAAGGAAGGGGCTGACCCCGTCCAAGATTTCAGGCCCATTAGCCTAATTCCTTCCTTCATCAAAATCATTACTAAAGCACTGGCACTAAGGCTTCAATCGCATATGAACTCAATTGTTTCCAAATGCCAGAGTGCATTCATCAAGAACAGGAGCATACACGATAATTTTATGTCACGATAATTTTATGTTGGTGCGCAACATGGCCAGACGATATCATCGCAACAAAGTGTCGGCAATATTCCTTAAATTGGACATTGCAAAGGCGTTCGACTCTGTTAGGTGGGATTATCTCTTGACCCTCATGCAACACCTTGGTTTCCCGACGCGTTGGTGCAACTGGATCGCGGCGTTACTCGCGACATCCTCCTCCAGAGTCTTCCTAAATGGTGTACCAAATCAGCCACTCAAGCATGGTAGGGGTCTCAGACAAGCCGACCCCCTCTCGTCGCTCCTCTTTGTCATAGCAATCGACCCACTGCAGAGGCTACTTCAACTGGCAATGGATATGGGCATCTTCTTCAAGCTGCGTGGATGTGGCCCCTCTTGTAGGATATCATTGTACGCGGATGATGCGGCGCTGTTTATTGCACCTAGGAAGGAAGAGATAGATGTACTTGTTAACATCCTGAACTTGTTTGGCGAGGTGACGGGGCTCAAATCAAACTTCCAGAAATCAACTACACTGCCCATCCGTTGTCAAGGAATACAACTAACCGAAGTGCTGCAAAACCTCTCTGCAAAGATTGGCACCTTCCCTATCAAATACTTGGGTCTACCGCTCTCTACGACACGGTTAAAGGCGGTGCATTTTCAGCCATTAGTAGACAAGGAAATTGGCAAACTGAGCAGTTCGAGTGCTAGAAATATGACACCAGCTAGGAGACTGCCGCTTGTCAAGTCAGTGTTAACCACCCAACCCATTTATCTTCTCACAGCTCTAAATGCACCGAAGGAGATCATGAAGATTATTGATGTTAAGAGGAAGAAATTCCTTTAGGCTAGCAGTGAAAACTTAACCGGTGGAAAATGCAAAATCAACTGGATTCGAATGGCCAGACACAATAAAGGAGGTGGACTAGGAGTGCTACGCATGGTGAAATTTTCCATGGCTCTACGTTTACGCTGGCTATGGCAACAATGGACAAATGAGGGTACACCTTGGGATGACGGCGACGTCCGCTGCACACAAGTTGACCGTAAGCTCTTCGTGGCAGCCACAGCTTTAACAATTGGTGACGGCAACAAAATATCCTTCTGGGACAATGGATGGATAGACGGCCAAAGGCCAAGAGACATGGCGCCGAACCTTTTTGCCATATCAAGAAGAAAAAATAGAACACTGCGCGATGCTCTCACCGATGATGCTTGGATCCCTGACTTATACCTCCTTCACCATGGTCTCTCCGTAACACACTTCATAACACACTTCATAGAGTACCACAGGCTATGGATGGTAGTGAGCCAGGTACAACTCACGCCGGGAGTCCAGGACACCATACTGTGGAAGTTGACGGTAGATGGGCGGTACAACACACAATCAGCATACCGAGCACAGTTCTTTAGATCCACGACAACTAATTTCAAGGCACTCATTTGGAAACAGTGGGCACCATCAAAGTGCAAGTTCTTCAGCTGGCTGGCCATTCAAGATATAATCTAGATGGCGGATCGACTGATGCACTGGGGATGGTCGAGTAGTCCACGTCGCATTCTCCGTGACGTGGCTCAGGAGACTGGAATTCACCTGTTCACTCAATGTAGTTTCACGAGGACTATTTGGTCGCGGGTGAGTGTATGGACAAAGTGCGACACCTTGGACCCAAACTGTTGGATTTCGCATGACACGCTCCACGACTGGTGGTCAACTTTAGCGGGCGGGCAAGTCGTCGATGCGAAAGGCTTGAGAACACTGATCATCCTCGTGTTGTGGGAGATATGGAAGAAGCGCAATGCACGGATTTTCCAATGCCAGGAACAATCACTTAACTGATTAGTGGACAAGATAAAAGAGGAGGCAAATACATGGGTCGCAGCAAGGAGCTAAACACCTAGGGCAGTTAATAGAGGTCGTGAGGCGTGCTTAATTGTTCGTTGTGTCGCCCCGTTTCCGTTCCCCTGGGTCCTAGCCGGGGATGTGAGTGTACGTAACTTCATTTTATTTTGCCCACCAGGCTTTCCTCTTATTAATATAGCAGCAGCTCTCCTGCTGGCTCTCTTCCAAAAAAATGATTGTACCATGATGACACCTACAAAACACAATGCACAACAACTCCCGCCACACATCATGATTTTGCATTTGGAAAATCCAAATCATAACAAAAAAATGATTTTACATTTGGTTAGAGTACATGAGTAAGCATCCAACGGATTTGGGTTCAACTTTCCCTAGTGATTTCGGTAAGTATAGAGGAATGGAACATGTGTTTTTAACTTATACCACACAACTTCCATATATAATAGTTCTAAAAGGTTTGTAGACATTTTATAATTTTTACTGGAGATAGAACTTGACTTATTTTTAAATATGAAAAATGACAAATTAAAATATTTTGCGAACTACCCGTGGATGTTCTAAACTGTTTCACTACTACAAAACACAGATATTGCAACACACTCCTGGAGTGTAACATATTCATGAATGTGTTACAAAGAAGTTTCATAGTAACACAAGGCTAAGTGTTATAAATGAGGACAGTAACACATACCGCTTGTTTTGAAAAAACGTGTTACAGACAACAACAATTATAGTAACACAAAATTGATGTTACAGTGAAAATGTTACAAAAGGTAGTATGTTAGTATGTTGTAACACATAATCAGAACACATGAAATGTGTTACAAATACATATTCTATAGTAACACAAAATAATATTACAGCTAAAGTGTTACAAAAGAAATATATAATGTCGATGTTTCATCCATATATAAAGGTCTGTTACCATTTCCTATTATCACACGGGTAAATACATAGAAGAACCTTTTTACTCAATAATGAAAGATTAAGCAATAGAGTAAAAATATTACATACTCTCAATTAGATAATATAGGGTGTGGGGATAAAATCTATCACCAATAAATTGGTCATTATCAGTGGATATTGATGAGATATGTGATATTTGAAAAAAAAACTAGACATATAATTAATCTTGAGGAACTAGTGCAATAGTGCACCTAAATAGTCTTAGGGGGTGTTTGGCAGCACTCCACTCTAAGAAAATTAGCTCCACTCCATCGACTCAAATAAACTCGCAGCCAAACACGTCTAGCTCCACCAACTCCAGCTCCAGAAAAAAGGTGAAGCAGGGGTCAGATCCACATTTTTTGGAGTACCTCAAGGGCTGCTCCAAAAACTCCATTTTCAGATCTCCTCATGAAGTTGGTGGGTATTACCCATCGTTGCCACTCGTTCATACCGGTTCGATTGAGAAAAGAAAAATCCTATCGTCCTGGATCTTGCCTCCGAGGTGGCGGATGGGGAGGAAGGGGAGCGGGAGGAGGACGTGACTACGGTGGAGGTGGCGGCCCGGGCGTTCTCGGAGGACGAGCGCCGTCGCCGCGCCCCGCTTCCCGAGGGCGGCGCGGCGCGGATCGTGGACGCGATGCGCGGCGTCGAGTTTCCCGGCACGCCGCAGGCGTGGGCGGGCAGCGTCCCCGAGGACCAGTGGGTCGACCGCATCTGCTCCCTCCGCGCCGGCCACCCCAACTAATCTGAGCCAGCACAGAAGGGGCTTCTTTGGCTTCTGAGTTGATACAACACCATACAAAATTTATGCGAACTTTCGATCTGGTTTGCGTTTCGCGCGGACCATTTATCTCTTACTTTGCTTCTACTAGCTATGTTGCTGTTGTATTGTAATCGTGACTGGAGCGCAAATCTTTGGCGATAAGATTTGTGGTTAGTTGGAACTGCGATCTTGGTGAGGCCTTTACAGTTGAGAGTTTAGACCACTTGTATGCAAGTTTAGACAGTGTCTCTTTCTTACTGCTGATTAGAATTCGAATGCAAATCATTGAAGTTAACATTTGGGTGTTGCTCCTGATCTTTGAACTGATTGATTTTTTCCCCCTGAAAGATCCTATAGTATAAAGTGATTCTGATCTTGTTTCTTCTGAGCGTGCTTGTGCTTCGGTAGCTGACAGACGCGCGGCTACAGCATGTTCACTTGTTCGGACAAGCAGTTGTTTCGTACTTACTTCTAAGATGGATGCGAATCTTGCTTGCTAATTTTACTGCCGAGAACTCTCCAGGATGCTTAAAACACAACCAGCCATCCACCATGAGCAAAATAGAATATTCCCACCAAATCCTCATATTTCTGAAGCTAGAGGACTACAATCTGCCAAACACATACAACAGCTTCATATTTTTCTGGAGTTGGTGGTGTGGAGCTGGTTTTTGTAAGGTGGAGTGCTGTCAAATACTCCCTTACTGGTTAGAAAGGTTAGTTCCGTTCTTGCTTTGTCGCCATTTAATTTTTTTCCTTTGGAATTAGTAATTGATGACTAGGATTGGTAATTAAATTGACCGCGGATTGCTTGCCGGTTTCCTTTTGATATAGAGGCGGTCAGGCTGGACACTGATCTTGATCAGATTCGCTGCTCGCAGAATAGAATTTTTTTTTGAGTAATGCTCGCAGAATAGAATTAGTAAAGCTATCACACACATGCAGCACGAGACAGTATACGATGCTAGCTGAATGCTGCAGCGCTGCAATAATGCCGAATCCTTTATCGCCTCAATGGTTCCGGTCGACTGGCCAAGGACCGGTCGATTGAAGAAAGGAAGGCAAAGTAAAAGTGCGAGATTACAATATTATCCATTCCAAAGGTCCACAACCTGGTCAAACAGAAAGCGCTTAGGCTCGGGCGCTCCTCCGCGCCGTCCGCGAAGGGAGATCGCGATTTGCCATACTCCCCACACCCTCGCCCCCGCCGTTGCACCTCTCGCCGCTCGGTGCCGCCGCCCTGCCCTCCTGCCGTCCCTTGCCTGCAGCAGGATCCTCGGCAAAGTCCCAGCTCCTGGCCTCCTGCACTGGCAGGACAACTACTAGAACTGGGCCAACAACTACGTGAGTACCCTTCTCATCTCACAACTCTTTTTTTTTTTGCACGTTGCTTTGTTCTTGTTTAATACCTACAAAGCTACGATTCGCAGTTCGGGAGTGCTCATATTCGATTATCTTGTTGTTGCAATTGGGATTTGTTGATCACCGGGTGCCCCTTGATAGGGCATGCCTATATAAAAAAATTAACGGCCACGACTGTGTCGTACAACGAATAGTCGTACAAGATAAGAACACAAGGCGTGAAGATGAATAACCCTGTGCACGCATATAGAAATAAAGAATAAAATATGAGAATATGGTGAATGAATCCCACTGCCACCGACAAGATTATATTGTTGAATATTATTCTTTAAATCCACAGAGAAGTCATATTTTGAGTGCAACTGCAAGTCATCAGTCAAAACCTTTGATAAAAAAATTCTTCTGATACATTCATTTCGAATACATGAAAATGATGCGAGTATCTTTGTCTCAAAAAGTATCTTACTGTAGTAAAGTATTGGTACATTTCACAAATATATATTGCAACAAAAATAGTAATGAATTTATATTTTATTTATGGGAATCAAAGTTATATCGTGGGAAGCATGGTAATGTGCAAAACAACACCTATTTCATATTAGAGAGATTATCCAGTTTGCATAATTATGACGTGATGGGAAAATTATTTTTTTATGAATGGAATTCTTAGTGCCATGGAAGCAACGAAACTGATGACCATAAAGACTGGTAAAGATCTAAATGGTGAGTAAACTGTTGGTAGCCTGGTAAACTTTGGTTATTTCAGTCATCAATTCAGATTTAATTTTTCAGGTATTTAGCGAATCTCGAGATTGAGAAGTTCAAGCAGTGAGTGGAAAGAGAGAAAGACCAGCCAAAAAGTGATAAGTAGCTTGGGTTTCACTACTTTCTTTTATGCCTGGTTAGTGTTTATTGTTTTGCTGCATATGCATTGTTGTAACAAGCTATTAATTTTCGTCTAACTTGTGGATGTCGTAGCACAAGAATCCAGCTTGCCTTGTCTCAGTTTGACTGCTGTGAAACAACGTTAGCAACCTTTCAGTGAAACAACATTAACATAGCAACTTTTCAGTCAAACAACAATAACTGCTGTGAAAACTAGTTTGCCGGTTAGGATAGTAATCATTTACTTGAAATATTGAACCCTCCTTGATAAAGTTTATTTGTTTACTTTTTAGTATATTGCCAATACGTGCGCAAACAAAATTTCTCATTATTTCAGATTATCATATAGAGTTCATATTCAATATTTCTCAGTATTTATGTATGTTATAGCTAGCTTTTTGAAATTTTAGTAACACAAGTTGGTGTTACAACATCCATGTTCTGTAGTAGTGTTTGCATGACTATATCATGAACTTTTTCAAAAAGCATATGTATTATTTTAGGATTTAATCAATCATGCAAAAGTTTGCCGATAGTCGGTACCAATCACTAGTAGAGAATTGGTCTTTAGTCCCGGTTGGTAGGGTGCAAATCTCCCGAAAATCCATCCGGGATAAACCAACCGGGACAAAAGGGGGGTCTGCGTGGGATTCGAACCCACAACCCACAACCTCCAACCTCGCGCATAGCTTCCTTGCCATCCCACCTACACACCACATCTGACTACATAGGGAATGCTATCCTTTTGTATTAACTCGTGGGGACCCTTTTATCCCGGTTGGAAACACCAACCGGGATAAAAGGGTTTGAGGGATTTACTCCTGTTTCAGTCACCTTGTTTCCAACCGGGATAAAAGGGGGGTCTTTTATCCCGGTTGGTGTTTCAAACCGGGATAAAAGGCCTCTCAGGGTCTTTTTTTCCCACTAGCCTTTGCAACCGGGATAAAAGATCCTGGTTGGTGTGCCCCCCACCAGTGACCGAGCTTTAGTCCCGGTTGGTGAACTTTTGTCCCGGACCAACTTTAAACCGGGACAAAAGGGGGCGCATCGAAAGCTAATTCTCTACTAGTGAATCATTCATGCACCAGCACTAGCATTCATGCAAAAGTTTTTTGTTCGGCGCACAAACTTTTGCATTTATGCATGATTGATGTGCTCCTAGTGATAATCGGTACCACAATCATTCATGCATGATTGATGCCGGAATCAGTCCTGGTGCTTGTAATAATGAAATTGGATTAGTTGGCCTATCTTCTACTACTATATCAATGTCCTATATATAATCACTTGGAGCTAAGCTCTCCGAGACTCCCACCGTCCCCCTCTTCATGCCATGGCTCAAGCCAAAATTGAGACCAGCCATGGCGGCCTAGAGGAGGGAGAGAGCCTCACATCCAGGCTTCCGACCAGAGAAGGATGGTGGAAACCATCCTTCCTCTTCCAAGGCTTCTGGCTCACGCCCGAAGTGATCAGGAGCACCGTGCTCATGCAAGCCCAGTTCCGGCCACGCGCCGACGACATCTTCCTCGCCACATACCCAAAGTGCGGCACCACCTGGCTGAAGGCCCTCGCGTTCACACTTGCCAACCGCTCCCAGCGCCCGGTCGCTAGCCATGCCCACCCCGTGCTCACCAGCAACCCTCAGGATCTCGTGCCATTCCTGGAGCTCCGCCCTATCGAAGAGCTTGAGGCGCTCCCGTCCCCGAGACTCCTTAGCACGCACCTCCCGTGCACATCGCTACCCTCAGGCGCATCAACCCTTGGTTGCCGGATCGTGTACCTGTGCCGGGAGCCCAAGGACGTCCTTGTGTCCTCGTGGCACTTCACGAACAAGGTGAACAAGGATTTCCACATAGATTTGGGTAAGGCTTTCGAGTTCTTTTGCGAAGGGGTCTCTATCGGTGGGCCTTTCTGGGAGCATTGCCTTGGGTATTGGAAGCAAAGCATGGAAGAGCCGGGAAGAGTTCTTTTCTTGAAGTACGATGAGATGATGGCTAACCCTGCTGAGCATGTGAAGATGCTCGCTGAGTTTCTTGGTGTTCCATTCACTGAGAAGGAGGAGAGTGCTGGAGTGGTGGAGGAGGTGGTGAGGCTGTGCAGCTTCGAGAACCTCAAGAGCCTGCCGGTAAACTCCACGGGAGTGTCTGATCGGATTGGCGGGCTGCCGATGGAGAACGCTTCGTTTTTCAGGTCTGGGAAGGTTGGGGATTGGAAGAACCACTTGACGGAAGAGATGGCGAGGAAGCTGGACTGCATCGTTGAGGAGAAACTGAAAGGATCTGGGCTCTCCTTTTGACATGGTGTATGTGTAGTCATTATGCTTCGACGGTGGTGACTGCTCCATGGGCATTTGAAATGTTAGGAGTTGTGGGGGAAGAAAATAATAACTCCGTGCAACTCCCACTTTCCAAACACATGCACTACCACACTCCTGGTTCCTTTTGTGTCCGTGTGTATGCTCGTGCACTTGTGCTGTCGGGTGTATTTCTTGATGCTTTGTGATTCCTTTGAGATATCAGCGACAACTATCTGCATGCTGATTAATTTTCATCTACAAGTTTCTCCGTCTGGATCACCTGCCGGGCCAGAATGCACGCGAGTATTGTGGGTTTAGAAGCGACGGGCCGACTGCATTAGGCCTTTCTGTGCAATGGGCCCATGGCGCTAGAACATACAAATTTAGCTGTAGAATCTGTATCTATACCTAACGTTAAAGTGCGGTAGTTTCTTCCAACTGTTAGACCTTAACTCTTTACAAATCAACCCGCAACCCTGAGTTAAACAGTCCATCCTTCCTTCCGACCATCAGGTAGTTTTGCAAAAAAATCAACTCTTTATTAATCAACCCGCTACCCTAAGTTAAACGGTCCGTCCTTTTTTTTCCTTGCTCACGCTACTGCCCAGCGTCCTTCCTCCCTCAATCTCTCCGTCCGTGGCTCTCCCCAATCCACCGCGTTCCTGCAGTGGGGCGCTGTCGGACCGGGGCCTCTGCCGGCCATCTGCACGAGGTCCGAGCCACGTCCAGGTTGTTGGCGTTCTTGTTGGCGTGGGCTACTGCTCATCTTGCATGGGGCTGAAGCCGGAGCTGCACCTTAAGGCCTCTCGTGCTCCGCCTCTCTACGCTACCTCCACACGCGCTACAGCTCTAGATTAACAAAGAGTCGAGGACTACCCGTCATTGTCCTATGTTCGCACGAGGTAGGATACGCCGTTGCCATGCTGGAGGTTGATATTGGGCTCTCTCACAGGACGGCCGCATCGACGCGTGCTTGCCGTGTGTGCACGTCAATCTGCCGTAGCACCCGCACGAGTGAAATTGGAGTAGCAACAGCTTGCTTGCTTGTGGATTGGAGTGCTACGTGCTGCAAGTTGGACTGAGTGGAGTGACGGCGAGGCAATGGACGATGGCGTTGAGCTCGCCGTAGAGGGCGTGGCTGCCCACGCGCATCCTCGTCGGCCAAGCCACTGTTGGGGGACGAGGGCAACGAGGCTGCAACGTGCCATCAAGGAGGAGCTCCGACCGTGCCAATAGTGATGTAGATGAGCACCATGAATTGTGCCTGCGGCGACAATGTGCTGGTGTGCATGCTCGCTGGAGCCTAGAGTCGGTGGCTCGGCAGTGGATAGAGGGAAGCTCAAGGAGGTGGCGGCGGACAAAGCTCAAGAAGACAACGGACCGAGGTGGGGTCGAGGGGAGGAGGGGGGCAGCAAGTGGTGCCCGGCAACGCACTCGGAAGACGCTGCGAAGACGCTAAAGAGGCTCCTTGACTTGAGGCCTGAGCTAGGGTGTTTGTGTGGATCGCCGTAGCAGAGCTGGGAAGGAGTATAGATGAGACAGAAATGGGTGAGTGGATTAAGTGGCTCCGTCCACGGTGACCGAGCGGATAAGCCTAAGTGGACACGTCGGCGACTCAACACAACGTGTCCTTTGTTTCTCCATGCGTCACCGATGGGCCTGCCAACGGTGTCGAGTTGTGGCATTGTTGCAAGCCAACTATAGCAGTCCGTCTGTCCAGTGTAAGTTTCACGCAAGGCATGCTCGACACTGCACATGGGTCACACATGGTCCTCACATGCATCAGTAGAAGTTCGTTTCCGCAGAGTTGACTAGATACGCTCAAGAGCAAAGGTTGTTTGATTCATTTTCTTCTGAAAGAGACTAATTTGGTACATTTTATTTGCTCAGTTTATAAAACATCACGATTCATAAAGAGCTATGGTAGACTTGAGAGAGGGAGAGAGAGAGAGAGAGAGGTGGCTGGTACAATGCATGTCGCATAAAATCGGTGAAGAACTTCTAAATGAAATTAAAAACGTATCAATACGCAAACTACCTTATGTGTTGGTTCGACACAATCACACGGTAAAGACTAAGGTTGGGAGGTGTGATTCTTATAATATGTCTTTATGCTTTTCAAGCGGGTAGAAAGGATTAAATAAAATATATAAAAGTGTAAAATATAGGATAATAAATTATTGGAGTCGGAACCAAATTTAAGATTTTTAAGGAAAGTAATGTTATTTATTTAGTTCTAACCGTGATCCATGGCAACGCACGGGTATTGTGCTAGTATATATAACTTCTGAAAGTTTATTTTTTATTGAACTTCCATTATTTAATATTAATCTCATCATTAGATGCTCTTTGTCTTCATCAGCCCTAGCATGCTGGAGCCGCCGCCACCTCCTCTGCTCGGTTGCTACTTGCGGGCACCGGCCTCGCTCGCGGTGGCCCCGCGCCTACCCAATGCTATTCCAGCCAACGCTGCTGGCTTGTCCGCCTGCCACCGCGCCATTCTCACGGGTGCTGCCGCAATCCCCTATGTGTCACCCCGCCTGCCTGCCCTACCGTCGTGCACGTCCCCCGCGTGCACCGCCACCCACGCACATGCAGGGCCGGCTAAGGGCTTTGGGTAAGCAAGAAGATGGGATATCAAAACTAGAGTATATAGTACGAATAATAAAAATTATGTATAGCTCATAAAATATAACAATAGTGTAATAGAAAAAATTAAAAATAATAACCATTATGATTACCTCAAATAAAAATATAGTGCTTCAGTGCTTTGTAAAAAACCGTCTTCGGGCATTCCTCAAATAAAAATATTCAAGAACAGTATCAGGATTAATGTCGTCCAAAACATTCTTCTTAATGCTGCACATAGCCAAGCCATTCAATCTTTCTTGTAACATAGTTGATCTCAAATAATTTTTTCAATAGTTTCAATTTGGAGAAACTTCTTTCGGCTGATGCTACTGTCACTGGAATAGTTAAGAGAACCCAATATGCAATGGAGACATTAGTGCAGCTTTAACAAACTGAAGAATCTCATGTGCTGACATCAATTCTTCTGGCAAAGATACTTGCAACACTTTTAATTCAAAGAAAAAATCATCCACTCAACATCTTGTTGTCATGAGAAGATTTTGCAAAAGTAGTGCAACACTTTCGTAGATCATTATCATCCAAGGATTTCAGCCAGAGCGCGTCGATGGGTAGGCAGGGTCACGGCGGCAGGAAACGATCAAACGAAACGTCGGCTGCAGCCTACCCTCCGCTCAATGGATCATGTTACGTAGAATAGAACTGGAAGGGAGAGTTACCTACGGCATGGACTGTTTTGTGATGGACCTTCAAATGGTTACTATGCTAAATAAAAAATTATAGGTACTAATTACCTGTATGGTCTCGGCGCCAGCTCCATGAGCCCCAGCGGTTGCACCCCCCCCCTCGGGCCTGCGCACATGCTAACACCCTATGCACCGCTGGCTAGCTAATGTGGTTCAAGGATATGAAAAAATATATTTTTGAAATGTTGATTTTTATTTGGAAAAATATTGAATGACAAAATGTTGAAATAGGCAGTGAAAAAAAATTAAATTTAGTAGTTTTCACAAAGTATTGATCTATATTTAGAAAATGTTGAATCTATTACTTTTTGATTGGTCTAAATTTTAGAAAATGTTGAACCTATTTTGTTGGAATATCGATGCAAACTTTTAATTGGATCTAATGATTAAAGTCATGAAGCTTAACCACCTTTCACAAATTATATAGGAGCCTCCACTTTAGCTACTTATAAAGAAAAAAAGAATAAAAATGGTTGTTTCGAAGAAGAAAAAGAAGAGAGAAAAACATTGCTAGAACCTCAAAAAGGAGAAAAGGTATTATTAGCACAGTGAAAGAGAAGTGGCTGGGCAACTCGCTCCTGGGCCTTCGTTGCCAAGGAACCAAATTAGAAATCTAAGGAAGATAGGGGATAAAAAAATCAACGAGGCATGAAAGAGTAGTAAGAATGGAAACAAAACATAAGCTAACATTTTCGTCCACACGAACGACTGCATCCCTAGCTCAATCCTCCTTTCTTCCGTCCTGATCATCTTGCCATCGTGGAGGTCGGCTCTGGTTTAGTTCACCCCTAACTCCCAACTTTAGCACTATAAAAAAGAAGATTCTCCATCACATCAAACTTGCGGTACATGCATGGAGTACTAAATGTAGATGAAATTAAAAACTAATTGCACAGTTTTGTTGTACTTTGCGAGACGAATCTTTTGAGCCTAATTAGTCAATGTTTGGACAATAATTCACAAATACAAACGAAACGCTACAGTGTGCTACAGTACCAGCACAGTAATTTTGTCACTCCCAATTTTAGCAACTAAAAAAGCCTCGCTCTGTTTTGCACGGCGACATGACATCGGTCATCGGCAGATCGACGTGTCAACAAACAGCTCGAGTATTGTGAGCTTTAGAAGCGACGCGAGTACTGTGGCTTTGAAGCGACGGGCCGACTGCAGTAGGCCTTTCTGTGCAATGGACCCATGGCGCCAGCCCATACAAATCTAGTTGCTTATAAAGGGGAAAAAGGAATAAAATAATTGTTTCGAAAAAGGGAATGACTACGTAACATTCGGCTGTTTTTCTTTTTGTTGTGTAAATCCATTTCTTTCACCATCCCGAACGTGCCACGTGACAATGATTAGGGGCCAGGAAACGATTGATGCGGATAGGAAAAAAAGTCAAAATATGATGTGAGCGTCATAAGAAAAAATCGATTGAAACAAGAAGATGCAACAATAAAAAAAAACCAGAAGACAACTTGTACAAGTGCAAACCAGCTAAGTGCACTAATTTGTGTAAAAAAAATAGAAAAGAAGAATTTTCTTTTATGAATCACAGCACGACACATGTGCTCCACGTACACATACGCAGATTCACCGTATAAATACACACATACAAATCCTATCTCTAAGAGCAAATCTGAAAAACACTAACCGATATATCTCGATATTGATAAAATCACCGTAGTTATCTTACTCTCCACAAACATATGGTCTAGCTAGGACTTGAATCCGGATGGGTAACTTCCACCGAGTAAACTGCCAATCAACCAGCAGAATCAAGCCATGTATCATTTGCTAGTTGATAAAAATTGAGTGAGAGAAAATCAATAAATTTTCTAATGAAGACCACAAGAAAATGTGACAGAAAAAATAGAACGACATCAACCAAATCTCTGTTCGCTTCAGCTTATCAGCCAGCTTATCAGCCACCGAACAGTATTTTTCTCTCATAACAAATCAGCCGTTTCAGCTTTTCAACCGGCTTATAAGTCCAACCGAACATGCCGTTAAGACAACAGACATGGTAAACAAAAAGGACGGCCACCTAAGGTTTGGCCGGTCTTGCCACTGCATTTCACACACAATTAAATTGAAAGACCATTCATACATACAGTTAAATAGAAAAAATCAAACATACATTGAACATAAAAAATATAAATTCTTTAACTATTTGTCTGGATTAAAGATATTTACACAAAATAAAAAAATAAATATTTTGCCCGTCAAGGAAACATGGATGTCGTCATGAAATTTCGCCTGTTAACACCGTCTTGGTGAACAACAATGTTGTAAGAGAAGAGAGAAATGGCACAAGAAAATACATACGTGCTGGGCCCGGAAGACAATGCACAGATCAACAAAAAAACAAGAAAAAAAATAAAACATAACAAATACATGAAAAATTAAAACATAACAGATACAAGAAAATTTGAGCTTCATGGATCCGTCTAAAAAGTAGGCGCACATAAAATTTCTGCCTCCTTTTATCGATCCAGATCAAACTAATCCGTTGATCTTGAACAGCCACCGGATAGTATCTAACTCGTCATCCACGCGCTAACGGCCGTATCCACTGCACTGCAACAAGCCAACAATCGTATTCACGCCGAATTTTTTTAAAATTTTGACCCATTTTAATCTAAAATTTTATAACTAACCCTCCTAATCTATATTTCCAAGAAGTAGCCTTTTTTATCACGCCAAGCTCTATGGCGCGACTAATGCTTGAGTCATGCTACATGTAATAGCGCGATTAAAATACCACGCTAGTGTAAACACAAAATTGATTTCCACGTGGCGCGGATGATTTCCACGTGGCGTGGACATGTCCAAGTAATGTGATGCTAGTCACGTCAAGCAGCTCGGCGTGACTCACAAGAAGTCACGACATGCATTCCAGCATGACAAGCAACAACAGCCAGGTTGCTGGCTTATTCAAGTGCACAAAATTTCAGTTCATTTAGCCGTATTCGGTTCTCTCTTTTAACTAGCTAATGACCTTTTAAATTCTTCAAACTTGGCAAGTATAATATATATAGTGTACATGTTCCATTTTACGTGTTTTCACTCTAAAACATGGTGTAGAAAATGAAAAATCTAGTTTCAAAATAGGCTAAGTGTTATTGATTGTCATGAACTCCAATTCTGACTAAAATTGGTTGGGAAGGAGTTTACCGATACTAAAGATTTTAAGCATGAGCTTACTTCGTGAAAACAAAAGAAGACAAGAAATAAGATTGGCACATACCCTCCGATTAAGCTGCGTTGGTTGTTGTCATCCATATACAATATGGAGCTAGCGTAGATATAATGTAGGTGGAACATATGAGTTATTGGTGATTTTATTTTGCGGATGGGACATATGAGTTATTGGTGGTTTTATTTTGCAGAGACCCCATGACGATAGCGTCATCGTCATGTCATAGTAAATTGTTGCTTTGATATTATTTCGAGTTAATGTTTTTATAGCTGGTGATTCAGAGAAACTAACACGTGTAATTATGAAGATTTCCATAAGGGGTCTTAATATCTTAGTGCCCATGCAAGAATTTAACCTACATCCATAAATAATGGAGGTGGGACCCGCATGTCATTGTGATGGGTACCTGTGCCACGGGTACCCCCAGGGAGCGACTCCTAATGGCCCACTCTCCGACCTCAGGGATGGATGGGCCACGTGGCACCCCTCCGACCTCCCTCAATGGACCTCCCTCCGACGCCTCACCCAAAGGACCGATCCCACGTGGCCTCGAGGAGGGGAGCCATCATGACCAGTATGACGCGTTGGGAGCGTGACCCTGGTGCACCTACCCACCGACACGTCCACATCAAGGGTTGGGCGGTACAGTCTCGCCCGCCCCAACACCAGCCCAAATCTAGGAAGCGGGCCACAGGGGGTCCTGGTATGAACACCGGCCAGAGAAGGCTATCCGACCTCTTGGCAGGAGGTCGGGAAGCGCAGCCCCAACTGCATGGGGCGGTCGTTGACTAAGCGGTAGCATGCCAACTCTCGTGCGTGAAGGGGCGCACGTCGCACACCCTTCCCCCGCGACAGGGGTTGACGGACGGGACAGCCGCCACGGACACACACACAACACAACCATGCACACTTACGAGCACCCTGTTGTAAGCCTCTCACGCACTCGAGCTCAAGGAATCCAATCTGCTGCCTAAACTGTAGCCATGACTTGAGAAAGATAGCCAGAGCTTGGACGATATTTGCTTGATATACACGTATGTGCAGCATGCATCTGAACATGGGGTTGGTTAACGAGCCAGCTCGACTCAACTCGATGCGGCTTGTTGTCTAAACAAGCTAGCTCCATTCGACTCGTTAACAAAATGAGAAAAAATAAGCTAATTTGGCTTGGCTCGGTCCAGCTCAGCCACATCAATTTTGTTTCCCAGTACAAACCAGCAACAACCGTTCAAATACACGTATGATTCACACTAACAAATCACAATTCAAAAAGATCATTCATACCAACTTAATCCACTTCAACTCTTAATTACGATTCACAAGTAATAAATATGATTTCCTTCTGAGTTAAGAACACAAAATAATCCCCAAAAAGATAAAAGAAAAAACCAAACAAACACCGTGAGATGTTTACGGATAACACAAACGACATGCACAGCCGTGGAGCATGGACGGATAACTGAATCAAAGTTTCCATCCCTTGGTTTTGATCTCTACAAGTACGACTAATAACACTTAGCCTATTTAGAAATTGGATTTCCAAATTTCCGCACCATATTTTGGAGTGCAAACTCTTAAAATGGAACTTATGCACTCTATAGAATATACTTGTCGAGTTTAGCGAATTTAGAAAGTCATTAGCTAATTAAAATGGGGGAATGAAATAGGTAAAGTGATATGTCTTTTTATGCACCTAGGAGTGCAGGTAGGCAGCTAGCAGCTTAGAGCTGGTCACGCCATCTTGTTAGTCACAGTAGATGGTTTGGTGAGACTAGCTCGGCACATCAGCTTTATATTGTATTCGATTTTTGTTTATGCCATCGTGGTATATTGGTCACACTATTACATGTGGTATGACTCGATTATTAGTGGTGTCATAGAGCTTAGTCTGATCAAAAGGACTATTTCTTATAAATATAGATTGAGAGGGATTATTTATAAAATTTTAGATTAAAAGGGGTTAAAATAAAAAAAACCTCTTTCACGCCGGACTTTGAAACAAAACCATCAGCTAGCTGGCCGCCCGTTCGTGCTCGCAAAGCTAATACTACACGCGCGCGCTGGCGCGCGTCCTGGCGCGCGACGCGAGTTGCCAGGCAGCGAGAGGCCCCGTGCTGTTGCTTGGCTGCTGCCCACGTGAGGACCGCGGGGCACTGGTTTTGCTGCTGTCCCCGCACGGACCTCGGGCTGGGTGTTTTTTTTTCTTTTCATTTTTTCTATTTAATTAATTTTTTATATTTGTATTTCAAGTAATAAAATTTATGTGCATAAACTGTTTAACAATATTATTGTGAAAGTGTGGTGGACGTTATGCGCATAAGTTGTGTATATCCGGAATGTTGTGTTATAAAATTTATCATGTAAGTTGGTGTTAGGAAAAAATTATACGTATAAATTATATGTATAAGTTATAATTTTTTAAAAATAAAATTAAAAATTATCATTTAAAAATTTTACGAATTTTACGTAGAAGTTGTACGTATAAATTCATCAAAATTGTGCTAAAAATTATCTTATAAAAAATATTAGTACGAAATTATATGTTAAATTTATATATATAAGTTATCATAATAAAAAATGGAATGTTGCAGACTTTCAAAAAGAAAGTTTGGGGGAGCGGACAGGGACTGTCGGGAATTGAGGGCTGGGACCCTCCTGACGCGCGCGTTAAAATTCCCCGTTCATGCTCGCTCTTCTTTCTTCTCTCCCTTTCGGTCAGGTAGCCCAGGACTGCTAGGCTTTGTGCAGGCCCAACAGCTTGCTGGGCCAGCGTGGCAAGCAGCAGCTTGGCGTGGCCACGTGCAACAACGCATAGAAAAATTCGATTGAAAAAGCAAAACAAATATTACTCGAGTGTTGGTTAAAAATTCCGTTCGAAAAAAGAAGATGAAAAAACATTACTAGATCCTCAAAAAGAAGAAAACATTACTAGCATAGTGAAAGAGAAGTGGCTAGCCGACTCCCTTCTGGGCCTCCGTTGACAGGCAAGAACGGTATGTTTGGATGGAGGGACGGGATAGAGTCATCCTTTTTTAACGTGTTTGGTTGGTAGTCACAGGGGATGGAATGATCCCAGATAGAAAATATTCTCTGTGGATCCGAGACGAAACGATCCGCCCAAAACGGCCGGACCGATCCATCCCCATCCCGCGCCCGCGTCACGTGCACCTCACGTCTCACTGCTTTGACCCCTCCGCCTCACCCCTCACCTCCCCATCGCACCCCTTCGCACCACACACACCCGCCCGACCCTCCCGTTCCTCCTCGGCGGCGCCGCGCCACGCACCAGGCACCCGGTGGCGCCCCTCTACTCGCTGGCCGAGACTGTGCTGGCTCGATGTAGATCCGGCCGCTCATCAACCTTCGCTCCTCCTCGTCCATCCTCGCCGCACCAACAAGATATGTGCCACCCCCCAATAGAGTTTATCCGACCATCCCCGGCACAAGGCTGCTTCCCCACCACCGGCTTCTTCCTCGACGCCAGCTTCTTCCTCACCGCCGGCTTCTTCCCCACCGCCAGCTTCTTCCGCGTCATCTTTGGATCCCAAGGTATGAAATCCTAGCCATGGCTTCTGCATAATTTGTAGCATGTATTGGCATTCTAATTTCCCTGGAAACAATGTATCCTCTATATTGATGAATAGGTATGACACGGTGCCATGTATGTTTTTGTTTGATTGTATTGTAGATGGAACAGAAGATCAAGGTTTTGATTTGTGCTGAGCTCATATGTTTTTGTCAATGATGATAATAGTGATTCAATCTAGAAAAAGGGAGAGGGGTGTGAGAGAATGCATTGGTTATGGGTGGAAGGATGATACAACTTGTGTAAAAATATGGAAGGACGACACCACCTTAGGAATAGACTAGCTGCTACTAATTTTGATAGTTTCTAAATACAGTGTTGAGCTGCCTGAAGATCTGCTAAATGTTCTGACAAGCCTTCCAGGCTTTGAGGAGGCACACATATTCTACTATTATGCATACCTAGTTGCCAATCCTCACATTGGTAAGGCCTTCTATAAGCTGCCTTTCAATCACAAGTTGAACCGGGTTGCCTTCTTCATCGCCGACAAGTTTCCTAGGTGTTAAAGAATGAATGATGCATCAGGAGAACTATTGGGTGCGAGCTTTCTTTTGCTTGTACCACTAAAAGTGCACTGGGGTTTTAATTTGCTTTAAATTTGTTAGCTTTGTGGGTTGTAACCCTCTTATACATGGTATTGTGTGATTGCAATGTGCTCATTTCAGTTATGGAATGCACGGAATGCCTCCTACTTGATTAATCGGTATGGTTTATTGATGTGTTTTATGGAATGTTTATGGAGTGATCTTTTGATGAGGATGTGTTTATAGAATGTTTATTTGTCATGGTTTATTGATTTCAGTTATTGATGGGGTTTGATCGGTATGGTACAGTGCATGCTTGTTGCTTGCTGGTGTTCCTTGTGATCTTTCAAAGGAGGTAACTTTACCAACTGAACACAATGAGTGATCATATCTGGACATCCATCCCAATTACTCCAATCATACATAGGATGGGACGATCCCATCATCTTTCATCCCTCCAATCAAACATGAAATAGGGATGAACTTATCCCTCAAACCAAACATGAGCTAGGATGAGATGGGACTGGGTCATCCGGGATGACCCTGTCCCGTCCGTCTCGTCCCTCCATCCAAACACATCCTAAGAAATCTAAGATAATTACAGAGGAGTAAAAAAATACGAGGGATGAAAGAGCAGTAATAAGAGTGGAAACAAAACATAAGCTGACATTTCGCCATCGTGGAGCTCGCTCTGTTTTGCACAATTAGTCTCCACGGCGACATGACATCGGTCATCGGCAGATCGACGTGTCAAGAAACAGCTCGCGTATGACAGCAAACAATGGCGGTCACGGCAAGGAATCGGAGACCTCCTGCTCGAACGCGTGCCTCAGGCTGCCCTTCATGAAGTTGCCGCTCCACGTGGACGCCGACGTCAAGCTGACCTGGCTCGCCGTCGTCCCCGCCGTGGACGACACGGTGTCGAGCCCGCCGTCGGTCGCCGGCCACACGAAGGACGGCTTGAAGGGCGGCACCGCCGGCGGCGGCACGGACCCGAGCAGGACCTGCTGGATGGCCGGCGTCCTGGGCCGCTCCCCCGGTGTCGGGTGGCTGCAGGCGAGCCCCAGCAGGATGAGCCGCTCCGCCTGCTCCCTGTCGAACGCGCCCTCGAGGCGCGCGTCGACGGCCTCGAGCGCGCGGCCGTCGCGGTGCAGGCGCCACACCCAGTCCACGAGGAAGTGGAAGCCCTCGACGTCGCAGCGCGGGCGGCGCCCGCAGACGACCTCGAGCACGACGGCGCCGAACGCGTAGACGTCGGACTCGCGCGTCGCCTTCTCTGTGTGGAAGCACTCGGGCGCGATGTAGCCGACGGTGCCGTGCACGCCGCCGCCGGCCTCCTCGATGTAGGAGGTCTTGTCCGTCTCGATGGCGCGCGCCAGACCGAAGTCGCCGAGCCGGGCGCCGAAGGCGGCGTCGAGGAGGATGTTGGAGGCCTTGAGGTCGCGGTGCACCACCCGCTGGTCGTACTCGTCGTGGAGGTAGTGGAGAGCCGACGCCACGCCCTTGACGATGCTGTAGCGGAGCTCCCACCCCAGCAGCTGCCGCCCCGGCGCCGGGCCGAACAGGTGCTGGTCCAGGCTCCCGTTCGGCATGAACTCGTACACCAGCAGCAGCTCGCCGTTGTCGTGGCTCCACCCTGCATTGACCAATTTAATGTCAAAGTTTAATCTCCATAACCATTTGGGGTGTTTGCAACAAATTAGTTTTGCAAATGATTTTTATTTCTTTGTAAGTTGTAACAATGACACTGCAGTGACAGTTCTAATGTCATTTTTGCAAAAGTTTGCTAAAGAAAACGAAAATGGATCATGAAGGCTGCTCAGTGTTTGCTTGTAATGAGGTGTATTATGCACACAAATGAATGTTGTTAATCAGCGAGTGGTGGTTCATTGATTGATTAGCAAAGTTCGAACGCATTGGAGCTGTAAAGTCTTAACGAAAGTGGAGAGGGTCAACAGGTTCCGCGCACATGCATCGCCTGGAAAGCCGAGTGAATTGCGTTCGAGTTGCCATTGTTAATGGACAAACCATGTGCGAGCGAGCATCACCACAGACGAATAAAGAATCAAGGAATGGTTAAGCAAGCGGCGGCGGCCGGAGGTGAGCAGGCTTACCGACGAGGCGGACGAGGTGCTTGTGGCGGAGGCGGTTGATGATGCTGAGCTCGGCGAGGAAGTCGTTCTGGCCCTGCGTGTTCGCCCGCGAGAACTTCTTGACGGCCACCTCCACCGCGCTCCCGGCGCCGCCGGGGCAGGTGTGGTCGCCGACCACCACGCCCCGGTACACCACCCCGTACCCGCCCTGCCCCAGCTTCATCTTCTCGTCGAAGTTGTTGGTCGCCTTGCGGATCTCGCGGTACTCGAACTCCCGCGGCCCGCCGGCGAGGCTCCGGATCATCGTGCCGGTGATGGCGCTGCTGTCGTCGCCGCCGCCGTGCGCCGCCTTCCGCCGCTTCGCCACGCAGACGTACGCCAGAACGGCCGCGGCGGCGAGCACTGTCACCCCCACGGGCACCCCGACGGCGAGCCCGACCGTGCGCCGCCTGGCGTCGCCGTCGCCGTCGTCACAGGGAAGCTTCTCCAGCGTCATGTTCCACGCCAGGACGCAGTTGAGCTGGTACTTGCTCCCCGTCGACGCCGAGAACCCCAAGTAGGACCACTCCGCCACGGTCGCCGCGAGGTCCAGCGGCGCGGCGAGGACCGCCCGCCCGGGCTTCGCCTTCCCGGCGACGGCCATGTACACGGCAATGCGGCGCGCGCCGCCGTCGTAGTCGACCCAGACGGTGTAGTTCGTCGGCTTGGCCGGCGAGATCTCGATGCCGAGAGGCTTGAGCGAGGCGTTGGCGACGGAGACGACGCTGTTGACGTTGAGCCCGACGTGGTTGTCGTCCGGGTCGTAGGGCTGCTTCTCGGTGTCGAGCTCGACGGCGACGATCTGGTTGGTGGCGTTGCCGTCGGTGGCGGCGTTGGTGAGGCCGAGGTACCCGCCGGAGCTCCCGGTGGGCGGCTCGTCCGCGGACGGCGCGATGACGAACGCGAACCCCTCCGCGGGCTCCGTGCCGTTGGGCCGGAAGATGTTGATGCTGAAGACGGTGCTGAAGGACGCGACCCTCTTGCCGTCGCCGGCGGTGGCGTTGGCCTCGTCGCCATGGCGGCCCTCGCGGTGCCAGAGCTTGAACGGCGTCGCGTAGAGCACGCGGCCGGACTTGTGGGTGAGGAAGGTGGCGGCGTCGTTGATGGTGTCCGGGGTGATCTGGAGCGCGCCCTGGCTGATGCTGGCGTCGCCGAGCACCGTCACGTTGGCGCCGCGGTTCGCGCCGACGAAGCGTGAGAAGCTGAACCCGGTGACATTGCCGTCGCCGCCGCCGGGAGCCGCGGGCGCGAGCGGGCCCGCGGTGGCATTGGTGGCGAGGGAAGCCGAGGCTGCGGCCGAGGTGACGGCGACGGCGCTGGCGGCAGCTAGGAGGAGCAGGTGTACGAGGAAGCGGGCGGCCATGAACGAGGAGCAGGAGGCCGAGACCACCGCCACTGCTGGGGTTGGCGCCCGTGTGCGGCCTGTGGGCGCTGCTGCACGGCCGCCCTCCTTATTTCCACCGGCTTTCCCTGAGAGAATCTTCGCCCGCCTACCGGTAAAGACGAGAGAAAAAAATTGGAAGCTTTGTTCAGTAGCAAAGCTGCGTTCACACTAGTGTCTTCTCCTGTCCTGTCCTCTTGCGTGAGGAACAGAGCGGAGGCAGAAGAAGCCGAGATGAAGGTGCCGTCTCTAGCAGATACCAAGCCTTTCCGATCAAAGACATTCCAATTTGTTTTTTTTCCCTCGAAAGACAAGACATTCCAATTTGTAGCCGGACTGAAAAACAGTGGCGCTGTCTTTTTTTTTCAAACAAAAATACAGTAGTACTCAACAGTTTTCTTTTTTCTGGGGAAAAAAAAAAGTTAACATGGTTACATTCTTTTGTTGAAAGGAGCATGATTATGCAAATGGAGTGGATGGGCCAATTGGCCAAATGATGAAAACAGCATGTTTAGATTACTGAATGCGATGCCCATGTTAGCATCAGGCTTCAGCATCAAGCAATCCCGGATAGCGACTCAAAGAACGTGTGTACTGTACTTGAGTTGGTCCCGGCAAGCACGATGGTGCAAATTGGATTGGAATGTGAACGGTTTGCAGTTCCACTGTCCTTGGATCAAACTGCAGCTCGCAGCTTGTCGTCGCCCCGACCATGTGTAACTTGAAAGACCAACATCTGGTTGTACTATCGCGACTGATTTTGGGGGGAAAATACTAGAAATAGAACTGCATACTCCGTAGTAGATTGCAGTTCTTGGGTTCCTGTTCAGCGTCGAGTGAGACAGAGGAGAGGACAGAAGGGATTGACAGCGAATGGTCGAACGGGCGGTTGGTCTTGGTCAGTGGTCACTGCATGCTCATCGATCGCCACCGGTCAGCAGCTGACCGATTGGGTCAGACTTTCACCTTTCAGCAACCAGCTCATCGCCTTCAAAATGGTCAATGACACATGCATCGTGATCGAGCCCGATTCGCAGCGCCATTTCCCAGCCTTCTCCGCAGAATCCACGCTGGATACGCTGTTCCATGGATGAATGAGCTCGACCTGGAGCTGCGACCCTGATGAAAGATCGGATCCGTCCAGGGTTCCAGGTCAATCTCTGCTCTTCAACCGCTGCATCGTTCAGGGATTCACACCAACTGCCGCAGGGACCAAGAGTTCCTTCGGAGTGGCCCGCACATGCCGTCAGCTCCGTGCAGGCTCGTCGAGCTGTTGAGCAGCTCATGGCATGGCACTTTCTCATCTTTTCCTCTCTTTTTTCCCCCGCAAAGAGGATCAGCAGCTCGTTGCGCTTTTGCGGTGTGAAAATGACGCGGCGGGGAGACTGGAGAGAAGCATCATCAGGTGGAAAAAGATGCGTATGCAAGCTGGTGCGCCTCGATCTCGATGGCGACACCACTTTTGTTGAACAATGATGAGGGCATGCAGCTTAGCAGCAGCTGCCAAACTTATTACAGAAAATAACTTGCGGGAGAGTTAAGATTGCCCAAATTCTACTGTATGCTCCCTCCCTCCCCCCTCTGGTTACGGACTCTCTGGAAAATTGCACACTCATATGATGAAGTTCTATGGTAGCATCACTGAATGCCATGCTGATGACAGTAAGAAAATTACTGACCTGATGGTATTGTTGCCTCTGCAGTGCAGTATCTGCAACGGGAGAAGTATTGCTGATCTCTGTGTTGCCCTGCAATCAGCTAGGTGTAACAGTCCATGCATACAGCATACCCTCTTTTGCCTTTGGACTGTACATACTTCCTTGGCCACCAACTACGGGAGGTATACTTGTTACAAGGCGGATCAAGTGTGCAAACACCTTGCTCACGTCAAATCAATTGTGTACTGCTACAGTCATGGTCCATGCATATGCATGCTCAGTCTCCAATGAACAGGTGGAGCCATACTGCTCACTTGTTGGGCTGTGTGGCCCGGACATAGCTGATGTGTCTGCACCGCACAGAAGAGGCAAGGCCATGTAATCAAGACCCCCGATTCCAGGGTCCTGCGGCGACCATTGGCGCGGGCCACGTCGCCCTCCGATCGCGCGGATCCGGCTGCTAGTGGCGCGGCTGTCCACTAGCAGGCAGGTGCGTGGAATTTTGTAAAAAAATCCTCCAATTTTCCACCAATCGACTTCGGGTCTAGGGAGCCTCCTGGACAATGGTGACCACGATTCGATTTCATAGCGGCACGTCGCATGAGTTCCAAAATATTTCAATACTAAGAAGGGAAAATTCCGATTTCGCATCGCTTTTGCAAAAAATCACCTGCCGGAAGAACCCCTGCTGCACTCTGCCGTCGTGCACTCGGCCCTGACCCTCCTCTCATTCCTCTCTCCCTCTCTCTCCCTTCTCCTCTCCCCTCCCCACCGCCCGTTTCCGACATCTGGCATGCTAGGCAGCAAACTCTTGCTCGCAACACGTGCTCTACTTGCCGGAGGGCAGCAAACTCTTGAGGTCAAACTTCGACGACGACGCTCCAGAACGCTCAGCGTACATCTAAAGTCACAGATAGTTCCTAAATTCGGGGACTAAGCGCCAATTACTACTAAAAATATTTCCAGTGGCTTCGCTAGCCCCCAGGCTCGGGGGTTAAGTGCCAATTACTACTCAGAAATATTTTCAGTAGCTTCGCTAGCTCCAGACTCGGGAGCTAAGTGCCAATTACTACTCGGGAATATCTCCAATTATTCAGCTAGCTTCCAAGCTCGGGGGCTAAGCACCAATAAGTACTCGACGTGGTTCCTCTGGCTCACCTGGCGCATAAGCTCTGGGGCTGAACGCTGCAAAACTACTCAAATGATGACTTGCGTGAAGGCTAAGCTACCCTTGATAATCAATCAATCCAAGGCTCGGGGGCTGATAAGCTACACCCATCAGCTGATTTTTTTTCAAGACGAAAGAAGAAGATTCAAGATTTTATTGACCCTCAGCTTGATTCTTCGATTCAACCTAAGGCTCGGGGGCTACTCCATATGGAGTGCGAATTTCGCCGCCCTCCACATATGAAGACTACAATATTGAGATGATCAAGGCTTGACCACACCTTAGCCTCATGGCAGCTTTGAGGAACTTTGAAGATTCAGCTAGACAAATTACTCAAAGAGCACCAAAACTACTCAGCGAGGATCTTAAAAGTACTCGAAGACTGCTGCATTCGGCTATGAAGCGCTCGGAGGCTTGTCGGGATAGATCCCCAGTACCCACAAGGAAGGAAGAAGACGGACTCCTACTAGGATTCCACTGTAATCCTACTAGGACTCATACCATGTAATCCTACTATGACTCATACCATGTAATCCTACTAGGACTCCTCCTTATATCCGACTAGTTATCCCGCCCCCTGGAGTATATAAAGGAGGGCAGGGGTACCTAGATCGGCGGCTCAGAACCCTCAGAACCATCAAGAGGTTCAACACCAAACAACACCTAAGCGCAGGACGCAATGTACAACATCCCAAATAGGATGTAGGGTATTACGCTATTATGGCAGTCCGAACCTGTATAAATCCGTGTCTTGTATCCTCACTTTTACCTTCGAGTTCCAGGTCCGGCGATTCCCCACCAACCAATCTACTACCTCGGGTACCGCTTGGTAGGTTGCCGGGTATAAAACTCCGACATTGCCGCCGCAACGCGACGCCTCCTACCTCCTCTCACGTCCTCTCCTCCCCTACCTCCGGCCACATCTCGCTTCCTTCGTCCATCCTAGGGAGCCCTTAACTACTCATTCTGCATCATGGATACACCTGTGCATAACCCTAACCCTAATCGTAGGGGTCCTACGGCAACCATTGGCACGGGCCACGTCGCCCCGTTTTCGTTTCCGTCCGATCGCGCAGATCCGGCCGTCCACAAGTAGGCAGACAGGTGCATGGAATTTTGCAAAAAAAGTCCTCCAGTTTTCCACTAATCGACTTCGGGTCCAGGGAGGCTCCTGGACAACAGTAACCTCATTCGATTTCTTTGCGGCACGTCCCGTGGGTTCCAAAATATTTTAATACCGAGAAGAGAAAATGCCGATTTCGCGTCGCTTTTGCAAAAAACCACCCGCTGGCCATTTTGCGAAGAACCCCCACTGCACCATGCCGCCGCGTGCTCGGCCCTAACCCTCCTCTCATTCCTCTCTCTCCCCTCTCCCCTCCCCTCCCCGTCGCCCGTTTACTACACCGCACCACTGCTGCCGCCACCTTGGAGACTCACTACAAACTGGGTAGTAATGTGAGTTCTAGGATCCACCATGGATAGTAGAATGGATTTCATTAGGTTTTTAGCTCAAAGGTAACATGCTGCTGGATAATGAAGCATTAGGAATTTCCATTTTGTTTTTTTTTTGTTTTTCATTGGAATAAGTTTTCAAAAGAAAGTGAAGATGGCTTGATCAATTGGCATTTCTAAATTTGTTCATGCTTATTGATACTAGTTACTAGCCTAGGTTATATTGTTATGCGCTCTGGCTTGCCTTTTACAAATTTACTTATGTTGGCATAATCTTCATTCTCTTCCAATATGAACATTGTATGTTGTATTCCTGTGATTATTTTATCTTGGTTCATAGCTATTACTCCCTGTAGTTCTCATGAAAAAGCTTATCCAATTCTATGTGGACTGTGAGAATTGTTGGAACTTAATCTTTTTGTCACACATTTAAATTAAGGAAGCAAGCTTGGCTGACAGATCAAGAAGCAAGCTTGGCTATCTGATCCAAGATTTGGTAGTTTTCATTGAAATGGTACTTACTCTGAACTTTTGTTGGTATTTTTATTATTAAATTTCTGAATGGAGATTAGCATGTACATAATGACAAATATCTGCTTCAACATGTTGCAGGCCGACAAGACACGAAGCCACAACATAGGCAATCTCCACTTGGCTGAAATGAGATTTATCTCCTATATTGAGCGCAGGCATGTAAAGGTTGATGTTAGTATATTTTCTTCTTCTATCCAAGATATGATGGTGCTTCCTTTAGTTAGTAATGTTTTATAACTTTGTTCTCTTGTGTGTAGTCATATTGCAATAAACTTGTCTCCATTTCGAAAATAAACTTGAAATCATATATTTGTTTGGATGTGATCATGCACTGTTGCCAAATTACCGTGGTCTTCTTTTCGTATGCAATTTATTTGATGTCCATTTCAGACCAAAGTTGACTTATTTTAATGCAATAAATCTCATAATGGATAATTAAAAATAACATTTGAGTCGATAGCGATTCATAGTCAATTGTTGTTGATTTGCCATTCCAATGACAGATGGTGCTATCGGTAGGGATGGGGTGAAGTGAAGCGTATGTCATGTTTCAAGGGTGCACAGCTTTTTCAACCTTTTCATACGAGTTTACCTAATTATTTTTGCCTGCCTCCCTTGAGCTTATTAGCAACCAATTACCTTGATGTTTCGAGGACTGAAATAATTTGGCATGCCATTGTGCCTATAGCAGAATGTACAGCAGCATGGCTTCTGGCTTGAAGTCTTTTATCTATAATTAAGGGTTATGGGATGTAAGCATGCCAAGCAATGCCATATGTGCTTCGTCGTTGAGAAATGGCCTCACAATCCTGCTCATGCATTCCACATATATGAAATTGTAAGCATATCTATGAGTTACTTAAGATGTTAACTTGTGTTACTTAATGTTCTTATGTGTGGAGGGGAGCCATGGCAGGTGGCAGTATGCATCAGCAAGAAGCAGTACAAGCAGGAGCTTCCTTCAGGCTGGCATAGGTATGCAGGGGCCCAATATTTCTAAACTTCTAGCACCACTGCTTTTTAATGTTCCTATGAAGTATAAATTTCATAAGCTGTAGTTAATGTCAGATCCTATAGATTGTGAATCTAGCAAGCTCCCTTTTAGTTTAATCCTATCCTGTAAACTACTATTTTCATCATGGGAAATCGTAACATTTTTAGACAAAGGTGGACAAATCTGATCTCCATCTTATGTTAGTCCATCATCTCGTTAGACCTCATTTTCCACCATGTTTTTCCCTTGGTGGATCGAACTGCTCAAGTGATTATTTGCATTCTCAGTTTTTATCAAATCAGTTTGCTTGAAATGGATAGGGGAGCTTTCCTATCCAAATAGATAAGTTAGCTACTTTTTGCACCCATAATCTTTTTTTTTTGCAATTGCGCTTCCCTGCACTTCACTTGTAATTGAATCATAAAATACGACATGCATTGAAGAAATAACTTTGGTAGGTATTTTCCATTGGTTTGATTTATCAGACAGGTTTCATCGAAGTGTGCTAATCATGGCCATGTTAATTGAACTTGCTAAGAATAGCAGAATGTATGTTAAATTGCTTCTGTGCTTGACCTTCAGTTGCTTTGTGTTACATGACCATATGCTTTAACAGCTTCTAAATGTACATATAAGTATTTATATTCCTATTTGTAATTGTGTCTTCAAGTTTCACTGAGTCATGCAATGCTCATAACAGAATTGTTAGTTTAATAATTAGTATATATATGGTTCAAGTTTACGCAAGATCATGTGAGAGAAAGAACCTAGATCTTTTTTTGCGAGGGAAAGAACTAAGATTAATTATCTAAAAAATAGCCTAGATTAATTTGTGGAACACATTTTTTAAAATCTGGAAGCTAACATTTTTTCCCTTTAACTTCATGCTTGGATGATAATCTCCGTGACTTCATGTTCCTTTCTTCAAGGATTGATCTGGTTTTCTATTGCTATTGGGAAATGATAATTTTAGGCTTCCTCTACATTTCTATCCCAATCAGGAGCTATCATTCTCTTGTGACCAAACTAATGTTGTTGAGAACTAAGTGATCAGTATATATCTATCAACTTATGGATGATCTTGGGCATCTCATTTTATTTATTCAGTCCATCATAGTTCCATTCTGTTCATCAAAAATTTTCAGTACTTTCGCATGCTTATACATGTATTTACTTTTATAATATTACATCATTAGCTACTTCACAGTTGCTTGACAACTCGGTGTTAGAGTTTTGAATGGCAAGAGCTGGTACTATACCAGGTGTCACAATTCATCAACATGCTTGCACGATAAAGGGGTATCACAGCTTGGGTACTGACAAAGGATCATGTTTGGAAGTTTTGGGAGCAGCTCTCTAACACAGGATTGTATGCCAAGCTCCGGACCTTCTTTGGCATGTATGGATTCAATTTTAGGTATAAATGTGTATCACTCTCCTTCAACTTGTTTCTCTTATAGTTGACCTCAAAATAAATCTTGAAAATGTTCTTCTGTTTGATCTGGATTCCTGATGATATGTGTTTCTGTGTCATTCTAAATTTTGGTCCTTGCATTAGAGACCATATAATGCTGAACGAATGTGGTGTGTACATGATCATATAGCTCTGTATAGCAAATGCTCTATGTCTGGATGTTATTTTCTTCATACTTGACAATTAGATGTAGTAGGTTATCTAGCTGGTATCATAGGCAAATAGTTATTTCTTACTGAGGCAGTCGGTTGCATAGTTGAATTGCACCTCTTAAAATACCTGCATCATATTTTAGTTTAAAAAATCATGACTTTATTGTAGGATAAAGTAAAATATTATATCAAGCTTAGATTCCCAATGATGCCCTGTAGATATTTTGGCACTACAAAATAACTTTCTGTTATGGTCATGTAGAATTTTTAGGCAGCCTTGCACCTGCGTATTTTGTTTACCTAGCCACTAGATTTATGTAGCTATATCTACCTCTACCACTTTTGATCGATTATTAGTTCCCAAAGCTAGGGATAAATCAGAGCATTTTGCTTATTTGAATCATGTATGTATGTAAATTTCTAAGCCCAAGGTTTAAAAATAAGCATAGTAATTTCACTAATATGCTGCAAAAAATTGAACTCACTGTAGTAATCAGTATGACACAGAAAAGTTGCAGTTTCCATTGTCTACAAAAGAATGGTTCTCCAAAAAAATTAGTGTAGAACAAGAACCTTCTGCAGAAAAGGAGAAAGATATGAACAATAAGTCGTTACCTCAGAGTTATTTTGGCAAACTCTTGACATTATTACTCTTCACCAGATGTGATGTGGCTATTCAATGTTGAGTCGTATGTTTTACTCTGGTAAATCCAGCATAGCTAAAAACAGTTAGAACCGCACGTCTTTTTTCTCATATGATACTGCGGTGAGTTCAAATGCAAAATGTAGGACTGTCCTTCCACCTCTGTTTATTGTTCCTAGACTCAATTAAATTGATCTGTTTGCTATATGATATAAGGTGTTGCATGGACGTCTGTGCACTCAAGATTTGGTTACCAAATTATTTCCACTTTGTTGTGTTTTCATTCTTAAAATTTTGGTTCTTGTAGTTACTTAGTATTGACTGGTATCCTAAAGAAAAATAGGAAGAAGGGGAGAGACGAGGGGAAGCTCCTTTGCTGCAGATATGAAAGGTTATTTTCTATGAACTTTACCTTCATTGGCTAATATGCATGGCTCTTTTCTGCGTGGCCTTTGGAACGTCATGTTTTGTTAAGATATTCACTCTCTTTAGTATTGCTCACATTTTTTTGTGCCGTTTCTGTTCCATACCAGTTTACATGCTCTCCTGTGTGCTTCTTCAAACTGATGGTGATGTCTCATGGAAATGGCTAAGAAACAAAGGATTAGCTTTGCTGCTGTTCGCTGAAGTGTCAGTGGAGATATTTGAAGGTCCATCTTGGTGACCTGAAATTCTGATTATGTTGTCAACGCCATGTTGTCCTTTCAGCTTGCGGTCATTTTGCCCCTGTAACGAGCCTTGATAAATTATGGCTATTTTGATACCAAAGCATTTGCCTTTTAATCCTAAATAATTCTATGCAAGTTACATATCTTAGTGCCCTTGAATTGAATATATTCATAGTTCTCTTTGCTTCTAGGTTTACAAAGATGGATCCGGAACATTGCCGGACGCCTAACAGTGGCTGCAATCTCGCAATACGTCCAGCTATGGCACGTCGTATCTGAAGTCCAACTCCAGGAAGGAGCTATTGACACGATCTCGTGGTGTTGGGAGAATTCAGGAACATACTCTGCTAGGTCGGCCTACAACTTCTTCTTCATTGGATCAGTAAAATCCCCAGCTTTCGGTTGTATCTGGCGAGCTTGCCCCCCCCCCCCCCCCCTTCGAGTTAAGCTTTTCATGTGGCTTGCTATGATGCAACGACTATGGACATCGGCTCGCCGTAAGAAACATGGGCTACAGAACTGGGACGAGTGCTGTCTTTGTTGCCAGGATCCCGAGACCTCTGACCATCTGCTTGCCAATTGCAGCTACACGAAGCAGGTCTGGTACTCAGTAGATCAGATGACAGGCAACGCCTCCTTCCTGCCAGCCCCCGGGTCTTCAATGATGGATTGGTGGCTGCTCCGGAGGCGAAGCTTCCATGGCGCCAGGAAGAAAGGGATCGACACCACAACTATCTTGGTCTCATGGCGTATTTGGAAAGAGCAAAATAATCGAGTATTCACCGGAGATCCACAACGGACGCCGCAACAGCTAGCAGCAGTAGTCGCGGACGAAGCGGCGATCTGGTTCATGGCTAGGGCACACTGCCTATCTAGTGTAGGATGGCATTTTGATAGTTCGTGACGCTATGGTGCTGGTTGTTTACTGTCTAGGAGCTCCCGTCTCGCGTAATTAGCCCCTAGAATCACTGCTACCGTGTGCGTGCGTCCGGTTTAGGCCCGTATTGTATGAGTACTATCTATTTCTTCTTAATGGAATGATGCGCAGCCCCCTAGGTTTACAAAGATCGTGGCCTTTATCATCATTGCTATTTGTTGCAATCAGCAATAGGCACTTTGAAAATCGAAGTCGCCATTTTGAATGATGCTGAAAAATATCATATTGACATCTGACGATGCTTATTTGTTGCGGATGTTAATGATGAATATTTTTCTTTCTTTCTTGACATTGTGTTATTTAACGTATTTATATATACTGCAAATGGGTCAGCTTCTATCTTTCAAATTTCAGTTCATGAGCAGGATATATATAGTTCGCTCTGAGTAGTTGTTTGAACATTACATACCAAATTATTATAAATTTATGTCTTTGCACCTACATACTTCATTCTGACGGCATAATAGCGGCAGTGTGAACCTCATGGCCTTCCTATGTTCAAAATCATTTTTAAAAGTTCATTCAATGATAAAAAAAAAGATAATAATAATATGTATCACGCGTTGGTCGGCGAGCTCTGCACCCACACTGGGCGGATGATCGGCGGGCCGGAGGCGCGCCACAGTCTCTAGTACGATAAATACTGTGGAGTGCAAGGGGGGAAAGATTGTCAGATATTGTATGAACTATTCACCTTCTTCTTCTTCAAGTAAACTTTCCTCTTATCAACTATTCTTCTTCTTCTTCTTCGAGTAAAGTTTCCTCTGTTCTCCGACTGTTGCTCTATTCATCTTCTCCTTCAAGTAAACTTTCCTCTGTTCCCGAGTCGCATAGTCAATGCAGCGCGAGGGCTGTTGCTCTCTTTCTTTGTGGATTGTTTTTCTTTCTGGAAGGATTACGCCGCCGGCCTAGACTGTGGATCGGCCTCTCCCATTCATGCCGAACCCTACTAGGTCGTGGCCGTAATCCAAAGGAACTGCTCGACCGGGGCCATCCTCATCGAACCCTAGGCAAATCACCGCAATCCTTACTGGTTCCTCGCCAATTATACCGGTGAGTTCAGTTGATCCCAGTTTCTTGTGCATGTGTTCTCCATTTGTAATTTTGCATTCCATCAGTACTTGTTCACTGTACGATTTTCGTGCTAGTGCTAGGAGCAGAAGCCTCTGAGAGCTACTGCACTTCCATTCTGAGGGCTATTTCAATTTAAGCAGTAGCTTTCTCTGAGCCATCCAAGGAGCAGAAGCCTCTGAGAGCTACTTCAATGTAAGCAGTAGGCTCCTGATCCTCTGAGCCATCCAAGGAGCGGAAGAGGTTAGGAGCATATTGCTTTAGCACCATTTTTTTCTGGTAGTTATAACATGCTTCTGTTTGATCTAAGTACCAATGAATTTGCCAGCAATATTGAACCAAGAAATTCTTAGCTTCAAATGATTTTTGTTTCTATAACCACAGACAGAATGCCTAATGAAGCCAGCTTTTGTGTGATGCAAGCTTTTGTACAATATTTTTGTGCTGCAGTAAACTTAAAACATTCTAGTTTAGAGAATACTAACCTCTCCATTTTGCACAAAATTTATTCCCTGTAGTCTTTGTATCATCTCCGCAAATTGCTTAAAGAGCAATAGCTTTACCCAACAAATAGTTTGGAGCACGAAAGGTACACTTGGCTAATTTTATGGTTGAATCGAATGGAACTACCGAAGTTGCAGTAGCAGTTGGTCTGCTAGAATTTTAGAATGGCAAACTCTTTCCAATTAACTAGCCCATCAAAAAAAAGGGAGCAAGCTCTAGGTCAGGGTGATAATATGCTACAATTTTGCAGTATATGGCTAAGATTTGCAATGAAAATTTGGTGCGGTTCTGGATTTGTGATGCAGGAAGATGGTGATCCTCCAAAATGCTCGTCAACCAAAAATAAGTGAAGGAAAACTTCCTGATCCTATCAAACCTCGTCAATCAACTTCACTAGAACATATGGTTAAGCACAGACATGAATATGATGAATACTTGGCCAAGGCGAACCTTCTTGATTTCTCAAACCTTCTCAATAAAGGTTTGCCGGCTCTGGATCATGGACTATTGAGTGCTTTAGTGGACAGATGGAGTCCAATTACAAATACCTTCCATTTCCCTTTTGGGGAAATGACACCTACATTGCAAGATGTAGCTATGATGTTTGCTTTGCCCATCAATGGCAAAGCTGTTATTGGTGACATAAGGCGTGCCAGCATTAATGTTCAAGAAATACTTGGAGTAGCCCTACCCACCAAGCTGAAAGAAGGCAGAGAAGAACAAGCCACACAAGTTACCCAAGGATGGCTGATGAACAATTTCAACTCATTGCCAACGAATGCATCACCCGCTGTGATTCAGAGTCATACAAGAGCTTATGCATTAAGTATTTTAGGAGGCTTCATCTTCTCGAATAAAAGCTCTGGAACAGTCCATTTTGACATACTGCCACTTCTCGCAGACTGGGACACTGCAGGACAGTACAGCTGGGGCTCAGCCGTATTAGCCTTTCTGTACCGGGAACTCCGGATGGCCTCTTGCAATGCAGGGTTGTTCAAGAAAGTGGGTGTTGGAGGGTGCTTGTCATTTCTTCAGTTATGGTTCTGGATTCGTGTTCCTCTAGGGAGGCCTCAGCTTCCATTTTTTAGTGTACATAACCAATCAAAACTCTCTGTATGGCTGGATTTGAAGTGCTTCAAAACTCGGAAGAGAAGCCATCTGGAGTACACGCTCAGCATCGACAGTGTCGACTTTCTGAAAGTCCAGTGGCAACCGTATGGCCGTATGGGGACACCAGAGATAAGAAGGAACCTGGCCTTTGCTTTCGGGACAAGGATGTATGGCGAGCAAATACGCTCTTGAATTACTTCTGGATTGTAGAGCCTCATAATGTCCACAGAGTGAAGAAGCAATTTGGTGAGGATGAATTTGAACAAACGATTGAAGACTTCCAAGTTCCGTAAACAATGTAAGTGTTCTTCTCAAAGATTGGTCTAGTTCAAACTATTCAGAATGTTCTTATATAAAATGGCCTTGTTCTGTTCAGGTTTTGATCTACTTAATCATTTTCTGCAACCATAGATCTCAAAAGGATTAGTCTAGCCTAAAAAGAGCAGGGCCAAAAATGTGGGATCAAAGTCGAGAGCAAGTACCTGAACAGAAGAGCGATCAGGAACCTGATGATCAAAAGTATAAAGAATATTTGAAGTGGCTTCAAGATGTTTCATTTGTGGATTTTACCTTTCATCTCACTGGTTTCATGGACACAAATAATAATCAAAATGCTTCGTTCCTAATAAACAATGATGTGTGCGGTGGACATGTTGTGAAGAGAGAAAGTAACGATGATGTCCACCGGTTCATTAAATCCATTGTAAGTACTGCATCAGCTGTTTGACGAGTTGAATTAGTTCTGCAAATGCATGACCATCTTATGTTTGCAGGCTTACTCAATGAATATGAAGGACCGAAACTGGCGACCAGAGGGGGTGAATAGGAGCCTCACAAAAATTCACGGAAGCAATTTGAGTAAAATCAGAATAAAATTTATTTGCAATTTCCAACACAGATAAAAAGACAGGGGTAAGCAAAAAGCTAAATCACGTGATAAAGACCCACTAAACAAAATATTAAACAAAAGAGCACATGGTTGCAAAAAGGTTGTTTACTGTTCCTAGAAAGTGACCTCACCTTCCCTGGTGCATGCGTGAGTGATGTTTCTAGAAACAATATTAATGTGTAATATTGAAAGTGCTAATGAGAAGGAAATTTGCAAAGCAGAGACACGACCTGCAAGTCACCTGCAGGCGCATGCGTGCGCTGTTCGGAAGCAGAACGCTGTTCCTGGCCGGTCACCTCCCTTGTACGGGGCACACACAGCAAAATCCAGAGACGTGCGCTTCAGTAGAGCAGGCAGCGTACGGACTAATCGTACGAGCTCATCGGCGGGCGGCCCTGGTGCGACGCTGCGAGCCGTGGCTGACCGCCAGGAGCAGACCTTGTCCTCCCGCAACGATGCGTCCCTGAACAGCAAAAAGGGAACAACCAAACCGGCGGCGCAAACAACGAAAACAAAGGGAACGGAGGAAAATCGGATCTCGCACGAACAAAGAACAAATCATAAGGACGAATGATTAAAGTGTAATTATTCTACAAAAGTGCATCTAGCCTCCGCCCGATCGTCCTCCCTCTCTTAATTGGAGAGATCAACAAAAATCCCTCGCTAGTATTGAAACCCTAGGCTAGACCAACAAGCGAGAAAGCAAGAGCGCCCTCTCAACCCTAGGTGCCACATATTTATATCCTTAGGGTGGCACGACCTATTTACACATAACCCCCTACGCTAAATAAATCTAACGTAGGGGCGTAAATTCCAATTACGTCCTCCATGGTAAATTCCGCGATGTCCGCAATCCCTCCATCTCTACGACGTGATCTTCGCGATGTCGCCGCACGACCATCCGAAATCGTATCGCGATTGTCGGAATTTCCATCTTCGGCCAACGCCTGCCGCACGGGCGTCCCGGTACGATGCATGGCTTTGTGGCTCAACCAGCGAACCCCGGATTTTGTGGCATAATCCGAAAACCTCCCTCGACGTCCTCTCGCCGTGTAGCCAAGTACAGTAGACGTACACCGCACGATCGCCTGTCCCTCGAATGCAAGCCTCGATCCGCCCTTCTCCGCCCCCGCGGTTTTTCAACGCAGCATCCTATCTTCGTTCTTCACTCGTTGCCGCATGTACCTTGTCTCCACCTGTCACCTGCAACCACAACCTACCAAGAGACACGCCACACGCACACCGTGTTGTCAATCGCTCATCACCAAGGTGCTAGCCCACCGGCATCTCAGAATAAGATTACAGAAGATTTGGATGAGTACCTCAAGGTAGATTGTTCCTCCAAGGAGAAATGCTCTACAATGTGGAAGCTTGAGGTATGGTATATCTGTTTCCTGTGGTAAAATGGCATATCTTTTACTTGTGCCATGTCTGTACAAATTAAAAACCATGATTATACTGTGTAGGATATACTAGCAAGATTGAAGAATTTAACGAACAGGTTAGGATTGTATTCCATGCCAAAAAATGTCATGCTAGAAGAAAGTTGTAGGGACGAAGAAGATGAAGATGATGATGAAGATGAAGATAGTGACAATTGGATGCAAGATGATGCAAGAAAGACTAAGCGTCAATGGTGAGAAGCAATATACTTTTTTTGTTCTTAGGATAACTAAATAAGTTCTCCAATTTGGATAAATCTCGTACCAATGCATCATTTTAATTTTCAGGATATGCAAAGCAAGCAAGTGTTCAGAAGAAAAGGATGAAGAGAAAAGAAAGACTAAGCGGCAACGGTGACAAGCGATATAGTTTTTTTCTTAGGTTAACTAAAGAGGATCACAGTAGATCTTCTCCTGAATTACCTTCAAAAGCACGCAATGAATTATCTTCGCCTATCCAACAAATATACAATTGAAGGCAAAAGACTAGGCTGTATTGATGTATGCATGAACATGTAGCTTTTGTGTGGACGCGTGGTGGAATTAGTGGTGAAATCTGACTGAGTGTATGTGCTGTAAGATAACAATTCAAAAGTCAGGAATTAATGCCACATAGTGTTTGAAGCCTTCTTAAAATCTGCACAAGTTTTATAACAAAGAAGATTTACATTGGGTGTATTTGGTTTGGGAAAAGAAATACCCTAATGGGAAACTGCCTGGCAGCACAAAGAAGGGTTCTTTTTGGTGGAGGAACATTCTAAAGCTAATAGATAAATTCAAAGGGCATCAGTGACATTTAAAAATGGTTAGACATGTTCATTTTGGAGTGACTTGTGGGATGGCCAGATGAGATACCTCATACCTGCACGTCTTTCCAGAGCTATATTCTTGTGCAAAAAATAAATCCCTAACTTTTGAGGAAGTGAAATTGATGATCTTTGACCAGCTGTTCCACCTGCCTTTATCAGCACGATACTGAACTGTCCAGCTATATAATCTGAAAAAGATGTGCCAACCCGTGGCCCTGCACTTTGATTGCTTCGCTTGGGACACAGATGGTGTGCAGTGGTCACTGCCACTGCGAGTTAAGCAGTAGGGGCATTTGAGCCATCCAATTAACTAGCAACGGCTAGGATCAAACTTCCATATTTCCTCCTTTTCTCTTCTCCTTCCTGTGTCAAGCACCCAAGTTGTAAACCATACAGAACACAGAACTTTATACTGAACATGTCTTTTGACGTGAGTCACTAGTTTATTCAACTGTAATTAAAATCTTACAGATGTCTTCTTCTAAACTGAGATGTCCTTAACACAAAAGCTTATACAAAAGCTGTCAGCCACAAAAGCTTAACACAAGAACATATACCTTCAGAGTTTATCATATGCAAAAGCTTGTACCACCCAGTTTATCATGTCTTCAGTACATTTCCTGCAAACAAAAAAAAAGAAAAGATATATGTAAAATTCACCTAGACTTACATTTAAGAGCTCAGCTAAAAATACCAGCCATCCATTCGGCCATCCCTCCGAAGGAGTGAGGATTACTGACATCTTGAATAACACTTGAACTCTGAAAAGAGAGAGAAATAGAAAGGAACATAGCATTGTAAAATTTTAGAATCTTTTTTATGTAAAAGGAGAAGTGTCAGTATACCATAAGAAGTTGGTTAAAACTACTAAGTAATTCATATTCTTGATATCCTTCTAAAGTAGACTGCCTATTTCTCTCATATGCTTGAGAGTCTGGTGCAAGACTTCCACTTTCTTCATGCTGTACAGGTTTGCTTGTTTTCTTCTTCTTTGCATTATTCTTCTTTTCAAATTTGTCAATCCAAGTTTTCTTTCGTTTCGATCCATTCTTTTGCCTTTCTTTTTTCTTCAGACCAGCCACATGTGCAAATTGTTCAGGTAAGCTGATTTGAACACTAGACTTTTCAGCAAATTGTTCCAGCCTGCCTCCATTTTACGGTTCTAGCTTGAAGATGGATGTTGATTTCACTTCTAAAATAACCAAAGATGAATGAAAGCCCTTTATTATTCAAGTGATATATTTTGAAGAGCTCTGGCTGTACAATTCTAAAATTTCTGACAAGCCAAAACACACTCTAACTTCATCCTTGATCTGCTGCCAGAAACAGAGATCAAGGTCCCCTGTATGTACCTACCAAGTGCCCTTACGAATTCGACATATACATCTATATTTACATTTCATGGCCAAATGCATATACGTGAGGCCAAGATTACGGTGTTTATGCACACAGTGCAAGCCCTCGATCAGCGGCCGGAAGAGAGGACGGGGAAGTAACCCTCACTGCTGTTGGGCGCCGTGTCCTGCGTGGCCATCGCCGTCGACGACGCGCCATTGCCGGTCGTCCTGTTTGTCGTCACAGACAACTCGATGTCGCCGAGGTCGAAGTGCGCTCCCCCCTCCGGCGGCCACACGAACTGCGGCTTGAACGGCGGCACCTCCGGTGGCGGCGAGGCCTTGTTCAGCACCTGCAGCACCTCCGGCATGGTCGGCCGGTCCCCGGGGTTCGGGCTGCTGCACGCCAGCGCCAGCTGCAGCAGCCGCCCGGCCTCGTCGTGGTCGAACCCGGCGGTGCCGAGGCCTTGGTCCACCGCCCCCAGCAGCGCGCCGCGCCCGTGCATCTGCCACACCCAGTCCGTCAGCAGCGGGCACCTCAGGTCCTGGGTGCGCAGCGCGTACTGCCCCGTCACCACCTCCAGCACCAGCGCGCCGAAGGCGAACACGTCCGTCTGCCGGGAGGCCTTGTGGCCGACGGAGTACTCGGGCGCGATGAAGCCGCGCGTGCCGGCGACGTTGAGGTCGGTGAAGGAGTTGCGGTCGTGCTCGAGGACGCGCGCCAGGCCGAAGTCGCCGAGGCGGGCGCGGAAGGAGGCGTCGAGGAGGACATTGCTGGCCTTGATGTCGCGGTGGAGCACCATGTGGGTGTGCTCGTGGTGGACGTAGTGGAGCCCCGCCGCGACGTCGCGGACGATGGCGTAGCGGCTCTCCCAGCTCAGCGCGGGCCGCTGCTCGTGCACGCCCCGCCGGAACAGGTGCTGGTCCAGGCTGCCGTTGGGCATGTACTCGTACACCAGCAGCAACTGACCTTTCTTGTAGCACCAACCTGACAGTCGCAATGCAAGAAACGCGTTCAGAACAAACAGTGCATCAATCACAAATTCAGAATCAGCACAGCATCACTCCATGCTATAACTGTAGCAACTTGCAAGGATCCATGACTAGTACACAGATGCCGATTTTAAAATACATTTTGAAATCATAGAATTGAAAATTCACTAACAGGATGGTTGAACGGATCAGAGTGCTACAGTAGGTTGTTGGCCCGTACACGATTTCATAAACGCGTTAGAATTTGAGTAGAATACATCGTCCTCTAGATATTTGTCCATCACTATTTTACACTATTGACTCATCAATGCATATAATAATTCAGAGTGGAAGTTGATTGCTCAGCTACAACAAACTGGTCAACTCTGATCGGCTAACGAACAACTAACAATGGACAGCTAAATCTCAATCAAACTTTAAAACCGAATCTGGTAAATATCATCATTCTGATTTGAGATGAAATTAGGAATTTTTTCACGTACCAATGAGAGGGACGATGTTCTTGTGTCGCAGCCGGTTGATGATCTGGACCTCGGCGAGGAAGTCACTGACGCCCCTGCTGTCGCCCCGGATGAACCTCTTCACGGCGACCTCCATCGTCGCCTCCGGCCGGCCGTCGTCGGCGGGGACCACCCCCTTGTACACCATGCCGTACCCGCCTTTCCCCAGCTGCAGCCGCTCGTCGAAGTTCCTGGTGGCCTTCCTGAGCTTGTCGTACTCGAACACCCTGGGCATCCCGGGGAGGTTGTTCAGCTCGTGCCCCAGACGCTCCTGCCGCCTCTCCATGGACCGCCTCGCCCGCAGCCTCTTGGTCAGGAAGAAGGCGGCGACGGCGACGGCGGCGAGGCTGACGGGCACGACGACGGCGACGACGATCAGCCACGTGTTGCTCTTCTTGTCGGGGATGACCTCGATCGACAGGCTCCAGTCGAGGATGCAGTTGAGCTCATAGCTGGTGCCGGTGGATGCCGAGAAGCCGAGGTACGCCGTCTCCGGGACGTGCTCGCTGAGGTCCAGCGGCGACTCGAGGACAGGGGACGACGGCTTCGGCCTGCCCCTGACGTTGAAGAACACCGAGATGTGCCGCGCCACGCCGTCGTACTGGATCCAGACCGTGTAGTTGGTGGCGGTGGTCACGTTCGTGGCGATCCTGAGGTCGTCGAGGCTCGCCGTCTTGCTGGACACGACGGAGCCGACGTCGAGGCCGACGTGGTTGTCGTCGGGGTCGTGGACCTGCTTGAACGTGTCGAGCTCGACGGCCACGAACCGGTTCGCGGCCGGGCCGGCTTTCTGGAGCGTCGCGTTGGTGAGGCCGAGGTAGCCGCCGTGGCTGCCGGGGGGCGGGTCGTCGCGGGAGGGCGCGATCACGAAGGTGAGCCCCTCGCCGGGGCGCTGGCCGGTGAACTGGAACACGTTGATGGAGAAGGTGGTGTTGAACGACACGACCTGGACGCGCGGGGCCGTGCCGTTGGCGTTGCCGGTGCCACCACGCGGCTGCGGAGGCACCGCGGCGGCGGCGGGCTGGCCGCCTTTGTCGCCGTCGACGCGGCGCCACAGCGTGAAGGGCCGGCGGCGGAGGACGGAGCCGGACTTGTTGACCAACAGATCCTCGCGACCGGCGTTGGCGGTGTCCGGGGTGACCTGGAGCGCGCCCTGGGAGATGTGGGCCTCCCTGCTGTATACCAGCTCCGCCAACTCCCGCGAGTTGCCCGCATCGAACGAGGTGTAGTTGTAGCTCGCCACCTCCAGCGCCGGCAGCGGCTGCAGCTGCGCCTCCGCGCCGCAGACGGCGAAGATCAACAGCAAGAAGACAAGGCAACCCAACAGAGGTGACAGAGGAGAGCGACCACGCCCGTCGCCGCCGCATGCAGGCACCATGTCGCGCACGCGCCGGACGGGACACGGCCACACGGGCGGCGGATGCCGGAGACAAAGTGCCGGGGAGAAAAGGACCCGAACCAAAAGGCGAGCGCCTGAAGGGGGAATGCACCGTGGTGGCAACGGTCCCTATTTGTACCGGGGGCGGGCGTGGGCGGACAAGTCCGCGCGACGGCGCTGGTGCCTGGAGAGGGTTGGTGGCGCGCGACGGGAACTTGCCCGGCGGATTCCTCTCGTCCCGGTCTCGGCGTGACACGGGACGTGCCGGTGACAACTGACAAGGGGCCTTGCGAGGAGGGAGACCGAGTTGACGACGCTGACGTGCAGCTACCAGAACGCGCACGGCTTCCGGGGCATTTCTGCTCGTACGGGTGGGGCCCGAACTATTCGGCCAGGGATTGGCCGGCCGGAACGGTCAGCGCGAAATCCGGCAGGGGTCGCCGTCGAGGCGCGCTCGTGGCAGCGTGACACCACCAGTGGCTTCAGCTGTGGGGCATCCTCGATGACTTTGAACAATCCCGCGGGAAGTCGCCTTTGTTTAAAAAGGGAACGTGACACATCAGCCGACCGGCCGCGTACATGTACATCTATATCGGTGCAAAAACATGCTTGAAAAAAAGGCTTATCCCTAATTCCTTATCCATTAGTGGTAGCCTCCCATCTTCCAAATTCCAAAAAAAAAAACACTCAAGTTGGGGACTGTTCTTGCATGATGAACAATTCCATTAGCGCGTCGGAGATTTTATTTCAATTTTCCAATTCAAAGTCAGAACTTGCAGCTAAATGTCCGATTGCTTAGCTGCAACTGTATTGTTCCATCACCAGGAACGTTTCCATAGGTCTTTCCTTTTGTTTTTTTTTTCTTTTTCCATACGCTGCTTCCATGTTCCATGCTTGGTGATATGACATTGACTTTTGAGTTAACTGATAGGAACTTGCGTGTGCAGGTGACGGGTAAGTTATCTGTTATCCTATCGTTAAACACATCACCATCGCCATTATTTTCACACCCACGCTTGAGTACATACACATACAAAAAGAAAGAGTTTCCATTAGGCTGAAAATGGATTATCCATCCAATCACGCATCGATATGATCACATTATCGTGCGCGATTATTCTTCAGAGATCGGTGCTTCGATCTTGACGATTATTTTCTGTGTTCGTAGCTTAGACCATACCTGGCTAAAATCTCTGGCCTGACCGCTTGACGATTATCAACTGTAAACACACAGCTATTGAGCTATATACTCAAGCACCTGCCTGGGACTTTCTCGCTTGATTTCTTCTGGAATTGTGACGATTCCATTTGCTTACCCTTTAACCGGTTCCTAAAATCCGCTATGCATTGCATCTTCCTCTGAAATAATGTGAAATGTACTTATCAGAATAGTCGTTGTCTTCTCAACAGCAGCTCACCTGTTCACATACGAAATGGTCAGGATGCAATGCATCAATGCAAGATTGTCAAACTGAAATGGGGGCATCATGTCATTTTCTGTTTAAAAAAAAAACTTTCATCCATTGTGGACGACGGCAAGGCAAAGCTTGGACAGTCAAGCAGACCAATTTGCCTGTCATTGGAGTGATAGAAGGCAGCTCCAAACAACACCCTAATCCTCACCAGATCACCGAGCACATGGTCAATGGTCTGCGTCTCCATCTCAAGGTGGGGGAAAAGTGAGGTCGTCGACATCTCCGTATTAGGGTGACAGTTTGATAATACGTTGTTAACCATAATTTAGACCGGCTAAACGCGTCCCGGGATGACTATAAAGCAGCAGGTGGACGGCAATTGGAGAGCGTCAATCTATATGCATATGAGCTGCAGAACCGGGGCTCCAATGCAAGTACCATATAATTTGACAGTTGCAACCCCTTTGCAACCATCATCAGAAGCAACTACCCCCTTCCCCCCCCCCCCCCCCCCCCCCCCCCCCCCCTCAATCCCTTAAGAAATTATGCGTCGCACACCTCAGCTCGTTCTGGTTGTTTGGGAGTCATAATCTAATCCATAAGAAGGAAAAGCGACTCTGTAGCTCTTGTTCTTGGGCACTACTAGTGAGGTAAAGATTCCCACGTTTTGCAAGTGCAAATTGTGTGAAGAACACGCGACTGACGAGCATGTTGTTGAATCAGCAGGCCAGTACAAGGAAGCACGGCAGATGTTAAAAAAATTAGCAACTGAAAGTGACATCTTTTGCTTTTTCTGGATAGACAGGAAGTTTCATGGGGAATGAAACGAGCAAGAGAGACACACCACGAGTGTATGCAGCCAACCTAGGTCTGGTTTGGTTCGGTTGCTTATTTTTAAGCACCCATCACATCGAATATTTAGATACTAATTAGGAGTATTAAACGTAGACTATTTACAAAATTCATTACATAAGCGAAGGCTAAACGGCGAGACGAATCTATTAAGCCTAATTAGTCTATGATTTGACAATGTGTTGCTACAGTAAACATTTGCTAATGATGGATTAATTAGGCTTAATAAGTTCGTCTCGTCGTTTAGCCTCCACTTATGTAATAGGTTTTGTAAATAACTTACGTTTAATACTCCTAATTAGTATCTAAATATTTGATGTGACACTTGCTAAAAATAAGCAAAGAGAATAGTCTGTTTGCTGACGCAAGCAGAGAGATTAGCGCATCGCATTTACAGCAATTCTGTGCAAGAGTATTTGGGGCGGGATGGGTTGGCAATCGATCGGATGAAGGCTCCGGGCCGGCGGCCGGGGGAAGCGCGGATCGGAAGCGTCGTTCCTGCTGGGGGTTGGTTGGGAGCTGGGACTCGGGCGTTGGGCGGTGCTGATGAGTGATGCTGACTGCTGTGAGGTGGGCGGGCGAGCGAATCGTTCCGGGAATCGGGATGGGCTGACGGGAGCACGGGACGTTCTGAATGGGCCCTGGGAGGTCGTCATATGTTTTGACTTTGGAGCGGGCCGTGAGGTCGTCATATGCGGGCTTGAAGTTTCTGTTTGTGGATCCAATTGGGCCTTCACTTCGGTAAGCATCAAAAGTCGTGCACTAAGATGCTTGTCCCGGCGCCGCCGCTGCAGAGGTTTAAAGAAGAAACCGGCCGGGTTTTGTGCTGGATCTGGCTATTGGACTGGACTGAGAGGCACACTGACCGACGGACGACAACGACGACGAACTAGCAGCTATGCGGCTATGCTTTCGTGGGCTTGAATCCTTTCATTTCAGCCCGCCCCATTCATTCAGGTCAGTGGCTCCTTCCGCTACGCTACAACAAAAAAGGTCGGGCCAAATGCGGAGGATCAGCCTTCTTAGGTCTGGACTTTGGACCACCTCATGCGTTCATTGATTTTCTTTTCCATCAGGGTCAGATGGACCCAAGGAACTGGTGCTGCGTTGTTGCTTCCGTTTCAAGAATCTCTACTAGTATCTCCCAGAAAACGAAATGCTCCAGCGCCAGACACAGCCTAAACAATGAAGTGTGCCTCTTAAAAACATATAAACAGAAGATGCCCGAAACTGCACAGCGATTCTCCTCCCACCGCACCGGCGCCTCGCGTCACATGGCGACAGCATCATCCTCCTCCCACTCACCCTGCAGCCGCGGGCGCCCAGCCAAACCAGCCTCCCACCGCAACTGCCGCGGCGGCAGGGTGGCCTGGCCTGATTGGATCGTGCTCGTGCCGCACCGAGCAGGAGGCCCGAGGCCGGCGGAAGCGGACGACCACGCTGTCGTCGCGCACGGGCAACATGTGACGGGCACCCATCAGGCCAGGCGGCCAGGCCACCCCCGTCAGGGCACCTCCTCCTCATCCCATGATCCCCGTCCGCCGTCCGCGCCCGGCGCCCCCGCGCACGAGCACGAGACGTCTCCTCCCCCATCATCCCCACGCCCGTCCTGGGTGGATGTGGACGGATGCGCGCGCGCCGCACGCGTCGTCGCGCGGCGCGCCCGGCCGCCCGGGGCCACCGGGGGCAGCAGCTCCTTACCGGTTCCCCGCGCTCGCACGCAGGCGTGGCGCTGGACCAGTGGCCACTGATCGTGACGAGGAGTCGAGGACCATCGCTGGCTTGGCTGGTGGCGACGCGCACGGACCCGGCTGCGCGCCTCGGCCGTCTCGTCCGGCTGTCTGCCGCCGGATGGCGAGAGGTCTGAGGTCCATTGTCCAACACGTCCGTCTCGACAAGCTAGTGCCGTTCCGGTGAGGACTGCCGTCCGTACGTACGTGTCTCACCGGCTGTCGATCGGTCGCGCCGGTCACGATGCTGGATTAGTTGCCAATCATCCCCGGACGTAGATCGAATACGTGTCGAGGACGCGGCGGTGCCCTATCCGGAACAGGAAACTGATCTTTGACTCGTGGAGTCGCCTCTCACCCTCTATGATCTATCCAGCCCGGCGACTGGACTGCAACACGGAGAGATGCGACGATGTGCTCATCGGCTCGTCCACTCGACGACCCGCGGTGGGGCCACGCCGACGCACGCGGCGTTGCCTTGCCTGCCGTTACGGGCGGGTCTTGCCGTGCGCTCGGTCGCTCGCTTTGGTTGCACACCACTTTTGCTTCCAAAAGCAAACACGTTACATAACCTCCCTCGTGATGTCCTCCTCGCCGTGTTCTGGCCCTGCGTGCTGCCCGCCCGCACGCAACGTCGTCGTGGCTGGCGTGGTCCATCGTCTTGTTAGGCGCGCCGGGACGGATCGGCACCCTCGTCGTCCCCAGCCGTGAGCACTGACCGACCCGTCGCCGTTGGTCCGTTGCACGGGAACGGCTAAGGGTGGTAGCAACGGGACGGGACGAGTTGAGCCTGCGGCCGCTTTGCTGCACCAGAAAAGGGCGAGCTCACGTGCCCGTGCCGCGCCGCCACAAGAACGCGCGCGACGCGAAGGCACGGCACGGGGGCTGTGACGGCGTGCCATGGCCACGGCCCACGGCGACCCCATCGATCACTGTATCGCGCGCGGCAAGGTGGGGGAGCGAAGAGGGTTCGGTGGCACCGCACCCAGCACATCATTCGTGAACGTGGCCAGCGCGCGTCCAATCCGGCAGCCATGTGGAAAGGCAGATGCGAGGGAAAGCTACCGGCCGTGCGATCCAGGCCGCGCGTGCATGCACCTCGCGAGTCGCGAGTGCGGCCTGCCGGGCAGCTGGTGCCGCGGGGGGCCGGGGAAAGAAAGGCATTGGCTCCGGGCTGCGCGCATCACCACGCATGGTGGCTGGGTGCGGGGGTAGATGTCATGGAGCCCTCGACCTCGAGCGGGCATGTCACGCCCCCGCCACTCGCCAGAATCTCCACCGCCGTGTCCCGGGGGCGATCCACACACCGCACGGCGACGCCCGAAAAGGCGCCAAGCAAGGCATCGCATTCTCGTCACGCGGACCCGGCGGGACGACAACGCACCATGCCAACGCTTGGAGCTGGATCGGTTTTTTTCCCGTGACAAGACACCAGAAAGTTGGTTGCGACACTGTTCTCGTAGTGCTTCGACAGAGCGGTCGTCTCTGCCAGCACGTACGAGCCACATGAACCAAAGCATATATCGCTGATATAAAGTTCCCCTACAAGAATATGAATTTCCAACTTTGAACACAGCAGCGTTAAGAATAGTGATGGAAACCAGGGAATTTGGGTGAGAATACAGGAACGGGTGCAAGTCAGAACGAACATTGGATGAACAAAATAACCATAGCAATCAGCCGGCATATAAAAAGAAAAAACAGCGAAAATACACCATAGAAAGGTGCAAGAAAGATTATTCAAAACAGAATCTTATGGGGTTATGGTGGGTGTCAAATAAAACAGTGGATTCAGGTACACTTTAAATCTGCCTATTTTTCTATTTAGCTACAAAGGCACTATGAACGATACAGATATGCAAAGCCTCTTTTCATTTACCCCTGCTACTATCTAAAGACAAGATAGGACGCGTCCATGCTAGAGTACAGTATTTAATACACAAAAAATAAAAAATGTGAAAAGGTGAGCAAGATAATTAAACACCATCTTTTGATACATGAACCAACAGATTCACACGCTTAAACCAGCAAAAACGAAATCGAGGTTACTTACTCGTCGTCCCGGAACTGTGATTCCATCCATCGATCTTGTGGATTTGTGGGGGAGCGCAGTTGCTATGTCCCTTTTCCCGCAAAGAGCATGTGGCAACTTTGCTCGAGTTCCACCATTTCGACAGGGTTTTGCCAATTTAACTTTAACTTCGCTAGAGCCCATCTAACATCTCCAGCTCCTCACCTATTGACACTTCTTTTACCCCGGGAAGGAGTTTTCCTTCATCAGTAGTACTTTTTTCACTCATCCATGGATAGAGGAGTTCCAAGGAAACTTAACTTGTTCCATTCGCTCTGCTTGTTAACTTAACAATACCAAATACATAGCTCAGGTGTCCTCAATGTTTATTGTGTACCATAATCCAGCCTCTCCCACTTGAAGGATCTGCCAGAATTAATCCGCAGCAAAGCTCGCATAAATACACATACACAAACGCAGACTGCTGCTATGGCGAGCATTGAATGGATATATGGCCGAGCAAGCAATCCTCGTGACCGCAAAGGCTTCCTTAGCACACCAGACTCCAAAATGGCGCACTGGGAGCAAGATTGTATTTGCAATGCTCGAACCCCACCAACATTTCCTGACTGATCCATACCAACTTCATCTTTATCGACCATTATGGTAACCTGACTGTTCTTCCTGTCCACCAGCTTTTGCGCTACAAGCTCATTATAAGAATTATGGTTCCTCAACTTGGCATATGTTTCAGGAGATTGACCATCATCATCTAGAACTGACTGCCAGCAGTTTAAGCCAATCTGCAGTGATGTATGCAAAATCATAAGAAATATTGATGTAAAATAACTTGAAGATAAACACAAACTGAACTTTATGAACATACCTGTTGAGGATCATCTGTCAAGACATCAACAATGTCTTCTGCATTCTCAATAGATGCAGCAAGATGTAACGGAGTTAAACCACCAGGGCCAGGAAAGTTTGGTACAAAAGGGTACACTTTGGAATTATCTGGGCAAATAACAACAAACTTTACGAGCAAATGTACCATGCGGCTACTCTTTCTTTTCACTGCTCTGTTCAGAAGATGAACCTCTGCTAGCATCTCCATAGTTTCCTGCGATAGTTCATCACTAACCAAGCTTCTCTTGGCGAGGATATCCAGAAGTGTTTTAGTAAGAGAGCACCAGTCACGCTCACTAGAGAACAACAGAAGGTATTTGAACCGAGGAGTCGAGAACTGAATCAAATCCAAATCGGAAACATCGGATCTGGTGGAAGATGTACAAGCAGCAGTCCTCTGAAAGAGCCAGCCAAGTTCGTTAAGAAAGTGCAGAATTTGATCCCTTGGCTTTGACTGCCTAGGATCCTGAACCTGATCGTCTGAAGAGACATCAAGAAACTGTGAATCCTCAAGCTCAGCTTCAAGTTTTCTCAATTCCTGACAAACACTTGAACTTGCAACAATAACAGGGAAACTGTTACCCCTGAACCTGTTCTCTACCTGTAAACATCAAACACAACAGTTTCAATCATCTTTACCAATGTGAACAACAAATTTCCATATATCAGAAACAACAAGGACTTCGAACTACAAACCTCAATAAAGCAGCGCCCAAGAATAAGATCAGGTTCTCCTGGCAAGTCAAAGGTCTCAACACCTGAATCATCGTATATGGTACCTGGATATGCTGAGCACAGCACTTCTTTGGATATGTACTTTCCTGTGCTGGTACAGTGGATCCTGCATTGATGCAAGGTTAAGAACAAGTCACTCAAATTGCAGATATTATTGTTGATAAAACATTATTTACAACTGAAACCTACTGGGTGCCAGGAATAGTCAAATTACGGCCCTTCAGAACGAGGGAGGTCTTTTGCCCACCAATGACAGCAATTGGTGACACAAAGGTCAACTCAGGGGTATTCCATGTTCTCCACGATTTCGATAAACGGGTCATTCCTGAAATAAATTAGCAAACTTGGCATCAACTAAAATGAGGTGAAAAGAACTCATAAGCAAAAGACCAAAGTAAGCTCTCAGATGAGCTGGGATAGACAAAAACAAAATGTGGCACTATTGATGGTAGTCGTGTGCGTACCCTCATTATATGATACCAACTTGGAATCAGTTCGAACTAAAAACCTTCCTTTGCTCCAGAAATCCAAATCAGAATTTTGAACTAGCGTGTTTACTCTCTGGAGAAGATTTTCTTCAAGCTGTAGTTACATTACAGAGGTTCCGCATTAGATATATTAGTTGTAGAATTCCAATTTTGTTGTCTAATTGAGTGACACTTACTTCATCCCATGCAATAGCTGGCATTGATAGGTACATGGATAGTACAAGGCAACCAGGGCGGATGTATCCCTCCATCTCAGTAGGGCTGTGTTTGAGCCAATTTACAATCTGATGATCAAGACAAGAAAGGAGAATTATTTCAACTACAGTCTGTAGTAAACAGGATAAAACAGGGCTTCAAGTGTTTTGTTAAAATAATCTAATGAGTTGTACCATACCTCGTCACGAATGTTCCCAGGTATTGTGCCAGGCTCCTTGCCAAACAGCTTGAATATAATCCTACCAGTCCGATCCTATAAAATGGTAAATCAAGAGAATAGAATTTAGTCCATGGCTAAAATGATACAACATCTTGGAAAAGTGGGGAACAACTGGAATTGCAAGCTTCTAAGATGATCTACCTGTCCATCTGAGTTTGAGGTAGAAGGTGAATGATCCGAACAAGATGTTGAGGCATAACACGACTGGTACCCAGGATTTGGTGGTGATCCATTCTCGATTGGTCGATCTGAATCCTTGAAGAGCTCAAGTGGTGGTGCAACCCATGCCCGACTTGTGCTAACCTCAACCATTGCAGCATCTTCCCCATAATCATGAGGATGCCTATCCTCTTCATCTACTGAATGTATGGGGAAGAATTTGTGAGTTATAGGTGGAGAGGACGAAGGAGATCTCTCATCCAGAGGATTACTACTCTCTGATGATAGGTACTTGTTTGCAGAGTCCATCTTCGGAGGGATGTCCTCCTCGATGCTTCCAAACAGCTGCAGTGACAAGTATGGCTGAGTCCCTTGGTCTGCATCCTTGTATGCATGAGGTTGACTTTCGTGAGTGCTATTGCTTCTCATGAAATCAGCAGCAGGAAAAGCTCGGATTGATTTATCATGTGAATTTACAACAGTTGCTGCCTCTGTTGAATGACTCTTGCTCTTGTTATTACCACTGCTGTCACTGCTCCCTTGGGACTGAGATGTGTTTGTCTCAGGGGTTGAAGTCGCAAGGCCAGTTGATAAAACTGCTAGCAAGTCCATGGTAGATGGCACAGTTTGTTTGTCAATTCCATTAGCCGTCTTTTGCACAGAATCCTCTTGCTGATCTTGTGAAGCATTCAAATCAACAACTTCTAGCGGAGGAGACTTTGGCGCAGAGGTTGTGTTGTTCAATGAATTTATTTTGCTTATAATTTCAACCAGATTCTGTTTATCTGGAATCTGAGGGATGCTAGGCGCTTTACCAACGTTGGAACCTGTCATTAGGACAATAAAATTCAGTACTGGTTATATCACAAAGTTGTGAGAGAGTATATTGAGTGCACAGTGAGTGCTGCTAGTACCTTGCAAGCGCGCAATAACAGTAATCAGATTGACAATATCTTGTGTCCTATTTGCTGCATTCTCTTGGTTTCCAGGTAGCAGCAACTGCGAAGCAACATCTGTTGGCTGAGTTTTTCTTCTTCGGCGGTTGTGTCCAGCGAGCCTACGTCTGCAGCTCCTCTTACCCTCATCAAACTCCGCGAGTGGGTGAAATCTAAACGATTGACCATAAGAACCAACTTATTAGTAACTAAATGCTCTCATAGCCCACACCAACACCGGCAGCACCATGACAGAGAACCATCTCTCCAGCCCAATACGCACGGGGTGTGAAGAAGCAGCGATCAAATCGTAAAAAAGAGAGTCCTACTAGTAGCACCACAACAACAAAAGTTGCCATGAAAGTTTTGGGAGGAGGCGGTTTCTATCATTACCTACTACACTGCTGGCAGAAGCGCTGCATCTGACTGGCGACGAGCGCCTTGGTGGTCTTGCTGTGAGTCTCGCAGACCTTGTGCCTCCTGTGGTAATCCTTGGCGCTGGTCAGATCCGCCCGGCAGTCATCCACTTGGCACATCGGGTAGCTCGCGCCTCCGTTCGCAGCCCCAGCGCCTCCTGATCCCCCGGCGCTCCCCGGCGATCCAGACCGGACCCGCTTGCTCGGCCTAACAACCGGCTCCTGCCCCGCCGCAGCCGAAGCAGGTGGGGAGGGTGAGGACGCCACGGGAGCCGATGGGCTGGTATCCATCGGGGTCGCCGCGTCCTCCCGCAGGCCGAGCTGGAGGTTCAGCGCGCCGCTACCCCCAGCGCGCCGATGCGCCTCAGCCACCTTCGCGGCCGCGGACGCCGCCGGCTGCTGCTGCTGGTGCTGGTGCTGGCCCTGTGCGCCGCCGCCGAGTCGGAGCGCGTCGGAGGACGGCCTCGCGGTTAGCGTGCGGCTGTCCCAGTCCCACATCTTGGGGTTCCAGTTCCCCTCCCCAGCCGCAGCCGCCGCCGCCGCCGCCTTGGCCGGCGCCACGGCGGCTGGCCACGGGTGGCCACGCTTCTTCGCCGCGGCGGCATGGGGAGGCAGTTGCTGGATCTGGTGCACGAACAGCGGGGGGGCCACCTGCGGCCCCACCTCCCGCTGCATCGCTCCTCAACGCCGCCGCCGCCGCAACCACCGATCCACCTCCGGGCGCGCGGATCTGCACAGCGAGGTCAAACCAATCAGCAACCGCGGCGGGGAGGCACCAGCGGCGGAGCCGAGGCGAGCGGCGGCGGAGGAAGAAGATTCCAGCTACCTGCTCTCGGCTCGTCAAGTCTACGGGGGACCAAGTCGCCCGCGTCACGTCACCCCCACCTCGCCGCCCTCCCCAAACCCCCAGAAATAGCACCAGAAATATCCCTCCCCCCGGGGAAGCGATGCCGCTGGGATGCGCTGCGAGGGGGAGAGAGGGAGAGAGCGAACCCAGTACAGGTGGTGGAATCGGCGGTGGAAAGAGCGCGGCGCGCGAGCGCGGAGGTTGGGGATGAGGAGGAATGGGCCGATGGCGTGATGCGGCGCTGGCTGGAAGGGGGGAGGCGTGAAAGGGAGGAGAGAGAAAGGGGAATCGAGCGGAGGGGGAGGGGAGGGAGAGGGAGGACGGCTCGGGCTTGGGCTTGGTTGGCCTGCGCGGGTGGCGTCCTGGCGCGGCAAACAGGCAGGGGAAGGCCGGGCGGCGGGTGGTGGCGTGCGCGTGGATCGGTGGCAGGTGCGCGTAATTAGCGAGTGTAAGCGAGGGCTCGAGTTGGAGGGAGGGTCGAGGGAGGGTGGTGGGTGGTGGTGCCGTCCCACGCCGCGCGCCCGCGGGGGACGGCCCGGCCGTACGACGGGGCGGGGTGGGGCAGCGAGACGAGAGCGATCGCGGGCAGGCACGGGTACCGGTGGTACGAGCCCACCACCACCACTCGTGCTCGTACCGCGGCCGGCGCGGCGTGCGTCTCCCCTGGGCTGCTGGCTGCCTGTGCCTGGCCCCGCCTCCCGGCGATCTGAACCCCGTGGTGTGGTGATGTGTGCGGCTGCTTTTTACGGTACGGCCCTGGCGCGCCCGGCCCGTCAAAATGGACTCGGATCCTCTGTCGTCCTCGTACGACGATGCCATCCGCCACATGCATTATTGTACTTGGGACGTACCATATTTACCCCGACAGTACTGCGCTCTTTTTTTACCTCGAGGAAGTGGGGCAAATATTTTGGATAAAAAATAGAGGAAGGAGTGCTCAACAAGAGCGTGGCACCATCTTCTAAAGGAAAAAAAAGTTGCGCCATTTCTTAGTAAAATTCTACTAAGAACTTGTGAATGAAAACAAGAGATGCTCCTTTTCGATGGATTGATTCGTAGAAGGGAGAATTCAGTTGCATACTTGTTGTTCTATTACGATATCTTGATCTTGGCAATAAGCTTTTCCAAACTCGAACGCCCTCCACGTGGTATTCTTTTATAATTTTATGCTAAATAGTATTCATTCAAATAAGATATCTCGATTGTTAAGATGACAGTGTATTGCCAGGGACGTGGAAAAATAAAAAATAAATAGGTTACAAAAGTGATCCTAGACTTGTGTAGAGAGAGCGCTTGCGAACCTCCTAAACTCTCTCGATCACTTATGTTAGTTTCTTATCTAGATCCAACTCAACCGTGAACCTCTGGGGCTACCCACCACCTCCTAAAAGTTTAGATCTTTAACACAATCAACTCGCTATACAGCAAAAAGTGCTTATTGCCACTTCGATTCTACTGTTCGGGCACTTATCGGTTGAATCCACTCAAGATGTCGCCACAGCAACATACGATGACGATGCATTATCACGACGGACACGACCTCTAGCATCCAATGATATGCAACCTTAGCCCCGGTTCCTGGATCGAGTGGTTGAAGAGCGCTCAACCCTCAAACTCAAGCCAAATCGGGAAGCAAGTGTTATCACTCGCCACCCGCGACAGTCGACAGACTCACTGTGCAACCACCGCAGTAGTGCTTACCCATTTTTATCAAAAGCGTAGTCAACACACGCACTGAGTTGATTTTTCACACTGAAATCGCCCCCAACCCCGTCTGAACTGTAGAGGCGCGCCTGCTTATCTGACGAAACGTTGCGGTCGCCTCCCCAAACCGTCGCCAGGGGCAAAACGGGGAACAAATGTGGTGGTGGAGCGAGAGGACGGCGGCGGGGCCCGCGCCCGGCCTCAATTATTTGTCCTCGCGGATTCCTCCCTCCGCCGGGGTGGCTCGCCGGTCGCCGATGGCGCCACCGAGCCCGTCCACGGCTTTTTCTCCCGTCCGCCCCGCCCCACGGGGTCTATGAAGTAATGCTATAGTACTATACTCCCCGCTCGGACGTCTCAGCCCCCCGCGTCGTCCCGTCCTCTTTGCCGCGTCGCCGCCGCGCAGGCGCCACGCGTGTCGCGGGGCCAGTGGCCGTGCGGCTGCCGGAGGGCTGGGCCGGCGGGGCCGTGCGGCGCGGAAACGCGCTCCGCCAACGGCAACGAGAAAGGTAGCCACTGTACTGGACAGCACTCCCCGCTGGAGTAAAAAAAACAAAAAAGCGACTGGTTCGTGCAGTCAAATGGCGAGTTGGCATTCTTTCGGCGAAGCTGAGAGACTGGAGAGGGAGCGAGGATGACAGGATGCGGGTTGAACAAAATGTTAAACAAGTTCAGATCTAGCCAGCCGATATTTGATCCGGGCGGTTGCTTTTCAAGGTGAAACTAATTTACTGCGTTGTCTTGTGGATGGTCGCTGGGTGTTGTTTAATGTTCACGAACCTTTGCTTTTTCTTTAGCTCACCACGTTCTTGGTCTCTTGGATAGCAGCTCGATTCATCTTTTCTTTTCTTTTCTTTGTTACCTTAAATCTACTAATACTGTACCTTTTCCTGTTCGAAATAAAACTTTGTTTCCGTACAAGCTGGTACGCACATTACAAAAGAAAAGAAAAACAAATACTCTGTTAACCCAAATAAAATGGCACGCACATTTTAAAATTCTGAAAAAATAGCTTTGGCGTTTGGCAACGGTGGGACAATTTTATGGCTAACTTTATCATGAGCTAAAGCGTCATAGTGAGGCTCAAAACTTAGAAATTTGAGGAATCTTAAGCTCGAAAGGAATGCATAAATAGATCCAACAGACGTGTAGTTCGCCGGGACGCAAAAAAGAGCACTTCGGCCATACACCATCTGCGGCCATGCATTATGATGCCAAAAACAAGTGATCATGTCTAAAAGTTAGGCATCAATATTGTTGGATTCGGCTTCCCAACCTCACAAATTTTCGGTGCCTTTTATTAGCTACATTTTATATTTCTTCTGCGTCGTCACCCTTTCTTGTGTTCTCTGCCACACATGTACTGTGCGTATACAACAAAGCAACAGTAAAAGTTAAACTGCGAGATGGAAGGGACGATTTACGGTTCACCAACTCTCGATGTAAAACCTAGGACAGGGACCCAACGTACAGGTACGTTTTCGTCATTTGCCCCTATTTCTTTTTTTTTCCTCGGACAGGACAGCCCTCGCTTTGTAAATTGTGGGTGGATCGCATCTTGCAACTGGGAAAATGGCGAGCGCTGTGGAATGTGCTCCGCTGCCGATGGTGACGGATGCGATCGCGACGGGATTAAGAAACTTTCCCAAGTTTTTTTTAGCAACGGTTCTGAGCCTCATCACGAATTCGGCGACCTTGGAAAAGATGGTAAAAATCCATCCTTGAGGCCCTGGATTCCCAATTTCCCATCTCACGTAGATGCAACTTGGTACCGGGCTGATTTGGTAAAGATGGCAACAGTGACCTGACAGCTCCTTACCAAAAATAAGCTCAGCTGAAGGAGCACAGCGAGATTTTTCGCAAGCTAAACGTAGGGAAAGGAAGAAAAAAAAACCCTGATTTTTCCGAGATAAACTGGACTGATAATTCCTTGCATAGCACATAACTTTTTTTAGATAAACATGCTGGAATTCCCACAAAATTTGTATGGAATTCTCGTGTTCTGGAGAGGGCCTAACCTAACATGGCCTTGACGTGTTAAATGACACTTGGCCCCCTACCCACACAGGTCTCCTTTCGACGCCGTGTGCAGGTGCAGGTGCAGCTTTCGTTGTGCGCGTAGCAACATCAACCACCAAGAAAAAACATAGTACAGTGCTAAGGCTACATGGCCATCATCATTGTGAATACAATAAGCAATCATAGAAGTCCTTGGGGGCGACCGGGGATTAGAAAAGTACAGGGCCGGGAAGTGGTCCGTACGTACATTTTCTTTCACGTCAGTTTTCTGTGGGTACACACTGACACACCCCCACGAGAGAGGCCTTATCTGGGCGAGGTGCTTAGTGTGTTACAGTACCGACCATCACATGTGCGGTTAGCCAAAACCGTATGGTCAAAACAGTGGTTAGTAAAGGGGCAGCTGCTAATCTTGCACCGAGTCTCCTTATCAAAATAAAATAAGATAAAATCTTGTACTAAGGCCCCCTCGTAGTTTATTTAGCTCTAGAGGCTGGTGTCAAGCGATTATTGGCTCGTGAGAAAAGCAATTATATGCTCGGTTGGCGCGGACCGTGTTATAGTTTATATTCTTTGGTCCCCTTTGAAATGGGCAACATTACTACTAGTGTCGGGCACCATTTTCCTCTCTTGCTCTCCACAGGTAATCCCCTTTCTCATGTTTTCCCGTTTAATTGTCGAATTAGAGAGCGAGCTTGCTATTTAGAAACAATAACAATATCTTTTTTAAAAGAGAAGAAGAAAAGCACATTTCCCGGTTAATTGACCAGCATATGAAGTTAAAACAACTGTCCAAGATTTGCGAGTAGGTTTTTGCCAGCCTTCGTGTGATTGATAGATAGATAGATAGATAGATGGACTCTTTTCGCCCATGGTGAGTAGTAGGTGCTATTTTCGAGTACGGTTTGCCATGTCTTTTCAAATGTCATCAAGCCGCCAGCCTATCGTACTCGAATGCGACTGTTACTAACCTCTCTCGACTACTTGTTTTTAGTTTAGGCCCGTTTAGTTTTTTAGTCTTACTATGTGTCATCGAATATTTAGATACTAACTATGAGTATTAAATATAGATTAATTACAAAACCAATTGCACAGATGGAGGCTAATCTGCGAGATAAATCTATTAAGCTTAATTAATCCATGATTTGATAATGTGATGCTACAGTAAGTATGTGCTAATGGTGGATTAATTAGGCTTAATAGATTCGTCTCACGAATTAGCCTCCATCTGTGTAATTAATTTTATAATTAGCTCATGTTTAGTCTTCCTAATTAGCCTCCGAATATTCAATACGACATGAACTTTAGTCCGGACTAAATATCCAAATACCCTTCTAGCCTAAGTTAGATTTCTCTAACTTTGATCAAATTTGTAGAAAATATGCTGACATGTGTAGTACCAAATAAATGCATCATGAATCCATGTTTCATGTTGGATTTAATAGAATAATTTGATGCGGACAATGGATAAAGATTTTCCTCATAAAGATGATAAAAGTCGGAGAAGTTTAACTTATACGATAAAACTAAAACATCTTGGTACAATTTAGACCCAAGGGAGTCTTAAAAACCACGTTCTACCCAAAAGGAAGCGAAGCATCAACCTTTGTTGCTAGATCCACATTCCTAACGTGGTCCCGGTGACATCAAACATTACACTCCTCTCTTCGCAAAGCCCTAGCTAGCTGAAACGTGACGCGACACTAATTACTGTCGCAAGATGCAGTTTCTTTTTTAGCGCAGTAGTACGATACAATGGTAACTCTTCGAAACAAGCACCACGGCCTTACAAAAACGGTTAATTCATATCATGTCAACCAAGGATCTCACAGAATTGCTTGCTGCCGATGGTGGCCGCCGTACGGCACCCCGGGCCCAAGCGGCCACCTGCCCCCCACCCCGTTATGTGTTCTCTACTCCTCTATCAACTTTCTTAATCCCTCTCCCCCGTCACGAGCCCTAGCTTATCAGTAGTCAGCTCCTCACGCGCCCTTGTTTATTCACATTTCTTCTACTAGGCGCCCGCGTATTCTAATCCCCGGAGGTTATCCCGTCCCGTCCAATCCCCGATCCAGCATCCGCCTACGCTGACGCGCCCGCCGATCCATTGGCGACGAGGTCTCCATTCTCCCGGCCGGGGCGCAGAGGCCGCCGCGTGGCCGCGACGCGACGCAGCGGCCGGCAAAGCCGTCGAGGCGAGGCGTGCAGCTCGCCGGGCGTCGCTGTCGCCGTCGGCCTCGCCTTTTGCTCGGCGCGCGCGGCCCTTTCTTTCGCCGCCGCTGCCGGCTGTCCCCACGTGAACGTCCACACCCGTGCCCGCTCGTACACTTGACGCGCACGCACGACGTACCGGTACAGGCCGGCACATCATCTTCTCCGTCCGTCCGTCGTCATCCCAGCCCAGAGCCCGGCCGTGCCGTCGTTCTAGGCTTCTAGCCTTCTAGTTGTATAAGGTGGTGTGCACGTACACGCCTGCGTAGGTTCATAGGAGAGGGACGCAACGTGTACGGACGGCGGTGCTCCTGGCTTTGGGGCGGGCCTGATGATGATGGAAATAAAACGAGCACGTCGATTTGGAAACAAAGTTCATGGGTGGTTTAAGATGGAGACGGGTGCGAACGCGCCCACTAAACAGCCTTCGTCCTGAAGACTACGTGAGGGTTTCGACTTTCGTCCAGCAGGACCCCAGCCTGAACCTTTTCCTCCCACTCCACTGCACGTACTACGCCGATCGCCGGCCGTCTCTCTCCTCCCCCCCTGCTCGTACGCCGGCACGTGGTTCCCGTCGACGGGACGGCTAGTTTTTTTTTCGTAGCGTTCGTTTCCTTGTCTTGTCGCGGCGCAACAGGCAGTGTAGTAACAGCAGGCACCGCCACGAGGCATATGCCGTGCGCGTCGCCGTCTCCCTGTTACCCCTGTACACCATCTGGCCTCGCACCGCCCGCCCGCGCCGCGCGCGACGTGACGCCGCGCTGCCCTGCGCGCGCGGACGACGGAACGGCTCCTGCGGCCTGATGCCTGCCTGCCCGCCCGACGCCCCGACCCGAGCAAGTGGGACGGTTCGGTCGCCTTCCGTTCGCTCCAGCCGGGCGGACAGCGGCAGCTGGGCTCGGCGCCCCCCGCGGCGCGGTTCGACCGGCTCGCCGCGACGTGACCTTCCGCGCGCTTCACGTGGAGCGCCCGTCCTCGGCACGGGGCGTTTCGGCTCGGCGTCGGCGCGCGGGCGCCGGGACGTCAGCCCCCGCGGTGGTCGTAACAAACCCCAACCCCAAGCCGTGCCGTGGCCCGCGACCTCGGCGCGGCGGCGATAAGATAAGGATCCTCGCAGGCGATCGGGCCGGCGCCGGCTGGGACGCGTCCCCTGGCCCCCGGCACGCAACCATCCGCGCGACGCCGACGCGAGGTCCATGCGCGCGGCAGCGGATCCGGGCTGGAGCGCTGGCCGCAGGCGCAATCACTGACCCATCCTTTTACCTCTAGAAGTTTTTTTTTCCACGAACTAAAATTTGGACCTTATCATATTGTATATTTAGATTTAGAAGTACTAAATATAAACTAATTACGAAATCAATTGCATAGATGGGACTAATTCGTGAGACGAATCTATTAAGCTTAATTAATTCATGATTAGCACATATTTACTGTAACATCATATTATCAAATCATGAACTAATTAGATTTAATAGATTCGTCTCGCGAATTAGTCTCCATATGTACAATTGATTTTATAATTAGTTCATATTTAATTCTCTTAATTAGTATTACATTCGGTATCACGTGACTCAACTTTAGTCCTACGTCCGGGCTAGGACGCGGCCTTTGTTGAACGCCGACGTGGAGGACGACGCCGTGCGGGTGGTGTGGGGCCTGCCGCCTGCAGGGTGAATTCGATGCCGATGTGCCTGTGTGATTCAAATAGTAATCTCGTTGCTACAGTGCGTGGATAAGCTAGCGTTTCGGCCACACTACGTCGACTTGGTTGCCCGCCTGGTCAGCGCCCGGAGCTCTGAGCTGAGCCGAACCAGTCTAGGTTGACTTTTGACCCGATATGCTCTCGCTAAACTTTAAATTTAGTCATCTTTAATCTTCAAAGTTTGCTTATGAGGACTAAAAGGTACCTTGGACATCCTGTACCTCTCATTAATGCTTATCCACGACCAGCTCCCTACCCGTCCCGCCGCCAACCCCTAGCCACCCGCCTGCCGCTCCCAGCCCGCTGGCAGCTCCCGCCGCCACTCCCGCCCGCTTCGACACCAGCTCACCGCCCGCCCCGGCCACCCGCCCCGCTGCCCGCCGCCGCTCCCGGCTCGCCGACCACTCCCGCCCTTCCCGATCCCCGCCGCCCCCAGCACGCCGGCCGCTCGTCGGGCCGCCACCCTACCCCTGCGCCGCCTCCGTACCCCCACGCCACCGCTCGCGCGTGTGCTGTGCGTGCCTACGTGGGGAGGCAAAGAAGGAAAAAGGCAAGGGTAACAATGATTGGAGGTAAGTTGATCATTATTCAACTCATTTAATTTTTTTAATCACTAGAAATAAATAGGGGATTAAACTTTAGTCCTGACTAAATGGGAGTTTAGTCCCTAAAGATCAAGCAAGGGCAAATCAAACAACGCCTAAACCGTCCACGCTGCGCTTTCGTTTTCACCTCCGTCTGTGCGCGAAGACCACCAGACCACGAAAATTAAAGGCAGCTCGAGGCCCCCTCTCCCGATTTCAACATCCTGCACGCAGATCGCCATGCCTAGAGCTCTAGCGCATTCTCGCACAGTTCGTCACTTGCTCAGTTCCAGCTCCCAATCAGACCTCCAGTGGTCTCGTTGCCGGCGCCCGGCAGGCGGCAGCTGAACAACCTTTGCACGAAATTGAATACGTCTCGAGATACGGATACGATCCGTCGTACGCGGGACCCCCCAGGCCCCCAACCATCGGCGCCAACAGACTGCATGCGCGTACCAGTACTTGGGAGCAGGCAGCTGGTGGCCTGCGTCCAGCACGTTAGGTCTGCGCTGGTTGGGATCCAGCCAAATCCCTCGTAGTACTACCGCGTACTAGGCTGGAGCCCCACGCGTCCTCCCTCCGTCCGTCCATGGCCATCCAATCCATGGAGCGAGGCGTCGTCCATCAGAGAGGCCGGGGTTTCTTTTCTTTTCCTCCGGAACATGCAGAGCCTGTGCACAGCGTCGAGGGAGGAGCATGGGTACCAGTGTTATTAATCAGTGTCGTGTGCATATGCTATGCTATGCCCACCACAGCAAGTCTGGTGGCGTGGTCTGGTCCAGTCTAGTACACCCTTCACATGCGCCAGGAATCGGGGGGTAGCTGAGCTGACCATGGTTCACAGGTGTCTGTCTAGGTGCTTTGTGTATACTACTACTGCTGCTGCTGCTGCTGCTGCTGCTGCTGCTACCAGAGTCATGCTCTGAAATCTGAATCTGTCACCAACTCAGCTATGGCATGTGGCTTGTTTGTTCAGTCTTTCAGTAAACAAACAGGGGTATCGACCACGATACCAATCGTCGTCTGAACATGCCAACACTTTGTCACCTACACCGGTGGAGGAGTTCTTCCTTACTACCTGCCTATCAATTCAGAGATCGCTACTACTCGTGCACACACTGTCTCGATGACTCATTGAAAAGAAAAGCGCAGATTAGGGTGTCTGCCATCCATCCACTTGTATATCCCTACCGAAATTAGATGGACAGCGTCCTAATTTTGGGAATGATGCATCATTACTTGGAAAGGTTAGTGCGTGCACTGGCAACGATGCCGCGCGAAGCCAATCGTTTCCGCATGTGCTTCCTGAGTTGCCCTCACCACTTTTCAGGGTCCAGGAACTGGGCCACAAGCAGAAATGCTCGTCGCATTCAAATTCCATAGTGAATAACTGAATGCAAATCCGAAACATGTTCTCCCGCCCATGGAGTCTCGATCGACCTGCAGCCCTGCAGGCAGAGTAAGCAGACCACGCACATGATGATGAACTAACACGACCCCTCGAACCACTGCACACGAGATTTGGCGCTGCAAGAACCGCAGTATAAAGGGATTGCAATGAAACAGAGTTGGCTTAATTTTCCCCAAGACTGCGTCCACCGTGTGCATGGCAACAAGCTGCCCACGCACACACTACAACGTGAAACAAGCAAGGTATCTACAATGCGCGTCAGATTGTTTTGCTAGCATGATTCATAGCTAGATTAACGAAGAAGCAACCGTCGGCGGTGGGGTTGTGCGCGAAGAAGGGCTTCTTCCAGGGCCTCGGTGATGTGGCGGCAGAGGTCGGCCATGGCCTGGCTCGCCGAGCTCCACCTCGTCCCACACCGCGCGGCGCACACCTCCGTCGACTCAGCTCAGCCATCTTCATGTTTGACCTGATGATCAGGATTGTTGAAAGAAAAAGATGAAGTAAGCATGTGGATTTTAAAACTAATATAGTTCATTCTACCATGATGCCACTTGCAAATGGTAGACCCGAACCCGATAGTGTTTCCTGTTCAGCTAGTTTTAGTTCATTTCTCCCCCTAAATTAAATTCGTACCATATCATTTTAGTTCATTCCAACAAGTTTTAGGTCAACCCAATAATCATCCAAAGACATGCATCCCTAGCCACAAGATATTATTTTTTCAAACCAACTGCTAAACTGACCAAGTTCAGATATGCCCATAAATGCTCAGCGAGCCATATCAATCAAACAACATTGAACGTAGCATCCAGCAGACCTGGATTCGATCCCCGTGGAAGCGAATTAAACGGATCTGGAATAAAAAAATTATAAAAAAATATAGCTAAAGGCTTCCCTGCTGATTTTGATCAAAAATCAAACAACATTGAAAACTAAGCACAGAACAAATTAGAATCATATAAGTCAATCTCAAGCTTATGGCATCCACATGTAAGCGACATATTGTCATCTAGAGACATCTGTGCCAATACCCAAATTAAATTTTCAAAAGGATATGCTGGGATGTTAATTACTGCATGCTTGTCCCTTGAAGCACGCAAGGAGTTCTACAATACTCAATCAACTAACAATACTCAACCAACTAGGAGAGCAACGTTGCTAAATCAATTGCACATTCTCAAAATAAGCAAAGCATTGCTTACGGACAGAGAAATCAAGGCGAATCGAAATAAAGAACCAAGCCCCAGTCTCAATAATCAATCATTTGTCATGCTACATCCAATATATCTACTATGTGCTGAACCTGTCATTACGACAATAAATTTCTGTACCGACAAAGTCAGAAAGTTGTGAAAGAGTATACTGACTGAGTGCACAGTGGGTGCTAGTACCTTGCAAGCCTGCAGCTGCAATAGCCGCTGGGTGGTTAGATCCATGAACTAATTTTTAGTTTGAGTTACATCGGATGTTTGATACCAATTAGAAGGATTAAACGTGAATTAATTATAAAACTAATTGCATAAACGAGGGCTAATTCGTGAGATGAATCTATTAAGACTAATTAATCTATAACTAGCACATGTTTACTGTAGCATCACACGGGCTAATCATGGACTAATCAGGCTTAATAGATTCGTCTCGTGAATTATCCCTCGTTTATGCAATTAGTTTTATCATTAGATTAAATTTAACACTTTTAATTAGTGTGCAAACATTTGATGTGATAGGGATTCAAGTTTAATCCGGGGTATCCAAACACCCCGTAGTCAGATTGACAATATCATCTTGTGTCCCATTTGCTGCATTTTCTTGGTTTCCAGGTTGCAGCAACTGTGGAGCAACATCTTCTGGACGCCAGGTTCTTTATTTGCCCGGTGTCTCCGGCGAGCCTACGTGTGCAGCTCTTCTTACGCCCATCAAACTCCTCGAGCGGGTGAAATCTGAACGATTGACCAGAAGAACCAGCTGCTCATAGCCCGGCCCGTGCAGTGCGGCTACGCCGCTGCCCACGGAAAGGTTGCCGCTGTACTGGACAGTTGAGCTATGGCCTCTTCAGTCTTTCAGTAAGCAAACAGTACGGTATCAACCAGCATACCAAATTACCAATCGTCCGAACATGGCAACATGCCTGGACCCTCACCTGCCTATCAATTCGGTGATCACTTACAAACACTATCTCGACGACTGATTGGAAAAGCGCAATCCACTTGCTACCCCTACCGAAATTAGATGGAAAATGTCCTAATTTTGGGAAGGATACATCATTGCACGAAAAGGTTAATGCTGCCGAAGCCAATTGTTTCTGCCCCTGGTTTCTTAGTTGCTCTCATCGGTCATTCGCACACTGGTGTTCATGGTTCAGGAACAGGGAGTCAGTCAGGGGCGCAAGCAGAAATGCCCATCGCATTCAGATTCAGAGAACTGGGGAAGCAGCTGTAAACGCCATAGAATGGAATAAATCCTTGCGATCTCTCATGAAATAATCATGCCATTATTACTCCAGGCAGTAAACAGACCAAGCAGATGATGATTCAGAGCCAAATTAAACGAGCGAGCTGCGGTGGATGCGCACGGCTCCGTCAGTCGTCGACGTAGACGACGGCGCAGTCGTCGTCGGCGGGGTTGCGCGCGCAGAAGGGTTCGAGCGGGTCGTGGGGGGCCTCGGCGATGCGGCGGCGGAGGTCGGCCCTGGCCTGGCTCACCTCCTCCACCTCGTCCCACGCCACGCGGCACCCGGCCTCCGCCTCGTGCCCCCCCGCGCACGCCTCCATCGCCTCCGCCACCTTCCGCTCCACCAGCTCCGCCAGCGCCGCCTCCTTCCTCGCCGTCCCCTTGTACCGGCGCTTCGCCGCCGCCGCCGCCACCAGTCGCCTGTGCTGCTGCTGCTGCTGATGGCGCGTGACGACGCGGGCGCAGGGCGGCGATCGGTGCGCGCCGATGCCGGCGGGGAGAGCCGAGGCGGCGGGGAAGAGGGAGGCGATGGACGGTGACGCCATTGGAGAGACCACCGATGGGCTGCGATCAGCTGTGCGGAATTGTGGGGATTTTTTTTTTGACTGGGAAATTGAGGATTGGTAGGACTAATCGAGGACACGCATAGAAAATTCAGCACTTGTCTACAAAGTGCACTTGGCTTCGCTTGCTCATGCTTATCCCCTCCAAAATTTTATTTCTTACAAAGGGAAATGTCAAGCGGAAATTATTCGGTCCATGACAACTGGAATATTTCTTTCTGGCAACGCCAAGCATAAAATTACGGGGAAACATGTTGCCACATGCATCATTGCTGAAGGAATCACAAAGCAGACAGCCATCTTCAGACAAACAAGGGATATTGAGATGGATGCAAAGGTCCTCCGGATGTATTGGCAGAAGGAAGTCTCATAGATTTGCAACTGTCTGATTTTCTCGCATTCAATCTTTAGATGTCAAATTTCTGGGTCACTGACTTTTAGATGCAGATCAACCTAATCTGAACCAACAAATCAGATACATGACAGAAGGCTATGCCAACACCTGCAACGTCACTACGTCAGCATCAATTACAACAAAAATTCATGTCATATTCCCTTGGTGAGAGCTGGCATGATAAATACAATGATACAAGGCAAGAAGAAGATATCATCATTGGCTCGATGTGCCACTGTCCATGGCGTCTAAATTCAACTCTTCATCTGAGTCAATCACCTCTTCAAAATCATAGAAAGGATGCGCCTGCATAGAAAATAGTACTCTTGAGTGATTGTTTAAATAGGGCTATACTACAATCATAATCCATAGCCTCACGATCACATCACAGAATCAAGTGTTATTCAGGCAGGATACAGGACATAGCATTCGTTAAGCCTTGGAGCACACTATGTCACATACCGGAGGTCGCGGCTTGACAGCTTCAAAGCTATGGAAAACAGGGGTAGCAAAATCTGGTGGATTAAGGACAATATATGCTCCACAGTTGTTGTATCGCTCCTCTGAAGCCTATACCAGGTCCAGAAACAAATGTTATTACAAAATCATTTGGCAAATATACATGAAACAAAAGTAGAACGTCTACATTAGCCACAAAGTTTTAATAATTCTACATGACACAGTTCTAATAACTAAAAGCCAACATGGGTTTCAATATTTGTGCATGAACAGCAAATATATGTGATAGAAGTATAACCTGAAATTGCGGGTAGTCTGGAGCACTGAAGAGAGTAATCAGTTTCCCACATTCGACATCATGGTCGATTGTATATCCTTTATCCATTCCTAAGAGGTCGTGCCGCTTGTCTCTTGCATCTGGACCTTCATGTGACCTGATGATTAACTTTGATGGAAGAAAAGATGAAGTAAGCATGTGAAATTAAAACTAATACAGTTCTACCATGATGCCAACTTTCAAATGTTATGAAACTACATGCTCAATGGGCCACAAGACAACCAACATGCCAACTGACCAAGTTCAGATATGCCCACAAATACCCAGCAGGCCACAACCATATCAGATACCATTGAACACTAACGCAGAACAAATTAGAAACTAACTTCAATCGAAGTATGTTAATAAGTATGTCATATTTACGGTATCCACGTCTTAGGTTACATAAATTTTCAAAAAGAGATGCTGGGATGTTAACTGCATGCTTGTGGCTCAAAGCCCGCAATGAGTTCTACAACACTCAACCAACCCTGCTAAATCAATTCAGCATACTAAAATAAGCAAGAATTGCTTGTAGTCAGAGAAATTCAAGGAGAATCAAAAGAAAGAATCAAGCCACACATAATACAGTCTTATAATCATCATTTGTCATGCTAGATCCTGTCTATGTGCTTAACCAAAAATAAGGCAAGCATTCTGACAACTGGCACTTCAGAGATAATTGTGAAATATTAAAATGTATTACAATGATCATTTTTAATTTAAAGAGAACATCGGGTACAACCACAGTAGGCTAGCTACAGGTCAATGACAGTAGACTAATTATAGCATCCAAACTATAGTTTGATGTCAACTTAACTTCTGTTAAACAAAGTGGGTGTGTCATGGTGCAAAAAATTTCCGGAGGAAGCAAACAATAAGCTACTCCCTCCGTTTCAAATTGTAAGCGAAAACTATGCACCTAGAAAAGCCAAAACGACCTACAATTTGGGACGGAGGGAGTATATTTGAATTGACTAGGGATAGATGGACAGCACACAGCAGGAAGAACCAGCTAGTTAGCTCTCTGAGTCTCCCTATAGAAATATGACTGCTTCTTTTAGGTTCTTCTTTCTTGCCTCAAACTAATCATACGGCTGTGCTTTTATAGCCATCCACTAACAAACTAAATAATTATCCTAACAAACTAACAATCCTGATTTGCCTACAACTTGGTAAGGAAAGATGCTAACTGATAAACCAACTAATCCGAATCACCAAATAGCGGTAGAATAGCATGTTACTATAAATCTGTAATCCAAACAAAGCAAAAAACTTTCTTCAAATGAACTTTAGAGGTATTTTAAAATGCATGCAGCGATATAGAATGCAAGCATTTAAGTAGCAAAACAAACACTTCATCATCACTAGTTAGTAATAAATACTTCTATTAACCAACAACTTTCCAATATAATAGGAACACCAATAAATGAAACAAAAACGAACCTTCAAATTATTCGTGCGCAGAAACTGCTGAGTGATGTCCGGACCCCAAAGCAAACCGATGCCTCTTTCTTTATTTGGTGAAAGACCCATCTCCAAGGAAGGGTCAGACCAAAGCACATCTCCTGGGATCAAATTTTGACCCTCCCAAGGAGGGTCAAGAACAGTTCTCCTTGCCTTCAATAACTCATCCAGGGATCCGAGCCTCATGGAAGTCGGATCAACAGTGAAATCGGCCTTGTTTTTGCGACCTTTCTTTCCCTTTTTTAATCTCTTTGATGGTAGCACAACCGTCCCACGGAAGATCCCACCATGGGCAGTGTACACGCATCCTGCTATTATTGTTGCTAGCGGAAGGTCCTCAAAACATCTTAAAAACTTCCGATAAACCTGAGGGCCTTGATCTTTATATTTAGCCATTACCTCCCGTTCGAAACCATAAACTGATGTGCAATACTTGGATTCATGATTCCCTCGGAGAAGAAACACGCAATTTGGAAGTAACACCTGAAAGAATTGAGACGCATTAATGACCATACAATTATGTTTCACACCACTTAATAGTTGGACATAATTTAGGTTTAAATTACTTTTGCAATGCCACAGGAGGACAAGCATGCTTGTCTGAGTAAATTACCAAATATCCAAATACATTTTACAGCATTGATATTTTTCTTGTTGGATGGTGAGGAGATGTGAACGGGTACCAATGATAAATATTGTGCATTACGCCTCAGAATTCTATGTTGATTCCAGTTTAGTTGCATAAAAAGCAAAATGAGCAAACTCATATTTGTTAAGCCCAATCCAAGCAAAAGGTGACATCATTACAGTCAGTATTGACATAATAAGAACTCAGCCTGCTAGCATTACCTATGGAACAATGTAAATGCCTTTCTATCTATGGCCATAAATTTAGCAGAACCAACCAAAAAAAAAAAGCGGAACCTATTCAACTCATTTTAGGCGTTCCATCACAGCACCTAATGGTTGAATAAAATACAACCCAATGGTCAAATAGAATATAGCATGGACTACATTACCCACGTCAAAGGATAGGAAGGTGGACATGCTAGTGTGTGTGTGAACTGTCAATCTCCAAATATTTCACAACATTGATATTTTGAGGAAGTGTGAACAAGTACCAATTATAAATAGTGTGAATCATGCCTCATAATTCTAAGCTGATTTCAGTTAAGTTGCATCCGGAGTAATAAAATGACTAAAAGAGCAAACTCAGAATCAATTGTTAACTAGGCTTGCTTGCAGCACCTATGGAAAATCTACCAATTTCGTGGATCCAACAACAAAAGAAAATGGGATCGAAACCCTCATGTGTTAGGGGACATCAAACAAGCTTATAGACGAGTCGAATCTGCGGAATTGACCTTCCAAGCGAGGAGGAGAAGCAGGGTCTCGAGCCCCCAGGCACCGCGGTCGACGTAGTCCCCGTTGAAGACGAAGATGCGTTCCTCGGACGGGAACCCGGCGTCGCGGAGCAGGAAGATGACGTCGTGGAGCTGTCCGTGGACGTCCCCGACGACGACGACGGCCTGGCCCGGGCGCGGGTCGACGCGCACGAGGTTGGGCTCGCGGTGCAGGATGGCGGCCGCGGCGAGGACGAGGCGCTGGACGAGCGCGGGGGGAAGCACCGTTGGGAGGCGGTCAGCGGGGAGGTGGCGCGAGCACCAGTCCAGCGTGGCGGCCAGCCCCGCCACCCAGTCCCGCGTCAGCGCGCCGCCCTCGGGCCACTCGACCACCGGCGGGGAAGCCGGGGACGGGGAGGGATCCGTCGCCGCGGCGGCGCCGGGCTGCGACATGGCGTGGGCTAGGGTGGGCGCGTTGGGTGGTGGGTGTTCCGTGATTTCGTTTTTGGTTTCTTCGATTGTTTTGCTGGCAACTTGATGGGGTTTCTTTTTGGGGAAACGAGACGAGGGCTCGGCTGGGGGCAGTCGGGCGAGGGCGCGTCCCAGTTGGCTGCTGCTACCCGTGAGGCTTTGGTCGCTGCGGGTTTCCAAGGCGTGGAGGTGGAGCTGACACGGCAGCGAAAGCGAGCGGCGGAGAGGAAAGAAGAGGTCTCGCGTGGCGTGGCGCCGTTGGCCGCGTGACCACGGCGGGGTGACGGAGAGGCGTGCGTGGTGTGGATGTAAAGATTCCAAGAGGAAATCTGGTGCCAAAGGCTCGAATTCCATTTTGCATTTTTGATGGGCTGGATCAGTCGCAGAACGCCGAGGAGTACGATGTGACCCAGAGGCTGCTTGGTTGGATACCAACTTTTGCCAAGCCAATACCGTGGTAAGCTAAAATCAGGGCTCGCCAAAGTCTAGGTCTACCAAAATTAAGGTAAGAAAATTTTGTATTCACTTGGTTCAATGCCACAATATGGCAACCACAAGAACTTTCTACTGCCTCGCCATGATTTTAGGTGCACTTTTTTTATGAATCAAGTGATGGCCAAAATTTTTAGGCATGTTCTAATTTTAATTAGGCAAACTTTGGCACCCAACTCCCAGTCCCCCTGGCGAAGCTCAACGTCTGAAGATCATCGGGCTCGTCTACAGTGTAGTCTGCAGAGTAAATTGGGACGTGTGATCCAGGTGGTTCGCAGGCTTTGTTGCCAACCTCATCAGAGAAGATGGCAAGATCAAACGTGATACGGCTAATATATAGGAGGTTTATAGCTAAGAGGCTGTACGGTTTTGACAGAGTCGATACTCACCGCGTTTTTTTACCTTTTCTTTGGAGCTTTAGATAGTGTTTGGTTCGTACTAAGGTAATGTAAACGCAAAGGGAATCAAATTACGGTGTATTTGGAGGTGGAATGGGTGATTGCCCTCTTTATTTTGTTGCACTCTGGTAACGTAATCAGATTACTGTGTGGGTGCTATATCTGATTACGGTGGGGGAGGAGGGGTAACAAGCTTGTATAGATATTATTTAGGTAAGGGATTCGATTACAGTGTCAATTAATTACGAACCACCGCAACCAAACATATGTAATGGGATTCGTTACCTTCAGTAATCAGATTACGTTACATTTGAGCCAACCAAACACTACCTTAGGTTGAGAAACTGAAGCACCTTTACCACTCCGGTGCTGTTGTTAACTCTCATTGGCGATATCTTGTGAGCCGTGGTAAGTCCTGATCGATGATGCATATGGTTGCACTGGTATTTACCAGTTGAATCATAGGAAAGATCATGGTATGCGGTTTTTTTTTCATTAGCTGCAGTCTGCAGGGAAAATGCACAGAGAATACATTTGGTCTTCCGAGCATTTTAGGCAGACCAAACAAAATGTAAGGTTAAGTGATTTTGTTTCGGATTAATGCTATGTGGAACAGCACAACTAATGACTAGTATAACATAAAAGCAGCCACAACTAATAAACAAAATCACCACATGTGATTCAGATAAATTTAGTAGGAACTAAGCCATGAACCATGTAAGGAGTGAATTACCGATAACCATAAGCCGACATCAGCTCAATCTCAACGCAATTAAGCTCAAAAGCTCATGGAAGGTCACAGGCAGAGTGGAATCAATGAGTTTGTGTCCACCGTCGGCGAACAACGGTATTATTACTTGGCAAAAACAGTATGCAACAGAATAAACTATAGCCCCTGGTGCGGTGTGCATTGATACAGTGATACATAAACATGTCAACATCCAGATCTAGCTAGCAAAAAAGTATAGATTTTTTCCCCTATTCTGAAAGCATTTACATCTCTCATGATCTGAGCAAAACAGACGATGGTGAACAAGTTACTTCCTGGGGCTCTAGTACTCAAACTGCAAAACGCTCCATTTACATTGCTAGCACAAAGCAACAGTTTCACAAAACGTTTATCATGTAGCCAGCAGATATGCAGAAACAATTCCTTGTATTGTAGCACATACGGGTGGCACGTTTTGGTACAAGATGTGCCCAGAGGAACTAATCTTCAGATTTTGTAGGCTCCTTTTTCTTCCCATAAATAAGGCCAGTATCCTGGTCATCATATCCACAGTTAGCACAGGGAAATAACTCGTACAACCTGTCTGTCAAGCAATTTGTTTTTCAGTGTCTGACATAATGGATGTAGCTACCTGTGGATCAGGAATGGGTTTCCGCTTCTCAACATAACGATAAGGATCCGAGGCAGCAGCCAAAGCAGCTCGCTCCTAGAGAAAAAAGCATATGATTTGTTTAGTGGATGGACAAACAAGGTGCCATCAGTGCAGCTCTGAAGTAAATTTTCCATTTCCATGGTTAAATATTTTCAGAGGAACCAAATACAAACTTGAATGAAGTTACAAAAACAATAGCATGACAACATGATATATACCTAAAAGGTGAAAAATGACAAACTATCAGTTGCAACATGAGAAATTGCAAGAATAAGGGCTAGTTTCTTCTACAATTAACATTATAATAGCTAAGCTTACATCAATTGGATGCCATACCAGAGTGCAATACAGTCCGCACTTTAGAACAATTATCATTGTAGATTGTTGTTTTACTGTCTTTCTAGACTCTATATACAAGCACTGCACGAAATTGTTATGTACTCCCTCTGTCCCAAATTACTATTCGTTTTGGTTTTTCTAGATACGTAGCTTTTGCTATGGACCTAGATATATGTATGTCTAGATACGTAGGAAAAGCTATGTATCTAGAAAAGCTAAAACGAGTAGTAATTTGGGGGAGTACAAGAGAAACACCACCATTATTTGCCCTCATTAAGGTATCCTCTACAATTCTCCTGACATCATACGCCAAAGGCGCAGCATTTGGTGCAACACAACAATAACCATTCCACTACTATTGTCGACAAGAGCACCATTACAGATTCATAATCTGATTTCCCAAGGAATAATGGCTGGATCAAGAAGTATGCCTTCGCAGCTCCCTACAGCGGCAGCAACTCAAGAACAAAACTATATTACAGTCCATGCCTAAGTAATCCACGCTTCCTTGAACCCTCACGGCTTCATTTAGCAGAGAAACAGGAACAATTCGCACCAAAACCAACCCATCAGCAAAAATTTTCCAACAATCCAATGCAAATTTACCAGCGAGCCAAAACATCTCGGCTCCAAGAGCGAGCACAACAGTTAACAAACTGCTGGATTGTGGATGAAAAGTTCCTGGAGTGGTCTAACCACGCACGCACTGCCTAGATCGAACTACAGAAGAGAGCAGCAGCCCTCGCTCGTGATCTGAGGGGGAAAATTTCCAATTAAAAGTCCCAACCAACCAGTGGAGTAATTCGAAGCGGCGGAGAGGGGGGAAATGGTAGGTGCTCACCTCCTGCTCCTTCTGGAGCTGCCGCGCGGGCTTGACCCAGAGGTAGTAGGCGAGGCCCCCGGCGACGGTCCAGGAGGCGAGGTTGCTCCACCCGCGGAGCCCGCCCAGCGCGTTGCCCACAAACGACCGCGCGTTCCCCACCACCCGGCCAAACCCGCTCGCCGGCGCCATCTCCCTCCCCGTCCCCCCTCCGCTCCGCAAGAGCCGCGACCGACCTGCCGCCGACGCGTCTCCGACCCCCGACCGACCTCGCCTTCGTGTCTCGAATTGGTCCGCAAGAAAGAAAAGTTGGGAAGGGGAGAAGGGGCTTCGATGCAACGGAAAGCAAGGCATCAGGTGGGCCGTCCGGCCCATGTGAAAGTGTCGCATGGGTCCGCATTTGGGACGAATGAATAGTTCAGTGCCTTGGTGAGCAATTTTCTAAGGCCCATTAAGTGCTATCGTCGTTACCTTTTTCATTCGTTACCGCCGCACTAATGGGCCGCGTTCAATTTTTACTAGTACTCCTTTCGAATGCTGCATGTACAGTACTCCCTCCGTATCAGGACAGTAGGCGTAACTCTGAGATGGTACTCCCTCCGTTTCAAATTGGAAGTCATTCCAAGAATCTTGAAGAGTCAAAGTATCTCAAATTTGATCAAATTTATATGACAATATAATAACATTTAGGATGTCAACTAAGTATCATTAGATTCTTTATCAATTATATTTCCATAGTATATCTATTTAATATCATAAATCTCTATATTTTTCTCTATAATTTTGATCAAACTTGAGATGCTTTGACTCTTCAAGATTCTCGAAATGACTTGCAATTGCAATTTGAAACAGAGGAAGAAAAACCAAGGAGTACATTAATTATCGCGTGCTCCCAGAAACGTCGCTTCGTTTCCATCTCGGAATAATTGCGTGAAACGTTGCTCCGTCCCGCGCCGTTAGACCGAGTCGCGCGCATTTTCTTCCGAGCCCGCGGTCTTTCCAGCTTCATGTAGCCGCGCGTATTTTTTCTTCCACTCTTCACGCCTGCATGCAAATGCAAATCTTACCCGCGCGGCCCGCTAATTTTTTCGGCATGCATCTACGCCCGTGTTAATTTTTCAGCTGCTGGCGCCTAACTAATTTGGCGCGTATGAAAAATATTTTGGCAAGTGGCACCACTAATGGCTCATTTGTGCTCCTATAAATAGGCAATGCTTATGCACGGCTGACAGCACATTCCTTTCTATAATCTTCTTTCTTCGTTTGAACACCATACCTTGTTTAGATTTGAATGAGTTTATCAACTGGGATGAGATTGAGGAATTTGAGGGAGACATACATGATTTGAGTTTGGGACTCCGGCAATGGAGGTAATCACTGAGAGCTTTCTTTTTCTATATGTTTTCACTGTACGAGCTGTGTACTTAATGGCAATGATACAGTTGACGACGACGACAACGACGACGAAGGTGAAGATGGCCAAGATGAAGGTGACCACAACATAGTTGATGGCGACGATGAAGCGATCTATGGAGACGTCGTGGTTGAACCTGAAGCGAGCAGCGGTGCACACATCTTGCAGCAAGTCGAAGGGGAATCCGTGCAGCAAGTTGAAGAAGCAGATGTTGTGCCTCAAGCAGACGCCGGAGATGAAGCTGATGCTGTGGCATTCGACTCAGGTACTCCATCGCATGCAAACCATGTTCTATTTTTCAAATGAGCCGAATCTTTCTGCATGCATACCTTGAATGAACAGTCCATGCAAACCATGTTTTTTTCTTCTTTATGTAGGCACTCCCGCTAATATCAAGAGGAGGCGGTACTACCCTCCTGATATAAAAAGAATCTTGTATGCGATGTGCTTAGAAAGATCAGCTCCAAGCATGATGAAGGAGGGAGTGACGAAATCTGTTGCTAGTGATATGGGGGTGCCGTTGAGAGTTGTCTAGGATGTGATGCAAAAACTGGTGGTGGAATTTCAGCTTTTGATTCCAATAAGAAAAAAGTTGTGGCGGTAAAAAACTTCCATTTAACCCAGATGTCATCAAAGATGCGCCACTTCGACAGCGTAATACTATCCGTGACCTAGCCAGTGCCTTGCATATATATGTCATGGAGCACATTGCATAGGCGTCTAGAAAAAGGAAAGTTTAGGCGCCATACAAATACCATAAAGTTCACTTTAACTGAACAAAACATGGAGGAACGTGTGCGATTTTGCACACAGCCATAGTTTACCAGATGACCCAACATTTAAATCTTTGTACAATGTCATTTACATAGATGAGAAATAGTTTTATAGGATAAAGAAAAATCAAATTTATTACTTGGCGCCGGCGAACAGATCCCTCGAAGAGCCGTGAAGAGCAAAAATTTCATTGAGAAGGTGATGTTTTTAAGTGTGACAGCCTGCTCGAGGTTTGAGAATGGTGTATGCACATTTGATGGTAGAATAGGAATTTTTCCCTTCACTAAATTGGAGCCGGCCAAGAGAAGAAGTCCCAATAGGTCGAGAGGTATGAAATTTAATTTTGTTTACTTAGGAGCAACTACCAGTACGTATAGCAACTCTACTTATCTTGGTTACTCTACTTGCATGGTTGAATATAGGAACCTTGGAGCTCAAGGCCATGACATCGGTCACGAGGGAAAACTATCCGTAAGTTTCTGATCGAAAAGGTCTTTACCTGCCATCAAAGAAAAATGGCCTGATGAAGAACGAGGGCGCCCAATATTCATTCAACAAGACAACGCGAAGATTTTTGCCGAGAAGATGGGTGGGATATAAGGTTGATGTGTCAGCCACCTAATTCTCTGGATCTTAATGTTTTGGATCTAGATTTTTTTCAACCTTGCAGACATTGTTTCAAAAGTCATCTCCATCAAACATCCAAAAAATTTAGGCTAATGTGATTAAAACCTATCTAGAATACCCAGTGGACAGGTCAAATCGTGTGTTCCTTACACTACAAGCATGCATGAGGGAGATAATGCTTGCAAAAGGAGGGCAGCATTATGCAATTCCGCATTTGAAGAAGGGAACACTGGAGAGAATTGGTCAACTTCCAGTAAAACTGCAAGTAGATAAGGAAATTTATGAAGATGCAGTGCATTTCATCACTGCATAGCTTACAAAATGTCTCTTTTTATTTGATCTTCAACAAACTAAACTGCATGTAACCGATTACATCATGTGACGATTTAGATCATTCTTGCAATTTAGGAAAACTAGGAAACCAAATTTTGTACATCATAGGATGGGCGATTGCATGGGCCTTCTCATTTTTTTCCCTTTCTTTTTCTCTTTCAGCAACCTCAGTTGCAGCAACGCTAGCTTCTTCCTCGACGTCCTCAAATGAGTTCGGAACATAGATGTCGCCGGCCAGTGAGTCAGGGATGTACCAAATGCTGTCGAAGTCGGCACCATGATCGACATCGGCCTTGATCGCAAGCGGACGACCTCCAGATTCACCGTTGGCTTGCTGCTGCATGGAGATGGCATCTTCATAATTTTCCTTCGCCAGCTGCCGCGCGCGAATGGCACGGACAGGAAACGCTCGAGCACGGCGAAACTCTAGCTGCGCTTGCCATTGCATGCATCGGTCACGCATGACCTGCCGCTTCGCCACCTATCCTTGAGTCTTCTCCGACGCGATTTCTTCCATCACGACCACATGCAAGGAAAGTGCGAGAGAGAGAGAGGTGAGGTGGTAGTCACGATAGATGCATGCAAGGAAAGTACTACTCCGGGTGCATATGTACTTCGGTTGACGGCCTGGCCGCGAGAGTAACGTCGCTATTCTAACGGAAGGCGAGTGCTACGATGCGGCCAGCAATTAATCCGCACGCGGAGCGACGGCGCATGCGGAGCTTTAGAGTCCAACGTCTAGTATCCTAGGACAGTTCAAAAAAGTAGTTACGCCTACGATCCTGAGACGGAGGGAGTATGTGTTTAAGCTCAAGTTGAGGGATTGAATTGACGAATGCTGCGTATGTATGTGTTTAAGATCAACTTGAGGGATTGAATTGGTCAAATTAGAAGTTGAGGGACAAACTTAACCCTCAAAGTTGAGGTATCACAACACTTATTTTCCAAATCATAATAGTGGGACGAGTGGAAAGCCCATGTTTCTCATGATATTTTTAGAAAGATTTTTCTCAAACTTTTACGTTCCTGGCCGGTGATCTGACCCACCCTGCCCGACGAGGCTACGACAGGAGGACATGGGCAACACTAACACGAGGGACCTTCAGTTCGTCACACGCTGTGCTGTGCCTGCTCGCCCAGTGCGGCAGTGCCCACGGGCACGCCACGCACCGCACGCTTGGCCGGCGCGTGCCCGTGCGGCAGCGCGCCCGGAACAGGGAGATCACTGGAGATCCCCTGCGATCCTTCCCCACCGGTTCCGCGGCCTGGAGCGCGCAAGCAGCTGTGAGCCTGTGATCCGCCCGCCTGTACTCCCTTGTCCCGGAGCTCGGCCCCCCTGGCCGACAAGTGGACGGCATGCGCGAACATCTCAGAGGCCCCGGCGAAAATCTGGCAATACCATGTGCCATGCCGGGCGGATCCGATCTGCCCAACATGCAGGCCACATGGCCTACCCCTCCGGCCTCGTCGCCGGCCGATCAACTTGCGCGCCCCCTGGCCGGTTACTTTTAAACCGCCAAGGCAAGACGATAATGGCGCCAAAGCAAAGGTTATCTCCAGGTTGTTCGCCACCTCTCGACCCCATCTCCGTCGCCGTCCGACCAACCTTGCCTGGGACAAGCATGTGAGGACGAACGCTCCAGCATCAGGTGACCAACCGCCGATCCGGAACCAGGCGGAGACCACCAAGTTGGGTGATCAGCTGATGGTGCAGCTTTTATCACAAAAAAAAAGATGGTGCAGGTGCAGCTGGAGAAGCCGCCATGGACATGCCTTGTTTTTTTGACAACCACTACATCACCGAATTTCCAGAGCATTCGATTAAGAAATCGGATTGAACAACGCGAAGGAAAGAAAAGAAATAGTTACAGAGCTGAAAAGGGGAACAGAAAAAGGTTCACGAGCTGCTGCTGCTTCTGAAGCAATGTGGGAGAGAGAGATCTACAAGGACCTACAACTACAAGGCTACAACAACACTACTTTCTTTTCTGCAACAAGGTAATCAAAGCTTTATGAACACGAAACAAAGAGGGTTAGCTCGCCCTCCAGTGTCAGCGCGCAGAAGCAGAGGACGACGACGGCCGGTGTCCATGGCTGAGTTGAGCTGGCCGGCCCTGGCCGGCACCAAGAAACAAATGGGTCAAACTCCTGAACAAGGACCTGGCCAATTCGCAATCTTGACGGTTTCGCTTGATGCAAACTTTTCGCAGCTCACTTGATGTCGATGGCGAATCCTTCTTTGGCTCTTGAGAAAGTGACCAGGCCGGCGTTGACCAACCTCAACCCTGTCCATGCCCCCAAGTCCCTCCCCAACCTCTGCGCTTCCACGGGACATGAAAAACTTATTCGAGGGTGTTTTCACTCTCCGGATCCGTCCATCCCCCTGAAATGATCCAAATCTCGGATCAAGGCACGGCCTTGGACATGTCCTTGATGGATCTGTTGTACTTCATGTGGCTCTTCACAAGCTGGCCGGCCGCGAGCGCGGACAGGAGGGATAGCTCCCCAGCGAGAACCCCGCCAGCCACCACGGTGGCCAGGAGCCTCGCGTTTGCTCCGGGGGAGTCCCTGTTTGCGCCTTTCACCCCGAGGAGGTCAAGGCACGCTGACTGGGACGCCAGCTGAGTCCCTCCCCCAACTGTGCCCACCTGCATTTCAGAAATTTTCAGAGGATGATGATCATTGTATGCTTAGAGAATAATTTCAAAGAGTGTTAAACAAATAATACAAATAATATCAGGTGCCTCAGTATTAGGCTATGCCATCACAATCAACGGAGAAAAATAATACAATAATTTGCGACGTCCTAACATCATCATAATAGACGAGATGAACAGGAAAACAACAATAAAAGATTCCTTTCTGTTGGGATCAGAAGAAAACATTCCTTTGGGATCAAATCTGATGACCATTCTGACAAAGAAATGTAGCCAAACTAATGCATTAAATTAGAAAAAATCACTAAAATAACAAGTAGGCCACAACTTAAGAAGGAACGGACAAAGCACACTGCTTCCAATCACACCAACTCTGTTTGCCCTACAAGTGTAGAACTAAAATACAAGGTTCCAGTTTGCAGAACAAAAGCATTGATTATGTCACGTTTTCTTTATGAATAACTTAGGAACTTGCTAGATGGAAATGTTCGAGACATTTCAAAGGTCAATTATTCGTGGAAAAGGATGTGCAGGTATTAGACCATTGGGGACCATAAGATACGTGCAGAGCATTTGTTGCAAAACAAAATCGAAGTGGGACCAATCATAATGTAGGCAAAGCATATCGCCAGCACAAAACCCAGATATGCTAGCACTTTCATACAAAAGATGGCATTGTTGCGTACCTCAATAGACGGCATGGTGACAGAGATGTGAAGATCTCTTCCATCATTTATGGGTTCCAGCATTGTGATGCAGTGAGAGCTTTCTACATTCTGTGCGGGATCCTGGCCAGTGGCAATGAAGATGGCTGTCACAATATTGCTGGCATGAGCGTTGAAACCCCCAAGAGCTCCAGCAATAGCAGAGCCAGCAAGATTCTTGATCGTGTTCAGCTCAACTAGTGACTGTACATTGGTCTTTAGAACCTTTTTCACCACTTCTTCCTTGATTACCGCCTCACAAACCACAGACTTCCCACGTCCTTCAATCCAATTCACAGCAGCTGGCTTCTTGTCAGAGCAAAAGTTACCTGATTTCAGGAGCGAAAGATATTGGTTATCCTGGGTAAATAACATAAATATAATTTGTAAAATATGTTACGGGCTCTTGTATCTACAATTCTGTACAGTAGTTGATGCCCAAAATTATGCTAATGGAATCAGGTATTGCCAAACAAGTCATAGCACACAGAAGCTGCTAAATTGGTAGTGGTGAACTAGTAAGGCCTGAAATATTACTTCTTGTGTTTTCAACATATTGTGCTGATGAAATCAGGTATTTATTAATACAGTCAAATAAGATGTGCATGGTACATCACGACTGCTAACATTTGTAAAGATAGGTTGTGTGCTTTCTCCGGAACATTTTAGTAGTATGCATGACGATCAAGAAAAGGTAGTTCCAACTACTCAGAGCAAGTATTTTAGTAGTCAAACTGTCGGAGTCGGTATTGGTTTAGGTGCAGCATCCTTGTATCAACAAGACCTTTCCAATGCCCTTTCTGTCGCTCGCTACATCCTATTCATAGTGCTGTGCAGCACTGTTATGAAGAAATACTTGAAATTCCTATGTCATGCCAAGTTGTTTCACTGACCATCCAGATTTGAAAAGGTAAAGTTGAATTGAACAAGCCAATGTTCTGTCCTCAAGCTTCCCTCAGTAATTCGATAGGACAAATAGTACGTGTATTGCCAAATGGTCTTTTGTCCTTATTGTTCATTGAAGACTATTCAGCATGGTTTGATTTCAAACATTGATGAATAATTTTAAGGGGCTATGTGTACCTTACATTAAATGCGGCAAGGAATTTAGGATTTCCTTACTGACAATTCGTATAATAAGCTTCAACGTTCAAGCATCAAGCAGCCACGTGACTCAGGTGTGGTAATTCAACTTATCCAAAATGCGGGAGAGAAAAGTCAACCTGAGATGCTGATGACGTCCATGTCAGGGAAGTCATCCTGAAGGAAATCCAGCACATTCTGCACGCCCTTTGAGATCATGTTCATCCCCATGGCGTCCCCTGTGCTGCAGGTGAATCTCATGTACAGGTTCCTTCCCGCCATCGCGCACTGCACGCTCTTCAGCCTTGCGAACCTGCTTGACCTGCTCACATTTGATGGTTTAGTTCCAGCAATTCATCCATCACGTCATATTCATGTCATCGTTACATAAAAATTTCAAAACCTTACAAACAGAGTAACTACGAGATGAGAGGAAAAAATGGTTTTGATTAAGACACTTGTGTTCCATCAGAGAGATGTATCGTCGAACATAAGCTGCCTGTTAATCCAGTGCCAATTGTCTCACTCCAGAGGCACGAGTCAAAAAGGCCATTTCGATTGAACGCACACACGCTGTTGCAATATGTAGCTATCAACCATTTTTTTTCTTTCCTTTTTTAGTTTCGGGATTCACCTGTTGAAAACCATGGAGAGCGTCTCGAAATTGGCAGGGTCCTCCAGGAATGCCCTGACCTCGGCAGCGCGGCGCGCGGTGGGGAGGCGGGCGACGGGTGCGCGGGTCATCCCGTCGCGGAGGACGACGCTGTTGGCGCCGCCTGACTCCGCGATGGCCTTGCAGCCGCGGTTGGTGCTGGCGACGAGGCACCCCTCGGTGGTTGCCATGGGCACATAGAACCTCTGGCCGTCGAGCAGGAGCGGCCCGGCGATGCCCACCGGCAGCTGCACGTAGCCGACCGGCAGCTCGCAGCACTGGCCGAGGATGGAGGCGTAGTCGAAGCCGTCGAGAGGGAGCCCCTCGATCTCCCTGCCCGTGATCCGCCGCACCGCCTCTCGCCGGATGCCCGCGGCGCGGCGGCAGTCCCCGAGCCTGGTCTCGAGCACGTAGGAGGGGATCTTCCCGGCGACGACCGAGGCGACGATCTCCTCGTCCTCTTCCGGCATTTTCTCGGGCGCGGCGGCAGGGTTCCCCAGCAGCGCGCACGGGGCCGGCGCGGGCGCCTGGCGGGCGGGCGCGGCGACGGGAGGAGGAGCGGGAGCCCCGGACCCGACGCCCAGGAAATCCTCGTCCTCGTCGCTGGAGGAGACGATGGACTGCACGAATGCGATGCCGAAGAAGCTGAGGAGGTAGATGAGCGAGGCGATGAGGCCGAAGATGGCGAGCATCTCGGCGAGCCCCACGGCGTGGAGCGGCGTGGAGTTGCGGATCTTCTCGCGCCACCGGCGCATGAGGTAGGCGAGCGACGCCGCGAACAGGGCCGAGAAGATGAGGTTGGTGTGCCGGATCGGCAGCGGCAGCGCGTCACCGGCCTGGACCCTGGCCGCCCGGTGCGGCGGCGGCGGCTGCTGCGGGTGACGGGCCGCCGGCGTCGCGGCGGAGCCGGCCCCCACCTTGCGGCGCACTTCCATGGCGCGCGGCGCTCACTTGTCGGTCAACGAGTCAAAGGCGGTGGTGGCAGTGGCGGGCGAGGTGCGGTGCCAGTGGTCGGGGGTGGGGTGGGATGGCCGCGCCGCGAGCCGCGGGGAGGTGGGGGAGGAGACCGGCGGAGGAGCGCCTGTCTCGGGGTCCTCCTCGGGATGCGGGCGGCCACGAGGAGGCCGGCAGCAGCCGGCGCGGGCCGTTTTAACAGCGGCGGAGTGGAGGAGCCACAGGCCACAGCCCACGAGCCGGTGTGCTTACCGCACGACGGGCCCACGAGACCACGTGGTCGGCGGGCCCCTGGGCGCGCCGAGCAGGCTCGCGAGCGAGCTGGCGTGGGCGGGGGCCCCTTGGCCTTTTCTGCTCGCACCCTCTCTCGCCTTTACTGGGCTCTGGAAACGTGTGGAGAGGACGAGCAGAGATCGCATCGTGCTAACGCATTCCGTTGTTAATTTGTTATCCCTAAAAAATTAATTTGTTACGGATTATTATGTTAGTTAATCCGAAAACGTTAGAGCGCTCGATTTGTACTCCTACTAGTAGCACTAGTATATGAGGTGACATCACTGGGCCGTGGACACTTCAGCAGGTCACCACACTTTTACACGGTTCGCGGTCCCGGAGGTCGCGCACGCGCGGCGTGTTGGCATGACACGTGGTGTCCATGAAGTCCATCTCCAACCACCGCGTCTGCTTTCACTTTCACTTCCCTATAGCATTGCAGTGGTACCACGCGTATTTCAATCGGTTCGCTTCAGCTTATTCAGCCAGTTTATCAGCTACCGAACGGTATTTTTCTCTTACAATAAATTAGCCGTTTCAGCTTTTCAACCGGCTTATAAATCCAACCGAACATACTTTTAATGTTGTAGCGATCGGGCCTAATTTTGATGAGGCAGCGGTAGGAGAACGTGAGGTTCCAAACAGCAGCAGTACTGTCTCTGGACGGACCCCGGGCCGGATGACTGCGGGCGTGCTTGCAACTCTGGCCGCAGCTCGCCTCGCCGGGCAAAGCAAGGCCAGCTCCTAGGAGCCTTTTGTCGCTGCTTGCCTTGCCTCGCCCCGCAGCTCGATCAGGTGGTGGCGGAGCTCCAAATCGACGGTGGCGTCGGCAAGAATTTCCTTCCCCAGCCGAGCAAGCTGGCCGGGTAAAGAAACGAGGCATATGGGTACCAAACAGATTGCCTTGCCCGGCGAGGTGAGCTGAGGCTAGCGGCCGGCGAAGGTTTCAAGCGCGGCCGCGGCATGGCACGCCATTTTAGCACGTCTACCTCGTGGTTCATGTTTTACACATCCATGCCCCAGTTGTTTCGTCGTCGCTCCCCGTGGAATTTAGAGTCAAAAGCCTTCTTTGCGTGCCTCCTTGAAAATGCGGCTAGTACTCCACAAACGTGCAATGTCAAATCATCTCCTTTTTTATATATTTTTTTAAAAATCGAAGGAACGATGAAGTTAACCGGCGAGGACACCATCGACATTAGAGATCAGCCCTGACGATGCTACGCATACATTTATCTGCTGACGTAGCGACGTTCCCACTGCAACAACTGATCGACACTGCACCCGGCCGACGGGAACCAAAACGGAGGATAGGATCGTGTCCGCGGCGCGCGATCGAGGATGATCCGGCCGGATCGATCAACGTTTTCCCGCACGGTTGGCTGCGACCAGGCGTGAGTGCGCGTCGTCGTCGGCAACGACGTCCGCGTCGAGCGTCGCCGCCGCACCCTCCTAGCTCACTGTAGCCGTAGCGGCGGCGGCGAGGCGGGATGCGCATGGCTGGGCCGTCGGCACACGCGCGTCGCGCGACCGGCATGGGTGAGGTAGCCGCGTCGCCGGCGGACCCTCGTGCGAAACCTGGTCGAGACGCTGCGATGGCTCGGCGCACGCAGGCATCATCATCGATCGCGCCATGGGCAGGCCGGCTGCTGGCGGCAGTGCTAGCTGGATCGTACCGGTTCTCCCCTATATGCCAATTCTCCCAACCACCGCCGCCCGACCGCCTGGCCGGCCGGTGGATCCAACGCCACAGCGCAGCGCGCCCGGCAGTCGTAACACGCCGGCGCGCGCCCGGGCATGGCATGGCAGCATGGGGGCATGGGCGATGCGTCACGCCGCCGCGTCCGCCCCGGCGTGTCCACGCGTCCTCACGTGGCGGCGCGCTACGGCGCGTCAATCGTTAAGGCGCGCGTACGTACGTACGTACGTGCGGACGTTTTGGCTCTCGCTCGGCCGCGTCGCCGGCCGCACGGCCGGCGTGGCGCCGCCGTGCATGCATGGGTCGGCCAAGGATCCGGCGCACATGCAGGCGCAATAATCCGTGTTTTTCACCGTTGTTTTTTCGCGTGTGCTTGGCTCGTCGCCGGCCCAGCCGGCGTCCTCTTCGTGCTTGATTCGCTGACCGTTCCTCCGGATGGCGATTCTGGCATTCTGCACGTGTATACGAGCATCTCGGTACGGGACGTCCCTGTACGCTCGTTGATCTAGCTACTACTGACACAACGAGCGTATACGTGCGTAGTCAATGGATCGAGCTGACACGCGGCTGGTCCCTAGGTAGGTACCGAATCAGCGAGGCACTTGAGAAGTAGGAGTAGGCAAAGCAGCTAGCCGCCGGCCATGCTGGGCTCTTGGCCAGTCGGCACTTGTCGCCCTCCACGGTTTCCAGGAGCGTGGGGACTGGGGAACCAGACACCTAGCTAGCCAGAGTAGCCAGGTGCAGCGTACGGGACGATGCCACCACCCCTGACGCGTGCCGGCAGCCGGCTCGTCCTCCCTGTCGACGTGCGCGGCGGGAAAAGGCTCCGACGACGCGCGAACACGCCCTCCTTTTGACCCGCCCGCGGCCGTCCCGATCCCGACGAGAGGCGTCGCCAGCTACTGCGGTGGCTCTTACCGGGCGCCGGCGGACGTCGACGGGGAGCACCGAGCATCGATCGATCGCGTGCTGCGGACTGCAGTGAAAGGAAGGCTGATGCGTTGGAGTTCCTGAACTTCCTCTCCGTCGAAAATAAAAACACGTGGCTTTGTGCTTGGTTAGGTACCGACAGATCGGTCACCACGGTTCTGACAGTTCCCCTGAACGTTACGGGTCCAGCTGTGCGCGCGAGAGCGATGAGCGGCAAGGAGTAGCACGTCTCTACGCACTTCCCATGTCCATCCATTCACTGGAAGAAGACCGGGGAAAGGAGTGCTCGTTCTTGCGTGGAGAGGCCCGCCCCGGAGGCATCTCTGCGTCGGTATCCTATCGCTGCGATAACGCGATGGGCCCTAGATCACCGTCATCCTCGTGTTCGTTACCACGTAACATGTGTTTGTTCTGGGACGAAATGTGTTCGTCTCATTTTTTAGTTGGATTGGACCTATCTCGTATTTGGTTGGGAGGTTTGTTCTGGGACGAAATGTGTTCGTCTCATTTTTTAGTTGGATTGGACCTATCTCGTATTTGGTTGGGAGGGTTAGGTTCGATCCAATTTTTATTTGGTTGGAGAAGTTGGGAGATGTGGGATTTAACACCGTTAGCAATAGTTTTCAGCTGATCCTACCCGTCAGCCTCTCTTTTTTTTTCTTCTTTTGCGGATCTTCTTCCACATGCTCCTCACGCCTCCCTCACGTGGCTGCCACCGCCCTGCTCCTTTGCACCGTGCCACGCCACCCGCCACATCCTCCCCGCCGCGGCCACACATCCTCGAGTGTAGAGGAACGATCGGAACGGAGAGGCGAAGAGGAGATGCCGTTCAAGTAGGTCGAGTCCATTCCTTTGTTTTGGAGAGATGGATTGGATCGGATATGAGGAGTATTTCCCTCAAGAATGGACTCAACCCATTCCATTTTTCAACCAAACATAGGTCCATCTGGGTCGGATCCATTCCAACCCACCCGACCCGTGAACAAACACAGGGTAATCGAGTCCGCTCGAAAAAATCTACTTGGGTTGTGTCAACAAGGGCCACCAGTTTCATTCATGTCCAGAACACCCGGTCTTTTTTGTGGTTTCCAATGGCGCTCGTTTCAGATCTCTCACATGGCGCTCCGGAACCAGCACCACTCGTGCGTTGAACACCCAGGTACACACTGATGTTTTTTTTTTGCAATGCACACCAAGAGGGAAAAAAAGAAAAAGAAAAAGAAAAAAAAGAACATTTGATCAACACCGTTCTGTCATGGTAGTATCATACTGTACGGACATCGCAGTGCCAGTGCGTTCCCCAAATCTCAAATTCTCAATTCGTTTACTTCAAAAAAGAAAAATCCCAATTCGTGGTTTCGTTGGTAGGAGTCTGAATGTTTGATGATGAAGACGATGCATGCGTGCCAAGGTCAAAGCACTGCTACGTGTCCGTGGGCTACGCACCTGTCTCATTCTCATTCCTTTTCTGGGTGTTTATACATCTCGTTTTCCCTCTCCATGGCAGCCAAAACGTACCACTCGGCACGTCCCCGCCCCCCCCCCCTCCCCCCCTCCCCCTCCCCTCCCCCCCCCCCCCCCCCCCCCCCCCCCCCCCCCCCCCAGGCGATGAGCTGCAACGATTATGAGGCTGCTACACAAACAATTTCCAGACAAGCAGAGCTGAACCACTTCCCCAATACAGCCGTCAAGGCACAATAAAAAGGAAGTTTTACAAAACCAAATCGAAGATGATTCCAGGATTTCCAGCTCCAAGTGCAAAGGGACATCATTTCACTCGTCAAATGTGAGTTGACTTACGCTGAAATTCGTCCTTTAGCGAGTACTGAATGGCACAACACAAAGGAAAGCAGCAGCTAGAAAAACAGGCATACGCTACTACTGCACTGGAAGCAAAAGAACTGCTTCAGCCTTCAGCAGGGGGATCATGTTAACACACCAACCAAGCTAAAGTACAAGTTATAGAAGCTCTCCATGCCCAACTGATGAAGGCTCTCTCGGTGGGTTCCAATCGCTTCAGTACAGGTCCTTGTTCACATCGTTGAAGTACGGGTGCTCCAGGGCCGCCTTCGCACAGACCCGCTTCGCCGGCTCGTACTCCAGCATTTTCTGCAGCAGTCACAAGATTCACGATCAAGTTAGTATGCAATCCTCACAACGTAATGCCTCTTCTTTTCAGTCACTCCTACAATCTGCTCTCAAAGGATAACACGTTTGCGGCCATTTCATGATTCAGTACTGACCCCAAGCAGATCGTAGCCGTCGGCGTCGAGACCGGGGACAAGGGTGGAGAGCTTCGTGGGCTTCCACTGCGGGTACTCGTGCCAGTTGGGGAGCTTGCCAACGCCTGGCCACACCTGCTCATTGGGGGTGCCCAGCAGCCTGGCATCCCAAAAAACGAGATGAATCATCGTCAGTATTCAGACACCCAATTAGTTCAGCAAGCGAACAACTGGGGGATATATTACTTGAAGATGTGCAGGAGCTGCTGTAACTCCGAGTCCCCGGGGAAGAGTGGGTTGTTAGTGACCAGCTCGGCTGCAATTTACAGCCAGATTAGAATATGCACGTGTCGTTGTGAATTCTGAAACAAAAAGTTCGCGTTAACAAAGGATCACTGGGTTCATCAAAATCATACCGAATATGCAGCCCACGGACCACATATCAACCGGCGTGGAGTAGTGCGTGGCGCCAAGAAGAACCTCGGGCGCCCTGTACCACAGCGTCAGGATCTGCAGAAACAGCAATTCAGGCTCCGCCGTGAATCGGATCCAAAGAGCAGGGATCAAGCGGAAACAGCCATGTGGGCTGATGGAGACCAGCAGGGATTCCGGATTCAGACCTCGTGGGTGTACTTTTTGAGAGGGGCGATGACTGCGCGGCTGAGGCCGAGGTCAGCGATCTTGAGCGCCATGGTCTTGCGGTCCATGAGTAGGTTGTGCGGCTTCAGGTCGCGATGCAGCACCCCGCGGCCGTGGACGAAGGTCACACCCTTGCAGAGCTGGTACATGAGGATCTGCGAACGCGCAACATCACCATTCATCAGAACAGCCATGGCTAACACATTCACACAAACACCTCCCGTGCCGTGAACGAAGAGGCAAGGAATTACCTTGACAGTGAGCGCGGGGATCTTCTCGTGGTTGGCGCGGTGGCTGCGGATGAACTTCTTGAGGTCGGTGTCCATGTACTCGAAGACGAGGTAGAGGATGGTCTGGCCCTCCTTGTTGACGCCCTGCTTGAGGTCGAGGAGGCGCACCACGTGCGGGTCCTGCGACAGCATCCGCAGCAGCGAGACCTCCCGCAGCGCGGTGGGGGGCACGCCCTCGTCGTCCTCCGGGAGCCGGGTCTTCTTCAGCGCCACGATCCGGCCCGTCGCCTTCTCCCGGGCCTTGTACACCTTCCCGTACGTGCCCTCGCCCACCTTCTCCAGCTTCTCGTACAGGTCCATGGCGCGCAGCCCGCCGCCCGTGGTCGTCGACGGCGCCGCCGCCGCTGGCGGCTTCGGCTGGTGCTGGAGCGTCGCCATCGCCGGGATCCGGTCCTCGCTCGCGGTGGGTTTGGGGATGGGCGTGGGGGGATGGTGGTGGTGGGTGGGTCTGGAGCTGTGGGGGTGCGTGGATTTAGGGTTTGGAATTGGGGGAGGATTTGTACGCGGGGGGGGGGGGGGGGGGGGGGGGGGGGGGGGGGGGCGTGGGGGCTGTTGGTGAGGAGGAGGAGGAAGGAGAGAGCCGTTTGAGATGTCGCCGCCGCCGAGTAGGCGCTCCAACGGCTCCCTTGTGATTTCGAATTTCGAAACCTGTCGCTTTTCGGGGGAAGCCAGGTCGGCGGTGGTGTGGGCTGGTTTTCCTTTCATACGTGCTGTGGACTTATGGGCCTACTGAAAAGCAGGCCCAATGGTTTTTCGAAAAAAAAAGTAGGACCAAAGAAGCTGCAGTAAGTTCGCAACGATGAAGCCTGTGGGCCGTGGGATGGTGGAAATATCATTTCAGGCTGTCCTGAGATATCGGGGGCGAACAACGACGACAAAGAAAGAAAGAGAATCCTCTCAAAAAAACAGAAAGAAAGAAACGGAAAGGAAATAAAAAGATTTATTACTTGTTACTCTTTCCAAACATGATCACTCGCTTGTTACAGTGTTTTACAAACGAGTATCGCATCGTAGCATCTCCTAAGGAACGCCGCATTTATCTAAGGGCTACTGTTGTCTAATAATAGACGGTCTCATGCATTAACACGTAATCATGGGATAACTTAACAAACAACTTGTACAATAGATTGTTTGTACAATAGGTTATTTTTTTTAGTTGTCTCATAGTAATTCTATTTCCTTAATTTGTGCATAGAAAAAAAATATTATGAGTTGCATGCAACCACAACTCGTACAATTGTAGAGTAATCATCTCGTAGTCCTAAAATCTAGCCTATGAGACGGTTGTTTCGCGGTTGTTTCGCGAAACAACGACCTCTTTTTCTCTCATCACCCTCCCTCCTCCACACCAGCAAAAATTATATGTGGTATTACATGAGACGATCTATGGGATTATTGAGGTGTAGCAATGTACTTTCCAACATACCCCTTTAGCTGTATGTGAGACTTGCTTAAAAAAAACTTAATAATGTGGAAGACGAGTTGGTCAATCTACAGGCGTCCACCTGCATACCGTGCATCTCTGAATGCTACACAGTGCGAAGCACTCTCATGTCAGCCTGAACGATCGAACCGCCTGCAAAACGGTTGAAGAAACAAAAACCCACAATTCAGCGTTCATCAATGGCAGAAAGAGGGCAGAATTCATGATGGAGCTCACCTTCTCAATCTGAGGCCTGAACTTCTCCGACTCCTCGTCGTCGATGTACTGCACATCGGGGTAACTAAGCTTAGCGTGTGATTCCGGCTGCTGAAGCGTTCGGTCAAGTCAAGCAGGTGATGATGCCATAGGGGTTCTGCTCACCTGGCCTGTCACCGTGTAGAGGCGGTTGTACCAGCCGTTGAACGCCATCCCGATTGCAGAGAGGATGTGCCGCCGCCGCTCGCCGGGGTTCTGCAGCGTGTACTCCACGTAGTACAGACCTGCAGCGTGCACGGTCAGGTTCAGAGGTTCAGAAGGTCAGAGGTGACGCGTTACCTCTGTGACTAAAGCTGCACGCGATTCTGAAGAGGTACCGTTTGCCGCCTTGGAATCGATGAGCTTCGCGGCGAGCCCCGGCGGCCTCTGCCAGCTCCTGTCCAGGCCGTTCACCTTCTCAACAACGCAAGGATTGCCATCAGGGATTCAGAGCGCGAGTTGATAGGAAAGAATTCAGTGTTCAGACTTCAGGGTCGGCCGAGCGCGTACCAGGCCCTCGGCGAAGGCGTCGACATCGCCGAAGGACTTGAGGCTGGTGAAGTCCGGCCCGATGCCGGTGATCGCGACGCTGACTGAGAGAGTGGCAGAACAGGTGCTAGTGAATTCACAAGGACGACGCCAATGGTTTTTAAGGATCTGTCGCATCGCGTGGCAGCTGACTGCCGGCACAAGGTGGAAGAAGCAGGCGTACCGTTGGAGTCGGCGGCCTGCTCGGGGTAGAACGCCGTGACGGACTTGATGCCGCTGGACTTGCCGGCGCCGATCAGCCAGCCTGCCACACAAGCAGAGCTGCGGTTACTCACACAGTCACACTGCTTGCTCTTGCTTGCCAGTTGCCACCTAATTCTGACAACTGGTGGACTGAATTTGGCTCCTTTTGCATCGGATAACTCGAGCTAGATAAGACGCTCGATCCTACTGATCGATGAAGGAAAACAATTACGATTGCTACGTGCCTTGTGGAACCACAATGCTGAACTTGTTGGCCTCATCCTCGTACGTGGTGAAGCCCTCCTGCAACTCTTACCGGCAGAACCAAACTGAACAAAGTAAGCATCGATCGCTAGAACCCCAGGAACACACACAGCAGCGCGACGAGAGCTGAGGACATGGACCCTGCAGTACCGGTGGCCTCGGCCGCCAGAGCAGCCGCGGGGGCGAAGAGCGCCGGCGCGGCGGCGGAGAGGGCAACGCCGAGCAAGGCCTCCCTCCGGTCCAGCCCCTCTACCCTGCCCACAACCAAACAAGCGCAGGCCGCCGCGTCACGTGCTGGTGTTGCTGAATTGTGCCGGTTGTGAGGTCCGCGTGCGGAGCTAGTGGATAGAGGTTGTGTACCGAGCAGGGCGGCAGTGGCAGACCTGCAGCTGCAGCCTCCTGCGGCTGCTGCTGCTGCCGGGATTGCGCCTGAATGGCGGCGAGGGGGAGAGGCCGCCGGCGGCCGGGCAGAGGAAGGCGGTGCTGGTCACGGCAGCCATGGCGCGCGCCGCAGGCCAGCCGGTGCCGAGTGGTGGTTGCGGTTGGCTCGCCGTTTGTTTTCGTGGGGGATATTTTGTTCCAGCCGTGTGTTTTGGTAGGCACCGTTCGTTCGACGGGAACCCACTTTGGGCTTGTGGCCGCGAGCAGAGGAGAACAGGCGGCCAGGCGCACGCGGGGGGCCACGGGCGAGAGCGCGACTGGCCAAGTGCGGCCCGAGGCACACGATCTTGATCGGACGGTAGAAATACGCACTCGCAGCAATGTTGTTTCAGTGAGCACAAGTGCTGAAACAGTATGGGCGTGTTTCAGAGAGCTCCATTCGCTAGAGAAGTGTACGTAACTCCAGACACTAGTTAATACTCGTTGCAGGAATTGCTGTGTGCAAACTGCAAAGGCAACAAAACTACTGAGATTACATTCCACCAGTTGAACCAAATAGGCAGTTGGCACGTGTCCAGAATCCAAATCGAGCGTACCGTGAGACGATTCACAGTTGCATTCAGCACTCGCATACTGGAGGTTGGAGCCATAGGTTACTGATTACCACAGCACGGATTTGGCGTGCAGATCCCAGAATTTCCTAGCGATCGCCCTGTGTCCACAAAACATCGCGAATGAAACAGAATAACAGACACAATAGCTACGAATGCAAAACTGAACATCGCAAGGTCAACAATGGCCATGATTCAGTAGAATCCATGCAGTTGCAATCTTGTTGTACCGAATATGGTGACATCGGCAGGCTGCTGTTGTTTGCACCTTACAGCCGCTTCAGGAGAAGAGTTTCTTGCTCGGTTGCTTCATCCGCCTAGCCTAACCAAAAGGAGTTCGTTGGACCCTAGGACTTTCAAACGTCGTGTTGGCCGTTGCTGCAGGTCGGGCAAGGACGTGAACCGCTCCGGTCGTTGTAGCAGCTTGCACGCTCGTCCAGAAACTGCCCGAAGTACAGGAAACGCACGAAAACCCGCACATCCACATGAACCGTCATCGAAACTTAGGCCCCATTTGGACCACCGATGGATTATAAGAATCCGGATAGTGTATAGTGATTATAAATCTAGATAGTATATTGTAATAATCTACCCTATTCAGATCTCTAGATTCTAATCCGGATATTAGGTTGGTTGTAAAAACGAATTATCTATAATGCCCTTGCCTCCCTTTTTTCTTAAACAGGCAAATATTTGGAGCGGGGTAAAATTGTAATTTCTCATCCTAAAATCCCCCGTAAGCTAAGGAAGTGGGGATTGTGGATTATGGGTAGGGATTCTAGAATCCTGCAGTAGAATCCAACCTCTTTGGTTTGGATTTTGATTTTTTTTTCTTGGAGAATCCCAACCGGATCCAAACGGTCCCTTAGCATCTTTCCTGTGAAAGAGAAAAGGGAAATATTTATGATGGAAGTAATAAACATACAAAAGTCACCTTCCATATTCCTTGCATATCTCTATAAAAATTCTAATAATCACTTTTCCTTATCAAAAGCGTCGGAGCTAGGATATCAACTTTATAGAATCAATTCCCTCGATGACATAAAAATACATAGAAATACTGAGTTCCCTCGTTACCATAGATTTGTTCAAAATTCCTTCAGTGCCATTGAAATTTAGATTTATCCTCTTAGTGCCATTCCATCTGTGGTTCCATCCATGAGCTGACCATTTTACCCCTCCCGAGTCATGGGCCTACCTGTCAGTACATTGTTACACGTCAGTGGTCTCATAAGTCGTCTCATGCAGTGCCACGTAGGACTTTTGATGATGTGGAGGAGAGAGAGCGAGTAGAGAGAAAGAGGTTATTGTTTCACGAAACAACCGCCTCATGAGCTAAATTGTAGGACTACTAGACAACTCAACAATCATTGTATGAGTTATTATTGTCATGCAACTCATAATATTTTCTTTTTCCATATGTACAAATTAAAGAATTATATAGCTCCACCAGACAACTTATAAGACAACCCATTGTACGGGTTGCCTGTTGAGTCATCTCAGGATTACGTGTTAATGCATGAGACCAAACGACACCAATGTACTTACCCTTGCCCAGCTAAACCAACGAAAGACCAAGATACCCCTGCTGGGCCGACGCACCACGGGGCCACCCGGGTCACCACCTCCTCGAGTCCGACGAGGTGCGCCGCCTCAACGTCCGCGCACGCCCGCTGGACCCGGACGCACCGCTCAAGCCCTGGAATCTCGACTTCCTCGTCGAGCTGCCCAGGATGGCCGCGTCGTCCTCCGCCAGGCGGCGGGACGCGCCCCGGCGGACGTGGTCTGACGTGCTCACCTACAGCGCTGGTGGCGCTGGGGCGTGGCCGGAGAGCCTGATGCTGGCGCGGCGGTCGGCCTCGTGGCGGCGGCCCTTGCGGCATCATCATCATCCCCTTCGTCATCGCCGCACGTGGAGGCCGCCGCCGTACGTGCGGCTACGGATGCGGCTACCCAAGGCCGACATCCAGCGGCTCGCCGAGGGCAGCCGCTCGCCCCGCGCTGGTCGCCACTCACCCCTACTCCGGCCACCACGTGGCCCTCGCCATCGCAGGAACAGGAGGAAGGGGGAGGAAGCTTGGGAAGTGGAAGGCTGGAGGGGAGGGAGGAGGAAGGAAGGAGGCCAAAAATTTGAGAGAGATTGGAGAGGAAGAGTTGTATGAACCGGTTTAGATGGGTGGATTTAAAATTATGGTCCCTAAAAAAATACAATGCTGATTCATATGACTCTTGCTTGATTAGTCCTAATGAGTACATCGGCGATCTATGTAGCTAAGATCCCTCTGCCCATATTATAATGTACTAATTGGTCACTACCACTGAACTAAAAGGCAATTGCAGGCCTCCCAAAGGCAGATATAGGTTCGGTCATGATATGAACATGTTAATTTCTCTTGAGGTGGAGGGCCATGTTGTAACAACCTGGGTGCTTAAACGGTGTTTTAATCTTAAGACAAGTCCTTTGTGCCTAAAGAAGAGCTTTGGCAACTTTCAGGCAAGTGGAAGTACCTTTTTCCCCTCACAAGAAGCCTATCAAAAATCCGGTATACCAATCTGTGTTGTTTTGTCCAAAATCCAAGTCAAAGTTCCCTAGTTTGGTCACCTCAGCCTCTTTTAGCCATTCTGGCTAAGTTTGGATATCAGCCCGACCTGACGCCTTAGGATGGGTTTATCTTTTGAAAGTTGAGCAGAACATCATAAAGCCCCTTTGTAAAAGTTGGAGAACTAAATTCTCACAACAACTTTGCTAATTGGACCTTGATCCAATTCACCTCCGAAGCTTCCCAAATCTGCAGCTCTAATCAGCCCCGAACCCTGAAAACCAGCCAAGCCGCCGTTTTTCTCTAAGTCCTGAGAACCGGCGTTCCTCCAAACTTTGGAGCTTTGAATCTCCAAATCCATTGTGTTTTTGAACTCGGTCAGATTACAAAAGTTGGACCTTGGTCTGTGTACTACAACTCTTGTAAAGGGAGTCAACGTGGCGCAGTTTGAAAATCGACAGATCAAGAGGCTTGAAGATGGGCCCGACAAAGGATCTCGCGGATCCGTCGGCCAGACAGCGCCAGAGCGCGCGTGCGCCGCGCTCCAGAGTGCCGCCGCCGCGTGGCGTGACCTCGTTGGCGAGCGCCACCTCGCCCAGTCGCTGGCCGTGACAAGATGGGTCGACACGCCTCGCTCCCCAGTCGCGCGCGACGACGACCTGCGGTCCTCCGCTCTGTCCTGTCTCGTTCCGCCCGAGGCATCGCCGGCCGCGCCAGGCGCACTGCCCGCAGCTCCGTCACCACCCCGGCCACTCCGCGGTCGAAGTCGGCCGCTGTCGCGCTGGTGCTGCCTCGCCTCCCGCGCGCATCCGTCCTGCCCGGATCCCCAGCCGCGCGCCCTAACGCCTTCCGGCCCTCCCGTCACACCCCAGTCGCGCTGCCCGTGCGCGCGCCCCTCGACGCTGCCACCTTCGCCAACCGCTGCGCAGGCAGCGACAGCTCCTTCCCCCGCCTCGCCAGTAGCGTGCCCCGGCAGAGCCACTAGTCCCGCGCATGCTCGCGTCACATCGCTCGCCCTGTCACCTCACCTGCAGTGCCCTTCCCTCCCTCCTGTCCGCCAATGGCTCCGCCGCCATTAATGGCCGCGACCACACAAATGGCTCCTAGCAGATCCGCGACCATTAATGGCTCCTAGCAGATCCGCGTGCCCAGCAAACCCGCTTTGCCCCCAGCCCCAAATCCTTGCTGCCCAACCAGAACAAGATTGCGTCCGAGCTCGCCAATGGAGGCGCCGACCAATCACCGCCGCGATAGAGCACTTCTTCTCCCTCGATCTTATCCTCGCGCCCGCTCGAGCTCATTTCCTTCCTCCGAACACTTCTGCGTATCTATAAAAAGGTACCGAAACCTCTTACTGGAGTTCCCTTCACCACCACCGCCATTGCCGCACTACCTGCTCTGTTCTTCTCCACCACACTCACCGCCACACACTCTTCTGCTTCGCGCACAAGCACCGCCGCCTGAGCTCTCTGTGGAGCTCCCCCTTCCACTCGACCCTACGCCTCGCCGACCCTACCAACCGCTTCACCATCCTCTCGCGCAACTCTAGAGCTTGCTTGTTGTCCACAAGAAGCACCACCGCCACCGAAACACCGATAGTTCCCGCGACGCCGACCCGAGCCGCCGTTGATCCTCGTTCCACCTCGGCTTGTTTCTTCCCAACCCTGAGACCTCATCAGTAGGACCGGAGGTGAGCTGCCGACCCCTTTCCAGCTCTTCCCGACCCTGAATCGTCTGCGGAAGTGACCCGACCCTATCCGCCTCGCCCGAGTGCTGTCCGCCTCGCCCGACCCTGTCCGCCTCACCTGACCCTATTCGCCTCACCCGAGTGCTGTCCGCCTCGCCCGAGGGCTCGTTTGAGTCTTTTTCTTTTGACCGAGGGTATCTGTGTAAAATTTTGAGGACTTCTCTGTGTTAAATCTAAGGATTCTGGTACAGTTATTCCTTAAGTCTAAGGGTCAGATTGTAAGTTTTCCCCGATCCGACTCTTTTAAATCGAATGAAATTGACAGAAACTTGGGAATTACATCTTAAATCGAGGAAAAATCAGAAAAATGTGAAATCACTTTGGTTGGAATCCTCGTTCTGAGTAGAATCCAATAAAGTGGGTTCACACCTTTTCCTGTAGTTTTGCTACAATTTTGGGTTTAAACCCTTGCAAATACTGTTGAAATCACCGTCTGAGCGTCTTACCCTTGCATTGCATCATTGTACAAGCACGTACAAGCTGCGCCCGGTGCCCGAAGAAGGAGCCGTAGCGGAGCAGCCACCTGCAGGAGTCAAGCTCATGCACACCGAAGACCAGTTCGCTACCGCCCCGCTTGAGGGCAAGCCCCGGAGCATAAAGTCCTATGTTTTAATTACTTGCAATACAATTGCTTGCCTTGTTTGTGCATTTACGTTCCAGGAGTTGATTGAACCATAGATGCATGACTTAGTACCCTTTGATCTGAACACTAGTATGATAAGCCGAGTAGTTGCAATGCTTAATAGGACTCGGTAAAAGTCGAGTGATTGACTGTCACTCGCGAGTTATAGGAGTTGTTTGCCTTCCTTTTGCTACAACTATAAGGACGATGGACGGGGCAGGGCTCTGTGAACTATTTTGGTGGTCGGTGGATTGCCCCGTTTGTCTACATGAAATCGGATTAAGGTCGAAAGGTGACGGTGTTCGTGATCAAGTGTTTGAAAGTACTAACCTCATACCTAGTGTGGGATGGGGAAGCCTACTAACTGATTGAACCGGCAAGTGGCTTATACCCTTGCTGTCCTTGGAACGTATTTCCCATGGTGCATCATTGTGGCGGAACCGCTCGGATTAACTTAGCTAAAGCACAATTAAGTCATCTAACACGCGATTATATGCTTTAACCAAGTTAATTCAGCAATCCGTCAGATTTCATCCGATAAACCACTATACAGGACCGAGTTAGCATAGCTCACACGAAGGTGAGTGGCTCCAGAGAATACAACAAATCACCCAGGTTAAACAGGTTTAATTTTATTACAACACAGGTTCGAAAATCAGAGTTTTACAAGTTCAAGAGCAGCGGAAAAGATAAAACAGAACGACGGAAGCTAGCGCCGGGTCAGATATCCCTGATGAGGCAGATCAGGACATCAATGATCCCTCTCCTCGCCGTCCGAGGAGGGATCCCACTCGACCGTCCACCTAGGAGGAAGCTGGGGAGGCCAAGTGCCAACAACAGCACACCCAGAAGCTTCAACTTCACCTGAAAGATATGCCACAAGCAAGGCTGAGCTGCTAAGTTCAACAAGACTTAACCGACCGGTGGTATCTACTCCACCAACTTCTAGACATGCAAGGCTCTTTGACTGAGGGGTTTGTTTTGCCAAAAGCAACTACACTAGTCCTTACTTTCAATATTTTAGCTCGGATTCTAAGTTTATTAACCAGTCTACATTAGCAACTTATGCTAAACAAACATAGTTTCCAAGCAATTTAAAGAACAAGCATCCAGGTTCACTTCATCATCATGTTCCATTTTTACTCAGTGTAGCATAGTGATCAAGCAGTCCCAAACTGTGAGGGACAGACGAATCGATTCGAGTTTCTTAACCATGCATGGTGAACCTAATCTCACGACATCCGCGCACCACAGAGGGTCGCTTCCTGTGTCGGCCGTCCCCATCAATTCCCAAGCGCGTGTCAGGTCCAAACTTTCCTTGGCATACAATGCTCCATAGTCCCGACCTCTTGCCGTACTGTAACCGCACTTGCACCCACATGATGCACCATGGGAGCCTTGTTCCAGGGACAACAGGGGTATAAGCCACGCCCTAGTTCAATCAGGTACTAGGCTTTCCCATCCCATACTAGGTATGAGATTAGTACTTTCAAACACTTGATCACGAACACCAACACTTCTCGACCTTAGTCCAATTTCAAGTAGACAGACAGGGCAATCCACCGACCACCAAAATATTTCACAAGGTCCTGCCCCGTCCACCGTCCTTATAGTTGTAATCAGAAAGAGAACAAGCAACTCCTATAACTTGCGAGTGACAGGGAATCACTCAACTTTTACCGAGTCCTGTTAAGCACTGCAACTATTCGGACTTATCATACTAGTGTTCAGATCAAGGGAACTGAGTCATGCATCTATGGCTTTAAGCAACTCCTATAACGTAAATGCACAAACATACAAAAGAAGACACGCGCAAGTTTAAAAAAAGATTGGGTTATGCTCCGGGGCTTGCCTTCGAGCGGGGCGGAGGCAAACTGATCTCCTGGTTGCTCTGCTTCAGCTCCTGCGGTCGGCAGCTCGGCTACCGCTCCGTCTTCTGGCACCGGGTGCAGCTCGTACGTGCCGTCAGCGAGATTTAGCTCTACACGGAATGTAAATGCAGGGTTAAAATGCTTAGACAGTTATTTAAACAACACTTGCAAGATTTAACCCAGAAACTGTAGCAAAACTACAGGAAAGGTGTGAAGTCCCAAGCTTCTGTTGATAGAGAACAAGATAAAAGAGTCAGATCGGGGAAAACTTATGATCTGACCCTCAGACCTAAGGAATAACTGTACCGGAGTCCTCAGACTTAACACAGAGAAGTCCCCGAAATTTTATACAGATACGCTTGGTCAAAAGAAAAGGATACAGCCGAGCCCTCGGGCGAGGCGGACAAGGGTCGGGCGAAACAGACAGGGTCGGGCGAGACGGAAAAAGGGTCGGGCGGAACGGACAGGTGTCGGGCGAGACGGAAAGGGGTCGGGCGAGACGGAAAGGAGTCGACAGCTTACCTTTGGCCTACTGATGAAGTCTTGGGGTCGGGAAGAAGCAAGCTCAGGCGGAACGACTAAGGCGCTAAGGCTTGGGCGGTGGCGAGGTCCGGTGATGCTCCGGCGGTGGCGGTGCTTCTTACGGACAACAAGTAAGCTTCTAGCTCGACGCGGAGGAAGCAAACGACTGGCGTGTTTGGAAAGGCGGGTGTTAAGCGGAGAGAGGGGGGAGTTCCTCAAAGAGCTTATGCGGCAGCGCTTGAGCACGAAACAGAGGAAGATGCGGCAAGGCAACGATGGCGAAGGAACTTCGGTAGAGGCTCTGGTACTCCCTTTTATAGCTGCGCGGAAGAGAAAGAGTTCAGGCAGCGTGAGGATAAGGTCGAAGAGGATGGAGTGCTCTGCCGTGGCGGCGATTGGTCGACGCCTCCATTGGCCGGCGAAGCGGTGCTCCGGGGACAGGGTCTTACGGTATTGGGCACTGAAGACAGCGCTATGCAGGCGCGGTTTTGCCAGCGGGAAGGATCGGCAAGGTCGAGCGCGGGGTCTGGTCACGTCAAGCGACGGATTGGGTGCGGCGACTCGGTATCGTCGGACAGGAGGAAGAGAGAGGCACTGCAGGCGAGGGCGCTGCAGGCGAGGTGATCGGGCGAGCGGCGACGCTAGCAAGCGCAGAACCAGCGGCTTTGCCGTGGCACGCTACTAGCGAGGCGGGGGAAGGGAGTTGTCACTGCCGGCGCAGTGGTTGGCGGAGGTGGTATCATCGCGGGGCGCGCGCGTGGGCAGCGCGATTGAGGGGCGACGAAAAAGCCGGAAGGCATTGGGGTGCGGCCGGGGATCCTGATAAGGAGATGCGCGTGGGAGGCGAGGTGAACTGGCGTGGCAGTGGCCAATCTTCGGTCGCAGCGGCGGCAGGGTGCCTGGCGCGGCCGGCGAGATTCGGGCGAGACGAGATGGGGTAGAAAAAAGGGCTGCAGGGTGCTCGTCGAGGAGGTTAAGCCACGCGGCGGCGAGACTCTGAACAAGGCGCACGCTTGCTCTCTGGCGCGCTTGGCCCGATAGATCCGTGGGATCTGCTGTCTGGGTCCATCTTCTAGCCTCTGGCTCTCCCAACACTCTAAAGTTCAGAAGAACACTGGTTTCGGGATTTAGAGAAAAACGGCGGTTCGTTGGGTTTCAGGGGTCGGGGCTGAGTTGAACTGTAGAATTGGGAACTTATCTTAAGATTAAGCTCGGTTGATTAAAACCCAAGTCGTTACAATCATGTGGGTGCAAGTGCGGTCACAGTACGGTAGAGACCGGGACTGTGGAGCATTGCATGCCAAAGGCAGTTTGGACCTGACATGCGCTTGGGAATTAATGGGGATGGCTGACAAGTGAAGCGACCCTTCGTGGTGCGCGGATGTTGTGAGATTAGGTTCATCATGCATGGTTAAGAAATTCGAATCGATTCGTCTGCCTCTCATAATTTGGGACTACTTGATCGCTATGCTACACTGAGTAAGAATGAAAAATGATGATGATCTAATATGGTTATCTGTATTAATTGCTTGGAAAACTATGCTTGTTTAGTATAGTTGCTAACTTAGATTGGTAAATTGAACGTAGAACTTGTGGCTAAAATATTGAAAGTAAGGACCTACACTAGGTGCTTTTGGCAAAAACAAACCCCAGAGCCAAAGAGCTTGCATGTCTAGTATTGGTGGATTAGAACCACCCGTCGGTTAAGTCTTGTTGAGCGTAGTCGCTCAGCCTTGCTTGTGGCACATCTTTTCAGGTAATGTTGAGGTCTCTGAGTTTGCTACAAGTGGCACTTGGCCTCCCCAGCTTCCTCCTGGATGGATGGTCGAGTGGAATCCCTCCTCGGACGGCGAGGACAGAGACCATTGATGTCATGATCGGCCTCGTCGTGACGTTCGACATCGGCGCTAGCCTTCGTTGTTTATTTTCGCTGCTTAAGAACTCTGCAAACTATGTTAAATTTTAAACCTGATGTTGTAATAAATTAATGCTCTTGTTTAATGTGGGTGATCTATTGTATTCTCCGGAACCACTCACCTTCGTGTGAGCTATGCTTTTCGGTCCTGTGTAGTGGTTTATCGGATGTAATCCGACGGACTGCCGAGTTAACTTGATTAAAGCACATGATCGCGTGTTAGGCGATTTAATTGTGCTTTAGCTAAGTTAATTAGGACGGTTCCGCTACACATGTTTACTCTTTAACCTCCACATTGTAGATGTAAATTTGAACAAATCTGAAATGAAGAACTTAATTCACTCTCCAACAAAAGGCATGATATCTGTATTTTAAAAAATTATATGTTTTAAGCAACGTGTTTTGTTCCTAAAATCTCTATAAAAAAATCCATGGGGTCGGTGACCGCTGACCATATAATGTACATATTTAAAATGTGGCGTGTCACAGGCATCTACGTAAATATATATTACTTGATTATATCCAATAGTACGTAACAATAGTACGTATGCCACATGCATTTCTTGTTTATTGAGGTCATGATATCCAATTTTTTGCGAGGAAAAATATCCGTATATTGGATGTATAATTATAGATGTACTCGTTGCGTCCATTTTCTCGCAGGAAGAAAAAAGTATTGATATATGGGACAAACAAGTTTGGGTGCGTTGACACAGGTGGCACCTCTGACTTTTGCACATCGCAAGGTTCCAAGATGACCTTTTTATTTTTTAGCTCCAAGGAGCCACAGTGTTGTACACGTTGTACCATACAAAATGGTGGCCACACATTTCTGAAAAGAAATATCAACGCTATGGAAAAAGGAGGTTAGAAAAACCACATACAAATTAGGTAGACATAGAAAACCACACATACAAAAAAGAAATTCACACCAAAAGGCTTTACACGTGCACAGATGAAGCACGTCACAAACAGTTTCACTTGACTCTCCCAACCAACAATATAATTTAATTATGTGCAAAAAAATAAGTTCAATACAGAAATTCTAAATCGCTAAGACACGGTGGAGCCAGGATTTAGAAGTTTGGTATTCCCGTGTTAAAAAAAATAAGTTCAGGGAGGGGGAGCACCCGCTGGCCGCCCAGCTCTGCCTTGTCATCACCGCACTGGCATGCCCCCGCTCGCTTCGGCCGCCGCAGCCGGTAGCACAGCATCCGTGCTCTTGTAGCGCTAGCGCGTGATGGCGTATTGGCCGGATGGGAGATGTGGCATGTGGCCTCTCGTGGGCCATCAGCTTTGGCCAACAGCCTATCCTGGGATTGAGTGGGGACTGGGGAGGCATGGAAAGTCCCAGAAGGGCACTGCTCTGCATCAGAGTGTTGCGGCGAATTATAACTCGAAAACTAGCGATCTTGATCCAATATAAAAGATACATGTGTGTATATTTAGCATATACTCCCTCCGTCCCCAAATAAATATTCTTTTAGAAAATTTTGGATACTCCCTCCGTATAGGAAAAGGAAGTCGTTTTGGACAGCAACACGGTCTTCAAAGCATTACTTTGACTCCTTATTTTTATAAAAATATTTATCCAAAAGTGAAATATGTATATTTTTATGAAAGTATTTTTCAAGACAAATCTATTTATATGGCTTTCACATTTCCAAACTCAACAACTTAAAAGTTATTCATGATTTATATTCCCAATGTTTGACCAAAACCTTATCCAAAACGACTTCCTTTTCCTATACGGAGGGAGTACAGTAGCAGTTGTGAGAAGCGACCGTACCACCTCTAATTATTTATATTAGTTGTTGTTGAAAACTATGCGGTCTGTTTAGTTTTTTGATCTTGAATAAATGCACATGGATTGTAACTAGAGAAAAAACATCAATTGATCATTTCATTGGCTCTATGCACATCTCAATACACTTTTTCATTGCTGTGACTGTAAGTGTTGTTTTAATTAGATGAGTCTCACTAGAAGTTAAATGAACACTCTTTGTGAGAAAAAATTTAAAAGCAAAGGACATGTTCAACAATTTAGATAGCTCTTGTTTGCAAACACATACCATGTCACGTATACACGGCAAAACAGATAAAGCATATAGTGGTCTGTCTATTAGGTTGTTTATTTAGTTCATGCATGTATCTATAGATTATGTCAATCAAGTATAAATTGATCTTTATATGTTATTTTGTTATTTGTTGCTTGTTGGAGAATACAAAGTATCTATAGGAGTGGAATCCATTTTGCTTGGTCCAGGAGGTGAGGAAGGAAGTGGAGATGGGTGGCCATAGCTGCCATGAACGGGAGCTTTGCGGGCTCGGAGAAGTTCGGGAAGAGGAGAGAACTGGGATGGCTTGTGGAGAGGAGCGTGGGGTATTTCGATATGAGTTTACCTATGGATGAGGAGTGGCCATGGAAGGAGATGGATGACGACGTCCTTGCTCTTTTGTGGAGAGATTGAACACCGGTGACGGGAGATTTTGGAGAGGAAGAAGCGAGAGCTACGGCAAATTTGACGCGGGAAGGAGCAGCGCGCGCCGCCGCACTCGATCACGGACGAGCCGTCGACGACGCGTACAACAGTAGAACGGTACGATCTCGGAGCACGGGCCGCTGCCGTCTCCTGCTGCCCATTGGTCGCCCTGGCCTAGGTCCGATTTCGATTTGGAGGCTGAGGAACGAACGACAAGCAGGAGCAACTCAATTCCGATGGCTAGGGCGGTGTTGATGCCTGAATGCTAGGCCAACGGTCACTTTTATAACCTGTATACGTTGTATATATATGATATATAGTTGATTTTTGGGTATTCCTAGGAATACCCATGCATCACGCTGGCTACGCCCTGTTGTGTGGCAAGAGTTTGGAGAATAGACCATGTCCCTTCCGAGGCTCATGGTTGTTGTTTACATTTTCTCCCCATCTTCTTGTTTTTGTTTTACTTTTGTTAAATGGTCCTTGATTTGTTTTGTTTCCTAGATTTATGTTTCTGGTAATTTTTATAGTATACATACCGACTTGTATTGGTTTTGACTTCAGGAAAGCTCTATCGCAGATGAAGACAACCTTTCCGTTGGTGCAGATGTTTTCATCGTCCCCTTCCTCATGCCATAGCATTGGATTTAAACAAAATTGAGGAGAAAGTTAAGAACTGAGAGAAAAGTGCTGCCGCAGTTACACGCGGAGGAGCTAACATGTTGCCATAATGGGGTGGTGTGGGAACGGCTGCGGTTTAATCCAGAGCAATGCCGCTAGCATCCGAGCTAGGCATGGCAACGTATCATTTCCTTCTTTTTTTGTTATATTTGTTGTATGAGTGCCGCATACTTTTCTAGCTAGTTAAGGCGGTGGAGTGGTATCAGGTACGGTGTGTATGGAATTGGGGTATGATTACACATGGATGAATGACCGATAGAAACATGGGAAAAATCCATTTTACTCTCTCCACCTATTTACTTTGTCCGCCCACCTCCTTAACCTATATATTGGCTCAATTTAATCCCTTCACCTTTAATATTGGGTCAAATTACCCCCTAAGAAGGATTTCCATCATAATTTGCTTATGCGACATGGTTTTGACCGAGTCAATTCATGTTTGAGACCAACAAAGCAGTCTGACGTGGACAAGTGTGAGGCCATCGAGCTAAAAGAACGAGCCGAGCTGCATGTCTCCAAATGAAATACGCACGTACGCCTGTCCGTCCGCGCCCAACTGAGCGCACGCCAAGCTGCAAAGTTCATCACCCTAGAGCCTGAAACCGATCTTCCAGGGCCACTAACCAAAACACTGCTGATGTTTTGTTTCATCAGTTCAGTTTGCACAGATAAAATGCCACTGCATGTTTTAGACAGTGCCTGTGCTGCCCAACGCTCTCGTCGCCACATCCAAGCGTGCAGGCGCACTAGTGTCGGGGTGCCCTCAAAGGCGGCTAGCCGCTACCACAGTCGCAGCCGGAGCTCGCCATCGCTGCCAAGGTCGAGTCGAGATCGAGCAATTCATCATTTCCATCCTCAGCGTCAGCCACGTCATGCGCGAGACCAGCTTCTCTAGCTCCCAAGTCAAGCCAAACATCCAGAAGGCCACCTCGTCGCCGGAACAGCATCCAAAAAAGATGCCTAGCCACGTGATGACGAGCTCTCCACTAGGTTCCGGCCATGCAAGGCGCCCCAACGCAGCCAACACTGCCGATGGCGCCATGCGCGTGCTGGACTACATGGCGAGCGGGAGCAAGCGGTGCGTGGTTGTCGTCGGTGAGAGCGCCGTCGCCGGAGAGGTGGTGGTGAAGGCAGTGATGGACAAGGTGAGCAAACCAGGCTAGCTTTAGCAACGGCACGAGCGGCTCAAGGATCGTCAGTTCGTGCCCCTTCCAACGGCTTCGTTCCATAGGATATCAAAGGAAGAGGTGGAGGCCATGGCCGGTGACCTCCACGCGTTCGTGTGGCAGGGCTGCGCTGCTGGGAAGGGCGTCACGGTCGTCCATGTGGCTATAGCTTAGGGCACAACTGATAGATTGGCTCGATTTGGTGACTCAGCTCTCGCAGTCCACATCAGACTGCTTAGTTGGTCTCAGACGTGAATTGACTCGGTCATAACAATGCCACATAGGCAAATTATGATGAAAATATTGCTTAGGGGGTAATTTGATTCGGAATTAATAGGTGAAGGGATTAAATTGAACCAACATATAGGTTAGGGGGTGGGGTGGATAAAGTAAATAGGTGAAGAGACTAAAATGAACTTTTTCCTAGAAACAAACAGCAGTAACGGAAACATGTATCCTCTGTATAATGGGATTAACATTATATCTTATACTCTCCAATCTATACGTATTATGAGGGATTGTTAGAGAAATCAGTTTCACTACTCCACAAAGGTACATCACCGCCGGCTCCCAACCAGCCTTCACCGCTGGTTTTGGATCTGTCATTTAACTTTCGACAGTGATGGGCATCATTGCCAGTTCTGGAACCGATAGTGAAGCCGTATTAAAAAAATAAAAAAAATCCGCGCTCGGCCCTGCATCCCGCCGGCCGCGCCCAGCCGCCCCTCCCCGCGACCCGCCGGCCACCCGTTCTTCCCAGCCGACCACCGCTCCTCCTCACCGGACCGCTGAAGAATGGGTGGCCGGTGGGTCGCGGGAGAGGGGCGGCTGGGCGCAGCCGGCAGGATGCGGCCAGGAGAGGGGCAGGTCCGGCAGGGGGGGGGGGGGGGAGGAGGGGAGAGGGAGAGGGAGAGGGGGAAGCGCACCGGATCTTGTCGCCACCGCTGCCCTCGGATCTCGCCGCCACCGCCACCCTCGAATCTCATCGTCGCCGCAGCCGGATCCCGCCGCTGCTGCTCCGTCCGCACTACTACATCCTGTCACGCTGAGCTCGCTAGCCGTTGCCGCTCTGTGCCCTAATGGCCGCTGCCGTGCGCCTCGCCCCGTGCCGCTCCTCGCCTCAGGCACGAGGTGAGGGGTGAGTGGAGGGGGGGGGGGGGAGAGGGGAGGCCGGGAAGGGAGGGAGGGAAGGGGCCAGTGGACCGGGGGGGGGAGGGGGTCGGCGGTGGAGGGAGTGAGGGGGCTTGCAGGATAAGGAGAGAGGGAGGAGAGAAAGGGAGAAGTGGCGGAGGGGGAGGGAGAGAGCGCGGACGTCAAGCACGCTTAACTAGATTTGAGAAAGATTTCGGGTCTAGTCAGACCATTTCACCGACGGAATTTTATAAGAGCCGGCGGTTTCACTGCCGGTTTATGATTGGAACCGACGGTGATGGCTTTTTTCACTGCCGGTTCTGACATCCCACAACACCATTTGTTTTAGAACCGACGATGATACATATTACAGCCGGTTTACCTAAAATCGTTGGTGATAGTGCCATCTAGGATAACTCATTCTGCAGTAGTGTTTATTCGCCATCTCAATCTATGTGTATTAAGATGGATTTATCCAAACAATGCCTTAAATATTCCTCTCAATTGGGTATGCCCAGGAAGTTGTTGAGGTCGTCAACGAGCAGATCAATTATCTCCCGGATATCATCATCATCAACCAAGTCGCCAGAATTGTCGGCGAGAATCCTGTGGCCATTCAGGTCCGCCTGTGCAGCCAGCTTCCTCGCAGCGACGGACGCTGCAGGCATGCCGCACGCCTGTCGAGGAGCGGTGATGACCGCCTTTTTGCTCACCAGGGAGCTGAGCTGATCTTTTGAGGTCACCCTCGCCGCCATCAAGAACCGGCCCATGCTCGTCGTTTTGCCGGTGGCGAGGGTGGTGCCATTGATGGTCACATGCAGGGTTGCATCTGCATGCAGGAGTGGATTATACATATGATATACTATAGCGTATGATAGCTGAAGTTTGTTGATCGAGTATATCAGTTAATATAAGATCGCTTACTGCTGATGATCTTGGAGGGGTTGCTCTTGCATCGGGCTGTGCCGTAGAAGATGACGACGGCAAGGTTCTCCTTGCTCTGCGCTGGGAGCACGAGGAGGAAGAAGCAGAGAGTGACCGGGACCATGAGAAGGCTCCTGCAGGTTGCCATGGCACGCGCTGAGTACAGTGTGAAGTATGCAGCTGGAGAATGTATGTGAGTGCCAGTGCCTAGTGGTCTGGTGCACCCATGCATGGTCTCTCTCGGTGACAATTTATAGACCAATTAAAGGTAAGCAGGTGCAAAACTCATAGCACTCCCTTTTTCGTTACCCATTCACATGGGCAACCAAGTTGACAAACAAGCAACCATTTAAAGCATGATTAGCAAAGTTTGGTAGGCTAGGATTTCAAAAGTCAGCCAGAATCGATCACAACTATCAATACACATGGTCTAGTTTTGACTTCTTGATACCCCCAATGCCCACTATGTAACAATATCACAAAGAAGACATCCTTATTAGAGACGCGGAATTAAAACACGTCTCCAATCTTGAATCGGAGAAGCGGATAAACTAAACGCATCTCCAATATGTTTGTCCCGTCAAAACGCGTCTCCAATGACCCTCTACATTGGAGACGCGGATTTTTCGCATCTTGTATGACTTTACATCAGAGACGAAAATTTGGAGACGCGAAAATTCACGTCTCCTGTGTGAGTTAACTCGCGTCTCCTTTGAGGACGTCTTACATAGTGGCCGGCTCAACCTCTAATGCTCTAGTTTTTGTTAATAAAGGATGTGCAAATTAAAAACAGATCTCAAAATTTTATAAAACTAAACAAACTACTAATTTGAATTGCTTTCCCTGGAGAATCCCGAACCTCTGGTCCAGGTTTTGACTTCCCGAGACTCTAAACTTATATATGGTCCCTAAAAAATACAATGCTCATACTCTTGCTTGATTAGTCTCACATGAATCAACCTATTTTGTCCTACTGATAAGGTTCTTTGTTTGACACTGTCTGATCCAAGTAAGAGTAAAATTTAAATGCTAACGTGCCTTGTATGATCCACAACTTCAAGTCACACGCTAATGAAGTAATGAGTGCATTGGCTATGTAGCCAAGAGCCCTTAGACTAGTCGTAGTGCAAGGTTTCATTGCACTGTTTCCAAAGATGCCACGTCATCCCATGAGGTGTATTCTCATGAATGAAACAGGGAGTCCTAGTGCACAGTTTCATTTCACGATTTCATAGGATGCCCATGACATTTAATTGTGAGGCATGTGATTGGATATGGTTAGATGAAATGAAACTCTATAGCTCCCAATGTAAGTTTCAATAGGTTTCATAGTCTTGGAAACAGTGTATACACAGTTTCATCTTCATGAAACCCCTTCCCTCTCTCACTTTATAACTACCATGCCATATCATCACATATGCTGATGTGTCACCATATTTAATGTGCATGAAACCTCTATGAAACTCCTACTGGGATTAGCCTTGCAGCCCATATTACAATGACGTACTAACTGGTTATTGTGCAGGCCTCCCAAAGGAAGATATAGGTTTAGTCTGAACATGTTTATTTCTCTTGAGGCGGAGGGCCATGTTTACTCTTCAACCTCCACATTGTAGATGTAAATTTGAACAATTTGAAATGAACAACTTCCCTCTCCACAAAAAGGCATGATACCTAAGAGACTATATTTCAAAGAATATATGTTTTAACCAACATGTTTTGTTCTAAAATTTCTATAAAAAAATTATGTGGAGCCGGTGACTGTACAATCGTACATATTTTAAATGTGGTGTGTCACATGCGTCTACATAAATATACAAAACAGTAATGGCAGTACGTATGTCACGTGTGTATTTTTTGTTTCTTAAGGTCAAGATATCCAATTTTTTGCAAGGAAAAAATATCCGTATATTGGATGTCCAATTATAGATGTACTCGTAGTGTACATTTCCTCACAGGAAGGAAAAAAGGATAAAATAAGAAGAAAAAGTATCGATATATGGCCATCTGGGAGAAACAAGTTTGGGTGTGTCGACAGAGGTGGCACCTCTGACTTTTGCACATTGCAGGGTTCCAAGATGACCTTTTATTTTCAGCTCCACAGTGCTGTACACGTTGTACCATATAAAATGGTGGCCGCACATTTCTGAAAAGAAAAATCAGCCCGCCATGGAAAAGGAGGTTAGAAAAACCACACAAAATAAATTCGGTACACATAGAAAACCACACGTACAAAAAAAGGAAATCACACCGAAATGCTTTACACGTGCACATATAAAGCATGGCACACGCAGTTTCACTTGCTTTCTATTGCTCTATTAGAATAAATTCGGTAGACAAAAGCAGGAGGACCTGGTGTTTATGAGAATGACCACACGGTTCGACTCGTGTCACGCATGGGCCTGAGCGAGCCCGTATAATTTTTTTTAAAAAACATTTTATCTACTTCTTTTCGTTTTCCTTTTAGTTCTTTATTTAACGTTATTTGATTTGTTTTTGTTTCCTGGATGGGATTTAGGTTTCTAGGCAATTTGCATAGTATTTTTCGCCAACTTGTTTTAGTGTTGGGATGGACTTTGGTGAGAGTGACGACATTGACGATCATCCTTGATGACAAGGGTCTATACTAGAATAACAAAGCTCAGCCACGTTTTCGAGGGAAAAACTAAAATCATAAAGCTAAACATATTGCACTGACATGTACTAGAGTCCAGAGGGCAATGGGCACGTAATTGCTTGTGGTGCTGTAGATTTCACTGGCTCCACTTGTTAGTGCAGAAACAATTTTGTAAAAACATGACTGTGTGTGGTTGTAGAGGTAGGAGACAATTCCTTTTTCTAAATTTTTTTTATCAGTACAGAAAACACTTGAATTGCTAGGGTTTATATTAGGTGGCAATTTCGCAAAGTTTATTGGATGGCATATACCGCACCGTAGCGGAGAGAGAACCGGCAGCAAAAATACAACCCTCTAGATATACTCCGGCAATGCCTCCATTGTTGAGTCCGCTCTCAGCCTCTCACCACCCCTCCTTCGCTAACCAAATAAAATGTTTTTTGGTGCTCTCCACAACCCAGGCGCTAACAGCACCTGCCTAGTGAGGACACACTTGACAGCAAGGAGGATGGGGCAGGCCTCAGCAAGCTAGCCAGTCCACTGTCCAGCACTCACTGTGACAAGCGAACTAAACAAAGAACTTGGCCCGTTGTGCTTCCTAAGATTTACATGATTCAAAACCAATGCTCTCGATCCCATGAAAGAATGCCCGACAGACGGATTTAATATCGAATGCCATGGATGCCGATGAATTATCTATGTGGACATCCTCCTCATAGGGTCTCGTCTTAGCCGCCATAGATGTACAGATACTTCGCCAGCGCCATGATAAAAGAAGCACCCTTGATGTCTCCAATCCAACACCAATTAGAGCACACCTGCTGGACTGTTCGATGCTTGGCGATGCGCCTATGCACCAAGGCTTAGCGTGAGGCAACAGTTCAGCTAGAGATTATCCCTGAGCCATCTATTAATAAAATATTTGGTGTCGCTACAATTTCAACGATGTTGAGTACTACTACAGAGAACATGGACAATGAATTGGGAGGTGCCATGATGACAAAATAAGATCATGGTCTGTGCAGACTCAATTTTTTGCATCTAGGTCACGCATGCGCAGCGCCCAGCCCAATGAATTTTGTTTTGAATGTGTGATTCAGTAGAACCTGGGTATATTTTTCCTCTAGCTATAAACCTCCCAGGTTGACAACGCGTAGTCCCCTAGTTCTTGATAAGATGCAGCTTGAGTAAAGGCATAAAAAGTTTTTGCAGGAGTAGACTTTTCTAACTCCTAAGCTTTGACATCCTCATGTTTTGCTACAATTATCACCAGCAAACCTCATTATATTCTTACAAATTTAGCGGCAACATTCATGGCCAACAGTAGATTTAGCGGCCGGGGCATGGTGCTGAAGGGGAAAGAAACATCAGGGAGAAAGGATGGAAGAAGATAACTCCACGGGGTTGATCCGCTTAGAACCTTATTTATTCAACAGTGGGTCCTACTTCACAAGGCTAGGAGAACCTAAACACCGTGTATAACGCTTAAATCCTTAGCAACCTCATAAAATGCCAAAACACTCTTAAACACATGCATAGGTGCCTCTTAATTACCGCCTGCTTTCTCATTCACACAAGTTCATTTTTCCTGACATGAACAAGATGGTCAGCCTACCACTACCACTACACCCAATTGCTAAAAGGATGGTTGAATCTGTTTTTTCATCTTATTGTATCCGGCATAACTTGTGCAGAGTTTGATATATATCAGATTTTTGTCATTAGTGGTTACTCCCTCCGTCCCAAATTACTATTCATTTTGGTTTTTTTTCAGGTACATAATGTTGGAAATTGAGGTGGCCCTAATACCCACTAATCTGAGGACCTACACCTAGGACACCAACTCACTCTGGAGTCGGTTAGCCCTTTTAATTTCTAGTTACTTAGTGCGATGGGTCCTTTCGATAGCAGAGCCGCGTTCTCACTTCCGGGTGGCAGAGCCTACCAACAGATGAAACTAACTTCCGAGTAGCAAAGGCAACCTACAATGAAGTTGTTGATGCCAGATTTCGTCACTAGTAGAATCGGCGCCAAGAAGAGAGGGGGATCGGAGGAGCACAGTTGGGAATCGGCCAAGTGGTGCTACAGTGTGAGATCGGCCGGTGACTTCTGTCTCGTTTCGGGTCGAATATACCAGAATCCCAATCGGTAGCCTTTTGCCGATGAGGAATCGGCCGATTAGGAGGATGGGTTAATTGGGCCTGTATGGGCTTGGAATAGAAGGATGAGCTGGAAATCAGCCCACGAAGCGTGGAGTAACTAACCTAGCACGAATCGTGCTTGTAGATATTCGTTTTCTGTTTGAATTAGGGATAGAGTTCTAGTCGGTTAAGAAGATATCTGTACGGGGCTATAAATAGCTACCTTTGTAAATCTGTAAGGATCAACCAATCAATACAACAAGCTACTTTTTCCTCGTACTTATTTTCAAGCAGGCGACTTCGCCATTACTTTCCTCTTTTCACGAGTTCGTGCGGGTTGGCAGGGCTGCATCATCTTGATCTCCGGCCGATTCTGTAAGTTCCGTTTATCGAGTAATATCTAAGCTTTAACTTCTGGCGTATCGCTGTTGTTTCGTTTAGATTTATTCACTATTTATCGATATTTGCTAGATTCATAGGTTTTACCTGTTTTTCTAGTCTTTATCACCGGTTATCTAGCTAGGAATCGGTAGTGTCGGCTTTCTTTACCTTCTGCTATTAATTTTATCTATTGCCGATTAGATCTGTTCCTAGTGTTGTTATCATACCTCTGTGTCAAATATACTAGTAATTACCTATCTACAAGATCACAGTGATAGGCTGCTTCATAGCCGATTTCTTTATTATAGCAAATCGGCCGATTCGCTGATAAGCTCTTCCGAGATCGGAAACTTAGCCGATCGAGATTTCTAAACCTGACACGTGTTCTTCCTTGCCAATCAACAGGTCAGATTGGCTGGCACGCCGCGCGAACTGCACCAGGGCATTCACCCGAACAGGAGCTAAGCAGATTCTCTCGGGTCGTGTGTCGGACGTTGGGACTCGGTTGACCGATTTCTAGCGCCAACACACTTTTGGCACGCCCGGTGGGACCGATACAACCGCCATCATGTCGAAAGCTGCTGAAGTCTCCGAAGATAACGTCATCGAGGTGACGGAGGCAGATCTGAAGGACGACCAGAAGGAAGAACTGGACAAGTATACGGAACAATTCCGTAAAGCTTGCCTAAAATCGTTCAGTCGCTCCAGAAGCAGGGAGACTATCAAGAAGACTCCATTCCCTCCTCCCCGCCAGATCACAATTTCTGAGGATTCGGACAAAATGTCCGATATGATTCAATAGTCTATTTATCACGCCTTCATCGATCAGTCCCCGGTACTTTCAAATATGGTGCACAATGCTGTCGTCAATTCCTTCACCGGGGGGATACCTCAAGGGTACAGGGGACCGGCATATTTTCAGCCGATTCCACCAAACCAGACTTATTCGAATACGGCTTCGCAGCCGATTCAATTTTCTGTCAGGGGATCAGGTGCTTCCTCATCATCAGCTCCTATGGGGTATAACTCCATTCAACTGTCTTCTGCGCCGTTTCCTCCAGTTAATCCATCACCCTGGGGGGCACCTTCAGCCACGGCCAGTCAGAATCAATCGGCCAGTCAGGGAAGCCCTCCATTCAAGGCATCTTTTCAAGCGGCCACTCGGCCGACCGTACCGCCATACCAGCCTGTCGTTCCGGAGGTCAACAAGACAGCAGAGCTCATGCTGTATGATGAAACGAATGGTTCATTCAGATAGCCGACTTTTACTACACAGCCGGCTTTTACTCAGATACCACCCGCTTTCAACCAGCCTCCGTTCATTCCGCCTCCAGTTTACCAGCATATGCCAATGCCTCAGCCAACAGTTCACCAGCAACAGCCAGACTGGTCGGCGCGTATTGCGGAAGTGATGCAAGAACAATTCAGCTTGAAGACGAAGGTACAGACTTACACCTACAGAACACCATACCCATCTACATATGACCTATTGCCGTTTCCCCATCGGTATAAGGTGCCTGACTTCACTAAGTTTTCGGGGATGGATGACACTTCAACCGTGGAACACGTGAACAGATTCATCATCCAATGCGGGGAGGCAGCTACTCAGGATGCTCTACGGGTACGGTTGTTCTCTTCATCTTTGTCTGGTTCGGCCTTTCAGTGGTTCACAACATTGCCGCCAAACTCGATTATCACATGGGCCGATTTAGAAAGACAGTTCCACAAGTACTTCTACGCCGGGGTGCATGAGATGAAGCTGTCCGATTTGACCAGCCTCAGGCAAAGAAGTGATGAGCCGATATCCTCATATATACAGAGATTTCGGGAAATCAGAAACAAGTGCTACTCCCTGGCTTTAAACGACGCGCAGTTGGCCGATATAGCTTTTCAAGGCCTTCTGCCCCACATCAAAGAAAGATACGCTTCACAGGAGTTCGAAAGTTTGAGCCAGATTGTCCACCGACTGTCTGGACAGGAGGTACGTTCATTCGATCCACGGAGGAATTTCCAGAAGAAGGTGGCATTCCTGGAGGAGTTAGAGGATGAGGAAGATGTCGAAGTCGGACTTGCAGAGTGGATCAAAGGGAAGAAGCCGATATCATGCCCATTCGGCAAAAAGGAGCCGGAGGTGTTCGGCTTTGACACGACTAAGGCCGATAAAATCTTCGATCTTCTCCTCCAAGAAGGACAGATTAAACTCTCGCCATATCATACCATACCTTCTGCCGAGCAGCTAAAAAAGATGAAGTATTGCAAGTGGCACAACGCCACATCCCATGACACCAACGAGTGCAAGATCTTCAGGCAGCAGATACAGTCGGCCATTGAGCAAGGCAGACTTAAATTTGAAGTGCCGACAAAATCGGCCAAGCCAATGAAGATTGACCAACACCCTTTCCCCACCAACATGGTTGATACAGGGAAGAATTCACTCCAAACAAAAGTGCTGACGTCCGAATCGGCCAAAAAGAGTGGCGCCATCAACCCCAGAAATCAAGCTACGCCTGAAGATGTCAAGGGGAAGCGGCGGATGGAGGACGACGATGGCGAATCAGAAGGGCCACGCATTACTTCCCAGCTCCTGCTCCAGAAGTACCAACGTCAGCATGAACGCTCAAGGTCCCGGGAAGAAGCAATGCGTCGGCACGAGGAGCACTGGAGATGCCCGTTCTTCATTCATTGTTGGGAAAACAACCTCAGGCTACCTTCGGCTGATACTTGCCCAGAATGCAACGGTCCATATCGTGGCAATCGGCCGTTCAACAGGTCTCGCTCCAGAGACGGAAGGCCAGAACCGATCAGCAGGAATTGGCGCAGCCAAGATGACCAGCGCCCTCCCGTGCGTGATCGGCTGGGGGGCAGAAATGACCGATATGATCGGTCGGAAGACAGATGCCATGATAACCAGGGGGGCAGGACTGATCGGCATGACCGGTCAGAAAACAAGGCCAGCGTTCACAGCCGGCTCGAAGAGATGGCCGATGCTCGGGTGACGGATGAAAACCCGTTAGGACGCGAACCGAAGTGGGAACGCCCTAGGTCAGGGGAAGACCAATAAACCCCAGGTGGTGTCCCGATGGATTGACCAAGTCTCAAAAACGGAGAATCCAACGTCTCCGCCAATGGGAACAGCAAGAGGAAGAAAGCACGACGGACAAGAAGGAAGGAAGGCCTCGGGTGTGGCGCCCCAAAAGAAATGATAAAGGGGACGACTACTCGGCCGGTGACGAATCGGCAGCCGAGATCGGCATGGTTTTCATTTTGCCGATGGAATTCATGACTCCCGCCGATCAACAAGATGTATCGGCAATAGAAGAACAGACAGCACAGTTGGCCTTGGAACCAATGATGGCCACGTTCGAGAAGCCCGAAGACGACGAACGACAACACATGAAGGCGCTGTTCCTTAAGGGGCATGTTGACGGCCGCCCCCTCACTAGATTAATGGTAGACGGAGGAGCTGCAGTCAACATCATGCCGTACGCCGTACTCCGGAAACTTGGGAAAAGCGACGACGACTTGACCAAGACGGACATGATGCTCAAGGACTTCGAGGGCAAGGTGTCAAACGCTCGCGGTGCCCTCTGCGTCGACCTCACCATCGGCAGTAAGACCCTCCCTATCACCTTCTTTATCATTAATGGCAAGGGGTCCTACAACCTGCTACTTGGCCGAGACTGGATACACGCAAACTGCTGCATCCCGTCAACAATGCATCAATGCCTCGTGCAATGGGTTGGCGATAACATCGAGGTGGTCAACGCCGATTCCGCGTACAGCATCGCGGCAGCCGACACGCAGCAGTGGAGCTGCGAAACCGTCAGGTGCATATCTGGCAGAGTATGGGAGACCGATTTCCTGAAGGTCACCGATTTTGGCCTACAGCCGATCCGAGCAGTCGGCTCCGAAGACTCAGAATAAATGGATCAGTTCGCCCGAGAAGATGGGAAGCTAGGACACGGGTTCACGTCGGCCGATTCATTGGAAATGGTAGATTTAGGTGATGGTACCAAACCAAGGCCGACTTATATTAGTGCAAATTTAGATCCAGAGTACAAGTGTAAATTGACAAATTTATTAAAGGAATTTAAGGATTGTTTTGCTTGGGAGTATCACGAGATGCCCGGTTTAGACCGATCCATTATTGAACATCGGCTACCCATAAAACCAGGGTATCGGCCGTACCAACAACCCGCACGGCGCTGCAATCCTAAAATTCTACCAGACATAAAAGCTGAAATAACTCGGCTAATCGAAGCAAAATTTATTCGGCAATGTCGTTATGCCGAGTGGATTTCTAACATCGTACCAGTATACAAGAAAAATGGAAAGCTACGCGTTTGCGTTGATTTCATGAATCTTAATCAGGCCACACCGATGGATGGTTACCCCATGCCAACGGCCGATGTACTGATCGACGCTGCCGCAGGGCATAAAATCATTAGCTTCATGGACGGAAACGCCGGATACAATCAAATACTTATGGCCGAAGAGGACATACCCAAAACGGCCTTCAGATGTCCAGGCCACCTTGGTTTGTTCAAGTGGGTGGTGATGACTTTTGGCTTGAAGAACGCTGGCGCTACATATCAGAGAGCCATGAATTACATATTTCACAAACTCATTGGCCTTCTGGTAGAAATCTACATCGATGATGTCGTGGTCAAATCCAAAGGTCACGAAGAACATCTGGCCGATTTGCGAAAAGTGCTAGAGTGTACCAAAAAACATGGTCTTAAGATGAATCCCAATAAATGTGCTTTCGGCGTATCCGCCGGACAGTTCTTAGGATTCATGGTACACGAACGAGGCATAGAGATCAATCGGAAGACCATAGCGGCCATCAACAAAGTCGTGGCCCCACAGAGCAAAACCGAACTGCAGTCTCTAATCGGCAAGGTGAATTTCATCAGAAGATTCATATCTAATCTATCTGGGCGGATTTAGGCGTTCACACCTCTGTTGAAGCTAAAACCTGACCAGGAATTTATATGGGGAGAGGAGCAGCGCAAAGCACTGGAAGATATCAAGCAATATTTGGTCTCACCACCAGTGTTGGTTCCTCCTCAAACTGGTAAGCCGTTTAAACTATACTTATCAGCCGATGAAAAAGCTATTGGGTCGGCTCTAGTCCAGGAGTTTGAAGGCAAGGAGCGGGTAATTTATTATGTCAGTAGAAGACTTCTGGATGCTGAAACAAGATATCCTCCGGTGGAGCGTTTGTGCCTATGTCTTTACTTCTCATGCACCAAACTAAGGCACTATCTACTGTCGGCAGAATGCGTGGTCGTATGCAAAGACGACGTAGTAAAATACATGCTATCACTGCCGATCTTGAAAGGACGAATCGGCAAATGGATCTTAGCTTTATCAGAGTTTGACCTGCGGTATGAATCGGCAAAAGCCGTCAAGGGTCAAGTCATGGCCGATTTCGTCGCCCAGCACTGCGGACCGGAGATTGCCCTCGTAGAGCCGGCACCTTGGACATTATATTTCGACGGGTCATCATGTGGGGTCGGATCAGGAATCGGCATCGTTCTCATATCGCCTCGGGGGGCAAGCTATGATTTTTCTCTGCCGATAGAAACCGCCTCTACTAACAATCAAGCGGAGTACCGAGCTGTATTAAAAGGCCTACAACTATTAAGAGAAGTCAAGGCCGATTCCGTTGAGGTCTTCGGAGATTCTATGCTTATTGTGGATCAACTGACCGGAAGGTTCGAATGCAAAGATGACGTATTAAGAATTTATTATGAAGATTGCTTACAGCTTTTAAAAGAATTCCGATCGGCAGTAATCGAGCACATCCCAAGAGACCGCAACGAAGACGCCAACAAACTCGCCCAGCATGCATCTGGGTATCGGCCAATTCTAGGCGCTATGGCTCTAGAACTCACGGCTGATGACTGGCGTAAAGAAATTGCTGACTACCTGAAGGATCCGTCTAAAAAGGTGGAGCGACGAGTACGTTTTCATGCCACCAAATACGTACTGCTCGAAGATGACCTATTCTACCGAATGATCGATGGAGTTCTTCTCAAATGCCTTGGGACAGAGGAGGCCAAGACTCTAATGGGAGAAATCAATGAAGGAGTATGTGGAGCACACCAATCGGCACATAAGATGAAGTGGATGATCAGGAATAATGGGTACTACTGGCCAACGATCCTCGAAGACTGTTTCAAATATTATAAGGGCTGTCAGGAGTGTCAAAAGTTTGGAAATGTCCAGCGTGCACCCGCATCGGCCATGAATCCCATCATTAAGCCATGGCCGTTCAGGGGATGGAGAATAGACCTTATCGGCCAAATTTACCCACCATCAAGCAAAGGGCACAAATTTATTCTGGTGGCTACTGATTACTTTACCAAATGGGTAGAGGCCATCCCGTTGAGAGCCGTGACATCGGCTATCATGGCTGACTTCGTAAGGGACCACATCGTTTACCGATTCGGTATTCCTCAGACTATAACAACCGATCAAGGAACAATGTTCACATCGGGGGAATTTGAGGAATTTACGACCGATATGGGAATCAAATTGTTAAATTCTTCTCCATATTACGCCCAAGCCAATGGTCAGGCGGAATCCTCCAATAAAGGGATAATCAAATTGATCAAAAGAAAAGTCGAGGAACAACCAAAGAAGTGGCATCTATGTTTGACAGAGGCCTTATGGGCGTACCAGATGGCTTGTCATGGGGCTACCAAGTTATCTCCCTACCAATTGGTGTACGGTCACGATGCGGTACTGCCATGGGAGTCAAGGGCGGGATCGAGGCGTATTCCGCTCCAGGACCAGTTAACGGCCGATGACTACTCGTCACTTATGAAAAGGGAACTTGACGATTTGGCTGGCCAACGATTGAGGGCTCTGATAAGCATTGAAGAAAATAAAAAGATGGTAGCCAGGTGGTACGATAAGAAGGTCAAAGTCAAACAAGTTGATGAACCACCAGGGCCCGCCTTGATTGCCGATCGGTTCTCCCTTGGATAGTCTTATGCTGATTTGATGAAGCATGTGGTACGCGGCCCCTAGCAGATGTTTCCCAAGAGGGACATGGTTTCCCCTGGACAGTGCTTCAGCTAAGGCCTGGGTATTGGTTGTCGGGCCGGCGGCTCTTCCACAAAAGAAGTGCTTTTCTAGCCACATCATCAGGAAAGCTGTGTGCTCCCTGTTTTCAATAGTCCCGGTCCTCTTATTGCTTCTGATGAAACCCTTCCACCCGCCGATTCCCCTTGTGTCCAGCCGATGTGACGTTGTGGTTAAAAGGTGATAGGGTGTGTCCGGGGAGGATATGTCGAGGCCGGTCAACAGGACCACATCGGCCAGTGTTGGGGTCATAGGACCGTGCCCAAATAAGAAGGCATTAAGTGCATCAGACCAAAAATAAGAAGCCGCCATCACTAACGGCTCATTTTTCTCCATCTGGGATAAGGAAAGGTTGATGCACTGGCCGATTTTGAGCTCTTCCCATGAGACGCTCTTTGATGCGGCCACCCGTTGGTACCACTCCCTCCAACCTGGGGTTTCATTTGGCCAGGATCTAAAAGTACCCAGCCAGTGATCTAAGTTCATATCAGACAATTTGAAGGGTATCCGGTCGGTTTCCAAATTTATGAGATCTATTGGATCTGGGTTTCCCATGGGTCCGAGACAAACAAGGCCGGGATTTCCCGTAAGGTGAATGGTAATTCGATGCCTAACTTCCTAAAGAAGGAAAGGGGAGTGTAGAAAAGTAAGAAATAGATCTAAGGTAAATATATTGCCGATAGAAGAAGGATTCGATATTTACCTCTGGGATGAAGTTCTGAGTGATCGGCGTGGTCGCCGGTGCAGATGCGGACGATGGGGCCGCGATGGGGATCGCCATTGGGATCTCCGATGAAGCTCCTTCTTCTATGGATGGAGCAACGGCTATCGCCACCACCGCCGGGTGCGCTACTTCTGGGACATCGCGCGCGGGAGAGCTGCCGGAAGGAGCCACCATTGGAAGAGAAGAGGAAAAAGTAACAGGAGGTGAAGCTAGGAAGCTTCGGCGGCAAGGGAAAGATGCTGAAGGAGGAAGAAGGCGCGCGCGCTGGGAAAAGAGACGTGAGCTTGAAGAAGAGGTGCGGGTGAAACGCTATTTAAAGGATGCCTGAAGGGGGGGTAAAAATGGAATTTTCACCGCGCCGGCGCTTCGAGTTTTTCGGGAGTAGTGGCTGTCGTGGGTGCTCGTTTCGAAAAAATTGCAATGATCAGCTGGAAGACCGTGAAACGGAAGGATATTTTCACTGCGGCCGTTTCGGAAGGGGGGTTATAAAGAATTTCGAAGTAAAAGACTATGTTTTACTCCGAAACTGGGGGGCATATGTTGACGCCAGATTTCGTCACTAGTAGAATCGGCGCCAAGAAGAGAGGGGGATCGGAGGAGCACAGTTGGGAATCGGCCAAGTGGTGCTACAGTGTGAGATCGGCCGGTGACTTCTGTCTCGTTTCGGGTCGAATATACCAGAATCCCAATCGGTAGCCTTTTGCCGATGAGGAATCGGCCGATTAGGAGGATGGGTTAATTGGGCCTGTATGGGCTTGGAATAGAAGGATGAGCTGGAAATCAGCCCACGAAGCGTGGAGTAACTAACCTAGCACGAATCGTGCTTGTAGATATTCGTTTTCTGTTTGAATTAGGGATAGAGTTCTAGTCGGTTAAGAAGATATCTGTACGGGGCTATAAATAGCTACCTTTGTAAATCTGTAAGGATCAACCAATCAATACAACAAGCTACTTTTTCCTCGTACTTATTTTCAAGCAGGCGACTTCGCCATTACTTTCCTCTTTTCACGAGTTCGTGCGGGTTGGCAGGGCTGCATCATCTTGATCTCCGGCCGATTCTGTAAGTTCCGTTTATCGAGTAATATCTAAGCTTTAACTTCTGGCGTATCGCTGTTGTTTCGTTTAGATTTATTCACTATTTATCGATATTTGCTAGATTCATAGGTTTTACCTGTTTTTCTAGTCTTTATCACCGGTTATCTAGCTAGGAATCGGTAGTGTCGGCTTTCTTTACCTTCTGCTATTAATTTTATCTATTGCCAATTAGATTTGTTCCTAGTGTTATTATCATACCTCTGTGTCAAATATACTAGTAATTACCTATCTACAAGACCACAGTGATCGGCTGCTTCATAGCCGATTTCTTTATTATAGCAAATCGGCCGATTCGCTGATAAGCTCTTCCGAGATCGGAAACTTAGCCGATCGAGATTTCTAAACCTGACACGTGTTCTTCCTTGCCAATCAACAGGTCAGATTGGCTGGCACGCCGCGTGAACTGCACCAGGGCATTCACCCGAACAGGAGCTAAGCAGATTCTCCCGGGTCGTGTGTCGGACGTTGGGACTCGGTTGACCGATTTCTAGCGCCAACAGAAGTCCAGACCCTTGTGATCTTGGGTGACAGAGCCAACCTTCGATGGATCACAACTTATGCACTAAGTACTTAGAAACTATATGGCCCAACCGAGAGTCTAGCACTCATAAGAAACGGAACATTATTACAACACAACAATATTACACAAGAGTGTACAACACCCTCTCTTTAGTGGCTAGCCTAACATTCATCCTTTACTTCTACTATACTCCACTCATCTATCATGCTCATGATTGAATGGCATGGTAAGGAAGGGTCCCTCTATTTATAGGCCAAGGGAGTTCATAGGATGATGGCATGTGTCCCCTTCTAGAATTTTCACTAGACAAATATCTATGTTCTACACTATTCTAATTTCTTCATAGCAACAACATCCAGTGCCTTCATGAAAAATATCATGGATCATGAGTTGTGGGGAAGGCTTTAGAAGTTTGTATTGCTTTCCTTCAACACATAACTTTTGCTATGCATATAGACATATTATACATCTAGGTGCATATCAAAAGTTATTTATCTAGAAAAACCAAAACGAATAGTAATTTAGGCCGGAGGGAGTACATAAGAAACATAAAGAGGATACAGATTTATCCTTAAGTATGTTGACAATACCATATACTCTATCGTAGATCATTTTGGGTGGGCACCAAATCCTTGATATATCATGAACATTAGTTCAGAATGAAAGTTAAAAAAATCGACAGTGGTCCAAATAAATGTATCCATGTATTATGTCTGCATGTCAGAATAGAGTATACTTTGTGCACATGTGCATAAAAATCCATGTCAAAACTGAACATCGCAAGGTCAACAATGGCCATGATTCAGCAGAGTCCATGCAGTTGCAATCTTGTTGTCCCGAATATGGTGACATCGGCAGGCTGTTGTTGTCTGCACCTTACAGCCGCTTCAGGAGAAGAGTTTCTTGCTCGGTTGCTCCATCCGCCTAGCCTAACCAAAAGGAGTTCGTTGGACCCTAGGACTTTCAAACGTCGTGTTGGCTGTTGCTGCAGGTCGGGCAAGGACGTGAACCGCTCCGGTCGTCGTAGCAGCTTGCACGCTCGTCCAGAAACTGCCCGAAGTACAGGAAACGCACGAAAATCCGCACATCCACATGAACCGTCATCGAAACTTAGGCCCCATTTGGACCACCGATGGATTATAAGAATCCGGATAGTGTATAGTGATTATAAATCTAGATAGTATATTGTAATAATCTACCCTATTCAGATCTCTAGATTCTAATCCGGATATTAGGTTGGTTGTAAAAACGAAATATCTATAATGCCCTTGCCTCCCTTTTTTCTTAAACAGGCAAATATTTGGAGCGGGGTAAAATTGTAATTTCTCATCCTAGAATCCCCCATAAGCTAAGCAAGTGGGGATTGTGGATTATGGGTAGGGATTCTAGAATCCTGCAGTAGAATCCAACCTCTTTGGTTTGGATTTTGATTTTTTTTCTTGGATTATAGAATCCCAACCGGATCCAAACGGTCCCTTAGCATCTTTCCTGTGAAACAGAAAAGGGAAATATTTATGATGGAAGTAATAAACATACAAAAGTCAGCTTCCATATTCCTTGCATATCTCTATAAAAATTCTAATAATCACTTTTCCTTATCGAAAGCGTCAGAGCTAGGATATCAACTTTATAGAATCAATTCCCTCGATGACATAAAAATACATAGAAATACTGAGTTCCCTCGTTACCATAGTGTTGACGCCAGATTTTGACACGAGTAAAATCAGCGTTAGGAGAGGAAGAAATTAGAGGATACGGCGAGATACAAGGGCGACGATTGGAAATCGGCCGATTGGTGCTACAGTCAAGGATCGGTTGATTGGTGCTACAGTCGAGGATTGGCCGATTGACCCTTGGAGTTCCGCCTCGCCCGACCCCTAGGGTTTGGGATCGGACGCGCCCGATCCTCCAAGGGAGGATACCCGCCTCGCCCGACCTTAGTTTCCAGGGTCGGAGTAGTCTGAGTCCCCGACGTGTGGGTCCTAATCGGTTGTCCCTTGCCAATGAGATGATCGGCCGATTAGGAGGCTGGGATAGTTAGGCCGGTGGGCCTAAAAAGGATTATGAAGATGAAGAGGGAATCAGCCCATGAAGCGCGTGATGATCGACCTAGTACGAATCGTACTTGTAAATATTCGTTTTCTGTTTAAATTTAGGGATAGAGTTCTAGTCGGATAAGAAGTCGTTTGTAACAGGCTATAAATAGCCACCCTTGTAGATCTGTAATCATCATCAACTCAATACAACAAACTACTATTTTCTCATACTTACTTTCAAGCGGGCGACTTTGCCAACACTTTTCTTCTTTTTCACGAGTTCGTACGGGTTGGCGGGGCTGCATCAACTTGACCTCTGGCTGATCTTGTAAGTTCCGTTTATCGAGTAATTTCTAAACTTTAACTTCGGGCGCATCGCTGTCGTTTCGTTTGGATTTATTCATCAGTTATCGATATTTACTAGAATTCTAGGTTTTACTTGTTGTTCTGGTTTTATCACTAGTTATCCAGCTAGGAATCGGTAATTTCGGCTTTTCTTATACTTCGTTGTTTAATCTATTCATTTTACGCATAGCCGATTAGATCCGTTCCTAGTGTTGTTACTGTAGCGCTGCTTAGATTACTCCAGCAGTTTTCTTTATTAACGTTGCCCGGTAATCGGCTGCTTCTTAGCCGATTCCTTTATTACGGCAAATCGGCCGATTCGCTGATAAGCTTTCTCGAGATCGGAACCTTAGCCGATCGCAACCTCTGGGATCTGACACGTTTCTTTCCTTGCCAATCAACAGGTCAGATTGGCTAGCACGCTGCGCGAACCGCACCAGGGCGATCACCCGAATAGGAGCTAAGCAGATTCTCCCGGGTCGTGTGTCCGACGTTGGGAATTCGATCAGCCGATTTCTAGTGCCAACACATAGATTTGTTCGAAATTCCTTCAGTGCCATTGAAATTTAGATTTATCCTCTTAGTACCATTCCATCTGTGGTTCCATCCATGAGCTGACCATTTTACCCCTCCCGAGTCATGGGTCTACTGTCAGTACATTTTTACACATCAGCGGTCTTATAAGTCGTCTCATGCAGTGCCACATAGGACTTTTGATGATGTGGAAGAGAGAGAGCGAGTAGAGAAAGAGGTTATTATTTCGTGAAACAACCGCCTCATGAGCTAAATTGTAGTACTACTAGACAACTCAACAATCAATGTATGAGTTATTATTGCCATGCAACTCATAATATTTTCTTTTTCCATATGCACAAATTAAAGAATTATATAGCTCCACCAGACAACTTATAAGACAACCCATTGTATGGGTTGCCTGTTGAGTCGTCTCAGGATTACGTATTAATGCTTGAGACCAAACGACACCAATGTACTTACCCTTAGCTAGTTGAACCCAGCTAAACCAACGAAAGACCAAGATACCCCTACTGGGCCGACGCGCCACGGGGCCACCCGGGTCACCACCTCCTCGAGTCCGACGAGGTGCGCCGCCTCAACGTCCGCGCACGCCCGCTGGACCCGGACGCACCGCTCAAGCCCTGGAATCTCGACTTCCTCGTCGAGCTGCCCAGGATGGCCGCGTCCTCCTCCGCTAGGCGGCGGGACGTGCCCCGGCGGACGTGGTCCGACGTGCTCACCTACAGCGCTGGTGGCGTCGGGGCGTGGCCGGAGAGCCTGATGCTAGCGTGGCGGTCGGCCTCGGATGTGGCGGCGGCCCTGGCGGCATCATCGTCATCCCCCGCATCATCGTCGTACGTGGAGGCCGTCGCCGTATGTGCGGCTATGGGTGCGGCTACCCAAGGCCGACATCCAGCGGCTCGCCGAGGGCAGCCGCTCGCCCCCGCGCTGGCCGCTGCTCGCCCCCGCTCCGGCCACCACGCGGCCCTCGCCATCGCAGGAACAGGAGGAAGGGGGAGGAAGCTTGGGAAGTGGAAGGCCAGAGGGGAGGGAGGAGGAAGGAAGGAGGCCAAAAATTTGAGAGAGATTGGAGAGGAAGAGTCGTATGAACCAGTTTAGATGGGTGGATCTAAAATTATGGTCCCTAAAAAAATGCAATGCTGATTCATACTACTCTTGCTTGATTAGTCCTAATGAGTACATACTACATCGGCCATCTATGTAGCTAAGAGCCCTCACTGCCCATATTATAATGACGTACTAATTGGTCACTACCACTGAACTAAAATGCAATTGCAGGCCTCCCAAAGGCAGATATAGGTTCGGTCATGATATGAACATGTGAATTTCTCTTGAGGTGGAGGGCCATGTTTACTCTTCAACCTCACATTGTAGATGTAAATTTGAACAAATTTGAAATGAAGAACTTAATTCACTCTCCAACAAAAGGCATGATATCTGTATTTTAAAAAATTATATGTTTTAAGCAACGTGTTTTGTTCCTAAAATCTCTATAAAAAAATCCATGGGGTCGGTGATCGCTGACCATATAATGTAAATATTTAAAATGTGGCGTGTCACAGGCATCTACGTAAATATATATATAACAATAGTACGTATGCCACATGTATTTCTTGTTTATTGAGGTCATGATATCCAATTTTTTGCGTGGAAAAATATCCGTATATTGGATGTACAATTATAGATGTACTCGTTCTGTCCATTTTCTCACAGGAAGAAAAAAGTATCGGTATTTGGGACAAACAAGTTCGGGTGCGTTGACAGAGGTGGCACCTCTGACTTTTGCACATTGCAAGGTTCCAAGATGACCTTTTTATTTTTCAGCTCCAAGGAGCCACACGTTGTACACGTTGTACCATACAAAATGGTGGCCACACATTTCTGAAAAGAAATAGCAGCACGCCATGAAAAAAGGAGGTTAGAGAAACCACATACAAATAAATTAGGTAGACATAGAAAACCACACATACAAAAAAGAAATTCACACCAAAAGGCTTTACACGTGCACAGATGAAGCACGTCACAAACAAATTCACTTGACTCTCCCAACCAACAATATAATTTAATTATGTGCAAAAAATATAAGTTCAATACAGAAATTCTAAATCGCTAAGACATGGTGGAGCCAGGATTTAGAAGTTTGGTATTCCCGTGTTAAAAAAAATAAGTTCAGGGAGGGGGAGCACCCGCTGGCCGCCCAGCTCTGCCTTGTCATCACCGCACTGGCATGCCCCCGCTCGCTTCGGCCGCCGCAGCCGGTAGCACAGCATCCGTGCTCCTGTAGCGCTAGCGCGTGATGGCGTATTGGCCGGATGGGAGATGTGGCATGTGGCCTCTCGTGGGCCATCAGCTTTGGCCAACAGCCTATCCTGGGATTGAGTGGGGACTGGGGAGGCATGGGAAGTCCCAGAAGGGCACTGCTCTGCATCAGAGTGTTGCGGCGAATTATAACTCGAAAACTAGCGATCTTGACCCAATATAAAAGATACATGTGTGTATATTTAGCATATACTCCCTCCGTCCCCAAATAAATATTCTTTTAGAAAATTTTGGATACTCCCTCCGTATAGGAAAAGGAAGTCGTTTTGGACAGCAACACGGTCTTCAAAGCATTACTTTGACTCCTTATTTTTATAAAAATATTTATCCAAAAGTGAAATATGTATATTTTTATGAAAGTATTTTTCAAGACAAATCTATTTATATGGCTTTCACATTTCCAAACTCAACAACTTAAAAGTTATTCATGATTTATATTCCCAATGTTTGACCAAAACCTTGTCCAAAACAACTTCCTTTTCCTATACGGAGGGAGTACAGTAGCAGTTGTGAGAAGCGACCATGCCACCTCTAATTATTTATATTAGTTGTTGTTGAAAACTATGCGGTCTGTTTAGTTTTTTGATCCTGAATAAATGCACATGGATTGTAACTAGAGAAAAAACATCAATTGATCATTTCATTGGCTCTATGCACATCTCAATACATTTTTTCATTGCTGTGACTGTGAGTGTTGTTTTAATTAGATGAGTCTCACTAGAAGCTAAATGAACACTCTTTGTGAGATAAAATTTGAAGGCAAAGAACATGTTCAACAATTTAGATAGCTCTTGTTTGCAAACACATACCATGTCACGTATACACGGCAAAACAGACCAAGCATATAGTGGTCTGTCTATTAGGTTGTTTATTTAGTTCATGCATGTATCTATAGATTATGTCAATCAAGTATAAATTGATCTTTATATGTTATTTTGTTGCTTGTTCGAGAATACAAAGTATCTATAGGAGTGGAATCCATTTTGCTTGGTCCAGGAGGTGAGGAAGGAAGTGGAGATGGGTGGCCATGGCTGCCATGAACGGGAGCTTTGGGGGTTCGGAGAAGTTCGGGAAGAGGAGAGAACTGGGATGGCTTGTGGAGAGGAGCGTGGGGTATTTCGATATGAGTTTACCTATGGATGAGGACTGGCCATGGAAGGAGATGGATGACGACGTCCTTGCTCTTTTGTGGAGAGATTGAACACCGGTGACGGGAGATTTTGGAGAGGAAGAAGCGAGAGCTACGGCAAATTTGACGCGGGAAGGAGCAGCGCACGCCGCCGCACTCGATCACGGACGAGCCGTCGACGACGCGTACAACAGTAGAACGGTACGATCTCGGAGCACGGGCCGCTGCCGTCTCCCGCTGCCCATTGGTCGCCCTGGCCTAGGTCCGATTTCGATTTGGAGGCTGAGGAACGAACGACAAGCAGGAGCAACTCAATTCCGATGGCTAGGGCGGTGTTGATGCCTGATGCTAGGCCAACGGTCACTTTTATAACCTGTTGTGTGGCATGAGTTTGGAGAGCAGATCATGTCCCTTCCGAGGCTCATGGTTGTTGTTTACATTTTTGTCCCCATCTTCTTGTTTTTGTTTTACTTTTGTTAAATGGTCCTTGATTTGTTTTGTTTCCTATATTTATGTTTCTGGTAATTTTCATAGTATTCATACCGACTTGTATTGGTTTTGACATCAGGAAAGCTCTATCGCAGATGAAGACAACCTTTCCGTTGGTGCAGATATTTTCATCATCCCCTTCCTCATGCCATAGCATTGGATTTAAACAAAATTGAGGAGAAAGTTAAGAACTGAGAGAAAAGTGCTGCCGCAGTTACACGCGGAGGAGCTCTCATGTTGCCATGATGGGGTGGTGTGGGAACGGCAGCGGTTTAATCCAGAGCAATGCCGCTAGCATCCGAGCTAGCCATGGCAACGTATCATTTCCTTCTTCTTCTTTTTTTGTTATATTTGTTGTATGAGTGCCGCATACTTTTCTAGCTAGTTAAGGCGGTGGAGTGGTATCAGGTACGGTGTGTATGGAATTGGGGTATGATTACATATGGATGAATGACTGATAGAAACATGGGAAAAGTCCATTTTACTCCCTCCACCTATTTACTTTGTCCACCCCACCTCCTTAACCTATATATTGGCTCAATTTAATCCCTTCACCTATTAATATTGGGTCAAATTACCCCTAAGAAGGATTTCCATCATAATTTGCTTATGTGACATGGTTTTGACCGAGTCAATTCACGTTTGAGACCAACAAAGCAGTCTGATGTGGACAAGTGCGAGGCCATCGAGCTAAAAGAACGAGCCGAGCTGCATGTCTCCAAATGAAATACGCATGTACGCCTGTCCGTCCGCGCCCAACTGAGCGCACGCCAAGCTGCAAAGTTCATCACCCTAGAGCCTGAAACCGATCTTCCAGGGCTACTAACGAAAACGTTGCTGATGTTTTGTTTCATCAGTTCAGTTTGCACAAATAAAATGCCACCGCATGTTTTAGACAGTGCCTGTGCTGCCCAACGCTCTCGTCGCCACGTCCAAGCGTGCAGGCGCACTAGTGTCGGGGTGCCCTCAAAGGCGGCCAGCTGCTGCCACAGTCGCAGCCGGAGCTCGCCACCGCTGCAAGGGTCGAGATCGAGCAATTCATCATTTCCATCCTCAGATGACCCCAGCGTCAGCCATGTCATGCGCGAGACCAGCTTCTCTAGCTCCCAAGTCAAGCCAAACATCCAGAAGGCCGTCTCGTCGTCGGAACATCATCCAAAAGAGATGCCTAGCCACGTGGTGACGAGCTCTCCACTAGGTTCTGGCTATGCGAGGCGCCCCAACGCAGCCAACGCCGCTGATGGCGCCATGTGCGTGCTGGACTACATGGCGAGTGGGAGCAAGCGGTGCGTGGTTGTCGTCGGTGAGAGCGCCACCGCCGCAGAGATTAGAATCACTGCCAGTTCTGGAACCGACGGTGAAGCCGTATTAAAAAATAAAAAAAATCCGCGCTCAGCCCCGCATCCCGCCGGCTGCGCCCGGTCGCCCCTCCTCGCGACCTGCCGGCCACCCGTTCTTCCTAGCCGGCCGCCGCTCCTCCTCACCGGACCGCCGAAGAACGGGTGGCCGGTGGGTCGTGGGAGAGGGGCGGCCGGGCGCAGCCGCCAGGATGCGGCCGGGAGAGGGGTAGGTCCGGCAGGGGTACGGGAGAGGGAGGGAGGGAGGGAAAGGGAGAGGGGAGAGAGGGGGGGAGGGAGGGAGGGGGAGAGGGAGAGGGGGAAGTGCACCGGATTTCGCCGCCGCCGTCACCCCCGGATCTTGCCGCCGCTGCCGCTTCGTCCGCACTGCTACATCCTGTCACGCCGAGCTCGCTAGCCGTTGCCGCTCCGTGCCCCGATGGCCGCCCCGCCACGCCTCGCCCCGCCGCCGCTTCTCACCTTAGGCACGAGGTGAGGGGCGAGCGAAGGGGGGAGGAGAGGGGAGGCTGGGGAGGGAGGGAGGGAAGGAGGGGCTCAATGGACGGGGAGGGGGGAGGGGTTCGGTGGTGGAGGGAGTGAGGGGGCTTGCAGGATAAGGAGAGAGGGAGGAGAGAAGTGGGACTGGGGGAGAGAAAGGGAGAAGTGGCGGAGGGGGAGGGGAGAGTGCGGACGTCAAGCACGCTTAACTGGATTTGAAAAAGATTTCGATCCGATCGGACCGTTTCACCGATGGATTTTTATAAGAGCCGACGGTGTTGACTTTCACCGCCGGTTTATGATTGGAACCGGCGGTGATGGCTTCACTGCCAGTTCTAACATCCCACAACCCCATTTATTTTAGAACTGGCGATGATACATATTACAGTCGGTTTACCTAAAATCGTTGGTGATAGTGCCCTCTGGGATAACTCATTATGTGGTAGTGTTTATTCTCCATCTCAATCTATGTGTATTAAGATTGATTTATCCAAACAATGCCTTAAATATTCCTCTCAATTGGGTATGCCCAGGAAGTTGTTGAGGACGTCCACGAGGACAGAGACGTCCAATCCACTGTTCTCAATGAAATTCCAGAAGGCAACAACCTCCGGCACTGGCACCTGATCAGTGAAGACGGTGATATTGTCCATATAGCCTGCACTAGTCTCACCCGAACTCAAGATATCATCAATGAGTCTTTGTATAGGATCGGGGACTGTAGGGTCACCGAGCAGATCAATTATCTCCCGGATATCATCATCATCAACCAAGTCGCCAGAATTGTCGGCGAGAATCCTGTGGCCATTCAGGTCCGCCTGTGCAGCCAGCTTCCTCGCAGCGACGGACGCTGCAGGCATGCCGCACGCCTGTCGAGGAGCGGTGATGACCGCCTTTTTGCTCACCAGGGAGCTGAGCTGATCTTTTGAGGTCACCCTCGCCGCCATCAAGAACCGGCCCATGCTCGTCGTTTTGCCGGTGGCGAGGGTGGTGCCATTGATGGTCACATGCAGGGTTGCATCTGCATGCAGGAGTGGATTATACATATGATATACTATAGCGTATGATAGCTGAAGTTTGGGTCCATGATCGAGTATATCAGTTAATATAAGATCGCTTACTGCTGATGATCTTGGAGGGGTTGCTCTTGCATCGGGCTGTGCCGTAGAAGATGACGACGGCAAGGTTCTCCTTGCTCTGCGCTGGGAGCACGAGGAGGAAGAAGCAGAGAGTGACCGGGACCATGAGAAGGCTCCTGCAGGTTGCCATGGCACGCGCTGAGTACAGTGTGAAGTATGCAGCTGGAGAATGTATGTGAGTGCCAGTGCCTAGTGGTCTGGTGCACCCATGCATGGTCTCTCTCGGTGACAATTTATAGACCAATTAAAGGTAAGCAGGTGCAAAACTCATAGCACTCCCTTTTCGTTACCCATTCACATGGGCAACCAAGTTGACAAACAAGCAACCATTTAAGCATGATTAGCAAAGTTTGGTAGGCTAGGATTTCAAAAGTCAGCCAGAATCGATCACAACTATCAATACACATGGTCTAGTTTTGACTTCTTGATACCCCCAATGCCCACTATGTAACAATATCACAAAGAAGACATCCTTATTAGAGACGTGGAATTAAAACACGTCTCCAATGTTGAATCGGAGACGCGGATAAACTAAACGCATCTACAATATGTTTGTCCCGTCAAAACGCATCTCCAATGACCCTCTACATCGGAGATGCGGATTTTTCGCATCTTGTATGACTTTACATCAGAGACGAAAATTTGGAGACGCGAAAAAAACGTCTCCTGTGTGAGTTAACTCGCGTCTCCTTTTAAGACGTCTTACATAGTGGCCAGCTCAACCTCTAATGCTCTAGTTTTTGTTAATAAAGGATGTGCAAATTAAAAACAGATCTCAAAATTTTATAAAACTAAACAAACTACTAATTTGAATTGCTTTCCCTGGAGAATCCCGAACCTCTGGTCCAGGTTTTGACTTCCCGAGACTCTAAAATTATATATGATCCCTAAAAAATACAATGCTCATACTCTTGCTTGATTAGTCTCACATGAATCAACCTATTTTGTCCTACTGATAAGGTTCTTTGTTTGACAGTCTGATCCAAGTAAGAGTAAAATTTAAATGCTAACGTGCCTTGTATGATCCACAACTTCAAGTCGCACGCTAATGAAGTAATGAGTGCATTGGCTATGTAGCCAAGAGCCCTTACAACCCATATTACAATGACGTACTAACTGGTTATTGTGCAGGCCTCCCAAAGGAAGATATAGGTTTGGTCTGAACATGTTTATTTCTCTTGAGGTGGAGGGTCATGTTTACTCTTCAACCTCCACATTGTAGATGTAAATTTGAACAATTTGAAATGAACAACTTCCCTCTCCACAAAAAGGCCTGATACCTAAGAGACTATATTTCAAAGAATATATGTTTTAACCAACATGTTTTGTTCTAAAATTTCTATAAAAAAATTATGTGGAGCCGGTGAGTGTACAATCGTACATATTTTAAATGTGGTGTGTCACATGCGTCTACATAAATATACAAAACAGTAATGGCAGTACGTATGTCACGTGTGTATTTTTTTGTTTCTTGAGGTCAAGATATCTAATTTTTTGCAAGGAAAAATATCCATATATTGGATGTACAATTATAGATGTACTCGTAGTGTACATTTCCGCACAGGAAGGGAAAAAGGATAAAATAAGAAGAAAAAGTATCGATATATGGCTATATGGGAGAAACAAGTTTGGGTGTGTCGAGAGAGGTGGCACCTCTGACTTTTGCACATTGCAGGATTCCAAGATGACCTTTTTATTTTCAGCTCCGCAGTGTTGTACACGTTGTACCATATAAAATGGTGGCCGCACATTTCTGAAAAGAAAAATCAGCACGCCATGGAAAAGGAGGTTAGAAAAACCACACAAAATAAATTCGGTACACATAGAAAACCACACGTACAAAAAAAGGAAATCACACCGAAATGCTTTACACGTGCACAGATAAAGCATGGCACACACAATTTCACTTGCTTTCTAGTGCTCTGTTAGAATAAATTCGGTAGACAAAAGCAGGAGGACTTGGTGTTTATGAGAATGACCACACGGTTGGACTCGTGTCACGCATGGGCCTGAGCGAGCCCGTATAATTTTTTTTAAAAAAAACATTTTATCTACTTCTTTTCGTTTTCCTTTTAGTTCTTTATTTAACGTTATTTGATTTGTTTTTGTTTCCTGGATAGGATTTAGGTTTCTAGGCAATTTGCATAGTATTTGTCGCCAACTTGTTTTAGTGTTGGGATGGACTTTGGTGAGAGTGACGACATTGACGATCATCCTTGATGACAAGGGTCTATACTAGAATAACAAAGCTCAGCCACGTTTTCGAGGGAAAAACTAAAATTATAAAGCTAAACATATTGCACTGACATGTACTAGAGTCCAGAGGGCAATGGGCACGTAATTGCTTGTGGTGCTGTAGATTCACTGGCTCCACTTGTTAGTGCAGAAACGATTTTGTAAAAACATGACTGTGTGTGGTTGTAGAGGTCGGAGACAATTCCTTTTTCTAAAAAAATTTATCAGTACAGAAAACACTTGAATTGCTAGGGTTTATATTAGGTGGCAATTTCGCAAAGGTTATTGGATGGCATATACCGCACCGTAGCGGAGAGAGAACCGGCAGCAAAACTACAACCCTCTAGATATACTCCGGCAATGCCTCCATTGTTGAGTCCGCTCTCAGCCTCTCACCACCCCTCCTTCGCTAACCAAATAAAATGTTTTTTTGTGCTCTCCACAACCCAGGCGCTAGCAGCACCTCTGACTGATGATTTGCGAAAATCATGACATTTGAACTGACATGTGGTAAAAGGCTACTACCTCTGTTCCAAAATATTCGTTTTGATATTTTCTAGATATATATAGATTTTATTATACACACGTAGATATAAAATTATACCTAGATATATAGCAAAATCTATGTATATAGAAAAGCCTAGGTCCGATTTCAATTTGGAGGCTGAGGAACGAACGACAAGCAGGAGCAACTCAATTCCGATGGCTAGGGCAGTGTTGATGCCTGAATGCTAGGCCAACGGTCACTTTTATAACCTGTATACGTTGTATATATATGATATATAGTTGATTTTTGGGTATTCCTAGGAATACCCATGCATCACGCTGGCTACGCCCTGTTGTGTGGCAAGAGTTTGGAGAATAGACCATGTCCCTTCCGAGGCTCATGGTTGTTGTTTACATTTTCTCCCCATCTTCTTGTTTTTGTTTTACTTTTGTTAAATGGTCCTTGATTTGTTTTGTTTCCTAGATTTATGTTTCTGGTAATTTTTATAGTATACATACCGACTTGTATTGGTTTTGACTTCAGGAAAGCTCTATCGCAGATGAAGACAACCTTTCCGTTGGTGCAGATGTTTTCATCGTCCCCTTCCTCATGCCATAGCATTGGATTTAAACCAAATTGAGGAGAAAGTTAAGAACTGAGAGAAAAGTGCTGCCGCAGTTACACGCGGAGGAGCTCTCATGTTGCCATAATGGGGTGGTGTGGGAACGGCTGCGGTTTAATCCAGAGCAATGCCGCTAGCATCCGAGCTAGGCATGGCAACGTATCATTTCCTACTTTTTTTGTTATATTTGTTGTATGAGTGCCGCATACTTTTCTAGCTAGTTAAGGCGGTGGAGTGGTATCAGGTACGGTGTGTATGGGATTGGGGTATGATTACACATTAATGGATTAATGACCGATAGAAACATGGGAAAAAGTCTATCTTACTCTCCACCTATTTACTTTGTCCACCCACCCCCTAAGCTATATATTGGCTCAATTTAATCCCTTCACCTATTAATATTGGGTCAAATTACCCCCTAAGAAGGATTTCCATCATAATTTGCTTACCTGGCATGGTTTTGACCGAATCAATTCACGTTTGAGACTCACAAAGCAGACTGACGTGGACAAGTGCGAGGCCATCGAGCTAAAAGAACGAGCCGAGCTGCATGTCTCCAAACGAAATACGCATTGACGCATATCCGTCCACGCCCAACTGAGCGGACGCCAAGCTGCAAAGTCCATCACCCTAGAGCCTGAAACCGATCTTCCAGGGCCACTAACCAAAACGCTGCTGATGTTTTGTTTCATCGGTTTAGTTTGCACAGGTAAAATGCCACCGCATGTTTTAGATAGTGCCCGTGCTGTCCAACGCTCTCGTCGCCACGTTCAAGCGCGCAGGCGCCCTAGTGCCGGGGCGCCCTCAAAGGAGGTCAGCCGCTGCTGCAGTCGCAACCAGAGCTCGCCGCCGCTGCCAAGGTCGAGATTGAGAAACTCATCATTTCCATCCTCAAACGACCCCAGCGTCAGCCACGTCATGTGTGAGACCAGCTTCTCTCGCTCCCAAGTCAAGTCAAATGTCTCGAAGGTTGTCTCGTCACCGGAACATCATCCAAAAAAGATGCCTAGCCACGTGGTGACGAGCTCTCCACTAGGTTCCAACCATGTGAGGCGCCCCAACGCAGCCAACGCCGCTGATGGCGCCATGCACGTGCTGGACTACATGGCGAGCGGGAGCAAGCGATGTGTGGTTGTCGTCGGCGAGAGCACCGCCGCCGCAGAGGTGGTGGTGAAGGCAGTGATGGATAGGGTGAGCAAAGCAGGCTAGCTTCAGCAACGGCACGAGCGGCTCAAGGATCGTCAGTTCGTGCCCCTTTCGACGGCTTCGTTCCAGAGTATATCAAAGGAAGAGGTGGAGGCCATGGACGGTGACCTCCACGCGCTCGTGTGGCAGGGCTGCGCTTCTGGGAAGGGCGTCACGGTCGTCCATATGGATATAGCTTAGGGCACGGCTTATAGATCGGCTCGATTTTGTGACTCAGCTATCGCAGTCCACATCAGACTGCTTAGTTGGCCTCAAACGTGAATTGACTCGGTCATAACAATGCCACGTAGGCAAATTATGATGGAAATATTGCTTAGGGGGTAATTTGATTCGGAATTAATAGGTGAAGGGATTAAATTGAGCCAACATATAGGTTAGGGGGTGGGGTTGACAAAGTAAATAGGTGGAGGAAGTAAAATGATTTTTTCCTAGAAACAAACAACAGGAACGGAAACATGGATCCTCTGTATAATGGGATTAACATTATATATTAGACTTCTTTTGCGTACCCTCCAATCCACACGTATTATGAGGGATTGTTAGAGAAATCAGTTTCACTGCTCCACAAAGGTACATCACCGCCGGCTCCAAACCAGCCTGCACCGCTGTTTTTTGGTCCATCATTTGACTTTCGACAGTGATTAGAATCACTGCCAGTTCTGAAATCGACGGTGAAGCCGTATTAAAAAATAAAAAAAATCCACGCTCAGCCCCGCATCCCGCCGGCTGCGCCCGGTCGCCCCTCCTCGCGACCTGCCGGCCACCCGTTCTTCCTAGCCAGCCGCCGCTCCTCCTCACCGGACCGCCGAAGAACGGGTGGCCGGTGGGTCGTGGGAGAGGGGCGGCCGGGCGCAGCCGCCAGGATGCGGCCGGGAGAGGGGTAGGTCCGGCAGGGGTAGGGGAGAGGGAGGGAGGGAGGGAAAGGGAGAGGGGAGAGAGGGGGGGAGGGAGGGAGGGGGAGAGGGAGAGGGAGAGGGGAAGTGCACCGGATTTCACCACCACCGTCACCCTCGGATCTTGCCGCCGCTGCCGCTTCGTCCGCACTGCTACATCCTGTCACGCCGAGCCCGCTAGCCGTTGCCGCTCCGTGCCCCGATGGTCGGCCCGCCACGCCTCGCCCCGCCGCCGCTTCTCACCTCAGGCATGAGGTGAGGGGCGAGCGAAGGGGGGGGAGAGGGGAGGATGGGGAGGGAGGGAGGGAAGGAGGGGCCCAATGGACGGGGAGGGGGGAGGGGTTCGGTGGTGGAGGGAGTGAGGGGGCTTGCAGGATAAGGAGAGAGGGAGGAGAGAAGTGGGACTGGGGGAGAGAAAGGGAGAAGTGGCGGAGGGGGAGGGGAGAGCGCGGACGTCAAGCACGCTTAACTGGATTTGAAAAAGATTTCGATCTGATCGGACCGTTTCACCGACGGATTTTTATAAGAGCCGACGGTGTTGACTTTCACCGCCGGTTTATGATTGGAACCGGCGGTGATGGCTTCACTGCCAGTTCTAACATCCCACAACCCCATTTATTTTAGAACCGGCGATGATACATATTACAGTCGGTTTACCTAAAATCGTTGGTGATAGTGCCATCTGGGATAACTCATTATGTGGTAGTGTTTATTCTCCATCTCAATCTATGTGTATTAAGATTGATTTATCCAAACAATGCCTTAAATATTCCTCTCAATTGGGTATGCCCAGGAAGTTGTTGAGGACGTCCACGAATTCGTTCAATCCATTGTCCTCCATGGAAAAAATCTGGAGGCCAGAAATCTCCGGCAATTGCATCTGATCAGTGAAGACGGTGATATTGTCCATATAGCCTGCACTAGTCTCACCCGAACTCAAGATATCATCAATGAGTCTTTGGATAGGATCGGGGACTGTAGGGTCACCGAGCAGATCAATTATTTGACTTTCGACAGTGATTAGAATCACTGCCAGTTCTGGAACCGACGGTGAAGCCGTATTAAAAAATAAAAAAAAATCCGCGCTCAGCCCCGCATCCCGCCGGCTGCGCCCGGTCGCCCCTCCTCGCGACCTGCCGGCCACCCGTTCTTCCTAGCCGGCCGCCGCTCCTCCTCACCGGACCGCCGAAGAATGGGTGGCCGGTGGGTCGTGGGAGAGGGGCGGCCGGGCGCAGCCGCCAGGATGCGGCCGGGAGAGGGGTAGGTCCGGCAGGGGTATGGGAGAGGGAGGGAGGGAGGGAAAGGGAGAGGGGAGAGAGGGGGGGAGGGAGGAAGGGGGAGAGGGAGAGGGGGAAGTGCACCGGATTTCGCCGCCGCCGTCACCCCCGGATCTTGCCGCCGCTGCCGCTTCGTCCGCACTGCTACATCCTGTCACGCCGAGCTCGCTAGCCGTTGCCGCTCCGTGCCCCGATGGCCGCCCCGCCACGCCTCGCCCCGCCGCCGCTTCTCACCTTAGGCACGAGGTGAGGGGCGAGCGAAGGGGGGAGGAGAGGGGAGGCTGGGGAGGGAGGGAGGGAAGGAGGGGCTCAATGGACGGGGAGGGGGGAGGGGTTCGGTGGTGGAGGGAGTGAGGGGGCTTGCAGGATAAGGAGAGAGGGAGGAGAGAAGTGGGACTGGGGGAGAGAAAGGGAGAAGTGGCGGAGGGGGAGGGGAGAGTGCGGACGTCAAGCACGCTTAACTGGATTTGAAAAAGATTTCGATCCGATCGGACCGTTTCACCGATGGATTTTTATAAGAGCCGACGGTGTTGACTTTCACCGCCGGTTTATGATTGGAACCGGCGGTGATGGCTTCACTGCCAGTTCTAACATCCCACAACCCCATTTATTTTAGAACTGGCGATGATACATATTACAGTCGGTTTACCTAAAATCGTTGGTGATAGTGCCCTCTGGGATAACTCATTATGTGGTAGTGTTTATTCTCCATCTCAATCTATGTGTATTAAGATTGATTTATCCAAACAATGCCTTAAATATTCCTCTCAATTGGGTATGCCCAGGAAGTTGTTGAGGACGTCCACGAGGACAGAGACGTCCAATCCACTGTTCTCAATGAAATTCCAGAAGGCAACAACCTCCGGCACTGGCACCTGATCAGTGAAGACGGTGATATTGTCCATATAGCCTGCACTAGTCTCACCCGAACTCAAGATATCATCAATGAGTCTTTGTATAGGATCGGGGACTGTAGGGTCACCGAGCAGATCAATTATCTCCCGGATATCATCATCATCAACCAAGTCGCCAGAATTGTCGGCGAGAATCCTGTGGCCATTCAGGTCCGCCTGTGCAGCCAGCTTCCTCGCAGCGACGGACGCTGCAGGCATGCCGCACGCCTGTCGAGGAGCGGTGATGACCGCCTTTTTGCTCACCAGGGAGCTGAGCTGATCTTTTGAGGTCACCCTCGCCGCCATCAAGAACCGGCCCATGCTCGTCGTTTTGCCGGTGGCGAGGGTGGTGCCATTGATGGTCACATGCAGGGTTGCATCTGCATGCAGGAGTGGATTATACATATGATATACTATAGCGTATGATAGCTGAAGTTTGGGTCCATGATCGAGTATATCAGTTAATATAAGATCGCTTACTGCTGATGATCTTGGAGGGGTTGCTCTTGCATCGGGCTGTGCCGTAGAAGATGACGACGGCAAGGTTCTCCTTGCTCTGCGCTGGGAGCACGAGGAGGAAGAAGCAGAGAGTGACCGGGACCATGAGAAGGCTCCTGCAGGTTGCCATGGCACGCGCTGAGTACAGTGTGAAGTATGCAGCTGGAGAATGTATGTGAGTGCCAGTGCCTAGTGGTCTGGTGCACCCATGCATGGTCTCTCTCGGTGACAATTTATAGACCAATTAAAGGTAAGCAGGTGCAAAACTCATAGCACTCCCTTTTCGTTACCCATTCACATGGGCAACCAAGTTGACAAACAAGCAACCATTTAAGCATGATTAGCAAAGTTTGGTAGGCTAGGATTTCAAAAGTCAGCCAGAATCGATCACAACTATCAATACACATGGTCTAGTTTTGACTTCTTGATACCCCCAATGCCCACTATGTAACAATATCACAAAGAAGACATCCTTATTAGAGACGTGGAATTAAAACACGTCTCCAATGTTGAATCGGAGACGCGGATAAACTAAACGCATCTACAATATGTTTGTCCCGTCAAAACGCATCTCCAATGACCCTCTACATCGGAGATGCGGATTTTTCGCATCTTGTATGACTTTACATCAGAGACGAAAATTTGGAGACGCGAAAAAAACGTCTCCTGTGTGAGTTAACTCGCGTCTCCTTTTAAGACGTCTTACATAGTGGCCAGCTCAACCTCTAATGCTCTAGTTTTTGTTAATAAAGGATGTGCAAATTAAAAACAGATCTCAAAATTTTATAAAACTAAACAAACTACTAATTTGAATTGCTTTCCCTGGAGAATCCCGAACCTCTGGTCCAGGTTTTGACTTCCCGAGACTCTAAAATTATATATGATCCCTAAAAAATACAATGCTCATACTCTTGCTTGATTAGTCTCACATGAATCAACCTATTTTGTCCTACTGATAAGGTTCTTTGTTTGACAGTCTGATCCAAGTAAGAGTAAAATTTAAATGCTAACGTGCCTTGTATGATCCACAACTTCAAGTCGCACGCTAATGAAGTAATGAGTGCATTGGCTATGTAGCCAAGAGCCCTTACAACCCATATTACAATGACGTACTAACTGGTTATTGTGCAGGCCTCCCAAAGGAAGATATAGGTTTGGTCTGAACATGTTTATTTCTCTTGAGGTGGAGGGCCATATTTACTCTTGAACCTCCACATTGTAGATGTAAATTTGAACAATTTGAAATGAACAACTTCCCTCTCCACAAAAAGGCATGGTACCTAAGAGACTATATTTCAAAGAATATATGTTTTAACCAACATGTTTTGTTCTAAAATTTCTATAAAAAAATTATGTGGAGCCGGTGACTATACAATCGTACATATTTTAAAAATGTGGTGTGTCACATGCGTCTACATAAATATATAAAATAGTAATGGCAGTACGTATGTCACGTGTGTATTTTTTGTTTCTTGAGGTCAAGATGTCTAATTTTTTGCAAGGAAAAATATCCGTATATTGGATGTACAATTATAGATGTACTCGTAGTGTACATTTCCTCACATGAAGGGAAAAAGGTTAAAATAAGAAGAAAAAGTATCGATATATGGCCAGCTGGGAGAAACAAGTTTGGGTATGTTGACAGAGGTGGCACCTCTGACTTTTGCACATTGCAGGGTTCCAAGATGACCTTTTATTTTCAGCTCCACAGTGTTGTACACGTTGTACCATATAAAATGGTGGCCGCACATTTCTGAAAAGAAAAATCAGCACGCCATGGAAAAGGAGGTTAGAAAGGCCACACAAAATAAATTCGGTACACATAGAAAACCTCACGTACAAAAAAAGAAATCACACCGAAATGTTTTACACGTGCACAGATAAAGCATGGCACACGCAGTTTCACTTGCTTTCTAGTGCTCTGTTAGAATAAATTCGGTAGACAAAAGCAGGAGGACTTGGTGTTTATGAGAATGACCACACGGTTGGACTCGTGTCACGCATGGGCCTGAGCGAGCCCGTATAATTTTTTTAAAAAAAACATTTTATCTACTTCTTTTCGTTTTCCTGTATCTTCCGAAAGAAATTTTGTTGTCCACCTTTCAATATTTGAGATATGTGCAAAATAAAATGAATGGTCAAAATAAACACATGTGCAATTATTGCTCCGCGCACAGCCGGTTCCAGTTGGATGCTCGATGCGTGACCGGGCGGATTCCTTTTAAATCTGTAATTTTGATTTTATTTTTCTCTTAACTATGCATCCAATTTAAAATTTATTTGAACCATGATATTTGTTGAAATTAATAGTACAAAATTTGATCCAATATAACTATGTTTTGCTATCTCAACGCAATGAACCTAAAAAAGTTGATGAATGTCAAAAAATGTTGAGCAAAAGATGTTGATGAAAGCAAAAAAAAGTTGTCCCACGTAAAAAATTGTTGAGAATAATATTGCTGATTGTAAAAAAAGTTAAAGAAAAATGTTGGTACATATAAAAAAATGTTGAACAACATTAAAAAAATGTTGGTGACAATTAAGCCAGACTTCTTTTTAAAAAAAGTTCAAATTACTCCCTTTAAGTATAGCGAAAGTCCCAATAACCCCATAAACTATGTTTTAGTTCAATTTACTTCCTAAACTATGCTATTTGGTTCAACTTACCCCATAATGCAATTTGTTCCTTTTGTTTCTCCATACACAAGTTAAATTTTAATTTGAGACTTTGCATGGTAGTGGACATCATAATCTATATTTAAAAATATTTTATGAATTTTTTATCATAATTTTTATGTAATTTTGTATCTTAAGGATAAATTTTATTATTAAATATCCCGCCCTATCAAAATAATGATAAAAAGTTCATCATATATTTTTCTAGCATGTCTTATGATGTTTGCAATCATCTTGCTAAAAAATATTTATGAACTTCAACAAATGTTAATGGATGTAAAAAAATATTTGTATATGGGCTTAAATGGGCTTTGAAGATATGTTCATTATCTGCCTTCCCGAAGGCATATAAGAGGCCCCAAGCAAACGAGGTCCAGTTCAGCCAGGCTCGATGGTACAGCCTGAGCCCGCGGCTCTAATAAGACTAAGTGTGCTGCTGCTGATTTTAGCAAGAGTGTTACTAGATTAAAAGAATGGAAAATGCTAAGTAGTGTCTGGTAGTGCCAGTGCCTGAGCGCGCGATCTCCACGGCCTGCTGTAATCCGGCGGAAGGGAGGTGGCTGCCGCAGCCCATGGACATCTTTTCAAGTTTTCACTTTTTAAAAATATGATAACTTTAATGTGGATTGTCCATTTTCAACTTCATTTGAATCACCATATACATTATGAATCCGTGATGCATATATTTTAGAATATAAACTAGTAACTTATATTGTGTGTACAACAATGTTCGAAAAAACGCAATTAAACATGCGATTAGGCGCAAATCGAACCCCGCGTGTCATTTAGGCCATAAGCACCCAATTAAACGTTGGGTGAACAGTTGAACCCATAGATGGTGAAGAAAACAAGAGGACAGACGAGATTTGGACTGCAAAATGGTTCATTGGGGGTGTGAATGCATCTATACTACTTCATGGTGTCCATGTTGCTCGATTTTGCTGGCCCTCAGCTCGATTTGCGCCTCCAGGTTGTGCGCGCAGGTGGTGCACCATGAAGGCGGAGCGGAAGGGGGCGCCGAGCGCGTGCAGGCAGAAGGGGCCACAAAGGCAGTGCTCCGTGGAGGGGAAAGGCGGGGAAAGGATGAAGCTGGTGCACCATCGAAGAACATGGCATGGGAAAGGAGTGAGATGGGAGAGGTGAGGAGGCGGTCGGGCGGCTGCTCGAGGACGATGACAGTCGATGGGAACCGGTGGTGGTTGCTGTTAGGGTATCGATAAGGACATATGGTGTTTAGATGGGTCTTTTTTTGAGAGAGAGAGGATGGTGTTTAGATGGGTCAGTGGGCTTGAGAATGATAGTGGACTGAGTGGGCTACACTAGAATAGTGGGCTGTTGAAGCCTTTTCTGTTTATTCTTTCATATTTATGAAGCTATATCTATTGATATTGTTACAGTAACATAAACGTTTAAGCTTGTTTAATCTACGTTTGGGCGTTGGGCGTCCTGGGCGCTAATCAGTGGCGTAACGCCTGCCTAGCGCCTAGCATTTTTTGGAACCTTGGTGTACAATAGTGACATATACCTGTACCGCAGGTACCCAACACAAGGGACACGTAACAACAATGGGCCGCCCCAGACAACGGCCCACAACACTTGGAGGCGGCCCGTGGCCCACTGAAGCAGCTCACGCCCCGATCTCCCAGGTCGGATCCGGCCACGTCGCCCCGCCCAGACCTCCTCGCAGACGAGGGCCGGCCGCTTGACCCGGCGAAGCATTAAGGCGCCTCCCACCTGCCCACGAGCACAGCATGCCGTGGGAAGGGAGGCCGGCCTCGAAACAAGCAAGGGGCCCCGGATCAGAGCAGCGGCCTCAGGGGCCCCCCGACCTCCTCACGAGACGGCAACACGTGCAGCACATAAGGAATATGCCATGCCACGAATAATTACATCGTGTCTTGATATCTATGATGATGCTAGTATGACATAACACGATAAAGTTCTTGAAAGATTTTTTTTTTCGAGCCAACACTAATAAAAATGAATTTACCATTTAACAAGGATTTTCCAAATTAAACTTTATACGTATATACTTCATCCAGGCTTGGATAAATTTTCGGACTTAATTAAATATTTTAGAATTTTCAGCAATAATGAATCAATTATAAAGTATAGGAAAAATAACACTGAATTTAAGGAATTTAAATACCTCCAGAGATATTTATAAGGTTTTAGGAACCGAGAAAAAATCCCTAAACTCATACATGACTGTTGATACCGGATTTTGACCAATCCTATAAATTCGGAGTACAAGATAATTGGAGTCACGTACAACAATAAGAAGCTAGTATGCGTGTATATGGGCACGGAGTCCAAATCGGCTTCATTGGATTGATCGGCAAGGAGAGGCAAGGATGATATAAAGGAAAGGCCAGCACGTATGGATAAAAATGATTAGAATATACAATATGGATTCTGGTGCACTTTGCATGCCATGCGTGGGAGGCTTCCAGAATAATTATGCATGCGGTCGATCTGTGCATGTACGGGAGGTTGTTTCATAGAATAAAATATTTTAGAGATAGAGTTGGGTTAGTTAGAGATAGAGTTTTTTATTAGAAAAGATTGTGTACGTGACTTGCCTTGTGCGTAGTTAGATGCCAATTATGTAACGTCCGCCCTATAAATATAAAGGGACGTGGCCATTGTAAAGAATCATCACACGATCAATAATACAACATATTCACCTTTACCTTTCGGCTTCACGCCATTGCCCTAGGAGTAGGAGTAATGTAGATTCTCGACAAGTTCCTTCTAGCAAGCTGGGCTGCATCGACCTCGATCTCCGGCGAGCTGCAAGTTCCGTCACCAGGTGTTCTAGGCTTTAACCACCGGGCGCATCGATGTGATTTCGTCTAGTTTCATCTACCAGTTATCGAGTATCTTGGATCTTTGACTTACGGCGCATCGCTTCTGTCTCGATCTACTGTATTCACCAGTTATCCCGCCTTGATTAAGCTTGCATCGGCTGATATTTATCTGTTCTTTCATCTTGCCGTTCAGTTTGCTTTAATTAGCTTTAGATTGGTTCATCATAGACGATAGATCATTTAATAGCCTGTTGCATCTTAATCTTGGTTACCCCTTCGAGTGCTGTTGGGAGTAAGTTCCATTGTGATTGGATTCATCAGCTGGCGGGGTTCAGATTAACGTCCTGCTAAATATTTCTAGACTGCAACTACCGGGCGCATCGCTGTGATTTCACCTAAAAATATTGGTGGCGATGTTAGTTTAGATCTCATCGGCTTGTGACTCTAGCTATGGTGGAGCAACAACTCAACAGCATCGTGTTTCCTATCGGCCGTATGGTTGATGGTTATTGTAAATTATATTAAATCGGCCCGATCGGCCGACTCCATCGAACTTCGAGAGAATTATCTCCACCTTGTCAGTTGAATGGTCAAACTGACTGGCACGCCCGCGCACACCATGCGCGCCGATTTGGATTCTGCACTGGAGTTAAGCAGATCTCCGAGGTCCTCATGTGGTGATGCAGGGTCCACCACCATCAGGATTTTGCGTCAACAATGACTAAATAGACTACGCTGACTTTTCTAGGATTTTTTTATATAAATAGGAAAAGGTAGAATAATTTCCCTGAACCGATTTTCTGGATTAAATCTATTTCTGGATACCTTAAACATTTCCTAGATAAAATAAACCCGGGCAACCTTTTTACACTCACCACGCTCCTACCCTTCCTACCCCAGTCACTGCGTGTGGTACCAACCCACTGCTACAGTACCCCGAGTCCATTGGGTACGCCGGCGTGTGGATGGGATTTCTCGCCGGCGGCGGCTTTTCCAGCGACGAGGTCACCTGGCTAGACTCCCCCACGAGCTTGCGCACCTATAGAGGGGCTTCTTGAAGAACTTTGGTGGCTCGCCGGCGGTCAACACCGTGCGCGGCGGCGGACCGGCGCTACGGCACGGCGGCGAGCACAGGGACAACGACTACGGCGGGGGTCCCACAAGTGGCGGGGTGCTCGAGCTATCCTAGATCCTAGTCGACGCGGTGCTAGGCACGGGAGGCGTAGATGGGAGGGTGATGGAGCTTTGAGCCGAGGGAATTTGGCTGCGAGGGAGCAGAGTTCACGAATTGGTCGGCGGCGAGTTTGGCCAGCGCACAAGAGCGCAGCAGCCAAAAGGATGAGCTCGACGTCGGTCCTTTGAATCTTTGTTTCAAATTTGCACAAACGGGTGACTGCCATATGCCCATATCCTTCTTTGGTCCCGTGTGCGAGCAACTGCGTGGGCACATGGCGCGGCGAAGAGTGGCAGCGAGTGAAGCAGGACGCAGCGACGCGTTTGAACCCGCAAACTTGTTTGACGATTTTAAATAGGGAAAATTGGTTTCGAAAGATTATCTTTGCCGTAAAATACCATTAAAAAGATTTCGAGTTCATAAAATAACATTCAAAGATTGATCTATTAGATCATTTACCATTCCGTCAAGTTACCCTTTGGTGCCGTTAAAGAAGGACAAAAATACCCCTTGCGGACTAGCGGCGGCATGCGGGCTGGGTGGCGTGACCTTCTCCGTGCATGTGCCCCTCCTCCCTGAGCTAAGGGCTGCAGCGAGCTCGAGGCCGGCATAGCGAGTTGCGGGCAAGAAGTATAGGCGCGGTCAAAATCAATTAGGTCGGGGCAAGGCTGGCGAGGTTTGAGGTTGATTTAGGTGAGCCTAAGGTCGGCGTCGATTTTCTCTGGTGGCTGGTGGTGTTGATTTGCTTTGGTCTATTGAAGAAGAAGCAGATAGTAGAGGTGTGTTGCAATAGGACGAGCTACTGCTGGTTTGCCGGCTCTGCTTAAAGTGGAAGATGCTCGTGAATGTGCTTGGATTGAGCTTCCGATTGACCAGAGAGAGAGAATGGGAGACGGGGAGAGAGCCAGAGAGGTGTTTGCTACTTGCTTCTGGAAACAAAGAGGATCAGATAGGGATAGTTGCTGCTGGTGGTGCTTGGCGCCTTGGCTCGATTTGGGGAAGCAATAAGCTAGCATGGGAGAGTTGGTCGACAACTTGCTCGATGGTACGCAGATGACCAAGCAAATTGGGACTGCGGCTTGGCGCAGAGCCCTCCACGCACTTCCTCGATGCAGAAGGGCAGCAGCTCGTGCTTGCTCATGAGGGTGCCCGCACGGCCAACGGATAGCTTGCATGGAGGGTGGCGTCGCCTTTGGGTAGAGAGCCGGACAGGTGGCGTTGCCAGTGGGTGAGGGGTGGCAACGGCCGAGTCGCACGAGAGGGCACCAAGGGGCGGCGCCTGGGTGGGTCGTGAGCACCGTCGAGCAGGAGGACAAGGTTGAGAGAAGGGATCGATCCCCTCCGCTGGACAGGAGGGAAGGGCATAAATGCCATTTTAAGTCCGTTTATGTTCTTTAAAGAGATGAAAATAAGTTTTCAGTGAACAAAATATAACGGAATGGTATTTCCAATTAATGTTTGCAATTTTGAGTGATATTTCAGGGGGACAAACTCTTTCAATGGTGTTTTCCGGAAGTCGTGATATTTCAATGCTACTGAACCAATTTTCCCTTTTAAATATCCAAATCTTCTCCACTTTATGCAAATGGTGACATGTTGTGCTGGTATGAGTCTCCAACTTCTATACAAGGTTCCAGCTCGACAGACCAACAATTGGAGAGATTTTCATCTCTGATGAACTTTGACAAACTCCATGATCTTCAGAGTTAGCATGAATTGTAGAACTTATTTTAGGATCTTTTTAACTGGTTGATTTGATCATTTGAACACAATTCTTGTGATTTACAAATTTAGAGCTAAGATTCCATATCAAACTATATAATACAACATCTATATTAGACTTTTGGATAGTTTATATATAAAATTCTTTTGAAATTGCTACTAAATATGGTCACTTGACCACAGTTCCAATACAACATTTAAGGGAAGTGCTGATTTTGACCAACTTATTTAAGCATCTTAAACTTGATTTCTTAGACTGTAATTTACCAAAGTTTATACCCTATATTTGCACTAAACTTTTGTATTAGATTTTTACAAAGTGTTATACAAAATTTAATAAAAACAATTAAGCCACAAATGTAGTTAAATGGTACTGGTTCTATGACTTCAAGCTTTCAACGAAGTTATAAAATTCAACATGACTAGCAATTTTAAACAATTAAACCTTTGATTTAAACATATATTGGACCAAACCCAAATTTGTAATGATTTCAAACTAAATTTCATAATCTGGTTTATATACAAAAGTGTATTTAATAGCTACTCTAATATACTTATCTCTATTTGAAAACTAGGGTTCAAGAGAGCAACATCCAGTGGTTTCAATCTAACTGGTAGGACAAAGTTAAGTCAAATAGGAAAAAACATATCACCATAAAACAAACACCTACTGGAATGTAACGATGCACCATATTAAAGTGATCAAAGGAACAGATATATGCATGTTGGTATTGTGGTGCATGATAAAAGGCAATCAAATAAAACCATGAAAACCAATTGGTCCACAACTTGTAATTCATTATCCTCTGATGACATATCAGTTACCAACAAATTTTGCAAAATTCTGACGGGCACATACTCTGTATTTCACAAGTATATAAGAGGAGATGTTTGGAGGCTCTCAATTGAAGAGTTTGCAGAATGGGAAGAGTGGGGTCACGAGGGATGTCCATTTTTCTACACAAGCACAACACAGATTTTACACCTCTATTCTGACAACATAAAACGACCTTCAGCACCAAAAGAAAAATCAGATGTTACCTTTACAGTCTTTCGTTTTCTATCCTTCACATTAGCTCCATTTGCAGGACCATCTTGACTGAAATTAACAATGAGGAACGTATGAAGCTACGATTCATGTAGCTATGTCAACATTTCCCAAAGATAAGATGATAGTTTGAAGCATACCAGATTCACCACGGAAGAGCCTATTGACATTGACCACGAGTGAGCAAACAGCGGAATAAGACCAACAATTGCAACAGCGCCCTTGGCAAAGCTGAACTGTAGGTCATCAATAGAACCCCTGAAAAACCACATCACAAAAGGTAAGAAGGGTTTAAAGTGCTAGAGTAAAATCTCATAAACATTATTTGATTATTACGTTATCTTTTCTAAGCTTGTTTCCTGATTCTTCCTATAAAGCTCAATTTCCTCGTTAACCTTTCCTTTGAGAAGTTCAACATCACTTTCCAGGTCGCCAATCTTCAAATCTTGCTGCATAATTACACACATATAAAGTAGAAGAAAGCACACAGAAACAAAAGATGCAATACAATATTCATGCAAACCATATTTAGTTTCTTATTCACATCAGAAGCAGTGAAAAAGAAGTTAAATGTTGTAGTTCAAACCTGGTTTAGTTTCTGTTGAACGTCAGACTCAAACTTCAACCTAGTTTCGTTGCTCTCCTTCTTGAACAACTCCAACTAACTCTAGATCCTAAAATAGTTAGGAGTAAAAACATTTAGGTAGGTTAGAGTGCAAACATGATAAAATGCTTTTTCAAAAAGGATGATAAAATGCTTTTGTATGGAATGTAAACAAATACTTCCACGAAAGCCTCATCGCTTCCTAACTTTCAACATTTTGTTGAAAAATGCCTATAAAGTAATTATCTACATTATCGCAGGTACTGCAACATTTTGACAAAGTGAAAAAGAGTACTACTCATGTTCCTATATCAGTATTCACAATAAATTGGATTGTGCATGAACCTATTTTTGTGCCGCTACATTATGGGTAGAGCATAGCCATTCTAAAAGAAAGGAAAATAGCACACTGTATCATCTAATTTCAAGCACGAGTGTGAATCCCTGAATCCCCTTTCAATTTATCAATCCTAGCTTGGCAATAGATTGAAGAGTCAACCATGCCAAAATCCAATCCCATCAGCTTGCCGTTAAATGGTGCATGGCTCATAGCATTAACTGTCTTCAGTTAATCTCATCTAATGAGAAATGATGCATGCTATGCTTGTAGTAATAATCATGGCCATAATCTGCATTACCAAAAAAAATGATTAGGAAAGAATGTAAGCAAACAAACGCAGTCAATGTACCGAGAAGATCCAACTGACAAATATTATCTCAGGCCTTGGGATATATCTCAGGTCACGAGACATGCATATAGAGACACACTTTTTAGCCAAGTCGCTGTAATTCAGTTCTAAATCCACCATACTAAAACGACAGTTACGGCTAGATCCTAATTCAGACTAAGTTAAGTACGGGATCTAAGTTTGCCCATGCCTCACAAATCAAAGCAATTTTACAGAACTCAAAACAAAACATATGTAGATTGAGACTCATGTCCGCAATAAAAATTATGCGGTTCGAACAGGCAAAAAATACAAAACAAAAACCAACCAATCCATAGTTCCCCACTGACTAAATCCATCCAAATTGGATACACCAATCAAACGGTTCCAGCACGAACTCAATCACGGCCTGGAAATGGGAGAACCCTAAATTTTAAACTCCATACTACGGATTGGAAGGATCCGTAACTCACCAGTAACCACGGAATCGAATCACGAACAGAAAAACATGCCCAGCTAGCAAATCGAATCGCCAAACTATAAATGTCACCAACCATACGGAGATAGGATAGTTACCTGCGCACTGCTGAAGCCGAACCGAGCAAGCGCCCTCGCTAGGAGAGCAAGCTAGAGTCGCGGCTCCATTCACCCCTCTAGTGCCCAATTTCCCACCTCCCCTTGGAGTAAGCGAGTCGGAGACGGAGACGGAGATGGAGAGAAATTAAAAATGGGCGGTGTTGAGGAAGGAGAAGTGAGGGAAACGACGCCCTTGTTTACTTCACTCCCAACTCCCAACTTTGACACTATGCAAAAAGAAGATTCCCCATCATATCAAACTTGCGGTACATACATGGAATACTAAATGTAGACGAAATCAAAAACTAATTGCACATTTTTGTTGTACTTTGCGAGACAAATCTTTTGAGCCTAATTAGTTAATATTTGGACAGTAATTCACAAATACAAACGAAATGCTACAGTTGCGCATTTATGGCAAAATGCCAATTTGGCCACTCCCAAATTGGGAAGTAAACAAGGCCGACGTTTTGGAGGCAGTGTGGTCCGGTGTCGGTCTTTAAGCACGGTCAGATTCTGCACCAAGATTCGCACGGGAAGTGACTTAGTAGGCTAATTAATTTTGTCTTTCCTGGCTAATAAGGTGTGGACCATGGAACCTTTCAGGTTTTGAGAAATGGGCGTTCTAATCGGCAGTACGGTGGAACATTTTAATGTACAGAAGCACATGGGAATATTAAATTTTCTTATAATTTTTATTTCATCTTTCTACTTGTATTTGGAAATTGCTAAAATGGTAAGAACCATCGTTACATTCATAAAATGAATCCAAAAATCCGAAAAAAATTACTAACTCAACAAAATGTTGTACAACCATCTTTACATTCAGAAAATAAAAGAAAAAAATAAAAGGAAAAATTGCTATCTCACTTGATAATTGTTGGGATACATTCAGAAAATGAATCAAAAAACTATAATCGTATCTCACTAGATAAAATATTGGGAAACCATTTTTACATTCAGAAAAATGAAATGAAAAAATAAAAAGAATTGAACATTCCACATCAACAAAAAAATACATTTAAGATCTAATCTTCCTATCATGATTTTCTCAAGGTATACATGAACAAGGTGTAAACAAAAGTCACAAATCACATCAAGACATGCAGCCATGGTCCATGGATCTCCCTAGCAGGAAAAAAAATGACCCTATTGATCCTTACGGTTTGGTGCAGTGTCAGTGGCTGCTTCCGTAGGCCTGTCGCAACAAGAGGGACAGGGTAAGTCGCTTTGGCCGTCGTTGGAGCTACTTCCGCGACCCCCAAATTCACAAAGGGCACAAACGAAGAAAATAGAGACAAACAACCACCCATTATTGTTCCTCACGAATCTACTGGAGTCAGCAGCTGCCCTGGACAAGGAAAAAAATGGAAATTAACGAGTCAGCTTGCATGTTCCTTGACTAAATGGATGGTTCAAAAGGCAAAACAATGACTTCTCTTTTTCCAAATCGTGATGGAAAAAAGTTAAAATTATTGCCTAGTTATTAAGTTGCATGCACAACCAGCTCAACTAGACCGCCTCAGTCCTTAAATGTGGAAATAAAAGGCAGATGCAATTATTTTATTTAACCGCATTCGCCATTATTTAAACTCAAGAGCTCACCTTCTAATATCATATTAAGTTGCATACGACCAATAAAACTTAATCTGATAGGAAAAAGGAAAATCACTTACTTTTTGAAACTTCAAATTAAACACTAGTAATAAGCACGGGTATCATGTAGGTATACATCACAACCTTTGACTAAATTGTATGGTTCAAGAAGGCATAAACAAGGCTTTTCCTTATGTGATTGCAAACAAAAAAGAATTACAGTTTCACTTCTAATGTGCACCTTTTCCCCTTATCTCATCATTTTTTAAAGAAACATACCTGCATTTGAAACTCACGAAGTAATATTCCAAAGTTTAATTTTGTGCTATGTGCCTGTGTACGTGCCATTAACTTCTGCGCAATATGTGTTATCTTGTACCTTTTTGCATTACACCGAATTTGACCGATCTAATATTTTGGTCATTAAATTCAAAGAAAAAAAATCAAGAATACCGACGATGATCCTCTATAAAGGTAGGTGAGTTTCCTTTCATCTTAACATAAATTATAAACAATAAAATAATATCGAAGTGAGCATCATCTTTGGTAATAGTTTAAACTTTAAGGGTGTGTTTGGTTGTATGCACCACATGATGCATGCATGGATGATTCTCGATGGGTGGTTCAACCAATTTGCTTGTACCGTATGATTCATTCTAATTAGTAGAATAATGTATTAAGTAAGATGGCTTCATCCTGGATGAGTTGGTACAATTCACCCAACCGAATCATTATTGTTTTGAATCATTTCATACATGAATCAAATGATACAACCAACCAAACATACCCGACCCATCCATTCAAGATTTATCAAGAAACAACATTGACTAGTATACGCTGCCAGTTGAGCATCCATAGGATCCCATCGAGCTTGCCTAGCTGGTGTTTTAGCCCTCCTTGAAAGTCTAGTGGATGCATTGGATGGACTAATGCGCTTCGCCCTTCTGACAGAGCCCGCTGACGCTGGCTGCATGCCATTGAAGCGCCTTGCAGCCTGCGTCAGGCACAATCACACCCCTTAGTTATCGACAGACGACTAACAACATTGTATACCATACATCAGGCAAGCATATTTAGTTCGTAATCACTTACACTGCCATGAATCCCACGGTTACTTAGAACCTGCTTTGTGCTAGGGTTTATGGTAGCTCCATGGAAAAGATTACCGAGGGTCCTAATGCCACCTTCCTGGAGATCGAAAGGGTAACAAGATGAGAACTGTAATCGCTTCCTAGCTTCTTGCAGAAATCAGAAAATTAAACGCAGCAACTTTTGAGGAACACAAAGAAATCTCAGCAATGAAGGATAGACCGAAGAGGCTTACGGATCTGACTCTGGCCAACATATGGAGAGCAGGAGAGTTTCTGGAGCAAGAAGCGGCCGGCCATCTCGGCGATCGATCGATCGATCGGTGGAAACAGCCGACTTCAATCTGTTTACCAAACTTTTGGTGGCTCGTGGGAAAGAGGAAGCTTTCGGATCATGGATGGATGAGCGGATTGGTGGAATTACTTGTTAATATTGCAAGGTATATACCACACCGCCGCGAGAGAAGCTTTTCTTCAATTCCGCATGGCAGACGGAAACGAACTCGTAGCGGAAGCAATTCGAGAAGAGCGCGGCACGCCAGCAGGCCCGACACGGTGGTGGGCGGAAGTTTGGACTTGCAGCTGGCCCGACATGGTTTGGCGGCCCAAAACCAGAAAGGCCTTTACTATTTTCAAACAGAGCACCCAACGAAACAATTCAAATTGAATGCTATTATTTGGACAGGTATTGTTCATTTGTTCCGATGAAACATATGAATAAAACGCATTAGAATTTTCTTTATATTTTTAACACGAGGTGGAGTTACCACTTTTTCTGGAGTTGCTTCAGATTAAGGCTTTCAGAAATTGACTTGTACTGTATTTTCTTTATTCGAGTGAAATGCTATCGGAAGAAACGGTTGGGCCGTCTTTCAGAGATGAGCTATCAATTCTTTGCCGAAATGGCGGTTCCTTTAGTGCACTGGATTTTTTGTGGGGAGAGGCTATGGCAACGCCAAAGAGATCGTTAGGTCATCCAAAGGCTATGATGCTAGAATGACTTTGGGTGAAAGTTGAAGCCGATTTGATCATTCCGACGGGACACATGGGAGCCTCTCCTCCCTTTTCTTTTTCTTTATAGTCAGCAATCATTCTTCTGTATTTTCCATCAATTATGATACTTGAGCAGACACTTATGACTTGACGGTTTGAATTATACGTTTTGCCTTTTCTTCTGTTCATAATACCTGCCAAATTGCTGTTTTCTCACCTTGGTACACTTTTTTTTCTGAAAAAATATCTAGGATCAGGAATGCAGGATCACCAAAACTCCGCTCCTCTTCAGAGAGATATCTGCACGGTCAACAACCACCCAAATCTTGTTCTTTTTGGCACCAATTCGTCTCCAGATTCTATCATTCTAACTTGGTTGAAAAATTTGATGCAACTTTCTTGACGTACACTTGCAAAATTATGTATATCTGCAGTCCGGACTAATCATTCGCAAGGGCATGTTTTTCTCCCTACCTACCAAGCTAATTTGGTCCCACGGCGACTTTTGGATTCATTATCTAAGAAAAATATTCTCCCAAAGCCAAGAATTTCTGTCCTCCATGACAAAATGAAATTGATAACCCTTAGTTGCTGCTGATGTTCTTGAATCCTTGACCGAACAATTCATGGCTACGACCAAGACTTGACTACACGGTCCAGATCAGTAGAGCCACCATGTTTAACAGAGCCTATTGAATTCGAATTTATACTTGTAAATCTTTCGTAAAATTAGTCTGCATGTCTGAACTCGTGAAGAAAATGTTTATGCTATTGCTCTGTACCTTCCTCCACTAGCAGTCGAAATCTCTGAACCCTGAAGCACCAACAGCGCGGCGCGTGCGTCAATGAGCTGCTGCTCCGGAACAGCGAAAGATTCCAAAACAGAGAGCGATGTGGCGGGAAGTCGCTGGCCGCCATTTCTACTCGCCAACAGCTCTCCCCATCTTTTTTCTTCTATTTTATCAGATCTTGTTTTTTTAAAAAAAGTTCATTCCTTTTTGTCAATTTAGGATAAGCTTGCTCGATGGACAGACAGGCAGCTCGGCACCACTTGAAAAAGTCGGGGGGCGACAGGATATGCATAGAATAAATGGCGTGCCCGTCAGGAAATTTGGAGGCATGCAAGTATCAAATTGTTTTCCTGATACACCTGTTCTCTGGGCGCGTGAGCAAAGAAGGGCGCATGTTCTTGGCTAACGTGTCCCTGTTTGGACATGTTCCTGTCTCTGCATGGATCATGTTGAATGGGTTCATACAGGATTGTATAGGAATATGCTAGTAAAAGTTCTCTTTTTTTTTCCCTTTGTTGTCCTTCATCTTCCGGGTTTTATGGTATTTCTCTTTGTGACGCTTCAATTTCTAATAGTGTTTAAACCTATTGATTGCCTTTCGAATGAGTTTGGCTTATACGACACAACTATATCTTTTTTAAGACAAAGTACAAATTCTCGAAGAAAAAAGTGTTTCAGGGTTTTGTACTTTTATTAGATGTACGTGTTATTCCGATCATAATGTTTCCCAATAACTTTCTTCATTTTGGCATTTCAAGCATTTTGGCATTTCAAGGGGACAGGATGAAGTATATACATCTTCCGTAGTTCCATTTCCTTCCTATCTCCTCAAGATCTTTATTGCCAGGAATCTTCAATGGAGTGACAAATCGACAATCCAGGCCGGAGTGCCGTGACACTAACGACTACCAATGCATATTTCGTTGGATTTATGCTTTCGAGTTATTCTATGTGGATAGAGCTATCAAACTTGGACCAAATCTCCATTTTTCTTGACCCGATCGATTTGAACACAAATGCTGGCCAAATGGCCTTAGATTTAGCATCGCAATTTGGAATTAGTCGTTGGCTGAAGTAACGAGGAGGGAGATTAAGCACACATAAGCCAAGGAAACAAGAAAGAGAAATAGTTACACATGATTTATGAACGAGTAAAATAACACAAAAACTTGAGGTACGAAACAAAAATCAATCCCCTGTTTGCAAGGTTACTAATTACTAAGGGGTTAGTTTTGAGCTATGCATACATGGATCACCCAACCATTATACGACCACACACCCGGAGCAAAAGTCCTGATTCCATGCTATAGCACTACCGTGTACTCTCGTACAAAAATCAATATGATGTGAGGTTTTTTTTCCTTTCCCAAGACAGAGAAAGACACCGTATAACTATAATTTCAAATAAAATAGTGTCAAATAGTTATTAATATGTACTTGATCCTGTAGTTGTTTAAGGACCAAGCGCAGATTAAGAAATACTAAAAAATTTGAGAACTATGATATTTCTAACTAATTCTCAGCACTAAATATTTAGCATGAAATATATACACACTTTATGACTTGTCCAGTGACAGGTGCATGAGTCAACGTGGAGCCTATGAATCGATTCTCGCTAATTTTTTTACTCAAATCTAACATATGAATAATTTCAAACTTTAAGCACTGGTTTTATTTGAAAAATCTATATAAATTGCTCATTTCGTATGGAAATGATGAGTGAAATAGGCGTGAGGTTCGGGGGCTAGCGTAAAACCAAACAGGCATAAAAAGCACAGCGAATCACACAGACACAGGCAATGCCAAAAGCCAGAGGGGGTTCTCAAAGTAAATAGCACAAGTGCTGGGGTCAAATGAGGTAGACGACCGCCGCATCCGTGATCCATCTACTCCGCTTCCCCTTCTTATCTGCTACAGAGATTATATAAATTCGCCCGAGGCAATTTCGGCGTGCTTTACTTACCTGCTGTCTATTTTCCTTTTCCCCCAAAAAAAAACATTTTCGTTAATTGCGAAAACGAAAGAGCCCGTGTGAACTAGAGAGGTCAGGAAAAGAGGAAAAAGAGAGATAAATTGGAGGCTATTAGCGAGAAGCCATCAGTGCTAGGTTAGCTGAATTTCCCCCTAATCTGTTCATCTCCCTGTGTGGTGCTGGTGTGAAGCCTGTGATGTCTTCTCCTACCTCATGAGCTTCCAGTCTGGAACTGTGGTAGCTTCTTGTTTTTCCTAATCCCTTTTCAGCTCAGGTATTTTTCTTTTTTTGCAACTGCTGGGTCCGAAATTCTGCTGATTTGCTGGGTTTTCCGCCTGCGAAATCCGGGCAGAAATGGGGATCTGCAGCTCCTGTGCTTTGTTGGCTAAATCCTGGCCCAAATTTGGTGCTTAAACCTGCCTTTTCTTGGACCTTTTACCATTTCCTTCGCCTATTTTTATCTCTTATTTCTGCCCGTAATTTACTTTTCTTTTCTTTTCTACCTATTTCCACCTTCCATTTCTTCGAGAAATTTGCTTCTGTGGTAAAACTGCGTGCTCGTCGCGAGAAAGATCTCGTACTTGAGTACTGAAGGGTTTTATGGGTTTTTTGCAGGTTCAAAATCCATAGTCCTGTCCTCACTTGAGCGCTCGTGAGCTCCCGCCGGCGGTTAAAGATTGCAGCTTCAAGTTCTAGTCCGAGAAACGGTTGTTGCTCCGCCATGGAGGTGGGGTCCGAGCAAGGGCTGATGGCGGGGAGGGATCTGTTCGGCATGCCGAAGAGCCCGCCGGCGCAGGTGCCAGGGCCGCCGCCGTCCGCGGCCATGCAGAGCGTGCGCATGGCGCACACCGCGGATGGCACCCCTGTGTTCGCCCCGGTGACCTCCTCGGCAGCGCCGCCGTCTTACCAGCCGCAGGGCGCGGCCCACGGGCCTAGCATGTCTGCGACGGCGGCCACTGGAGGCAATGGCGCCATGGCGCCGCCGGGCATGGGTGAGCCGGTGGCCAAGAAGAAGCGCGGGCGGCCAAGGAAGTACGGACCGGACGGGTCCATGTCGCTGGCATTGGTGCCTGCATCGGCGGCTACAAGGTCGCCGGCGACGGGGCAGGGTTCTTCTGGGACGTTCTCACCAGCGGGGTTGAATCCCGCGAACTCTGTGCCGGGGGTGTCGCCGGACGGAGTGAAGAAGCGGGGCCGGCCCAAGGGTTCTACCAACAAGCCGCGCATGGATGCTCTTGGTAAAATTTCTACTTCTATTGTTTCCTTTTTCTTAAAGTTTTGGTATGTTTTTACGCTCAAGATTAGTAGGCACTGAAGAAAAAACTGTTCACATTTTCCTTATGTGTAGTTTCATCATAAAATGTATTATTAGAATAAAATTTCTTCGAATTTGTTCAAGTGCTGATAGTGTCCTTTTAGAGGTTGGATGTGCTTCATATTATAAGAGTTACAACCGAAGGATGTACCAAGAAAATTACCTCCTGACTTTATTGATTCACTGCACAACAAAACTATAAATTCTGGATGGCCCTTATTTGGTTCCAATTATTTCAGTGTACAACTAAGCATGTGTGGCACAAGTGGCATTGGTTATTTCTGTACTAAATTTTGAAATACATGTACTGTTTATTCTAAATTATACAAAGCTAATATACATTGACTCCCTTTTTACTTGGTGATCAACATAACTAGTCCTAATATACAGTCATCTTGCAGGGTCATCAGGAGTTGGATTTACTCCTCATGTTATTACAGTTCAAGCTGGGGAGGTATTGGATTTGAACTTGTTGATTGTTTATTCTTGCTTTATTCTCAGAATATGTTCCCGTATATATTTTCCTGGATTCTTTGCACATGCTCACATTTATTTGGACTTTCCTTTTTTTGGCACTACTTTTCTATATATAGTGTTTCCATTGTGCAACCCTTTTAGAAACGGAAAAAGGAAGTATGGTTTGTCATTTCTTCAATAAGTTGAATTGCCAAATTGTTCATTCAGACATGTAATTTGAAGCACTAAGTAATTGCAACTAAGCTATAGCATTATGTTTAGATGTATTTCTTCCACCATGTGGTGCTGATGACAATTCTGAGTACATAAACTGTCATTTTGACATTTTGTACTGTGGTACCTGATTATTTTTCCCCTCTTGATCATTTGGAACATGTTCCAGTTTTGTCCTCCCAATTCCAGCTTGTGCATATGAGTGTCTCTGCTTATAGCATTATTGTTCTACCCTCATGCTGATATCCTTCTTTTATATAGTCTTCGATGTCAAATAATTATTGTTGCTGTAGCTTTGATAATTAATGGTACTTTCCATTGCATTTTTAATTTGGAAAGCGATAAAGTGTTAACTTCTGAACTTCTTCTGTCTGTTCATTAAAGCAAAGCTCAAGTTTCTGAGATCATTTATTCGCAGAGTTTTCTGAAATTCAACGAAATCAACACGTGCTCTCTTCTTTTTAGGACGTTTCATCGAAGATTATGTCATTTTCTCAGCATGGAACGCGTGCGGTTTGCGTTCTTTCAGCAAATGGTGCCATATCAAATGTAACGCTTCGCCAGACTGCTACTTCAGGTGGAACTGTAACATACGAGGTTTGTACCTATAGCCAGTGGAAGCTACTAATAGAGATACTTCTCTGTAGAATAGGAATATTTTCCCAAGCTCTTAATTGTCAAGTTTCCAGATATTATGATTGGATCATGAGATGTGTAAACTTCTTGTCTACTTGCAGATGCATTGTCACTGTGTAACGTAGGAGATTAACATAAAAGAATTACAAATGCTAATAGTTCCTTGTTTTTGCTGTAGGGTCGATTTGAGATACTATCACTGTCAGGGTCATTCCTCCTGATAGAGAATGGAGGCCAGCGTAGTCGAACTGGAGGGCTCAGTGTGTCACTGGCTGGTCCTGATGGTCGTCTTTTGGGTGGTGGAGTTGCAGGACTTCTCATAGCAGCTTCACCAATTCAGGTATTGTTTTACCCCCTTGCAGTGATAATTGGAAACAATGCATCGTCATTGCAATTTTCCTTACCTTATCTCTGTTTTTGAAATGAAGTTGTGTTTCAAATTGGGGTTGATATCCTATGAGAAGTATGAATGCACTGCATGATTTATACTTCCTTACTTAATTGTCTGTTATAAACTCAAGACAATGACACTGATTATCAGTATTGCATATGTTATCTGCAGATAGTGTTGGGAAGCTTCAATTCTGAAGGCAAAAAGGAGCCAAAACAGCATGCTCCTTCAGACCCTGCATCGGCACCACTGAAGATCACCCCGACCACCACTATGGGACCCAACAGCCCCCCTTCAAGGGGCACATTGAGTGAATCATCTGGTGGGGCTGGAAGCCCACCACCACTGCATCAAGGCATGGCTGCAAGCAACAGTAATCAACCACCAATCATATCCAGCATGCCCTGGAAATGAGCTCTGCATCCTTGACCAAATCCAGGCAGGCTCAGATCTACAATTGACGAACTGCCTCCCAGGCAGGAAGTAGCAATTTGCGCTTCAGTAGCGCTCGTTCTCTGACTAGCGTATGCAGTGTAAATCGAAGCTTGAGTAGGGAGAGTACTGTAGCTGGTAAGTTTGTAGCTCTATTGTAGGCTTCACCCTGAATTCCTGTGCTAGGTGATAATGTATTGAGCTTTGACCATGTGATCCTTCGTAGTGTTACCAAATGTTATTTTACTCCATGTTCTATCAAATGTTATTTAGTTATATGTTATACCAATTTGAATTGATTAGGCTGGAAGATTCCTGTATGAATATGTTGTTTGCGCCTGACCATTTGTGATCTTGAGAACATTTGGAGCCAAGGATTTTGTCCAAATATGTTTGGCCTTTGGACCTATCGAATTTCAGCATTTTGCCTTGAACATCTTGCTTCAAAGCTCAGTGTGGCAGCCTAGTGTGTACCGAGATGGCGTGGCTAACTTTTACTTTCATATATGAAAAAGGAAAAACCAATAGCTGATTTATTTTCTTTTTAAGTATGCATAGCTCGATGGCCCGTCATATCTTTGCCTTTTTTATGTATCATCGAACACAATGTCGTCACGCAAATGAGAGAATCAGATCAACTAGCAAAAAAATAACTTCCATGAACTATTCAACAGAGCAAGTGGCAAATGCTTTAACTAAGCGTAACTGAAAGGTGAAGGGGGCAGACAAGAAGAACCAATGTTTGCCGCTGTGTAATTGGTACAAGTTCAGTCCAAATATATTGTTGACGCTCAAAAAAGTTGATGTGATATACCAACATGTGTTCCTGACTCCATGTAAAACTGATCCTACACCTCAGCTACTTTGCTTCCAATGCTAACTACAGTGGTAGAGAAGCATCCACGTTAAATAACACAACATCTGTGAAGCAAATCAACGTAATGTTCTATTTTCTCAAGAAAATCCGATTGACAACATCCAATGGCAACGCATAGGCAGGATCCATAGGCTTCACCCCAGGGTACTCCATCAATGAAAGCCCTGCTTGCAAGAATGGTTAACTGGTTACGCGCAGAGTTTACAATTCTAATTCATTCATGTGCCATATACAAGATCATTGCATATTTTGAAAATACCACAGTATGGAAAGAAAATAAACACCTGCAACTCCAAAGTATGTGTGATAGATATCTACTGCATTGTCTGGTCTATCTGAAATGCCACCATTCTCTTTGTCCTGACAATCAACACAAATGAGAAGATTTGGAACTGATGAGTCAAGGGACATATGTTATCGAAATAGCAGTGGTGAATAATAAACAGTTACCTGACAGTTTAGTATGAATTTTGTAAGCTTTTCCTTGTCAATCCAATGCACTCTATCAATCATTATCAAGCTTGATAACACCCACCAAGAGTAACAAACCTTGAGAATTTTAACAGTTCAATTAAACCCATAGTGGCAGGGTATAGTGAGGAATGCAAAACATACACCACATGATGATAAACAAAGTAAACCTCACATCAGCTAATTTCTCAGGTCGCCCATTAAGTCCGCCATCTTTACACTGGCGCTCACAAAGCCACCATCCAAGAAGATCTCTATCAATGTGATGCAGAGATCCGGTAATTGCAAGAGCTCCGACACAACAAAATACTGCATGCAAATGTATGTGTTCAGGTTACCTGAACCACTGTAAAAGAGATAGTTTGCAGAAAATACATGAGTTTGGAAACAATTACATCCAGTAAAGCTAATTTCAGGCAATGGCAGCTAAGATTAGGGTGATACTACAACAGGTCAATTAAATTGTCACCAATAACCAGAGGAAGTTGTAATGCTGTAGAAGAAGCTAGATTATATTTTAGAATTATAGTAATGTTCATTTGAAGATAGTCTACTGCATTACATAGCCAGTTCTCCCATTATTCTTCTTTGATAAAGCATCCTTTAGAAGCACATACTTTGCCCACTTATGATAAACTACAGGTGTACTTAAAAAACACAAATAACACAAAGCAGGGTTTCCAGTAAAAGTGAAAGTAAGACATACTTTGCCCAGCATGAGACTCCCCTCCTGGCATAGCTCCAAATCCACCATCCAAGTTCTTACAGCTAACAACGAAATCTACAGCCTTTTGCACATCAATTTTATGCAGACGGTGTAGTAATGATAAGGTACATAGGGCAATATACGAGAACCTACAGAAATAGAAATGTATTTAGTTTGAATTACTAGCTCACATGGATTTTTATGTTGGAAACACTAAATTGGGAACTCAAAATGATCATTTGAAGGTTCTTTACCTAGTGTCCACTTCACCCCAGATATCACCAGAAAATGATCCATCCTCATTTTGCAGTCCAGCGACATCTAACATGATGTGGCTAAGGAAAAGGAACTGGATTTCAAGTTCAGTCAGCTTAATAAACTAGGGTTGCAGGATTCACTTTTCTCAATAGGGCATTGGCAATCTCAACTTTACAAACATACTCCGACAGTGTGAACCCAATTCAAGATCTGGAAAAAGGATACAGTCAGCAACCTTGTCCACATCAAGGACATCGAGCCGATCGAAGAGGCAGAGGACCTGCACGGCGCTGAGCGTGTAGAGGACATGCGGATCGTGCCCGACGTTCCCTCCAAATCCACCTGCACCGCCACATACATCCCAAGGATAGCACGCATACAGATCAATTTCACAACCAACCACCGGGGGGATAAAATCGAGCGAGGATTGGCGAGGCGGGAGTACCAGATTCGGGGTGGTAGCAGGACATGATCCAGTCGACGACCTCGGCGGCGTCGACGGCGTGGAGCTTGTGGAGGAGGTCCAGCGTGGTGAGGCCCCAGTAGGCGCCGTTGAGGCGGATGTGCTCCATCACCAGCGACTCAAACGAATCCTTCTTCTGCGACGGGGGAAGCGCGGGCGTTGGAAGCGTTGGGGGGAGACGGGACGCGAGAGGGCGAGGCGGATTGGTGCGTTACCTTCTCCACGGTGACGATGTAGCGGACGTGCTGGTCCGCGGCGAGCTCCGCCTTCCCCGCCATGGCCGTGTCGCTCGGCTCGTGCTCCTGCTTCTTCTTCCCCTGAACGAGAGAGGTTCTGAACTGAACCCCACGACGGCTGGAAAAGTTACTATCCAATCCAGGGGCCAACATGCAAATATTAGGGTCTTTTGTGCAAAACTTCGGATCACGACGGGTTATTTGCAAATAGTAGGGTCTTTTTCAAAAAAATCGGATCGCGACTAGTACCGCGATCCAAAATAGGGTCTATTTGAAAATACCGGTGGGGCTTTTGGAAATAATCGGATCGCGATCCAAATCGTGGGGGCGTTCTGCAAATGCTCCGCCGGTGAGATGGCGCCCGGCGAGCTCGCCGGCGACCTCGGCTAGCACCACAGCAGCGGCGGCGCAGGAATCGGCAGAGCGAAGGAGCGCGCGGATCAGCGTCCCCAGCGTCGATCGCCTCTCCCGCCCGGGATACGGATCGGCGGCGGCGGTGGCGGCGGAGGAGGCGGCGTGAAGGTCGACGAGAGCTCAGAGCGAGTTCATCACCAGACTCTCGATGAGAGAGAGAGAGAGGCCTGACGCTGAATGGGCTGGCGTCGTGAGGCCCATGAGACGTCGTCCACAGAGCTGGGCCACTCGATCGTTCGGGCCGCGTCATCGCGTGTCGGGCGGGCCAGAGCCCAGAGGCCGGTGTCGGTCAGAAATCGCCCACGGGGGGAGGCAGAACGGGCCGCGCGGACTTGTTAGCAGACCACTGGACGGCTCCGACCCCGTCGGCGGCGGCGGCAGCGATGTTCGGCGAAGCGCGCGCACGGCATCATGGTCAGATCAGTCTCGTTAACAAAAAGCGGCGACGGGGCAACGCTGCAAGCTTCTCTGCAGATCATGCGCTACGACACGAAAGGATTCGGGTCATGGTTTTCCATCTGCACCGTGGATCGATCATGAACACGCACGCCATCATGCAAGGCCCCGGCTTAATCTCTTGCCTGCAGAACACATTTTACATCTGCCTGCTGCTTCCTCACCGGTCACCACTACTCAACACGCAGCCATGCATCGTCCCCAACAACCCAAAGGAAGAGAAAAAATGAAATGCCATCTCTGTATACATTGTGGAACGCCTTCCCGTTCCCAAACCCCAAGCAGAGAAAGAAAGGGAAAAAAAAACTAGTGGTAGAAGGCAACAGCTAGCGCGCGCAACGGACATCGCCAGAAGGGTCGTCGTCAGATTCGGAGGTGGGTGGTGATCAGAAGAAGCTGTAGGAGTTGTTGAACATGAGGCTGGTGGTGGCGTAGGCGCTGAGCAGCTCGTTGTGCGGCGACCACGGCTCGGCGCGGAGCCCCACCCGCCGGAGCGCCTTGAGGATCTTGCTCCGGTTCACGCACCCCGTCACCACCACCTTCTGGAGGCTCGCCTCCACCTCCACCCGCTCGATGCCTGCGCGCGCGCATCATTGCGTTGCGACCACCACAAGCAAAGAGAGATCCACGTCAGGGACAGGGAGAGAGCCATCGGAACCAAAGGAAACGAAAGGCCTGGGCTTTGGTAAAGAAACAAAGGATCGGATCTGATGATCTACAGTGAGTTTTTTTTTTTTTTGAGATCTTGATGATCTACAGTGAGTGAAACAGACAGATGGATGATGGATCTTGGCTGGCTTGGATGGGCTTTGGCTTGCTTACCTTTCACTTTGGACAGGCATTTCCGTACCCGCTTCTCATGCAGCGCCACCATCTCCACTTTCAGCTCCGTGCTCTGCCAACGCCAGCAATCAGGAAATGAGCACAGGATTGCCATATGCATGCATGCAGTCATGGTCATGGCTACCTAGCTCAGATCATGCAAAGGAAAAGTATTTGTGTGTGTCATCATGATCATATCGTACTAATCCCCTATTTATCACTGTCTGAGGACTGAGGAGATGCACTTTCCGAAAGCTAGACCGTCTCCTTGCTGACAAAACATGATCACATAAGAACACAGGGGTGATTCTATCCAAGTGACCATCCATCATATACTCAATAGAGTAGACATTTCTCTATATTGTACGTTCTACATCAGGGCAGGATAAGGTAAAAACCGTTCCATTTTATTTCTTCTGCTTGAAATTGCAATTGATGAACATGTGTAAGGTGATGAATGCAGAGGTTAGAGATGAATAATGCACCTTGCAAACTGTTACCTCAAACGTATTCATTTTTTGCAGGTCTGCATTTCGAACAAATTAACTAACCTCTAGGCTCTAGCTAATTAAGAACCTGGCTGCATTATCATCTCTACATGAACACCACTCGAATTAAACAAAAAATACACATTTTATGAGGCCATGATGAATTCCACTGATGAGCTAGCAAATTAACCCATACCTCCATGGGAGAGAAACCGGCGCAAGCTACGGTTGATCGATGATCTTACACCGCCAGTCGCCGGCCAGCTTTCGAAACGGGGAAGAAGGGAATAAGATGAGAGCGGGGCAGACCTCTTATAGCGGCAACAGCAAGCAACCCACAAGAGGTGGTGTATAACAAAAAAAGCCCAAAAGAGCACCGGCAGGATGTGATGAAGGGAAAAGGTTAAAGACGGTGTGTTCGAGAGAAGAGATTCCTGCTGGTGTTGTAATCTAAGCTGATGGCGCCTATAACACACCTAGGGACCTCTACGACCCTACCCAGCTATACGGCACAGTGATCTCCTCAGCTTTCCCAAAGGCGACCCTAGGTCTACATGGAGAAGAGCGACCGGTGGTCTCACCGAGGCCTGGGTCTCTCTTGCTGATGATCGATCCGGTGGCCACTACTAGTTTACTTGCCCAGAGCTCCATTCTCAATGGTCCATGCAGCTGGCTCATGCATGGCACGAAAGGAGAGGTTGATTGACCCTGATCGATTGCGTCCAGCTTCTGCGAGATCCAACGCATGTGCCCCACCATTAGGACCATGGTTAAGAGAAGGTTAGCGTGCTCGTGTGATCGGCTAGAGAGTGATTGGTTGCAGAGGATCCCTGGCCTTGCCGATGACATGGACGCCATTGACGAGTCCAAGCTCGCTTTGTGAGGTGTCGAGCGGATGGATGCATGGTGGGCATGGCAGAGGCATGGAATACAGTTTGGAATGTCTGGAGATCCGCAGGACGGAGTGAGTGACCTTAATGGTTACAAAAAGAGCAAAAGCGCAAAAGGTTAAAGCGAGCCATGAGGGAGGGCGAAGGAAGGAAAGCGGACGATGGAGAGACAGCAAAATGGACCCTGACGCAAGTTTGGTATTCTTGCCCCTGCCTCCACACGCATAGCAAATTAACAAGCATATGAATCTTCAAGAACACCGTGACGCAACTTATCATGCAGTCAAACTACTAGTTTACTTTCAGTTGACTCAAGAGAAAAAAAATAGACAGTATATGAAATGGTGATGTGCTGAGCTGATGTATTTCATTTGCATCACAATGAAATGATCGCATGAAACACAATGGCACACTCTGGCATGCATCATTGACGAAATGCTAAGGGGAAAATTACCAAGAAATTAAGCAACATGTCACTACCTGATCGATTCCATTTGATTTTTTTTCATACCATTACTATCCTCCAAGTTAAGCCCAGCTACAGACACCTCTCCAAAACCTTTATGCTGAGTCACTCAACATGCATACACATGGATCGCAACAGATTATACACTCGGAAAGGAAAGGAGCAACCCTGACCAACACTATAATGTCACTGTAACTAACTGCAATCACCTGGTGATGCCTCACTGCTCTGCTAATTCAGTTACCGGTAGCACCTACTCTGCTCATGACCCATGCATCTTTTCAAGATTGCACAGATTATTCAGCTAATACTTGGGGAAGAGATCCTTGACATGGACGGTGAAGAAGTCACAGCCGGCGGCGGCGACGGCGGCTGTGGCGGGGTATCTAGCACAGCAGCCCTCCAGGTGGCAGTTGCCGTCGACCTTGCGGAGGTAGCCGAGGTCGGAGCAGCTGATGCCCGGGATGACGTGGTGGCCGAGATCCCCGATGGCGCCGTGGTGGCTGCACATCTCGAAGGTGAGGTCGTCCAGGGTGCCCTCACGGTACACGATGAGCCCGTCCTCCTCCGGGGTGAAGTTCCGCATAGGGCGGAACACCTTGTCGAACGCCCGGTCATGTGGGTTGGTCACCGGCATCAGCCTGGGGAAGAAGAAGAAGAGATGCTCAGTGCACGAACAGGCATGAGCCAAGATTTTTTTCAGACGATCCGAATCACAGTGCAAGAAAGAAAAAGGAAAAAGGAAAACAAATGAGAGGTCGGTGACCATCCTAACTGGGCTTGGCCCAACTGTTAAGTGTATTCGGGCTTAAGCTTCCATTCTCCCTCCACGGGAATTGGGCTAGGATGGGCCTGACGAGAAGCCCAATATAAGAACCTCGCTAGCTGCTAAATGGCGGCACGTGCATTGCAACATCACATCAAACCAAACAATTACCTTGCTCAAAAAAAACAAACCAAACAATTACTTTTACAGTACATAGTAGTAGATGTGAGAGCATTAGGAGGAGTACACAGATAACATCGGTTTCACGCACTTACCATATACTGTAGGAGAGGATGAACCAGTTTTATGTTTACTAACAGTGGTGGATAAATATAGCGAAGTTTAGAGAGTTGTAGTGATTGCAGCCACATCATCAGTACCAAGAGATAATCACAACTGATCAATGCTCAGACAACGAAATGGTTATCTGAACTTTCCAGATGATTTCACCAACTGCACAGTGCTTTAGAAGTTAGAACTCACACGGCCACAGTTTGTTTCTACTTGCATGGATGCAGATTTTTATCATGGTTTTGAGCAAGCGGCACAATGCAAGCAACAGACCGATTCAATAAAACACATGACAGCAACATTTCAGTGTTCATGCACTATCCGTCCTTCGATGATAACAAGGCTTCGGATGCCCAGCGAGTTCGACGTGACAAACCAAACTCTGATCAGGCTCACGAAATGTAAAACTTCCCCCGACGAAAACAAATCCCCACGCCATGCCTAGTCAATTTTGCAAACGCAAACACGCCTTTAATCACCAACAAGCTAACCAAAAGCCAAACTGAACTTGATTAGCGCCATCCCAATCAGTTGACAAATGAAAAATTAAACTAATAGCTAGCCATTTCCGCATTTCGCCCGATCAGGTGTAAAACCAGTAAACCCCCCTCAGAGGTTGCACAAGACGGCTCCGAGTTCCCGCGGTCCGAAATTCGGAACGCGGGAATTTCACTGAATTCCTAGTGCCAACACTCACAACCAGCAGCACAATTCCTGCAGAATTCAAACAACCAAATGCCATAACAATCACCAGAGACAACGATCGAGCCACAGCCACACAACGGGCGATTTCGAATTGGCGGTGTGCGCGAGCAAGCGAGCGGGCGCGCGTACGTGCAACAGCTACGGGCTGACCGCTCGCAACAAACCCGAGCCTATCCGAACAGAACAGGAAGCCAACAAAATCATGGGGAGGGACAGAGGCGCGAGTCAAACCCAGGGGCGGCAACTAAAAAGGGCCCTCGCACGCGGCGGCCGGGGCGGCGTTCGCGTGGCGCGATGCAACCGACGAGCCAGGAACGGAACGGGACGGGACGGGGGCGCACCTGACATGGAAGAGGTTGGAGACGCGGTCGGCGCCGAGGCAGGCCTCGACGGCGCCGAGGAAGGCCTCGTAGGTCTTGAGGTGCAGGCCGTCGACGCGCGGGTACGGCAGGCGCGGGCGCGGGCCGGGGCCCGCGCGCCGGCGCCGCCGCGCCGCCGCCACCGCGTCGGCATTGCACCCGAGGTAGGCGTACTCCCGCCACGCCACCCCGCCGCCGGCGGGGGGGCACTCCGCCTCCTGCTGCCCGTTGGTGGGCGCCGGCGCCGGCGGTGCCGGCACGAAGCCGGCCAAGGCAAGGATGGGCTCCAGCTCGTCGTGGGTCAGGATGGGCCGGAACGTGGCCGTGTGCCACAGCGACAGCTTCTTGGCCACCTCCTCGATGGACATCCGCAGCTCCCGCCCCCTGCCGCCCCCGGCTCCGGCGCCGGCGCCGGCCGGCTGCGCCATGGCCGCCGGTGCGGGGTTTTCCTCGGGGTTTATGGGCGGGTGGCCCCGGTGGGGGAAGGAGAGGGACAGGGAGACGACTCCCTCAGCGTTGTTTATGCGCGACGCAGAGATTGTTTTCTAGAGAGAGAGAGAGAGAGTCGCAAGCTTTAAAAGGGAGGAGGGGTGGAGCCGTGGAGGAGATGGAGAGAGAGAGAAGCGGTGATGGATGCATAGCATAGGGATTCTCTCTGCGTGGCAATATTTTAGCAGTATTGTTTGCAGGGCTCGGGGCCGGGATAAACGCTTCCCGTACCGGCACGCCGAGCAAATGCTCTGCCGGCCGTGTCTCTGACAGGTGGGGCCGGTCTGTGCTGGGATGAATGCCTACGATATCTGCCTGGATTTGGCCCACCGGACGCGAGCTGTAACAGGGGGATCAACTGTGTCCCGCCGGCCCGGCCATGGTCAACTAGAAACGCAGGAGGTTACCAGTGGAAGAGAAACGGAAGCTGGGGCATACTATACGTGTTAGCTCTCAATGCTTATCATCTTAATCTTAGAACACGTTGAGTGTCGATGTTTATCAAGTAAAGACTCGTGTTTGGAGACACACCGGCATCTTAAAGTACGGTAGATCTTCTAAAGTTGTTGTCATTTTACCAAACAATGACTCATGTGAAACAACATTAATTTGATCTTATGGCAGATGCTAAGTTACTAAGTTGGTGATTGTACTCTCAATGCCACATCCTAGAATGTGTTATATCTTTCTAGAGTTGTTAGTGTTTATCAAACAAGTGCTCGTGTTTCAAACGGTACATATATCTAACTTATATATATCTAACTTATCAAATTGACGCCTTGTCATCTCAATACCACATCATAGAATACGTTAGATCTTTTAAAGCTACTGGTGTTTATCGAATAAGGGCTCACATGTGAAAACGACACGAGTATCTAAGTTAAGTTGATTTATGGTGGCTACTTTTGTGGTACACGTGAAATGTACACCATTGGATCATGTTTCTTCCTGGTCATCGTGCAATCGAGAAGCTTGCCTTGAGACGCTGAATGCTAGGAAAGGTTCATTAAGCCTACTGTCAGTGAGCGATGCACAACAACATGACGCGAAAGTGCGAAACCGTGTGTGCGTCTAGCCACAGGCGTGTTCCCAGGGCGGCCATTCGGTGGGGATGGAACGCAGGCACGGAGGCAGCAGCAGGCCGGCCGGCACGCACACCCACAGGCCACAGCCAGCCGCAGGCAGGCAGGTCACTGGAGCCGGATCAGTTTCGCGGCTTGTTTACTGGCCGCAAAGGCTGGCCGCCAATGATCTCCCTGGCCTGCGCGCCGCTCTAGCGTGCCGTGGGCTGTTGCGGCCACTGTGCTGACGCCTCTCACAACCGCGTCTCGTCGGCAGTTTCCAATTCGGCGCCCGTCCGCGTGTCGTGCGTTCTGGTGGCGCCCGGTGCGCGCGCCGCGGCTTGACGGACAGGCCTGCACCTGCAGGCCCCCGCCGCCCGGCGCCCGCGGTCCGCGGCCTTGCCGGGAGAAGGGCAGGAGATGCGGAAAACTGACCCGGAAAAACCGCGAGAGGAACGGCAGGAGGGAGGGCGGTCAGGACGCCGGTGGCTAGCGCCGCCCCCCGCTACTGAGACCCCCGAACTCATGAGCAACCGAGTTTATTGAGTGTGTGTATATATATATATATATATACATATATGATCTAAGCAACCAGGATAATCTTGAGTTGTTGCTAGGATTCCCTCTTAAGTTTCGCCTGGACCTTGAAATCTCAAGATCGGCCCTGTCCACCGGCTCGATTGGTGTACGTGTTTTATGAATGGAAGTCGCAATTGGTAACCCATTGTGGGATTGAGTGACAACCAAAGGTATCATATAAGGCAAACCCAAAAGGCCTATATTCTAAGTAGTGTTTCATTTTTCTCTAAGCCATGAACCAAACATGTTTAGAGTTAAATCAGACTCGGAATTCGGTATAAATTGTCATTATCTTTGGTCTCGATAAAATGAAAAACGCTAAAGGCGTGTCATAGAAGATCTATCAACCCAAAACAAACGAAAAATCTAAATCGGGAGGACTCTCAATTTTAGTTTAACGCAAGAAAACCCTCCTAATTTGTAACGTAGGAGGAAGGGAAGGGATATCAAAGTCAGAAAAAGGAAAGATAACAGATCGAATCAAAGGAAGTAACAAACTGAGATACCTCTAACTCCAGCATCATCCTCTTCGTCTCCGTCAAGTACCTCTTTATTCGGTGACAAATCCAACTCTGACGAGCTCGGGTTCGAGTTTCAGGTTGGGGGAGCGGATATGTGGCTACGGGATCTAGAGGGAAGGCCGGGGGAGGTTGGCAGATCCACGATGGTGGGGGTGTGGGCAGGATGACAAAAGAGGCGTCGCGTGCCGCGATGGTGGAGGAGGTCGGGGAGGGTTGGCGGCAGGAAGGATCATTAGAATGATTAGCGAAGGGTGGGGATTGAGGTGTGGTGGTGGTGAGGCGTCGGCGGCAATGGAGGTGGTTGCAAGGGGGAGGGGTTGCGTGGTGGGGCCGCAAGTGTTGAGGGTGGCACGGGAGATGGGTGGGTGGCAGGCGGATGCGGTGGGCAATAGGGATGTTCAATGGATGGAGGAAGACAGTGACAATCAAACATATAAGGTTGGTGTGCGGTCGTAGGGGGATAAAATGTCGAGGGAGAGAGCGAGTCAGGGTTGGGGGAGGTAGGGGAGGGGGCTGAACCTGGACGGATCGAGTGCTTTCATTGTAGCGCTATATCGTGAGTGCTCTCTGTGTAACTACATCCTTAAATAAAATGCTCTAGACTATAAAGTGTCACAAAAGATACATGCGGACGAGGCAGCTGGCTTACCATATCCTCCTCATATCCCAACCCTCAAACTACTAGAACTATGTGCAACTATCGCTCATCTACTCCCATGAAGTAGTTCCCACAACCTTCCGTCTATTCTTCCTTCCACCACACACGTCAAGCGCCACAACTACTCACAATAAAGGTAAGTGCAGGCGTCAAGCGATTCTCTTACAATGCCACCATCAATCTAAGTACAAATAATAGAATTACAAGTTTCTTCGCACAAAATCATAGTTGATAGGTTAGTGTTTCATGGGTATCCTATGTCTTTTCAGATATATCTTATTTGTTTCTTTCACACTTCTTTCTACTCTTATAACCTTCTCCTCTTCCAAACCTGCAAATCCATGCAATGCTGGTTAGCTTGCCACTAATCAGCCTTTGCCCTCTTATTTTTACGCTTAGAGCATGGTTAGTAAGCTTGGCTTATAGCCAAGCCATGTCATCTACAAACAAGTCATATAGACTAACCACAATAATTAGTCTCATCACACATTGCAATATTAACTTTTTAAATTATGTGAGGTCCACTCATCCGGTGAGTGCTGGCAGCCTCCGGCCATGGTTGCCTCCTGGTTCGTCGTGTGTGGGGCCTCCAGACCCCGTGCGGAGGCGACGAGCTTGGCTGCAGGAGGTTGGGGGTGCATACTAGGCGCTTGGTGCGTTGGGAACCATGAGACGGTCGACGAACCTAGCGACCAGTTCACTCTCTATCCCGTTTTTTCTCTCTCCCACGTCAAATTTTGCTGATGTAACCAAGTGGTGTGGACTTATTGTACTTGCTCTTATGGTGCCATGCCTATCGTCCATTATCATACTTATATCTCTTAGTTTGATGCACCCTGTGTCCCTTAAATGATCCTACTAGTGGTGATGTCCTCGTGTCTGCTAGACTATCTGTGGCTAGTGGCATACAAGTTATGAACGGGAGGAGGTTACAACGATAAATAGGTGCAAACTTGAATGGGCATAATTTATACTTCCTCCATCTATGTTTATAAGGCATAGTATAACTTGGCACGATCTTCGAAATAACACTTTGACCATTCATTTTTCTTATATTATATTATTTATGTTATAAATTTATAATCATTGTAGAGTATATTTGATGATTATAAAAATAAAAAATAATAATCAACTTATTGATAAAAATTTCAAAATTTGAATCTTGAGAGGTCCGTGAGCCTTGCAAATAAAAACGGTAAAAAAATCACGCACGATTACGAATCTTGACTACGATTTTAAAATTATTGATAAAGATTACGATTAGAAAAACAACTGTGCCACGTCACTTCACTCTCACCCTGCCGTTCCCAACCGGCCACGGCCAGCCGTCGCCACTCGCCGCCACCAACTCCGAGTCCAAACCCACCACTCCACCAGCCACCACAATCCACGGCCCCGTCTCATCGCCATGGGAACCAAGAATCTTTCACGGAAACATCCCGCTTCCATGGCGACGGCATCCGCCACTCTGCTCCTTTCCCTCGCCCTCCTTGCCTCCGCCGCCGCCTCCTCGCCGTCGTCGGACGCGGATGCGATCTCCCGGTTCCAGGAGTACCTCCGCATCGATACGGCGCAGCCGGCGCCGGACTACGCCGCGGCCGTGGCCTTCCTCCGGGGCCAGGCTTCCGAGGCCGGGCTCGAGGCGCGCACGCTGGAGCTCGTCGCCGGGAAGCCCCTGCTGCTACTGCGGTGGCCCGGGCGGCGGTCGTCGCTCCCCTCGATACTCCTCAACTCCCACACCGACGTCGTGCCGTCGGAGCCGCACAAGTGGGACCACCCGCCCTTCTCCGCCGCCCTCGACGAGGCATCCGGTCGCATCTACGCCCGAGGCTCCCAGGTGAGATGTACGGAGTACTTCCTTACTGGCAAGGTTGCTTAAAGCTGCGATTTTTGCTTGTTTAGTATGAGCTTTATACATGTGGCGTGCATCAAGCATCATGAATCATATATAACTGGTACTAGGAGTTATTGGTGCTGTCTTGTTTCCGAATGTCCAATTTTTAGCTACTGATCCACAAGTTGGCTTGATGCCTCAATTCGTAGTTATGTCTGGGATTTGGATATTTACTCGGGAGAGTAATCTACCTTGAGCAGGAAGGTGATCTTTATATTTGGATTTGTTCACTATGCTTTATTTTGTGGCTAGGATTGCTTATAGGTGCTTTACTGTAGCTGTGCCAAATGATAGAATGCTAGAAAAGTTTAGTTTAGTACTAACTGTATAGTAATCTGCAAGACTCCATTTCAATTAAAGTGTGAAATTGTACATATTTTACAATTTTTTCACTACACTTATCTTTTTCGCCTGAAAAGTCACTCTTAGGCTGTATATTCATGCTGCTCGAACAACTCTTCCTGAAGTGTCGATCTCCCCTTACTAAAATGCTAATTTATTATCTTGGCCTGTTTGCTAAAATCACTTGATTATTTTAGCTGTATGTCAAAGCTCCCTTAGGATATGTTCTCACATAATGCTTTTCATGAAATTGTTGAAAACTCCAAAGCTCTAAAAATCCACTAGTTTTACATGTTTATTGCATCTAATATATTCTTGGACTTCTCTATGTTTCATGCAGGACATGAAGTGCGTAGGGATGCAGTACCTTGAAGCCATCCGACGTTTGCGTTCTGCAGGTTTTGTTCCGGATCGAAACATCTATATAATATTTGTTCCTGATGAGGAGATTGGTGGGCATGAGGGTGTTGAGCTGTTTGTTTCATCTAAGGAGTTCAAAGAAATGAATGTGGGGTTGGTCCTTGATGAGGGGCTTGCATCTCCTGGGGAAGAGTATCGTGTGTTCTATGCAGAGCGTAGCCCTTGGTGGCTTACTATAAAAGCAAAGGGTGCACCAGGGCATGGTGCAAAATTATATGATGGTAGTGCAATGGAGAATTTGATGAAGAGTGTGGAGGTTATTAGGAGATTCAGGACATCGCAGTTTGATTTAGTGAAGTCTGGAGAGAAGGCTGAAGGAGATGTCGTGTCGGTGAATTTTGCATACCTGAAGGCTGGCACACCTACACCGACGGTTAGTTGATTTATTTTTCATGTTACATATGTGCTGAGCTGCAATTTTAGTCTTTCAAGAATTTTAACTGATCTTTACTAGGTCTCGTTAAATTATATTGCAAGCTTGATCACCTTCTCATGAGTTATTAATGCAATGGTCTTGTTCCTTATTATCCTATGATATTATTGAAAATTAGAGGAAGCATTGATCTGTTATTTGGTATTAACTAGAATCGAAATATCTTTGATTAGGGATTCATATCATTACTTAATATCTATTCTTAACTTCAATCTATAGGAACCAATAAATGAACATGAATTATAGGTTGATGTTGTTCTTTAATACACTCTCAAACACAATAATGCTTTTCTAGAATCTGATGCATTTATAGAGTTTCCATTCTTTTTTATCCATTGAATTCTTACTTGTATAAATCATATATCTTGCATGAATTGGGATTAGTTCATCTTCCAATTAAACCAGGTCAACTTGCTAATGTGTCCAACTAAATCAGTTTATCATCCACACTTTTTTCAGGGTTTCGTCATGAATCTCCAACCATCTGAAGCAGAGGTAGGTCTTGACATCCGAATCCCACCTAGTGCCCATGTGGAAGCACTGGAGAGGCGCCTTGTTGAAGAATGGGCACCATCTTCACGCAACTTGACCTTTGAGGTATGATGTTCATGGTGGTTCAACTGATGGCATATATACACTACAAACATGTTAACTAGGTACTTATTGTGTGGGGACAGATCCGAACCAAAAGAAACCATATTTACTTTCACATCCCTTTTGGACACTTCTGATTTTGAGTTAACTTTTTGTTGAATCTATGGACAACAAAAGGCACGGAATTGAGGCAACAAGTCTTCTTTAGAATAATTGAAGAATCGGTGAAAATGTCCCTGCTGTTCTTTTTTTGTATTAAAGTTTGTTGAACCTCTACATACTGGCTTTCAATATTTCTTTTCGTACTTTTCTTGATAAAGTTAGTTCATCTAGATAATATGCTTCTACTTTCCAATGTATACACACTCTTTTTGCCACTCTATTGGATTTGTATTTCTCAACAGGGCTCACTTTTCAGAACTCTTTGTTTTGTTAATGGGCCGAGGTAATTGTATGAGATATTCAATTTTAATTATTGTTTTTGTTTGTGCTTCTGTTAGAGGTGCTATACTTTTGACTGAGTTTATTGAAGATAGACTTATGGATATATGATCTAGCACACAAATATTTGAGTTTTAAATGGTTTGTATAGTACCTATTCTGTTCCTGTCAAATGTTGGCAAAGATAATATTACATTGCATATTGATGTCCAACACAAACGTGCAGTTCTATATTCTGTGAGTAATTATAATTCTGTATGATCCATATGCATGACCTTGGTGATGTGAAATTCAGAAAGTTTCCAATCATGTATCTTCTGGGTATCTGTTCTGCAGTTTAAACAGAAGATGTCTGTCCTGGACAACTTTGGTAAGCCAGCCATCACACCTGCTGACAGCACAAACCCCTGGTGGTTGTTGCTTGAAGAAGCTGTGAAGAGTGCTGGTGGCAAACTTGGTAAGCCAGAGATATTCCCAGCCTCTACTGATGCCCGCTACTTCCGACAGATTGGGTTACCAGCATTCGGTTTTTCACCTATGGCGAACACACCAATATTGCTTCATGACCATAACGAGGTTTGTATCATTGATTTTAATTCGATAAATTAATCCCATTAAGGTATATTCTTTGTAAATGCTATATCTACCAAGTTTGTTAAATCTGTATTTTCGTATCATGTAGTTTTTGCGCAAAGATGAGTACCTCAAAGGAATTGGGATATACGAGTCCATCATCAGGGCACTGGCCACCCACAAAGATGGCGGTAAAGACAATGACAGGGCAGAGCTATGAGGAAAACCTTGACCTTGCCTCATCTTGTCGCGATTCTTGCTGCCCAACTGGAGCACTGAAATCATGAATCCAGCACACTAAAAAGCAGCTGCTTATGTTTCTGCTCCTGCGGCGAAATGATAGAACTGCAAACACCATCCTTGTATATTTGCAATAAGCGTGCTTAGAATAATTGGCATGACATTGCAGCTCCTCTGCGCAATTCAGGGCTGACCCTATTGCTACTTGATGCTTCAGTCTTAACTGTTGTATCAGACTTACATTCATTGCATCAGTAATGCAGTACATGCTGCCACGTGCTTCATTGCTATGTGCCTTTGTGCATTTCATATGCTGGCGTCCCAATAGCTGATCACAAATCTACTAAATGTTTGTAGCTGATGTGCGGAGTGCAATATCACGGTTGACATGTGTTGCACACAAATTTCGTAAGAATTCAAATACAATCTATTTGAGATGCAATTCACAGGCTATTGGAATAACCAAACACAAAATTTGCAGAAATTCTTCTACTTGAGATTGAGTTTTGAAGCATAATTTGTGGTTATTCAAACAAGAAAATTTTCTCCAACTGTCTCCTGCAGAATTCCTACGGTTCAGCTTCAGCCCTTCAGGTGGGCAGTGGGCTTTATAGCCTAGCCGCCTCGACTCGCCTCACCTGCGTTCTGCTGTCTGCATCTGATGAACTCCCTGTTCAAACGCCTCCTTCGCAACCGCCTTGCCGGCACTCGCCGGAGCAGCCGCCGCCTCCACACACAACCGCACTCGCACCCGCACCCTCTCCTCGCCACATTCTCCCGCCTCTGTGTCGAGGGGCCCTTCGCCACCGCGCTCGCACTGCTCCCTGACCTCGCCTCGGTGGGGCTCCGCGCGGACCCCGTCTCCCTCACCCGCCTCGTCAAGCTCTGCGTGCGCCACGGGACGGCAAGCGACGGCCGGCTCATCCACCGCCACGTCGCCGCCTATGGAGCGCTGCCGCACGGTGGCGGCGGCGGCCTCTTCGTCTCCAACTCGCTCGTGTCGATGTACGCCAAGTTCGGCCTGCTCGACGACGCGCTCATGCTGTTCGACGGGATGCCGGAGAGGAACGTCGTCACCTGGACGACGGTCGTGGCGGCGCTGGCCAACGCCGACGGGAGGAAGGAGGAGGCGCTGAGATTCCTGGTAGCCATGCGGAGGGACGGGGTCGCTCCCAACGCCTACACATTCTCTAGTGTCCTCGGCGCGTGTGGCACGCCGGGAGTGCTCGCGGCCATGCACGCTAGCACTGTTAAAGTTGGGCTGGATTCGGACGTGTTCGTGCGGAGCTCATTGATCGACGCGTACATGAAGCTTGGGGATTTGGATGGCGGGCGCGGTGTCTTCGATGAGATGGTGACTGGGGATTTGGTCGTGTGGAATTCAATCATCGCAGGGTTCGCACAGAGCGGAGATGGTGCTGGGGCGATAGAGCTGTTTGTGAGGATGAAGGATGCTGGATTCTCGGCAAATCAGGGCACCTTGACGAGTGTCCTAAGGGCGTGCACTGGGATGGTCATGCTTGAAGTGGGGAGGCAGGTGCATGCTCATGTGATCAAGTATCAGAAGGATTTGATTCTGCACAATGCGCTTCTCGACATGTACTGCAAGTGCGGGAGTTTGCAGGATGCGGGTGCCTTGTTCCGCAGGATGCCGCAGAGGGATGTAATCTCATGGAGCACCATGATCTCTGGTTTGGCGCAGAATGGGAGAAGCACCGAGGCGTTGAGGGTTTTCGACTTGATGAAATCTGAAGGGGTGGCACCAAACCGCATAACGTTGGTTGGAGTTCTCTTTGCCTGCAGTCATGCTGGTCTAGTGGAAGATGGTTGGTACTACTTTAAGTCTATGGAGAAGCTCTTTGGCATTCGACCTGAGAGAGAACACCACAACTGCATGGTCGATCTCCTTGGTCGAGCAGGGAAGCTTGATGAGGCCGTGGAATTCATCCATGAGATGAGCCTTGATGCAGACTCGGTCATTTGGAGGACTCTCCTAGGCGCTTGCAGGATGCATAAAAATGCCAATCTTGCAGCATATGCAGCCAGAGAAATACTTAAACTGGAGCCTGATGACCAAGGTGCTCGTGTATTGTTGTCAAACACATATGCAGATCTGCAGCAGTGGACGGATGCTGAGAAGCCATGGAAAGCGATGAGAGACCGAGGTATGAAGAAAGAACCAGGGCGAAGCTGGATTGAGCTGGAAAAACAGGTCCATGTGTTCATTGCTGGTGACTTATCACACCCAATCTCGGATTCCATAGTTCAGGAGCTGAACCGGTTGATCGGGAGGATCAGCGCACTGGGTTATGTTCCACAGACAGAATTTGTGCTGCAGGATCTCGCAATCGAGCAGAAGGAAGATCTGCTGAAATATCACAGTGAGAAGCTGGCGATAGCATTTGGAACTATGCATGCTATGGAAGGGAAACCTATCAGAATCATGAAGAACCTGAGGATCTGCGGTGACTGCCATGCGTTTGCAAAGCTCGTCTCCAAGAGCGAAGGCAAGGTGATCATCATCAGAGACCCTGTTCGGTTCCACCATTTCCAGGATGGAACTTGCTCCTGTGGTGACTACTGGTAGCCAGGTATATGGTGTTCCTAATCCTAATTGGCCTCACTTTATGAGGTTAGTGGTTACTGGCGACAACTACAGCTATGCAAGCGTTCTTTGATCCTTGTGAAAGTGGATGCAGGAATGTCACTCTTTGTTCACTGTTGGCCAGAATTGTCTAGATTTTCTGTTTATTGAAAGATGAGTATCAAAAGAATGTTTCTGGTCAAAAAGAGCAAAGGTAAAGGAGATTAAACAAAAAGTAAAAAAAAAAATGAAGCTAAAGATAGCAAACAGAAGTCATGGCCCATGAAAGGGCCCACTGGGCCACCCTTCTACCTGGTCCACCACATCATCTACGCAGCATCGCAACAGGCGCCGCAAACGCCCCGAAAACAAACGACGCAAAGGTTTCCGCCGGTTTCCGCCGTCCTCGGTCCTCCACACCGAGCCCCAGCAGCCACGGCGCGTGGAGGCTGCCCGTGACACGGCGCCGGTATCAAGAGCGCAGAGGAGGAGCGGGGCGGTGTCCTTTGCCGGTGGTTGTGGTGTTCGTGGGGCGCGGCGGCGGCGAGATGTCGGTGCGGATAAAGGCGGTGGTGGACAAGTTCGTGAAGGAGCTCAAGGAGGCGCTGGACGCGGACATCCAGGACCGCATCATGAAGGAGCGGGAGATGCAGAGCTACATCGCGGAGCGCGAGCGCGAGGTCGCCGAGCGGGAGGCCGCGTGGAAGGCTGAGCTCTCCCGCCGCGAGGTACCGAGTCCCAACCCCCCTTCACTCCTGCTCCATCCCCATTCTCTGCTCATCCCCATCATCTCGTCTTGGGCTCATGGCCAGCATCTTTTACTGTGCCATCTGTTTTGTGATCACGAACACGGAAGATATTGATGCTGAAACCGCTTCGATTTGTTACTTGAGATTTATGAGCCGTAAATTGATGATCTGATCGTCAGTGCATTTTTCAATGATTGTTGGAAAAGGATTGAGATGGGTAGATACACCGAACGTGCATCTGCACTGCACAGTTTCTTGATGAGTTGAGTTAATACCCTTCAGTTTCCTCTGATGCTGAACAAGTACATTGTAAGAGATTATTCCTTGCCTTTCACTGTAGCGGTCATGAAGGCAGCCAGGGGAATAAAGCTTGTCTCTTTCTGTTCCGTGGAGAACATGGAAACCATAGTAAGGTGATAGGTCATGTGAAGATAGGAATATATAAATATAAAAGATGCCTGGGAAGCACAAGCCCTGCGCATCAAGTAGTCGCAACTCATATAACTGACTTGGAGAGAACGTCATATTAAATATCCATTGACTTGTTAAGGAGGACAGCTCATTGTTTTCTCTCCAATGTATAGTAGTAGCTTTTACATGCAAACCTACTGACGTCTACTTTGTATTATGTGACAGTGCAAGTGCTGTACCGTGCTATGGTGGGCTGGTAAACCATACAGGGGTGATAGGCCAGGTGTAGTTAGAGAGATTCTTCTAAGGAAAAGAATGAATTGGGTGTATATTAACACTATTGACTTACAGTTTATAAGAATACATATTATGAGCACAGATCAAGGTAACATAATTACATTATTTTTATAAAAAAAAGATGCATTAAACATGGTTCTGGTTACAATATACTGAGGGACAAGGGGAAAATTGACCCCCTAGAGTCTAACTGCTGTTTCTCAACCCATGAACAATATGAATATGTAGCTTTTTTCCATAATTTCCTAGGATTCGATTGAGGCAATAGGAAAATTTGACTGCAAGACTCACCCATTGAGCATAGATGGAAGTCAGCCTTAGTGATCTGATGGTCAATGATACCAATGGAAAGGGATGCCACAGAAGAGTGATGAGAGCGGGATCTTCCCCCAAGAGTCTGCATCATCTGAAGGTTTGGCCCTCCATGATGGCTCTTTGCCACCTGGGGCTGTAGGTTGTCCTAACGGTTGGGCTGTTCGGCCATTAATGGGACTGAAAAATACACTAGACGGGAAAGTGACCTGTATTATGAGATAGTGGAAACAACTCCCACATGGATAGCAGTAGGAGTGGGCCTGAACTTGGAAGAGGTTCTTCCGTTTCTTGGATAGATTGGATTGGCGGATGGGTTTTAAATCCATAGAGATGAATGTTTGGGCCCTACTAGGGAATAGGGATACACCAATCTTGGTCTGGGTAGAGAGTCCCTACACCCATAGTGATGTGATGATGCTCTGTTTCCAGCATATAAGGTTGTTGCTGCGTAGTGCGTGCTGCAATCTTGGAAACCTCAGTGCTAAAGGAGCTACTTTTCAATTTTCATCAGCTCAGGCTATATAATTCTGCTGTACCTTTTAGGTTGACGTCCTGCATCTTGGTGGCCAGATCATTATCAATGGAGGCACCTTTCTGGTGTGGCCACAATGAAACCCCTCCCATCATGTACCCTGATTGCAAGCATCATATGCTGTCAAATTCTGGTCAACAAACTACATTAGGATACAAATAGGATAAGCAGCAACCAAATGAGCAAGATGGGTGTCATAATCGTCAACAGATCACATTTATATCTGGAAGATGAATATAATCTATTGAAGTCATGATGACAGTGAGTTACTCCTATCATGCAAAGAACAGATAGCAACACTCATGATGAAAGCATCGCAATCGACACTGAGTTGTTTGATCACACAGTGGAGCTCTTTATCCTAGACTTTAGTCAAATTGCTCGCTTCTTCGACACAACAATATCTTACCTAAATTTATCTTTTAGGTAAAGTGAAGACTAAGAAATAAAGCAAATTTTTTGAGAGAGAAATAAAGCAATTGATCCAAGTAGTGGGTTGTCAAGTAAACATTTTATCTATTGTATTGTATGTCATGGTAGTCTCATAGGTGAGCTGAAGGATCCTCTGAGTTCCAACATCCAACTTTTCACTGCCTTCAAGATTTCTTTGCAGCTCACAATGGTTTGCGCTTTACACTACCTTCAGGACCTGTAATTTGACACGCTGCGCCTTTGTTTTGGGCAGGCTGAAATCGTGCGGCAAGAAGCAAGGCTGAAGATCGAGAGGGAGAACCTGGAGAAAGAGAAGAGCGTCCTCATGGGAACGGCCTCGAACCAGGACAACCAAGATGGAGCCCTGGAGATCACAGTCAGCGGCGAGAAGTACAGGTGCCTCCGGTTCTCCAAGGCAAAGAAATGAGAGCCGAGCTGAGCTAGGACGACACTACTGAACTAGTCACTACTGATAGTACTACGCTCGCTGGAACCAATTTGAAGCCGTAGCATCTTATTTACAAACTGGAACTGTACGAGAAATTCGGAGATGTCCCTGAACGAGTAACGGGAAGGAATCCTTCTCGTCTGGGATGGCCTGGTTGGTTGGTACCAGCCGGTACTCAGTTCTCACTGCATCCCTCCTGTTCCTAATTGATAGGATCATTGAACCAAAGGCAACCTGAACATGATGCGGTCCAGTGCAGGCCAAATCAAGCGTCCTGGGTCACTGTAGCACGAATCTCTGAATTGATAACCCTCTCTTTTTCACCCTTAAGCTGAGTGCCAACTTTGATCCCGTCTTGAAGATAAAATCCTGTACCTGTACTGTAGTGGTCTTTATCTTTCTTGTGTCTGCACATGCCTCCTCCAGATTGGATGTGAAAACGGACTGAACTTTCATCTTTGGCGCTGTAGTTTTTTCCAGGACGGGGCGTTGCGATCGGGACGGGACCTCTGTCTGAATGGCTACTGTAGTTTACGATTACGAGCTCCCTCCCTGCCCCTGACAACGACCGTTACCTGAAAAGCCACAGCCGTGTGTTATTCAAGCGTGTGATGTGCTCGCCTCAACCATCCGGCTGGCCCTACCCAATCCGTTGGCCCCCGATCCACCGCAGAAATCACCAATCAGCAGTAACAATATTCGTCGGACTGTCATGCGAAAAGCATCCGGACGCGACGCGACGGCCACGTGTCCTCAGATCCGTCGGGCTGCTGCAGTGCAGTGCTGCGTCCTCCGTCGAACGGAACGCCTGTGGCGATCAGAATCAGAGAATGGAGACGAACGGAACGGAACGGAACAGCGCAGCGAAGGGATCTCCCTGCCTGCGGTTGGACGCCATGTGACGCCTGACGCGCGCACCCAGCCACAGCTAGGATTGGCCGAGTGGGCCCTGACGCTCAGCTGGGCCCATGCGTAAGCGGCGGAACCCCGGGAACCTTCGGTGACACCAGCTGACCAGCAAGTGGTCTGCATCATTCGTTCCAAGCCCCAGCCAGGCCAGCGAACCCACCTGCTCGTGCAGCCCCACTCCGCCGACGTGCTGGACAGCGGTGGCGGTGGCCCATGCGCGGCTGCCGCCGTCGCCGGCAAGCTCGCGCCCGCGCCCACGGGGACAGGGAGGAGGCGTTCGGAAGCGAGCCGTTGCGGACTTGCGGTGTTGCGTTTGCGTGCAGCGGCGGTTCGAGGCGGCTTCCGCGCGCACGTGGCCCGGCCGCCCCTCCCGATGCGGTGCGAGCTCATCCGCCGCTCATCATTCGCCTTTGCCAGAACAGGAGAGTGGGGAGAGATGCCTCCCTCTAGTGGTGGATCATGATAGGGTCATCAATGATTGTTTATTATTGAAGTGGAAATTACCCCCAGAAGTTACTATTACAGTGGGGAAAAAAGCTTCATATGGAATTGGCAAGGTTAAAAAACCTTGGTTTCCGTCGAGCTTCTATGCTGCCAGGAAGAATGTGAGGTTACCGAGAGATTCCCTCGCGACCTGGGAGGAGGCGTCACTAATCACTCCTCCACTTTTTATTACCTTGATAGTTAACCACTGGCTAGTGAAGCGAACTCGCATCAAGGTGGTATTGGTATCTTGTCTTGTCCCTTGGACGAAGTTTTAAACAACGTGGGAATGATCACTCTGTAATGGCATCCGAAACCTTAGATAGAGATGCCACCAAATCCACAGGGCTACCCTATCCATCCCATCATCATCATCCAGAACAAAATCTTTTTCACTTTCGTTCACCCATTATTCCTTGCGAAGAAAACAAGATTCACTCACCCCGACCCCCGAATGGAGGAGCTGAGGCGATCGGCATCCCAAGGCGGTAGCCGATAGGACACCCTGTCACTCTCCCTCTCATCCGCTGGCTCAGCTCGCTCCATTTCTACGTGACTCGAGCCCTGCCGACCCGAGCTGTACCAATTCATTTCCCATTTCCCCATCCCAAGAACCGCCCCCCAGAAACCAGGGGCAGGCGCGCACCAAGAGCCACCCACGGCCACTGCACATTGCCCAAACCTCGGTGAGCGCGAGGAGAGAGACAGAGAGGGGCAGAGCCCAATTCCCCAATCTCGCCACCCACCGGAACCGGCAATTCGTTGTGTTCCTCGCGCGCGCGAGTGGTAATTCTTCATCCTCTGGTTCGTCCGTTCCAGATTTCCGTCTGGGAGCCGTCCACCTCGCGGTCTTGGATCGGGCCACCGGCGCCGCGGAAAAAGCTGTCTCCTTTTTTCGCGGTCGGGCGCCGAGCTTTTGATCCGGCGTCGCACACCTGTGCTGTGGTGGTTCTGGTTCTTATCCGGAACCGGAAGGCATCCGAGGAGGGTGGCCGCGGGCCACGAGCGGCACGTGACGAGCGGTTGGCGATGGCGACGATGGGGGCGAGAAAGCGCAGCGGCGAGGGCCGGCCGCCGAGGCGTACATAAAGGAGGAGCCGGGGATCCCGTGGCGCGGAGAGGGAGGGAGTGAGAGGAGTGGATAGGAGTGGAGATCTGGGTTCCTGAGCTGTTGAGCGGCGGAGCGAGAGGGAGGGAGGCAGAGGAGCAGGAAGGGTCGTCGAGGAATGGGGACCGTGGTGGATGCGGCGGCCTTCGGGTCGGTGGATGGGGTGGTGGGGGAGGTCATGCGGCTGCACCGCTCGCTGCCGCCGCGCCCGTCGCTGGAGGAGGTGGAGGCCGCGGAGGCGCTGGCGCGCGCCGCGGACCGGGAGGAGCGGGCGCGCCTCGACGCCGTATCGCACCTGCGCAGGCCGCCCGCCGTGCCCGACGAGCTCTTCGGCGTCGCCCTCGAGATGCACCGCGCTCTCGCCGCCTTCCACTGCCGGGAGCAGAAGCGCGACGCCACGCGGCTCATCGAGCTCGACGCGCTCCACGCGCTCTTCGACGACCTCATCCAGCGCGCGTCGCAGTGCGTGCCATCCAGCTCCACCTCCACCCGCGCCGCGCCGCGCATCACTGCGTCCGCGGCAGCTGCGAGCGCGGCCTCGTCCTCCGCGTTGTCGTCGGCGGCGGTGGCTGCGGGCAGCAACGCCGACCGCTACTCTTCGACGGGCACTAATGGGTTCAGTGCGGCGAGGACGGCAACGGGCACGGGGCGCGTCTCCATGGATGACAGCTACGTCAAGAAGGCCAAGGCCGCAGTATGGGATGACGGGGTTGTGGCAGCGAGCTCTCATATGCCACGAGGAGCTGTTGCAGCAAACTCAGTGGCAGCTCGAGGGGATGGCGGTTACGGTGAGCCCATCCTACCTTGCTCCCATCCTTTCTTGCTCTGTTTTATTACCAAATTTGTGATTCAGTGGAGTGCTTAGATGTACTGCAATGGAAACTGTTAGCATTTAGAGTTATTTTTCCATCGTACACGTTAGCATTTATAGTTTTATTGAGTTAAATTGGAAGCATATGCATTGTTCCGTTGTACGTTATTATGCGTTTACGACAAAGTGGAAGTTCTTTAGCTATCAACTAGTCCATAATTTGGGTTTACGACAAAAAGGAAGCTCCTTAGCTATCAACTATCCATAATTTGGGTGGATAACCGAATGACCCTTGGAAGTATGTGCGTATTGATTGATTCTTTGCTTTTGCAGGAGACAACGATGAGAAATTGACCCTCATTAAGCTAGCTAGCATGATTGAAGTTGCTGCAAAGAAAGGCTCTCGTGATCTCAACCTCCAAGGCAAACTCATGAACCAGATTGAATGGCTGCCTGATTCAATTGGAAAGCTCACTGGGCTTGTTACCCTTGATATTTCGGAGAATCGGATCTTGGCTTTGCCAGATGCTATTGGGAGACTTTCTTCTTTGGCCAAGCTGGACCTTCATTCCAATCGAATTGCTCAGCTCCCGGAGTCGATTGGGGATCTCTGCAATTTGATATATCTCGACCTGAGGGGTAATCAGCTTGCATCATTGCCCTCTACTCTTGGCAGGCTGGTAAAGCTTGAGGAGCTTGATGTGAGTGTGAACCATCTTACCTCACTCCCTGATTCAATAGGGAGCCTTGCACGTCTGAAGAAGTTAATCGTCGAGACAAACAACCTTGATGAGCTGCCATACACTATTGGTCAGTGTGTTTCACTGGTAGAATTGCGGGCAGGCTATAATCACCTCAAGGCCCTCCCAGAGGCTGTTGGAAAGCTAGAGTCTCTGGAGATACTCTCTGTGCGGTACAACAGTATCAGGGGGCTCCCAACAACAATGGCATCTCTCACAAAGCTGAAGGAGCTTGATGCAAGTTTCAATGAGCTCGAGTCTATTCCTGAGAACTTCTGCTTTGTTACTTCTCTTGTTAAACTGAATGTCGGGAACAATTTCGCTGACCTGCAATACTTGCCTCGTTCCATTGGCAACCTTGAGATGCTGGAAGAGTTGGATATAAGCAATAATCAGATTAGGGTGTTTCCAGATTCTTTTGGAAATCTGCAGCGTCTCCGTGTTCTCCGCGCAGAAGAGAACCCTCTACAAGTGCCACCAAGAGATGTAGCTTTAAAGGGAGCTCAGGTGATTTTTACTTGCTTTTCTTGAACTATATATTAGCGGCCATTTGCCAGACTGTCAGAGTTTGTTCATTGGCATTTTCTTTTCCTTTTTGTCATATTTTGTAGGCTGCTGTTCAATACATGACTGAACATGTTGCCAAGAGAGCCACAAGGTCACAACCGACGAAGACAAAGAAGACTTGGGCTCAGTTCTGCTTTTTCTCCAGGCCTAACAAAAGAAAGCACGACCGGATAGACACTGCATCATGATTTATTTGGAGATTGGCGACATAAACTGTTATTTTCATCCCTCACTTCTGCAGAAGTACAAATGGGTGCATCCTCTTCGATTGCTACCATTGTGAGTATGGGTCAACAAGATGTGATGCCCAGAGCTTTCCCTTCAACAATGCTGCAGCTGTCTTCTGTCAAACCAAAATGGTCAGGTTTCATAAACCTGCTCACTCTCCTTTCCGCCAGGCCAACTCAACTTCGAATAACCCCCGGAAGATCCCTACTTCAGCTAAAGAATCCAGAAGTTGTGTAGTCACTCGGCCTTTTTTATGGCCGAGTGCAGCTGAGTAAAGAGAACAAGGCTGCTGAATTTCGTTAGCCTGCCGCGCAACTTGTCAATATGAAAAATATACATGCATCCACTGAAACTAAGACTTTGTTTTTTTATAGAATTTGCTTTTGGAGAGCATTTTTCTTTCTTTCTTTCTTTGACAATGTGTTCTTTTAAAGTTTCGAAGATAGGACCAAGATCCGCAAGATACCAGATGGTTGGATTGAGAATTAGTACAGTCAAAGTCTTACGGATATGCTGGTCTAACTTTATTTCCTTTTTGTAATCCTTACTGTTCAATGCATTCTGAACAGTTTTCTTGTAACTTATTTAAGTGTACAATCCTTCTGGAGAGATTCAGAAAACACAACATTTTGCATGTCCTGTTTCGTTACTCCTATTTGGTAGTATGATTCTTTCCTCTCTTGTAACATGGTGCATTCAAAAGACTCCTGAATCTGTTTGCAGCCTGAACAATACCAGCATTGGTATACCAGCAAATTCAATCTGACTGTTTTTGATCCAAGCAAGTTGTTTTTTTCTTTTGTTAACCTGTTCAGCATTGGGTTTCAGATAACTAGATGGTGATGAGTTATAGTGGCTCGATTTCCACATCAGTTTGCCACATCAATGATCGCTCCCATGGTCCCACCCGAGCATGCCACCGCCCACCGGCAAAACCGGTCACCTGATCATGCTTTCTTCCAGGGCGCAGCAGCTACTGCTTTGATCGCTGTCCACGATGGAAGCCATGCATGATAGCTCTGTCTCCATGGAGGAGAACATGCGAGCTTGGATGCCAGCTACTACTGCACACTGATCCATGATAGCTCCGTCTCCGTGCGTTTCCATGGAGAAGGGGAGATTTGGGATCATGGGAAGCTTCCAAGGCTTGCATGGCGATGCTCCAGCATGATGTGATGCAAACATTATTGCTGGCTGCTGACTTCTCCGCATTGTCACGTTCAGAATAATTTGCAGATTAGATCATCTTCCAGGATCCAATAACTAATCATCTGTGACAGAGCCAGACTGCCAACAGTGCCATGGAGCTGGCGGGCAGTGGGCCCCCTTCATTTGCTGGCATATTAAACTCATAAAATTCTGATATAGAACTTGTAATTTAAGCAAACTCATATCCTGGCAATCATCCTGGGTGTATCATGCAGAAATGTATGGTGAAACTGGCCGGATTCTACATGTTCGGCTAGTTACATGAATAAAATCTGTAGGGTTTAGTAAGTAGTAACCAAACATGTAACATGCAATACAAAATAGGAATGGGAACATGAGACCTTTTGAGACGAAAATAGGAGAACTAGATCAAGGACGGCATGATAAGATATCGATGCATGCAGTTACTCCCTCCGTTCCAAATTGTAGATCGTTTTGGCTTTTTTAATTCAGAGATATTATTATGCATCTAGATAGTGTATATCTAGTTGCATAATAATATATATGAATCTAGAAAAATCAAAACGGCCTGCAATTTGGAATGGAAGGAGTTAGATAATTGGTGGTGGTGTTGTGGGCCCTGGCATGCAGAATTGCGGATGGACAACAACAAATCAAGGATGATGGACGAACGACCTGCAAATGGGGGCGGTGTTGTGTGGTCCACCCAACCACGAGGAAGCGCCAAACTGCAGCATTGTGTTTCTCATCAGCAGAAGGTAGTGAGTTATATTGCAGTACATGGTGTTTGTGCAAAACTGATGTAATTTGAATGTACACGTAACACATCATATGCTATCTTTACATCTAAGGGTTAGTTTGGCCAGACTCCTTGGGGCTTCGGCTCTTGCACTGTAGCATGTCAGGAGGTCCAGGGTAGGAGCCGGAGCCGGATGAGCTACAACTCCTCCGGTGGCTGTGAGAGGGAGGGAGAGGAGAGAGAAAAATGGCTCAGGTGAACAGTATCGCTACAATAGATGAACAGTAGCACGTCATAAGGAGCTGGAGCCACGAGGAGTTGGGCCCTTATTCGAATAGCCTTCGATACAGGAAACATATCAAGCTAAAGAGATCTTAATTTAACACCTGATCTGAAGGTATTTGGGGCCGGGGGTATAATCTGAATGCATACAAGTTTTCCACATGATCGAGTTAGTGATTACCCGAAGTAACATGGTCCCAGCAGAGCATGCAACAGGCAAATCAATCTTGATTTATTCCATCCAGGAAACAGCAGCCACTGCTCGTCACTATTCTTGATAGCTACGTCTCCATGGATAAGAGCACACGGAAGCTTGCAAGCCTTGCCTTTATTTGGATGCCAGCTACTGCAGGTAGCTGCTAAAAGATCCATATATACTATATGATAGTTCTATATCTCCAAATCGCAATCTAAACAGAATCAATATATGACTAGTGACTAATTTAACGTCCTGATTCTACACCCATAGAAACTCTCTCCGTGATGCTGGAATTCTCTGTACCTTGATAACCCCGGAGTTGACCGAAGATGAACTCTCCAAGCAAGCTGTCCAACTCTTCAGGATCCTTATGTGCCCATGGATGATGCAAGACCTTCCTCAACCTATCAAGCTTATCTGCAACTTCCTTCATTGATGGTCTATTCACGCCACACATCTCCAAGCATTGCCTAGCTAAGTCGGCAATCTCCTCAAGAATCTCCACATTCTCGTCATTCTTGATCTCATCATCTAGGATATCCTCTAGCTTGTTCTCCTTCATTGCATCTAGAAAAACCACAGATAGGCTCTTCTCATGCTCAGATGCTTTGAGGTTGAGTGCCTTCTTGCGTGTGAGCAACTCCAAGAGAACAACCCCAAAGCTGTATACATCACTCTTATCTGTTAATTGGCAAGTTTGCATGTATTCTGGGTCAAGGTAGCCACAAGTTCCTTGAACCAGCGTTACAAACTGTGACTCGTCGCTTGGTGCTAGAATCGATGCACCGAAGTCAGATACTTTTGCTGTGAAGTCACCATTCAAGAGGATGTTGGTGGACTTGACATCACCATGTATGATCGGTGGAGATGCACAGGAATGAAGGTAAACTAAGGCTTCTGCAGACTCATGAGCAATCCTTACACGAGTGTCCAAGGAAATGTGTCCGCTATGGTTGCCATGGATGAGATGGAACAATGTACCATTTGGGATGAACTCATACACCAGCATGGGGACTTCAACTTCCAAGCAACAACCGAGGAGCTTTACGATATTCTTGTGGTTGATCTGGGATAGGATTAGCATCTCCTTAGCGAATTCTTTCTTTTGTTGCTCATCAATTATCATGCATCTTTTCACAGCTACTTCTGCATTGCTCTTCAATAATCCCTTATAGACTTTTCCATGGCCCCCATGGCCAATGACTTGTTGCTCTGCAAACCTATTTGTGGCTTCCTGCACTTCTTCTTCAGAGAATATTTTGAATGGAACTCCTTGTTGTGACTTCATTTCCTGGAATAGCAGTAGGCCACCATGTTGTTGAAAATACTTCTGTTTAATGCATTGTAGCTTTCGTCTTTCTCGGATCGAGTATGCACAAGTGATGGCAACCACAAGAACCACAAGTCCAATGCTTGCACCTACATGATTATACAAACTTAGCACTTGGATCACAAGTCAAACACATAGTGCAAATGTTGCAACCTACCAACAACTGGTGCCATCCAGGTTGACTTCTTATCTTCCACGCAAACGCTACCAATCATGCTTTTCCCTCGTGGGCATGAACAGGTGAAACTCCCCGGTGTATTTTTGCAAATTCCAGCACACGGGTAAGTAACATTGTCTAGGCACTCATCGATATCTGAAATTTCACAAAATGTTAGGTTAATCTTATTTTTTTATTGTGAAGCAGAACTTTGGTTGAAAACTTGAAATATGTCCTTTGAGCACTGTGTCTTCGTGAGAAGGAAAATAATCGACATGGAGATGATCAGATGAACCTGTGCATCTGCCGATGATGTAAGGGTTGCCTTCGTATCCACTGGAGCACTTACAGGCGTAGCCCGCATCATTCATGATACAATGGCTATGGTTGCTAACACATGCATAGGGCGTGTTCTTGTCGATTTTGGCTTCTTCACATGTATTCTGTGTAATCGCCCATTCCATCACAGTTGGTTTCTGTGAGCCCTCGATGTCATAGAACATTGTCGAGTTGAGGTAGGTGGTGCTGAAGTTGAAGGCTTCATTTGCGATCACACCAACATAATTACAAGGGGTTGTCCACCATTTTTTGTCGGTGGTGTTGTACAAAATATTGAAAAAGCCCTTATAATACCGGACTCCTCTCTGGAGATTCGCATGGCAGCACCCAGCACCGGAACATGAGCCGTTCTTGGGGCTTGTATCGTCGCATGTTGACATGCAGCCGAATATGTACTGTAAGTGTTGCACAGCGACACAGGATTTTCATATCAACTAGCTGCTACTCCCTCCGTCCCAAATTTTAGATCGTTTTGTCATTTTAAGATTCATAAATTTTGCTCTGCATCTAGATATATGCACATATCTAGATACATAAAAAACAATAAGCTTAAAAAAGTTAAAATGATATATATATATAATTTGGGACGGAAGAGTAAGTTAATATCGTCGTCTAGAGAACTATACATGGAGTATCAAAAGATTACTTACATCGTTGCTTCGTATGTAGGCAAAACTATTGCACCCGAGGACGGTGACTTTGTTATCGTCCGCCGATACCACGAAGGGGGTGTTGGTTAGGTTGATCCACGCGTTGTTGTATATCATCTTGTTCGTGGACTGGTTGTAGCACTGCCGCGAGATGTAAGTCTTCGTCCAGGCCTTGTTATCCTTCACGGAGATCTTGGTCACCTCCACCTTGTTCCATAACAGCTTGGTGGCGCCGCCTACAGTCGAGCAGTTGAGATGAAAGCCGCGGTGGATCGCGCACTGTCTTTCCAAGCCATACGGGTACGGGACCTCGACATCGCCGCACCACGCTACGTTTGCACAGCCTGGGCTCCGTGCCGCCGCGACGTCGCCGGCGGCGAGCACCCACACGGCCACCGAAAGGCAGAGGAGAATTAGAAGCTGTGCGAACTCCATGGTGCGGACTACAGAGAGGTAGTGCTCGCTGCTCAAAATATGTGTCCCAGGGTGCTTGCGACTTGCGAGGGATCTTCTCTGGTTGTTGTCTTGTTGACGCTGGGCATAGTAGCCAGGATAATATAGGCTAATAGGCAGGTAACCTGTTAACTAGTGATTTGTGAACTCCTGGTCCTGCCGTCCTGGGATACGCCAAGTACTACGGACTGACCCATTCTTTTTCGTGACTTAACTGAAAGAGCTCCGCTCCTCGGGTCAGGGTCAAAATTGTTGGTGCGTCAGAAGCAGGCGAGATGTCACTCCGTATACGGTATACGGACATCGTAGCAGCTCCCAGAGACTTATGGTTTGTCGTCAGAGCCGAGTTCAGAACCGGTCGTCGAAACCTACCCTGCTAAAAATTGGAGTGTCAAAATTACTGTGACAGCACTATAGTACCCTGTAGCGTTTCGTTTGTATTTGTGAATTATTGTCCAAATATTGACTAATTAGGCTCAAAAAATTCGTCTCGCAAAGTACAACAAAACTGTGCAATTAGTTTTTAATTTCATCTACATTTAGTACTCCATGCATGTACCGCAAGTTTGATGTGATGGGAAATCTTCTTTTTGTATAGTGCTAAAGTTGGGATTTAGGGATGAACTAAACAAGGGCCTAGGCGCGCCATGCATTTTTGTCATAAGGAACCTTCTTATGTCATCAGCTACGTAATGCCCCACGGTCAGTCGTATAGAACATTCAATGATGATAAGGCAGTACCTTTTGACACCTTCGTTTGGATTACTCATTCTTTAGTTTTACTGTAAAGAACTTGGATCATTTGTTTAGACTAGTAGGAAAAATGTCCGCAAAGTGATCGTTGATGGTGTTAACGCGAAGAGTTGGAAATGGAAGCCTCGTCGGCTTGCAAAGAAAAGTTGATCTTTTTAACCTCCGTCTCCGTGCGTGTGGGTCAGAGGCAGCTTGTTGAATTGGTACAGACGAAGAGGAGCATTGGCCTTAAATAACCATCGACGATGTCAAACTTTGCAGTATGAAAAGCTAGAAATTAAAAAAACAGTGAACTAGTCGAGTGACTTTCGGAAAACTGCAAGCTCAGAAAAGCTCAGTTTATATATGAAGCTAGAAAGATCAGTTTTATAAGCTTTTTTAATTTTTAGAGCTTAGAAAATTAAACACATCTTCTAAAAGTCAGTGTTGGCTTTTAAAAAGAAAAACTAAGAGCAACTTTTCAGAAAAGTTCAAAAGCTACAGCTCAAACAAACAGACCCTTACTTCCCTCGACATCCAAAAGGTGTTGTCCTTGTGTCCATGTGTGGTTTATTCGAATCATGGGACCTTGAGGCCGGGCGGGCGAGACCAACAATGGGTGATTAAATCAACAATCGTCGAGCTAATTTAGGCCGTCGGCGTTCCTGCCGGGCATGTCGATCGCCGCCTTGTGCAACGCCGTATTCATGTTGGTCCTGGCCTGGTGTATATGCTGGCCGCCGCCGCGGCCTCCACATCTATCGATGCAACTCATCATATTTGTGTCTATGTAAAATTAAGGGTAAGAGATTGTCAATAACAAAAGCTCGGTACGTGATTCAGGGGGCGGTGGGGGATTTACATGAACATGAGAGCAGCTGATCAAGATGTCTTTCTTGGATTACACGAAAACTTGATTAAGGAATGAATGATTTTTTTAGAATTTTTGAATGATCGCCGCTAATTTACGGAGAGGCTGTAAATTAGACGGATTGCACGATTACACTGTGTTGACGCCCAAAAGTGGCAGGTCTAGGTAGATCTGATCAGATCTATTTAGACCGGTCTTCCAACCGGTCAGACCGGTTTGGGGAAAGTTTCTAAAATACAAATTGGACTTCACCATGGCGTAGATCTCGTCGAGACGATCAAAATGCCCTTGGGAAGATCAGCACCCCGTGTAGACAGGTCAGACCGGCTGACCCCACTGGTCAGACCAGTTGGATCAAAGTGCCCCAAATGAAAATTGAACTTTACCATGGTGTAGATCTCGTCGATACGATCGAAATGCATATATGGAACATCTGATTTGGACTTCAGATGAGAGAGTTATGCCCTTAGGAAGATCAACACCCCGTGTAGACAACCGGCTGACCCCACCGGTCAGACCGGTTGGATCAAAGTGCTCCAAATGAAGATTGAACTCCACCATTGTGTATATCTCATCGAGTAGATCAAGATTCATATATAGAACGTCTGATTTGAAGTTCGGACGAGGGAGATACAACCTTTGCAAGATCTGCACCCTGGCAAACCGGTTAGACCGGTTGCCCAGCCCGGTCTGACCGGTCTGGCTCTGTGTAATCCGAGTAGGAGTTGTAATTTAGCATGATTTGTATTAGGGTTTCGACTCCTGTATGGGGAAGACCTTTCCTTCTTATAAATATAAAGGGATTCGGCTAATTGAGGACATCCAACCCAATCGACAAAAATCAATCTACTATTTTGTATCTTTTCCTTTATTCTTTGCACAAACTTTTCCAATCCCATGTGTTGTTCTTCTTCTATCTCCATGGCATAAAGAGACGCTCTAGGTGGCCTGTCGATTCTAGAGCAACCCTACGTGCGCCTGCCTCGATAGGATCCTTCCCGGGCAAGCGTTCAAAGGTCTACCGTCGGCCTACCCGACAACCGGTCAGATCGGCCTCTGTAACCGGTCAGATCGGCCTGCGCTGAGGTGCTGCAGTGAGCCCCTCCGCGTGCCGCACGGTCATGTGCGTTCATGTGTTGGTCCAAAAAAGCATCAACACATTTTGACGACTCCGCTGGGGAACAAGAATCTGGCCGTCACGGCTGATCCATCAACCCCTAGCAACATGATGTCATGTAAAGAATTTCGTATCAAATATTGGCAGGAATTCGATCTGGCTGCTGAAAAGTTGCTTCTATCATGTTACCATCTAACTAATCAAGGCGTCGTCAAGATAAAGGAGTTGCAGCCGCCGTCCACTATCGACACATTGAAAGAGATGCAATCCTCGGGTACTCTATCTGATGCTCTATCCAACTTTGTGAATTTTTATCTCAAGTCTATGAATGATAAAGAGGATAGTTCAGATTCAATTCATCTTAGTCAAAAATCAGCTATTGAAAAGCCGACTGATGATATTAATGATCCTTACAAAAATTTGCCAACTTGTGATGTTGTTGGTCGAGAAACAAGTCAGCAGTCTCAAGCTGAAGTTGTTGACCCAAAAACCCCTAGCAAGAGCATGGAGATTATATCTAGTGTTTCGACCCTCGGGGGTAACAAAACAAATCTAAAGGTGCCGGTTCTATCGAGACCAGTCTGATCGGTTTGCAAACTGATCGAACCGCTTCTTCTGGAGTTTCGCAAAATAAATTAAAATCAAAGATGGTTAAACCCAAGAAGCCCGAGATGGGAAAACTGTTGAATCCAAAGGCCGTAGCAAGTGTCAAAAGGAAAAGCTGAAGTCACGGAAGCTTCCGGCTAAATCCTCAAAACAAAAGGATATCAAACATGCTAGTCAGCCTAAAAATTCCAAACACTCAAAATCTTCTCCAAGAGAGAAGTTCCATGATTGTAATCGGCATTGGAATAATTTTCCTACGTCAATCTCGTTTAGTTCACATGGATCACCTACCTCTGTACCGTGGGAGGCTTACTTTAATATGCCTTATTCTTATCCATCATGGTATTGTAACTCGTATATGTCGTCGCTTCCTAGATGTTTTTATCCATATTATATTGCACATAGTGAGCCGACAATCAGTGAGTCATCACCCATACATAATGATCATTTTGATCAAAAAAATCAGTTTATACAGAAAATAAGCGTAAGTGATCAAGCAAGTCTATCGTGTCAAAAAGGATGGTAGATTAAATCAAAATTCAGACTTGACATTAGACATAGAAAAGCTAAACATTGAAGAATCATCGGCTAGTCTTGCTGATCAAGTTGTCCCCAATGATAAGCATATTTCAAACAGAATAGCTGAACAACAACTAGATTTGGCTGGGGGGGCAAGATGATCTCAAAGTGACTGGTTCTGAAGGAACCGGTCTAACCGGTGTCCAAACCGGTCTGACCGGTCTTGAAATTTTGGCAGAACTGAAAGTGTCAAGCCAATAAGTAAGGGGATGAAGAAAAAGCCAAGCTTTGCTGAGTTATTGCATAAGTATTAGAAGATGGCCGAGCAAAAGCGAAACAATCGGTTAGAAGATGATCAAAATAGGAATTCTTCGTCACTAAGAGCGAAGAAGCATAAACGGTCATCGCATTGGTCTTCATCATTTATTCCGTCAATTGCATATGCCATGGAATGCATATTCAGGTATACATGATTATAATCCATAGTTTTGGTATAACCCTTAGTTTTCATTTCATAACTATCAATATTATGCTTATGATTTACCAAGGAGCCATAGTTGGTTGTCATGGCCACATCAAGATTTCAGATATGCTTAGATATTTCAGAAGCCGAAATAGAAGTTTCATACATGTTGTACTTGATTTTGTTTCGGCTACATTGGAGTTCATAAAGAATTTAAAAGACCATCATACGATCGATGCATTGTTCATCATCGTCCTTAGGCACTTTTGGACCAGAAGAGTATTTTCTAGCTCGCAAGCTTTGCTAGAAAACAGGGGGGCATGTGTTGACGCCCAAAAGTGGTAGGTCTAGGTAGATCTGGTCAGACCTGTTTAAACCCGTCTCCCAACCGGTCAGATCAGTTTGGGGAAAGTTTCTAAAATGCAAATTGGATTTCACCATGGCATAGATCTCATCGAGATGATCAAAATGCATATATGGAACGTCCGATTTGGATTTCATATGAGAGAGTTATGCCCTCGGGAAGATCAGCACCCCGTGCAGACAGGTCAGACCGGCTGACCCCACCGGTTAGATTGGTTGGATCAAAGTGATCCAAATTAAGATTGGACTCTACCATTGCATAGATCTCGTCGAGTAGATCAAGATTCATATATAGAACGTTCAATTTGGAGTTCGGACGAGGGAGATACGACCTTTGCAAGATCTGCACCCGGGCAAACCAGTTAGACCGGTTGCCTAGGCCGGTCTGACCGGTCTGGCTCTGTGTAATCCGAGTAGGAGTTGTAATTTAGCATGATTTGTATTAAGGTTTCGACTCCTGCATGGGGAAGACCTTCCCTCCTTATAAATATAAAGGGATTCGGCCGATTGAGGACATCCAACCCAATTGACAAAAACCAATCTACTATTTTGTATCTTTTCCTTTATTCTTTGCCCAAACTTTTCCAACCCCATGTGATGTTCTTCTTCTGTCTTCATGGCATACGGAGGTGCTCTAGGTGACCTAACGATCCTAGAGCAACCCTACATGCGCTTGCCCCCGACAGGATCCTTCCCGAGCGAGCATTCAAAGGTCTACCGTCCGCTTACCCGACAACCGGTCAGACCGGTCTCTGTAACCGGTTAGACCGGCCTGCGCCGAGGTGCTGCAGCGAGCCCCTCCTCATGCCGCACGATTGTGTGCGTTCGTGTGTTGGCAAAAAAAACGTCAACACACTGTTTTTGGACTGTAATGGTTAGGGAAAGCAAGTTGCTTTCCATTCTTTTCTTTCGCCTGCGCGGCAGTGTAGAAAGATAAAAGGCAGGCAAGGTTTAACTCCTAATCCTGCTTTCAAACTAGAGAACAAAGTGAACCACCCAGGAAGCACACAACACATAAAAAAATGCCTAGGACCAATTCACCACTGTAAACAAATTAAAACATACACAAAGGCAAATTAGAACATATACAAAGGCAGTTTCACCCATATAAATTCTAAAACCTTCACAAAAACAAGTCTTCGTACCTAATCCTACGGCACAAAAATCCAAAATGAAAGCATTAACCAGCTCCGTCATCAAGTTTGTATGAGATTGTTATAACACCAAGCACAAATAAAGTACCAAACAAAACAATTGATCAGTATAAAATATAAGAGGGCACATTGTTGACTTTGCTCAAGGATCGAACGTGATCGCGGAGCTAGATCGCATCAGCAACATTATTGCTAAGTGCATCAACCTCTTAGAGGCGGCACTATGCCCTAGAAGGTCGGCACAGGGGTCCCCCACGCTCCTTTTTGGCATTAAGAACTCGGCTGCCGTGTTTTCCGAAAAGTTCATGCAGTATTTATCACATAATTAAGAAGACAACTAAGAAAGCTCATCATTGTTCATGAGTACACAAGTTCATCGAGGGTAACTTGCTGATAATAGTATTTCCTCTTCCGTGGTGTATTGTTTGCTTGACTCGTTAGTTGCCGGTTGCACTGACATGTATTGAACCTGATCTTCATCCTTATCATTTCTCCCTGGTGTTGTAATAGATGGAACAAGTTTTTTCTTTACTACCAGGTTCTCAAGTTCCATCTCCACTTCCCTCATTGTAGGCCGGTCTTCTCCTCTTAATTTAGTACATTTCGCTGCAAGTGTGGCCACTTCTTGGAGGTCTCCATCTTCCTCCTTCATGACTTGAGGATCTATTATATCAAATAGGTTGCTTGTTGCAAGCATCTTCTCAAAATGTGAAACAAGATTGTCACCATCATTGGATCTATAGATGGATGGTTTCTTTCTAGTAAGCAATTCTACGAGAAGAACACCAAAACTAAAGACATCACTTTTGTCCGTTAGTCGACCTGTGTAATGATACATAGGGTCTAAGTATCCCAGTGTTCCTTGAACAACAGTAGTTACTCCTGTTTGATCAATTGGAATGTACCTTGAAGCTCCAAAGTCTGATACTTTTGATGTTAAACTATCATCAAGAAGTATATTCGATGACTTAATATCTCTATGAAATATCGGCATAGAAGCAGCTGAATGTAGATAGGACAAAGCTCTAGCAACTTCAAGTGCAATCCTTATTCTATCAACCCATAACAGTGAGATTGATCCATCAACATGAAGATGATTATAAAGGGTTCCATTTGAAATGAACTCATAAACTAGCAAGGGGACTTCTGTCTCAAGGCAACATCCTAAGAGCTTCACCACATTTCTATGGTTCACTTGAGAAAGAACAGCGACTTCATTAATGAATTCATCAATTTCTCTTTGTACTACTATTTTTGATTTCTTGATTGCCACAACATGTAGATCTAGAATTCCTTTAAACACATCTCCATGCCCTCCACCACCAACCACTCGAGCTCTATCAAAATTGTTTGTGGCCTTCTCTAGCTCCCTTAATGTAATTATCATTCTTTCACCAATGTCTGAGTTGTGTGATATTAATTGCTGAAATAGTAATCCACGATTTTGAATGAAAAACTTTTGTTTCATCTTCTTGACCTTCTGTAGTTTTATTTTACGCATTATGAAGGGTCCACCAAGACAAAGTGCTAGAAGCAAAAGACTTGTACCAACAACCGGCACTATCCAAATTGGCATATGATCTTTCACGCAAACACCAATCTTCATGCTTTTCCCTCGTGGGCATGAACAAGTGAAACTACCCAGTGTATTTTTGCAAATTCCAGCACATGGGTACGTAACATTGTCTAGGCACTCATCGATATCTGAAATTGCACAAAATGCTAGGTTAATCTTATTTTACTTTTGAAGAATCGCTGCTTGGCTAAAAACTTGAAATGTGTCCTTTGACCACTGTGTCTGCATGAGCAGGAAAAATTGAAGGAAAATAATGGACATGAAGATGAACCTGTGCATCCGTTGACGATGTAAGGGTTGCCTTCATATCCAATGGAGCACTTACAGGCGTAGCCCGCATCATTCGTAATACAATGGCTATGGTTGCTAACACACGCATAGGGTGTGTTCTTATCGACTATTGCTTCTTGACATGTATTCCTTGTAATCGCCCATTCCATCACAATTGTTTTTTCTGAGCCCACTGTTGCGTTATAGAACGCTGTCGAGGAGAGATAGGTGGTGCTGAAGTTGAAGGCTTCATTTGCGATCACACCAATGTAATTACAAGGGGTTGCCCTCCATTTCCTGTCGGTGGTGTTGTATAACGGGTTGAAATAGCCTTGATGATTCCGGACTCCCCTTGGGAGATTCATTTGGCAGCACCCAGCACCGGAACACGAGCCGTTCTTGGGGCTTATACCGTTGCATGTCGACATGCATCCGATTATGTACTGCAAGTGTTGCACGGCGACTCAGGATTTCATATACCAGCCAGCTGCTAGTTGATATCGTTTAGAGAACTATGGAGTATCAAGATTACTTACATCGTTGCTTCGCATGTAGGCAAGATTGTTGCACCCGATGACGGTGACTTTGTTATCGTCTGCCGATAGCACGTAGGGCGTGCCGGTAAGGTTCAGCGACTTCTCGTTGGATATCTCCACCTGCTTGGTGGATCGGTTGTAGCACTGGCGCGAGATCAAAGTCTTGACCCAGGCCTTGTTAGCCTGCACAGAGATCTTGATCACCTCCATGTTGCTGTGAAACAGCGTGGTAGTGCCGCCTGCAGTCGAGCAGTTGAGATGAAAGCCGCTGTTGATTGCGCACTCCTCGTCCAAGCCGAACGGGTACGGGACCTCGACGTTGCCACACCTCGTTGCACAGCTGGGGCTCCGTTGCGCCGCGACGACGTCGGCGGCGGCGAGCACCGCCCACACGGCGGCCACCGCAACGCAGAGGAGAACAATCCGTGAGAACTCCATGGTACAGATCGAGGTTGCTGCTCACAATTAATTGCTGGTTGCTGACGGTGGTTGTAGGCATATATAGCAGGAGTGACCTGATCAGTTAACTGTGGTTTGTGAACGCATGCGATACTCAAGCATGGACTGACCCGTTCTTTTTCGACCGCGAACTCCGTTCCTTGATCGGGTCACAGTTGGTGCGTTAGAAGGACGCGCGAGGATCGATCCGTATGCGTGCCCTATAGCTCTCGGAGACTTTATAGTATTCCTTTTCCATTTTGCTACTTGGAACTATGGAAATCCACGTGGATCTAATGTTGGCACCACATCAACATCTCTCCTTTTTCATTATTCTCGCACCTCCTATATTTCAAGTATTTGGAATTTTTATTGTTTCAAGCAACATGCATATTCAGTGCGGATGTTGTTTCAATCAACATATAATTAAGACTTACTCCTTTGTTGATTGTTGAGCTAGGGAAACATGCATATATTATGTTGATTGTTGAGTTTGTTGGGACAACTTTAGCTTCATCAAATTCAAAGTTGTACCAACTCTAGGTCGCACAATTTGTATGGATTGTTTCCTTGCTAGAGATGACAAGGCAGTAAACGTGATCATTTAGTTTTTTTTTATCATAAGGGGGTCATCTAGAGGTAGTAAAATGTCTGAACGATACGATGGTGCTGACAGTGACAGCTGACCAGCTAGTAAGAACAACTGGAATTGAAGTCCTTTTTGTAGGCAGTAAGAGTTGGAAATCTTCTCACGCAAACAAATCTAACCTGGCCTCGGATTGGTGCAGCGAGAAGGCGGTGTTTGAAAAAAGATGATGTTGTTGGAGGTATGCCCTAGAGGCAATCATAGAGATGATGATATTCCATTTGTATCCATGATTTGTATATTGTGTTCATTGAATATCCATTAAAGGCTACTTGAATTGATTTGCAATTATGTGAATTGTATGTGAAACTCTTTACTTGTATGGTTATTCTAAAGTTGTCTCTAGTCGGAGTTCATGTGAGGACACACATGAATATTAGACTAGCACATGTATTAGTTGATGACTATGCTTCACAAAGTCATGGACATGGAGATGTTGAACTAATAATGTGGACACATGTGGAGACATGTGTTAGGACTGACCCAACACGAGAAGTAGTTCTCTCTTTAAACAACATATACGCTTTGTCCTTAGACCTGAGATTGTCGCATGTATTCTAGATGTGGATCGACCTACTTAGGGGCTATCAAACGCTACGCCGTAACAGGGTAGTTATAAAGGTAGTTTTCGGGTTTGTCAAGAAGCATGCTATGAGACATGGTCAATCAAGATGGGATTTGCCCCTCTCTGATTGAGAGTGATATCTCTGGGCCCCTCGAGTGATCGGATCCGAAAATGCATGGCCATGCTACGTACGGTTAAGAGTTAACCTACAAAGGGATTCCGAATCACAGGATCGAGAAAGAGCGGTCGGCTTGAAGCTAGACCAAATATCGTGAGGCAAAGGGAATAGCATGTATATTATGTTGTGATGGTTCGTCTGATATGATCTTCGTATGCGTATAGGAGTTGGCACGTCTTGCTAGAGGCCGCTACCGACTATTGGGCCGAGTAGGAGTACTCGGGCCATGTCTATACGTATCCGAACCCATAGGGTCACACACTTAAGGGGCTGGAAGCCCAATTCGGATCTGATCCGAGTTGGATTAGGTTTAGGAGTACTAATGGGCCTCGGATCCAGAGGCCCATCAGGAACCTCTATAAATAGAGGGGTGGGGACGCCCTAGGGTTCACACCTTTTGGCTGAACACACTTGCCGCGCCTCCCACGCCCTCGCCTGTTGCAACTCGCGGATCTAGCAATCCGGCTTGCGACGCTTCCTCCCTGCACGTGTGGATACCTTGGAGGTGTTGCGCCTGCAGCACTTGGACGAGCCGCCGACAAGCCGCCGACGAGCCACGACGAGCCGACGACGAGCCGCGGTACCGGAGGCGATCTTGCTGTGCACGTGGACGAGCTGCTGAGGAGCTGCTGCACGTGATCGACTACGTACGACTACGTGATCGTCTTCACTGCACCGACGCATATCTACATCTTCCGCACCAGTAGTGCGTCGAGTGGTAATCCCGTGATCCTTATACGGCAGTTCTTCCTGGTTATACGCGGTAGAAAATTTTGATTTGCGCTAGTGTAGCCTACCTCGTATCCCAACAGTGGTATCAGAGCCGTAGCTGCTTAGTTTTGGATTCGGGATGTGTGCATATGGAGATATGCGGGTTCTCTGTTTGATCTATCTCCTGATTTTGTGCCCTTGCTGCAATGGTAGTGTAACGACATACTCCTACCGGTCGGTTTCCGCCATCGGAGTTAAGTGATACACGTAAACCCAGTTGCAGTGAGGGAAGATCAATATGATTGGTCAAATCGAGATCCAGGGTCATACGCCAGGCGCATTAGATGTGCAATAGTAGATAGGATCTACTGCCGGGGTCGGGATTTTGCCGTATGCGTATGCTTCGGTAAATCAGCCGTAACTTTTCGGTACGATCTCGGATCGAGGCGATTTCTATACGAAAATTGATCTACAGAAAAAGTTACACATGAATTTCAACTGCTTTGCCGTTTTCGGCGAAATTAGATTTGCCAAATTCGGCTTGGAAGATGGAGTTTCGGGCCTCCGAAGTTTGGAACGTTAGGACGCCTAACTCTATTTTGCAGGATGTATGCATGTATCTTGTGATCAGTATGGCCCCTTGTGTATGTGATGCATGTGTGTAACTAATTCGTGACCTGCGTGTCGCGCGTACGGCAACACGGCAGGAGCCATATGTGTTGTCACTTTATTGTAATTAATGGTCTGCGTACCAATCTGTGATGATCCAAGCAACTATGTAATCTTCATTACTAGATTCTTTACTAGCTATTAGGCGTAATAGCATGCTCTAGTTCTTGGAGGACTCATCACCAGGAGGATGGCGCACATGGAACATGGAGATGAAGATCACCATGGTGAACAGGTTCTATGGAGATGGAGATCACCATAAGAAAAAAACGGGCCATACTGTGTCACAACTGTGTGAATGCTATTCTGTTTATGTTTTACTTTCTGCATGCTGTGATGTTAGAAGTAGAACTATCCCTCACAAAGTTTAAGTTAGTATGCCCTCCCAACTAAAACTTGCACCGTCCCATGTCTTGTACAATTAGTGGTGGGTCTATGAAATTAGGGTGCCACTAGTTTTCCTTGACTAGACGGGTTTGTGTCGGACACTTACACGCATAAGGGTTGGTTTGCTTAACGAGGTCATCTTAACGGTTAAGGACCTTGGGGCATAAAGGTTGGGCGCCGAGACATAGAGATGTCACCCAACAACAGGAGTCATATGTGATATGATTAGCAAAAGTTGCTTACCGATCTACCTCGTTTGCTAGCGGTGATGCTAAAGCTCACTAGTGGACTTGTTAGTTGTGGATCCTGAATCACTAAGTTTCAATAGAGGGATATTGATTTTAGTGGGAGTAGATTCTGTTAAAATAGTTTAATGTAATTTGCTCTATCATGGATACGTTTGTCTTAGTGTATTTTGCATTACTTTTGTTGTAGATTAAATGGCACCTAGCAACACCACCACATCGTTTGCTTTGCGTTCGGTCCTTGAGAAGGACAAGTTGAATGGAACAAACTACTCGGATTGGATCCGTAACCTGAGAATTGTTCTCAGGGCTGAGAAAAAGGAAGATGTTCTAGACAACCCACTACCAGAAGAACCTGCTGAGGATGCACCCGCTGCTGCTAAGAATGCTTACAAGAAAGCATGTGATGCTAACCTCGAAGTAAGCTGCCTTATGCTTGCTTGCATGGAACCCGAGCTGCAGATGCAGTTCGAAACAAACCATGAGGCGCACGATATGATCGTGGCGCTTAGAGACATGTTTCAAACACAGGCCAGGACTGAAAGGTTCAATGTGTCTAAAGGCCTTTGTTGAGAGCAAGCTAGCAGAAGGCGCAGCAGTAGGACCACACGTAATCAAGATGGTTGGTTACACTCAACGGTTGGAGAAGCTAGGCTTCCCACTGGGCCAAGAGTTGGCCACTGATTTCATTCTTTCGTCTCTTCCTCCTAGCTATGGGAACTTCATCTCGAACTACCATATGCATGGGACGGAGAAGGGTCTGAATGAGCTGTGTGGTATGCTCAAGACAGCAGAGGCTGACATTAAGAAAAGCGCTAGTACCAGCCATGTGATGGCGATACAGAACAAGCCCAGCTTTAAGAAGAAGGGCAATTCTTGGAAGAAGAAGGGCAAGGCTGGAACGTCCAAGCCAAACCCACCGCCCAAGGTTAAAGCTGGACCTGGACCTGCTCCAGACAAAGAGTGCTTTTACTGTCATGAACTTGGTCACTGGAAGAGAAACTGCAAGCAGTACCTAGCTTCGTTGAAGAACGGCAGAAGTAAGAGTACTTCTACCTCAGGTACGTTTGTTGTTTATGTTATAGACAACATATTTCTCGCTGATACAGTTATTAATTCTTGGGTATTTGATACCGGATCGGTTGCTCATATTTGCAATTCGATGCAGGGAATGATAAGAAGTAGAAGCGTGGAAAGAGGAGAAGTTGATTTCCGCGTGGGCAATAATGCAAGAGTTGCTGCTTTGACCGTCGGGACGATGCAACTCCACCTCTCGTCAGGATTTATTATGGAGTTGAATAATTGTTATTTTGTTCCTAGTTTAAGTCGAAACATTTTATCTCCTTCATTTTTGATGAAGGATGGTTATTCATTTGCGAGTGAAAACAATGGTTGTGTGATCTCTAAGAATAATATGTTTATGGCTTTTGCACCCATTGTGAATGGATTGTTTGTTTTAAATCTTGATGGTTCACCTGTCTGTAATGTAAGTGCTAAAAGGCCTCGGCCTAATGATTTGAGTCCTACCTACTTGTGGCATTGTCGTTTGGGTCATATAAGTGAAAAGCGCATGAAGAAGCTCCATTCTGATGGACTTCTAACTTCGTTTGATTTTGAATCATACGAGACATGTGAGGCTTGCTTGCTAGGCAAGATGACCAAGACGCCTTTCACAGGATTTCCTGAGAGAGCAGTAGACTTGTTGGAACTCGTACATAGTGATGTATGCGGACCAATGAGCACGACGGCTAGAGGAGGATTCCAATACTTCATAACTTTCACTGATGATTTTAGTAGATATGGCTATGTCTACTTGATGAGGCACAAGTCTGAAACCTTTGAAAAGTTCAAGGAATTTCAGAATGAAGTTGAAAATCAGCGTGGCAAGAAAATTAAGGCCTTACGATCTGATCGTGGAGGCGAGTATTTGAGCCACGAGTTTAGCAATCATCTAAAGAGTTGCGGAATTGTTCCACAACTTACGCCGCCTGGAACACCTCAGAGAAACGGTGTGTCCGAGCGACGTAATCGAACTTTGTTAGACATGGTTCGATCAATGATGAGCCAGTCGGACCTACTGTTGTCATTTTGGGGATACGCTCTAGAAACAGCAGCTTTCACACTTAATAGGGTACCATCTAAATCCGTAGTTAAGACACCATATGAGATATGGACTGGAAAGGTTCCTAGTTTGTCTTTTCTAAAAATTTGGGGATGTGAAGTGTTTGTCAAGCGACTTCAGTCGGACAAGATCACACCCAAGTCGGATAAGTGCATTTTCGTGGGATATCCAAAGGAAACTTTGGGATATTATTTCTACAACCGATCAGAAGGCAAAGTGTTTGTCGCTCGGAACGGGGTTTTCCTAGAGAAAGAGTTTCTCAAAGGAGAAAAGAGTGGAAAGTCAGTGCATCTTGAAGAAGTTCAAGATGAGCCAATCGGGCAAGAATCAATGAGTGATGCTAACGTAGCAGAACAAGTTGAGATACCCATGGCAAGAGAAGCACCGCCACAACCACGAAGGTCAGCAAGGCTCCGCGAAATGCGGGAAATATTATTGTTGGACAATGATGAGCCTGCGACATATGCAGAAGCAATGATGGACCCAGACTCCGAAAAATGGCAGAGTGCCATGCAATCCGAAATAGAGTCCATGGGAGACAATCAAGTTTGGACTTGGTTGACCCGCCTGATGGTGTTAAAGCCATAGAGTGCAAGTGGATCTATAAGAAGAAAAAGGACATGGATGGAAATGTTCACATCTATAAAGCACGACTTGTCGCAAAAGGTTTTCGACAAGTTCAAGGAGTTGACTACGACGAGACCTTCTCGCCCGTAGTGATGCTTAAGTCCATTCGGATTATTCTAGCTATAGCTGCACATTTCGATTATGAGATATGGCAGATGGATGTCAAGACAGCTTTCCTGAATGGAAACCTAGCTGAGGACGTGTATATGATACAGCCCGAGGGTTTTGTCGATCCGAAAAATGCTGGAAAGGTATGCAAGCTTCAGAGATCCATCTATGAATTGAAGCAAGCATCTAGGAGTTGGAACATTCGTTTTCATGAAGTGGTCAAAGGGTTTGACTTCACCAAGAACGAAGAAGAGTCTTGTGTTTACAAGAAGGTTAGTGGGAGCTCTGTAGTATTTCTAATCTTATATGTGGATGACATATTACTGATTGGAAATAACATTCCTATGCTTGAGTCCGTAAAGACTTCACTGAAAAATAGTTTTTCGATGAAGGACTTAGGGGAAGCGGCATATATTCTGGGTATTAAGATCTATAGAGATAGATCGAGAAGGCTTATAGGTTTAAGCCAAGATACTTACATTGACAAAGTGTTGAAGCGGTTCAGCATGGAAGAGGCAAAGAAAGGGTTCTTGCCTATGTCACATGGCATACATCTCAGCAAGACTCAGTGTCCTTCGACTGCTGATGAGCGGGATCGCATGAGTAGAGTACCATATGCCTCGGCTATTGGATCTATCATGTATGCAATGATAAGTACTCGCCCAGATGTTTCATATGCGCTAAGTATGACAAGCAGACACCAATCTGATCCAGGTGAGAGTCACTGGACAGCGGTGAAAAACATTCTTAAGTACTTGAGAAGGACTAAAGATATGTTCCTCGTCTATGGAGGTCAGGAGGAGCTCGTTGTAACAGGTTACACCGATGCTAGTTTCCAAACCGACAGAGATGATTCAAAGTCACAATCAGGATTTGTGTTTACGTTGAATGGTGGTGCTGTTAGTTGGAAGAGTTCCAAGCAGGAGACGGTGGCCGATTCTACGACAGAAGCCGAGTACATCGCGGCTTCGGAAGCCGCGAAGGAAGGTGTTTGGAATACAATGGCTATGGTTGCTAACACACGCATAGGGTGTGTTCTTATCGACTATTGCTTCTTGACATGTATTCCTTGTAATCGCCCATTCCATCACAATTGTTTTTTCTGAGCCCACTGTTGCGTTATAGAACGCTGTCGAGGAGAGATAGGTGGTGCTGAAGTTGAAGGCTTCATTTGCGATCACACCAATGTAATTACAAGGGGTTGCCCTCCATTTCCTGTCGGTGGTGTTGTATAACGGGTTGAAATAGCCTTGATGATTCCGGACTCCCCTTGGGAGATTCATTTGGCAGCACCCAGCACCGGAACACGAGCCGTTCTTGGGGCTTATACCGTTGCATGTCGACATGCATCCGATTATGTACTGCAAGTGTTGCACGGCGACTCAGGATTTCATATACCAGCCAGCTGCTAGTTGATATCGTTTAGAGAACTATGGAGTATCAAGATTACTTACATCGTTGCTTCGCATGTAGGCAAGATTGTTGCACCCGATGACGGTGACTTTGTTATCGTCTGCCGATAGCACGTAGGGCGTGCCGGTAAGGTTCAGCGACTTCTCGTTGGATATCTCCACCTGCTTGGTGGATCGGTTGTAGCACTGGCGCGAGATCAAAGTCTTGACCCAGGCCTTGTTAGCCTGCACAGAGATCTTGATCACCTCCATGTTGCTGTGAAACAGCGTGGTAGTGCCGCCTGCAGTCGAGCAGTTGAGATGAAAGCCGCTGTTGATTGCGCACTCCTCGTCCAAGCCGAACGGGTACGGGACCTCGACGTTGCCACACCTCGTTGCACAGCTGGGGCTCCGTTGCGCCGCGACGACGTCGGCGGCGGCGAGCACCGCCCACACGGCGGCCACCGCAACGCAGAGGAGAACAATCCGTGAGAACTCCATGGTACAGATCGAGGTTGCTGCTCACAATTAATTGCTGGTTGCTGACGGTGGTTGTAGGCATATATAGCAGGAGTGACCTGATCAGTTAACTGTGGTTTGTGAACGCATGCGATACTCAAGCATGGACTGACCCGTTCTTTTTCGACCGCGAACTCCGTTCCTTGATCGGGTCACAGTTGGTGCGTTAGAAGGACGCGCGAGGATCGATCCGTATGCGTGCCCTATAGCTCTCGGAGACTTTATAGTATTCCTTTTCCATTTTGCTACTTGGAACTATGGAAATCCACGTGGATCTAATGTTGGCACCACATCAACATCTCTCCTTTTTCATTATTCTCGCACCTCCTATATTTCAAGTATTTGGAATTTTTATTGTTTCAAGCAACATGCATATTCAGTGCGGATGTTGTTTCAATCAACATATAATTAAGACTTACTCCTTTGTTGATTGTTGAGCTAGGGAAACATGCATATATTATGTTGATTGTTGAGTTTGTTGGGACAACTTTAGCTTCATCAAATTCAAAGTTGTACCAACTCTAGGTCGCACAATTTGTATGGATTGTTTCCTTGCTAGAGATGACAAGGCAGTAAACGTGATCATTTAGTTTTTTTTTATCATAAGGGGGTCATCTAGAGGTAGTAAAATGTCTGAACGATACGATGGTGCTGACAGTGACAGCTGACCAGCTAGTAAGAACAACTGGAATTGAAGTCCTTTTTGTAGGCAGTAAGAGTTGGAAATCTTCTCACGCAAACAAATCTAACCTGGCCTCGGATTGGTGCAGCGAGAAGGCGGTGTTTGAAAAAAGATGATGTTGTTGGAGGTATGCCCTAGAGGCAATCATAGAGATGATGATATTCCATTTGTATCCATGATTTGTATATTGTGTTCATTGAATATCCATTAAAGGCTACTTGAATTGATTTGCAATTATGTGAATTGTATGTGAAACTCTTTACTTGTATGGTTATTCTAAAGTTGTCTCTAGTCGGAGTTCATGTGAGGACACACATGAATATTAGACTAGCACATGTATTAGTTGATGACTATGCTTCACAAAGTCATGGACATGGAGATGTTGAACTAATAATGTGGACACATGTGGAGACATGTGTTAGGACTGACCCAACACGAGAAGTAGTTCTCTCTTTAAACAACATATACGCTTTGTCCTTAGACCTGAGATTGTCGCATGTATTCTAGATGTGGATCGACCTACTTAGGGGCTATCAAACGCTACGCCGTAACAGGGTAGTTATAAAGGTAGTTTTCGGGTTTGTCAAGAAGCATGCTATGAGACATGGTCAATCAAGATGGGATTTGCCCCTCTCTGATTGAGAGTGATATCTCTGGGCCCCTCGAGTGATCGGATCCGAAAATGCATGGCCATGCTACGTACGGTTAAGAGTTAACCTACAAAGGGATTCCGAATCACAGGATCGAGAAAGAGCGGTCGGCTTGAAGCTAGACCAAATATCGTGAGGCAAAGGGAATAGCATGTATATTATGTTGTGATGGTTCGTCTGATATGATCTTCGTATGCGTATAGGAGTTGGCACGTCTTGCTAGAGGCCGCTACCGACTATTGGGCCGAGTAGGAGTACTCGGGCCATGTCTATACGTATCCGAACCCATAGGGTCACACACTTAAGGGGCTGGAAGCCCAATTCGGATCTGATCCGAGTTGGATTAGGTTTAGGAGTACTAATGGGCCTCGGATCCAGAGGCCCATCAGGAACCTCTATAAATAGAGGGGTGGGGACGCCCTAGGGTTCACACCTTTTGGCTGAACACACTTGCCGCGCCTCCCACGCCCTCGCCTGTTGCAACTCGCGGATCTAGCAATCCGGCTTGCGACGCTTCCTCCCTGCACGTGTGGATACCTTGGAGGTGTTGCGCCTGCAGCACTTGGACGAGCCGCCGACAAGCCGCCGACGAGCCGCGGTACCGGAGGCGATCTTGCTGTGCACGTGGACGAGCTGCTGAGGAGCTGCTGCACGTGATCGACTACGTACGACTACGTGATCGTCTTCACTGCACCGACGCATATCTACATCTTCCGCACCAGTAGTGCGTCGAGTGGTAATCCCGTGATCCTTATACGGCAGTTCTTCCTGGTTATACGCGGTAGAAAATTTTGATTTGCGCTAGTGTAGCCTACCTCGTATCCCAACAGATGTATCCATTGAAACCAAGACCTTTCTTACTTGTGTGATTTGCTTTTGGAGATCAAGTTGTTCCTTATTTGACATGCCATTTGTTCTTTTGAAATTTCAAGGCGCAACAAAAAAACTGAAAGACACCACGAGGTATTTTCGCTGCTTATTGTTATGTCTATAACTGATAATTTGTTTTATCGAAAGGAGTAAATCTTAATTACATGCTGTTCTAACTTAATTTATCAGCTCCCCTATGTAATTATCGCTGTCAAATGCATCAACTTGGTGCATTCTCGAAGGATCCCATCAGCAGTCTGAACAATATTAGCATTCTGCAGTTCGTATTTGTTAAAAAGATCTATACCAATGTCAATCAAATCTGATCGTGTAGTTTGAGCCGGGAAAGGCAGGTTGGTTTTATTTAACTTGTTCAGCATTGGGTTTCAGTTTCAGATGATCAGAAGGACAATGTTCAGCATTGGGTTTAAGTTATTGACGACACGGTGTGTGTGCAAACTAGCGTGAACTGAATGAAACGCTAACATTGTGAGATTTATTTGAGGAAGTTGGAAGTTGATATGCAGAGATCAGATTGCCGGAGTGTGAACTGAAATGGCTGGGACTTTGTCAGATACTCTGCGGGGTGGAAGCCTGAACATTAATCCATTATTTTAAAAACAGAATTCTCACTCAGACTGAAAGGATTGGGTCTAAACCTGAGTCCATGCAATTTTGCCCCACACGGTCCCAACCGAGCAAGCAACCAGCAAACCAATCACCTGATCATGCTTTCTTCCAGGAGGCAGCATCCACTGCTCATCACTATACCCTGATGGCTACGTCCCCATGGAGAAGAGAGGACATGGAAGCTTGCAAGCCAGCTACTGCTAACCGATTGATCCATGCATGTATGATAGCTCTGCTGTCTCCATGGAGAAGAAGAGAGAGGAGGTGGGGAAGCCTCGCATCGCATGGCGACCCTACAGCATGATGCGTTGTGAATTGCGATGCAGCATCAATGCATCATTGATGCTGACTTCTCCGGCCGTCCTAATGCGTTGTCACGTTCAGAATAATTTTCAGATTCGATCATGTTTCCGATAACTAATTTCATGCCAGTGCCATGGAGAGCTGGCTGGCAGTGGACCCCCTTCATTCGCTGGCTAGCTTGTAAAATCCTGACAGAGCTTGTGATTGAAGCAAAGTCTCGTCCTTCCTGACGAATGCAATCATCTTTGGATTCCTGGATGTGTCAGTTTGCCACTCGCAAATTCATGAAAGTATTCATCGTCTCAATTTAACATAAAAAATCATCTCTCACATGCTTGAAGTTTTCAGATGAAAAAGGGGAGAACAGAACCAGGGCGAAATGATAGTCGGGAGACAACCATTTGTGGTGGTGATGTGGGCCCTAGCGCGCCGAAGGGAACGACGGACGGAGACCTGCAGCTGGGGGCCCATCGCGCACCCTCCCGGCCCAAACCATCGTGCGGTAGCGCGGTGCGCGGTCCACCACCCAACCCAACCACGCGGAAACCCGAAACTACCCCCTGGACGCGCACAAGCAAAACACCCCGCCCCCGCGCCGTTACGAACGCGCTCCCGTCTCCATCTGCCATCCTGCCTCTTGCCCAGGCAGCGCAGGCGCGCAGCGCACCACGCCAAGAACCCAACTGCGAGCTGGCCGCAGCGGCTACTCGGAGCGCAGGCGCAAAGCTCTCGTGATGGGAGTAACGTACCAGCGGCTGCTCTCATCGGAGAGCCAGCGGCCGTCCCGCGGCGGCGGCGGCGTGCGGGCGCGGGCATGGGTGCTGCTGCGGTGGGCAGCGGTGCGGCTGAGCTGCGCGGCGCGGCGGCGGTACTGGTGCGGCACCCGCGCGCGGCGGCTGGCGTGGGCGGGGCTCTGCGGGAGGGGCTCCTCGGCGACCGCGCCGGAGAGGAAGGGCAGGAGGAGCGCGGTGGCGGCGGCGGCGGGCGGGGCCGGGGTGGTGGGGTACGACTCCGCGAGCTACGCGCGCAACTTCGACGACGGCGCGTGGAAGGCCGAGGAGGGCGTGTCCTGGGCAGGCCCCGGCGGCGCGTTCCCCCGCGCCAGCGTCGGCGAGGCCATGAACACCGGTGATTCCGTTCCGAGCTCTACTAGCTGTCTAGCTCCCTAACTGATAATTGTTAGTAGTATTAGCAGCGGATCGGATGCGTTGCTCAGAGTTGTAATCGTGTTCATCTGGATTCAAATTTTACCTTCTGCAGATTTGCAAATATCCTGTACTTGCTTGCCGAGGTAAAACAAATGCAATTCTTTTACCAGTGTCCAATTTCATCTTGCTGTTTTGTGCTAGCAGTACAACTTTTCAGAAAATTGACGGGCAACTAGTAATTGCGCATGCGCATTAGAACAAATGAAGAATTGCAGATGCACGGGGAAGACTCAGGGGTGTCTGCATACTTGAGCTAAAGTTTAATCTATGTTACATCGAATGTTCGGGGGCTAATTAGGAGGACTAAATATGAGTTAATTATAAAACTAATTACACAGATGGAGGTTAATTCGCGAGACGAATCTATTAAGCCTAATTAATTTATGATTAGCACATGTTTACTGTAGCACCACATTGTCAAATCATGGACTAATTAGGCATAATAGATTCGTCTCGCGAAGTAGCCTCCATCTGTACAATTGATTTTGTAATTAGTCTATATTTAATACTCCTAATTAGTATCTAAACATTTGATGTGACAGGGACACAACTTTAATCGTGGGAAACTAAACGGGGCATCAATCTAGTACGGAGTACCGGAAGAATTCAATGACAAGTCCAGGGAATCCAATAATTTTCACGAAATCAATTCGGCTGGTGTTCAGTGTTTGCCCTGGCCAACGATTCAGATTCAGTGACCCATCCGGGACAGCTTGTTGCTTGTTCATTGCACCAGTGTCGGTGTTGGTCTGATCAGATTCTGTTTTGTAGCTATTGCTGAGCCAAGGTCCGAGGGTCAGTTACTCTATCTTATTCCTATTCCAAAGCAGCTTCAGTTGCGACTTTTTTTTTATGAAAGTGAACCCGTTTTTTGTAAAATATTTGTCTCACATGCCCTTGTTCACTCCATTTTTAACTTGGTCTCATACAAGTAAAAATGATTAATGGATATATTTGTGTATTAACTAATAATTTATCTTTTTTCTCTTTTCCAGCTTTTTTTTCCTTATCTGTTTTCTTTTTTCCTCTACCTTATCCGGCCTCTCCCTCGTCATCTCCTTTTCCTTCCTATCCGTTCACTTCGGCACCTGCGCCGCTTCTTGGGAGGCTTTCCTGGCTGCTGCTCCACCGCCGCCCCTTTCTAGCCTACTGCTCCACCGCCGGTGATGCTGCGTTGTTGCTGCAGCTCGCGCCTGCCGACCTGAGCCGTTGCTGCTGCTCGCCGAATCCAAGAGGAGCCACGGGGCGATGTGGTCGTGGCCGAGATCCCGGAGCAGAGGCCGGCGGAGCAGGAGCAAATGGAAGAGACCAAGATGTGGCGGAATCGGTCTTCTGAGATATGGGGAGCTCGTCTGTGTTGTAACCTGGTGGAGGGGAGCACCGTGTTGGTGGCGGCGGCGGCCCCGCCGGCCAGCGCACTCCCGCAGCTTCGCTCGACGCCGCCCTGTACACGCCTCTCCCACACCTCTGCGTCGCCCCACGTCCCCTCGCTTCTGCTGATGGTGCTGGACTGCTGGTCATAGCACCCCGCCGCTCCACGCACGATGCCGAGGACACCATCACCATTTGACGCCCGTGACGTCAGAAGGAGAAAGTCACAATTTCCGGCTCCGTCTCCCTACTTGAAAAACAAAACGGCTTCTCAAGTGCTTCTCTTTGGGAGCTATTTGCTTTTTTTTCCTCTTTGGTGCAGCTTCAGAAAAAGAGCTTCGGTGGTGTTTGGATACCAGATGCTAAATTTTAGCAGTGTCATATCTAAATATAATCTAATTATAAAAGTAATTGCAGAATCCCTGGACTAATTCACGATACGAATCTACTAAGCCTAATTAATCCATTATTAACAAATGGTTACTGTAGCATCACATTATCAAATCATGGACTAATTAGATTTAATAAATTCATCTCGCGAATTACACTCCATCTGTGCAATTAATTTTATAATTAATATATATTTAATACTAACATCTGATGTGAGGGGTGTTAACTGCCCCCCGTGACCATGCCAAACCAAAAAAGTGGAGTCAATGTATGCCTTGTAGTGTCTGCATGACACCTTGTTTAGTTCGGCGAAGTTGGCGCCGTCAAAATCACTGTACGATACTGTAGCACACTGTAGCGTTTCGTTTGTATTTGTGAATTATTGTCCAAATATTGACTAATTAGGCTCAAAAGATTCGTCTCGCAAAGTACAACCAAACTGTGCAATTAGTTTTTAATTTCGTCAACATTTAGTACTCCATACATATATGTACCGCAAGTTTGATATGATGGGAATTTTTTTTTTATAATGCCAAAGTTTGGATTATGGGAACTGTGCTTTGTTTCTAAACTGGCGAACAGATGCGGGGCGTGAATTTAAAAATCCCGTAGTGCTTCTCCAGCACTTGAATCTGGACCGACGCTGTGCCTCCTATGTATGCCTGCTATCCTGTAATCAATCAATGCTCATTCGTTTCGGAAACGGGAAAGGTGGTCACTGGTCAGTGTAAATTCTTCAGAGACGAGACGCGTGGGCTCCTAGTAGTGTGGGCCGCAGGCCGTAGCCCATCAATTTAGCCCAATAAAAGGGCGGTTACGGTCCGCGTGAACTTTTGTTTTTGTGAGTCCAAGAATTGTTGTGCGTGGACCGACCACTCACGCACGACGGTCCGCTACCGCCTACCAAACGTCAAAAAGGTCTCTGTTTCTTTTTTTTACTATTATTATTTTTTCCCCTCGGTGAAAGAGTGATGTGCAACCTAAGCTGAACGATGATGCGTCTTCTGCAAGTTAAACCCTTGGCACGAACTTACGCAGATGCCTCCTGCAAACAAACAGTTCTGGCTCTGCACATCCAAAAGTCTTTCGATTTTTCAGCTGTGTTTGTTTCCTCGGGTTCATTGATCTTTCGTAGTATGGAGATATGCAAGTTTTGCCTTTTAGTTTAGAGATAATATGGGATGGAACGGGATCATTCTAGATTTTTAGGATAGGATCATCCCACTTCTTATTTGCTACGTTTATGTAGGATGGGATGATCCTAACTTTATATTTGGTACGAGGGGTGGAGTGGGATGGAAACCGACCGAGCTTTCCACGCCGTTAACCTCCGTCAACCCCGGACCATGCGTCAGCCACTAAAACTATTAGGTCCCATGCGTCAGGCGATCGTCTTCCCTTCCTCGCTGGAGATAGCAGCGGAGCAGCACAAACGGAAGCACTTGGTGTTGATACGCATCCAATTTAAGGTAGCAGCGTCATGTTCGAATCGAGATTGGCTTGGATTGACTTGATCAAGGAAAGTTGATTAAAGAAATCCATAGCAATTTGGATTGAATCGGATAGGAGACTACGGGAGCGACGAATTAGACAGGAACTGAAGGAGATGCGGGCGCGGTCGATGCGGTTCCGGACCTGCGCCACCCACGCCCGACCGCGCCACCCGCCTGGGGGAGGCCGCCCCCGACCGGATCCAACCCTGCCCTACCTGCGCAGCTTGCCAGCGGCATCGCCCGGCCATGGAGCTTGCCGGAGCTCGCCTGCAGCGCCCGCCACCGACCTTGCCGAAGCTCGCCCGCAGCACCGCCTGCTAGCCTTGAGCCAGGCCGCCGCTTGCCTGCCGCTCGAACTCGTCCTCTGTCGCGGCCGCACGAGGCAACGACTTAAAAGAGGGACGAGTCCGTCCGCTCATTTTGGCGGACGGGATCGTGCCGCGTATATTCCATGACTCCATCCCACTCATTCTTAGATCAAACACCTTCAAAAATAGGACCGTCCCGTCCTGTTCTTGCATCCAAACACATGCTGATGAGGATGAGGACAGGTTTTAGGCTTTTAGCAGAGTACCATGAACTGCCCTGTCGTCACCTACATGGCTCCACCCCCGACACGCACAAAGCGTGAATATTCCACAGTCCTCGTTCTGCCTCTCCTGTTCTTTTCCCCCTCCGGAGATAGCTGCGTCGGACCGTCGGTGCATCTGAGGATCAGGCCGGCGTCAGAGAATCAAGCAGCAGTTGTGTTCAGATTCCACAGCGGATGGGCCGCGTGGGCAACGCGTCTGGGTCCGGCTGTGCCGCTGCACGCGCGGGCGCGGCTCCCGACGAGGCAACAACGACCCACCAACGGCCGCCCCACCCCTAACTCCCCGTGCCCGTCGTCTTCGTCCTCCTCGGCATCTCCGCGTCAGGCGCCGACACGGCCTGCCGCCCCGCTTGCCGGCATCATGCCATGCGAGCGAGACCGAGCTCGATTGCTTCGCTTCACCTTGATTCTTCAGAAAGTTCACGACCAACGGCATTGTTTACTTGTTTAGCTATTCGGAAACTCAGCGGTTAGCGTAGCGTGGCCTCGGCTCCTTTTCGCCCGGTGACGCCAGAACACAAGCTCACGAAATGGTTGCTGGATTCCAGTCCAGTTTTCAGTGTGATTTAGACGTCCCAGTCCAATTTTCCCGTGGCTTAAAGCTCACACTGCCTAGTGCCTACTGAAAAAAATCTACACTCTGAAAAAGAGAAATACATGCACAGCACTTTGTACGCACGTGTAGTAGCACCAGTTTAGTAATTTGTTTGGTGTAACCAATATCCAGTAGGCACGAGCAAGAAGGTCCCACCGGTCCATGCACCCAAAGACTCCTCCCAGCCTGTGCAGGCAGGACAGCAACAACAGCAGCTGAGGAGTGAGGCACCAGGAATTCACCTCCTCCGCCTACCAACCAAGCCTCCAACAGCCAGAGACAGGCACGCGCACCAAAAGAAACCCCCAACACGAGGAGGAGCTCAAGCGCTCAACGACCTCCGAGTCCAAGATCTCTCTCCCGCTCTCCCCACCTCGATCCCCCCGCTTCCCGGTCAATGGCGACCGACGCGATCCTGGAGACGATCAAGCCGCGGCGGAGCCAGGACGAGCAGCTCCCGGTGACCACCGCCGCGGGCGGCGGCAACAGCGGCGGGATCGGGCTGCGGCGGCGCATGTCGTCCTTCTCCGTGCACCTCGGCCCCTCGCTGTCGTCGGCGGGCGCCGTGGCGTTCCGGCGCGCGCAGTCGATGCCGTCCGTGAAGGCGCTGGCGGCGGCGGGCGCGCTGCGGCGGTGGTGGGAGTGGGGGCTCGGGTGGGTGATGGCGCGGCGGCCCCCCTTCGCTGGCGGTCTGGAGATGAGCGACGACGAGGCCGCCGCGCTGGGCGGGTGCCACTGCCGGGGCACGTGGCGGCACGTCTTCTACAAGGTGCGCGCCGGGGCGCGCAGGCTAATGGGACGCGACGGGAGGCCGCTAAAGGCCGCCGCGCCGCAGGACTTCAGGTACGACTCCGTCAGCTACGCGCACAACTTCGACGACGGCGAGGCCTGACAGAGTGACAAGAGGAGGAGATTGAGCCATGGCTCATGGGGTTCTCTTCTCCCACGCCATTGTTTCAAGCCTGCTCGATCGATCCATCGGCGCGGCATTGCTTGTTGTAAGCTGCAATAAGGCAATTGATTTTGTGGTACATAGATACGGCATCTATAATCTATAATATAGTATGGTGGTGTGTGATGGCATCGGTCGATCTAGAAGTAAGACGATCGATTGATCGTCGCTGCAAGTTGGAGGAGACCAGGTCCGATGAACACGGCCTGTACAGATGTAATGTCTTTTCGTTCTTGTCGTTGCCATCTTTCTTCAGTGTCGCGTCCATGGATCCGATCCTGGACAGGTAAATGTAAAATCTGTAACAGTTCAGTTCGATCCGAAACAATGGCGCCGCAGCATCTGTGATTTGTGCATAGCACTGAAGCAGTCGACAAGAGAGGATTGGAGGAGCAGAGAAGCTTCTTCTTCAGGTTCAGGTTCAGGTCAGATTCAGATCTGCTTCGGCTTCAGGGTCCCTGTCGTTGCGGCTGGAGCGCGACATGGCAGCTACAGCTATCGGCCTGATCGGTTCTTGGGGGTCGCCGAGACAGCAACAGGGCGCCCGACTGCGGGGAGGGAGCCAGTGAGGTGGTAGGTTGCACCGTGCTTCCTTGCCAGCGGAGCGGCGCGGCCTCCGATACCGGGAGCGGGAGGGAAGGTGGCAGGCACGCGACCTCGCCGTCCAGCCCGTGCATGTGGCGAGGCGAGGACACGGGCCAGCGGGCGATGTGCACGTGCTCTGCGCTCCAGTGGGCAAGTTGTTGCCTCGGCACGTTAAGACCCGTCAACAAGGTCTTTCTTTTTCCTCAGCTTGACTCGGACAAAATTAGGAATTCCGAAATTTTATCTTGCGCTTCACTGGGCCGGCATCAAAGCAGTTTTTGTTTTTTCAGCCCAACGATTTCTGTGTTGCTTGGGCCGCCACAAACATACTGGTTCGCGGGCCGAGCCTGCTTGGGCAAAGGCTATTAGGTAGGCTTCGCCTTCACGTAACAAAATCCTGGTGGAAATGAAGACAGTACATGGATTTTTTTTCCTTTCTAGTTTTAATCCAGATACAACAAAAATATTATTCATGAGGGAACAATCCAGATATTGCTGAATAATAAATTAACAAACTGGACAAACTATTATTTAAAGGGAACAAATGAGTCCACTCGCGAACAAGAGTCCACGATGTTAAACAGTTCTAAAATGTGAAAAAATCCACATTGCAAATAAATTAGTCTACAAGGTGTGCAAGTCGTCTCTACACACCACCAAACTATTCTACATAGCCACTTAGCCAGCAAACAATATCGCAACCAAATCTTACAGACGGAAATTTTCGTATACAAAGCGGATAAATAATCCAACATTCCAAAAAAATTAATCTACAAAGTAAAAAAAAGGCTCCACGTGCAAATTAATTATTCTATATCAAGAACAAACGTGTCCACAACATGAACAAGTTATTCTCACATACAGAGCATTTTATAGGCTGCAAAACGAGCAAAGGACTTAATATCACGAACAAAATAGTCTAAAAGGTAAATAAAATATTCCACATAAGAACAAATTGTTCAACATGGAGAACAAATATATATTCACATTGCCAACAAAAACATTTCACCTTTACAACAATCTAGAATATATCAAGAAACAAACATTTTCCACTACCAGAACAAATAAATTTTTACTGCTAGTATAATTCAAATGTAATATGAAACAATGACTTTTCACTAACAAAAAGATAGAAAAGATAAGGTTGTTTAGATTCGGTTATAACAAAAAGGGATAACTGACACAAAACACATGTAATAATGATTGATTTAGGGGGTGTTTGGATAAATCCCACTAAAATTTAGCACCTGTCACATTGGATGTTTGGATGCTAATTAGGAGTATTAAACATAGGCTAATTACAAAACTAATTGCACAAATGGATTCTAATTCGCGATATGAATCTATTAAGCCTAATTAGTCTATGATTTGATAATGTGGTGCTACCGTAACCATTTGCTAATGACGGATTAATTAGGCTTAATAGATTCGTCTCGCGAATTAGCACAGGGTTCTGTAATTAGTTTTATAATTAGCTCATGTTTAGTCTTTCTAATTAGCATCCGAATATTCGATGTGACACTGCTAAAGTTTAAATTAGTGGGAGCTTTAATCTACTAGAAGAGTACTAGTCTAACATCAAAGTCTCGTGAGGCTAGCATGAAGAAGGCGAGCTCCTGCACTGTAGCGAGGACACGTGTTGCAAGAAGCAATCCTCGAAGTGTCTTCTTCATATTAGGCATTGGTGGGTGCTGGACATCCAGAGGGGGAAGAGAGGGTGGTGATAGTAGCATGCATCGACGCTATTTTCATTACACCCTACGTCCTGTGTATTCTTGTATTCTTGTTCTTTAATCCGATTATTTTTTATGGTACATGCATATCTATTTATATTCTTATTCGAGGCTATGGGAGCCTTGCTCGGCAATCCTCTCCTACCGCCTTAATTGGGGATGCGGCGGCTTTGTCGCCGCCATCCTCACTACAGTCCCCTGACCCGGGGGCCCAAACCTGACGCCCAGGCAACTTTGGTTAACCCGCCTTACAAAATACCTTCCTAGGGGCCTTGCTTGGCAATTCTCTCCTCGCGCGCTTTAGATGTGAATGCGGCGACTGGATTAGCATCGTCCTTGCAAATTTGCAACAGTCCTCTTACCTAGAGCCCCAGACCTGACGCCCCGAGGTGGCCTCAGTTGGCCCGTCTTGTCAAGCTCCTTTCTCGGGAAGGCTCGCCCTTCCCTAGTTGTAGTGGTGGGGCCTGTTCCTACCATGAACGCAAGGCGGCGGCTGTGTGAATGGGCCCATCAAGGAGCGCCATCCTTGTCACCGTTGGACGGGACGAGAGGGGCGGCTTGCTGGTGCTCATTATTGTCATACTTTTAGTACTATTTAGTGTTTTTAGACTAAATCTTATACTAACCCGCCACTTGGCACCTGAAATAACCCCATTTTGCATATGTGTTGTGTTTTGAACCATATTGAAAAATCACGGGAAATACGACACAAATGGAAGGTTTTTGTATAAGTTGGTTTTGGGTCCGGACTTTGGATATTGGAAGGCACAATCAGGAACATTGGACTGCAGGCTCGGAGGAGCAGCTGAACTTGCACAGGACATATATTCCTCATCCGAACTCCGATTGGGGCGAATTTGGTGAGAAAATTGCATGGCTCGAAAAGATATACAACTTTCGTATGAAGCACTCGGGCGCTTGAGGCCGGTAGGGGGGTGGGCCGATCAGCTTGGCCCTTTTCTGGCCTCGATCGATATGCTCTTCGCCCCACGGCACCTCTGGACTATAAATATCTCCATTCTCCATCATCATGTGTATCCATCCACTAGAAGTTGGCGAAACCTAGGGTATTCACCAAAGGGAGCTGAGGGCCGCTGCAAGTCTTTGGAGCTGTTTAGGAGGTGGCTTAGGCTAGACCCTTGCCACCATGGTCGTCCCTATGCGGCGACGCCATGGTGGAGTTATGGAGCCAAGCCTTGTATTCATCAGGGCCTATGTACACATGATGGTGATATCAATCTAACCTTGTGCTTTGATCTATTATGATGCATGATTATTCTCATATGTCTAGCTAGCATATGTTCTTAGTAGAAATAGATGCAATCGTGGTGATTAGTATATATCTTGCGGATACATTTTAGTAGTGAGTAGGAAGTCGGTGTGATTACCCTTGTGTGGTGATAGCATGCGGGAGGGAAAAGACCAAACGATTGCGTAATAGATGACTCCTTATCAAGGTACGAAATAGGTTGGTTACTGCTTTGGCTCGAACTATAACGAGAAGACAACAGGCTCATGCTACCTTTGGTTGTGTTACCTCATACTCCCTCCGTTCCAAATTGTAGGTCGTTTTGAATTTTTTAGGTTCATAAATATTATTATGCATCTAGACATACACTATATCTAGATGCATAGCAAAAACTATGCACTTAAAAAAAGTCAAAATGATCTACAATTTGAAATGGACGGAGTACGTATGGATGTGATCTGTTTACCGTATCTGCAATTCTTATCTCATGTTTGGGTTTACCTTTATATGCAATTCGTGCTTCTTAATAGGATTAGATCTGTTTAGCTAGATAGAAAACCCTAGCCAGTTCGCTGTCTATCCACGGATTGATAAACCTTTGATGGAATACTCTAAGGAAAAAGCTACAACTGATCCGTGCGCTTGTGGTTCAAATTGTCATTAACTGCCACCAACATGGCTACTTGTCCAACCGCAAGCGGCGTGATAACGCCTTCCCCATAATGATGATGCTTTACGGGGAAGGCGCGTCCGAGACTGCTGCGCTTGCGCGCACAAGAGCATCATCAATGCGTCTCAACCACTTCCTTCTTGAAGCGATCTAGGCCCCGGGGGCCCTTTGCTTGTACGGCGCATCGAAGCCCCTCCTGGGGTCCCTAAGGCATGTTGCGAGCCAGTCAAGAGGCTCACGTGACTTTCGGGGCCTTGGGCCATCCGTCCTCCCTTGGCCTTTTTCTTGAGGTGATCAGGCCGAGGGAACGACGAGGCCCGTTTCGTCTAGCACCCTCTCTGGGACCCTGGTTCCCTTGATGCTGACAGCCTCCACGCCTCTCTTAGATCCTGTTTGGATCCACACCGACTAAAGTTTAGCTAGCTAAAAAGTAAAGGTTTTTAGCTGGTCTGTTTAGAGCCATCTCAACTAATTTTAGCTGGTGGTCAAACAGGGTCTTAATCGCGGTCTCTCAACCCTAAATTATCCTCTCTAGAATCCAAATGCCATCGCACGCCCTTGTAGAGGTTAAAGTCTGGGCTGATCTCATTGACGTTGTTAATGGATAGCAGGATATGTGCATTGTGTGTGACGGGCATGTCTTCGGCCCCAAAAAGGGGATCCTAATGCGGGAGGAGCAAGGGGGCAATGGGTGAGTGAGTCAATGAGATATCTACTCGCAACAGTCCGCTCTACTACCATCTAGATCCACACCAGCTACAACTACTACGACTGCGGTGAGGGGCAAGCCCCGGCTCTGTGTAAAGACGATCGAGGGGACAGAGCAGCGATAGCTCGATTAGTGTGGAGCCACCAATTGTGCCAAATGGAAAATAATATGGAACCTAAAGTAATACTCCCTCCATTTTTCTTTTTTCTGACAAAAGTTTTGACCTGCTTCTAGTGCAAATATGTGGTCGGAAACGTCAACTATTCACGAACAGAGGTAGTACTTAGTGACACTACCACTCCTTCGATCCTAAATTATCATCTTTTTTTATGAAATAAATTATCATCTTTAGGATCCTAAGGCCGTCGTGATCCTTGATGAGGTTGAAGTTAGGGTCAGACTCATTGACGTTTTCAATGGAGAGGTGCATTTTGACGGGTACGTCATCAGCCATCAACGACTACTACTACCACTGCGTGGAGGAGCAAGAACTTCTCCAGGTAAAGATGATGGAGGGAGTGGAGGAAGACAATTCGGCTAGCGTGGAGCCACCGTGGTTGTGTGAGGGCTAGAAAAACTGCTTCTCTATCTAAACCAGAACTAGAGCTATTTTAGCTCCTACCAAATAAGGCTCTCTAATTTGTCTAATTTTGTTTGCAACTACTAGCTCAAAACTTAAAATGGAAAATAGTACAGAACTTAAAAGTAACACTAGTGACGCTATCACTCATCGATCCTTCCGAGTGCATGTTTTACCAGGCGCTGCGCATGCATGCGAGCAGAAACTTCCAGTTCCTGACACGCCTAGCAGGCCGCTGCAGCAAAGCCTGCAAGGCGGACAGGTCTCCTGCAGCTCCCAATCCACCACCTGAACGGCCAGACACGGTTGCCACTTGCCAGGCCTCGCCGGCCGCGCTCCCCGCTGGCCCGCTCCCTCCCGAGCGATCCCAAAAGACTTCCCAAAGCCTTGAATGCCAACGTGACGGGACCTGCGCCGCGCACGCACGCACGTAGACGCCGTGCGCATCCACTTCCCAGTCTTCCCTCCGTGCCCCTTACTTCTGCCTGCGCGCCTCCGCTGTCCTGCCGTCGGTTTCGCAGTCTCTTGCGTGCTGTGACCGTGAGCAGGCTCATCAGGTCGTAAATAATCTTTGGTTCCACAGAGCTCGGACAGTGTCAAATGCCACTTGTGCCCGGGGGTTCAGAAGGCCGGCTGCGCTGCGTTTGGGCGGTGGCCGGCCGGCCGGCCGCGGCCAGGAACCCAGCCAGCGCCAGCAGTGAGCTGTGTTTACATAGACGAGCACAGAGCTGCGGCAAGGTTACAGGTTAGGAAGACGGACGCCAAGTACCGGCACTGTGACGGGGTACCTCGCAGTACACGATTTTGCTTGCCGTCCAACCCCTCGTCTGCGCTCTCTAGGCTCTAGCGTCAGGTGGCGACTGCGAGCGACTTGCTGGGGCCTTCAGCCTTGGGCTGGAGAGGACAGAGGAGAACGGAGGGAGGAATGTGTGTGCGGATGCAGAAAAAGAACAGGGAGCTGCAGCAACAGGCCAACAGCCAGGACGGGGCACGCAGATGCTGGCCGCGGGGGGAGGAGCCAGGAGGGGAGGGAACGGGATGGGCAACTGCACGCCGCGGCAGCGCACGGCGAGAAAAAGCTGGGGGCGGCAGCGGCAGCAGTGGATTGGACGATCGCGTGTGCGCGCGCACGAGCGTCCCCGCCTCGTCCCCCCCGACTCGTCACGTCCGCCCGCCGCTCTCGCACGTGGCCATGCCCCCCCCTCCCCTGCAGCCGCTGCTGCAGCCCTGCCACTGCCATTGCCACACCCCCTTCTCTCCTCTCTTCTCTCTTGGGGTAGCTACGGAGTAGGCGCGCGCGGCTGCCATGGCAGAGGCAGAGGCGCCTGCGACGCCGCGGCGGGAGAGATCGGTAATTAAAGGCTGCCCTGCGCCGCGCCCAACAAACTCCGCCGCGGCCTCGGCGTGCCCTAGCCTGCCCGGCCGGCTTTCTTTCCTTCTTCTCGGCCTCCACAGCTGCCGCGCGCGCCGGGCCAGGGGGCAACAGTGGCCTGCCCCAACAGTGCGCGCCTGATTTGCACTGCACACGCTCTGCCGCGCCCGCGCGCGCGCTCCTCTCCTCCTGCAGTACGTCGTCGCCTGGCCGGGCGCCTGCGCTGCGCTGCGCCCTCTTCCTCTCTTGCATTGCATGCTGTCGCTCACCCGTGTGCCCCATGGGTTTCTTCGCGCACTGTGCGATGCTGTTGCCTTGTATATGCCACGCCGTCCTCATCCATCACCGTACCGTCGTTACCCTTCCTTCTTACTGCACCTAAGGCAGGTTCAGTCGTTTGTGTCCAAGAGGATGACCTGGTCAATTCGATCAACTTGGTGTCGTTTAGCATTCCCCAACGTATCTGAGAGCCTGAGACCTAGAGGATCAGCACCTTTTTTGCCTGGAAATGATTCCGTGCAAAGCTTGGTTAAGATACACTTGTTACAACATAATGACATAATGGACTTCTCATCAGTGTAGAATATACTTGGTATTCGAGAAAATCAGAGTAGAATGCAAACAATGTTATAGCTTACAGGTCGTTCAGGATTTTTTGCGGTAAAAGAGGTGAGTCATTTCGAATGCAGCGACGTTGTAGCTTGTAGGTCGTTCAGGATTGAAGTGCCTGTTCTAAATTCTTGCGCCTCCACACCGACACCGACGCAACTGAATTCTTTACGATTCTATGCTGAAAAGCTCAAGTTCTACTACCTATCCTTAGCTGTTAGCTCCACGCTGCCATGAGTTTGCAACGGCAATGCGCCAATGATTGGGACACGATTAGCGAATTATTGCCTCCTAGCTACACATACGCCACAGTATAGGACTATAGGTTATTTGTTTTTTCACCTAGCTTAGCTACCCCTTAAAAATAATTTTTACAGCTCGCGCACGCACGCAGCATGTCCGACGTTAACCTCCTCGGAATTAGCGCCGGCCGGCCGCGGGCAGAGGCCCTGGCCCTGAATGAGGCCAAAGAATTGAATCACATCGGTCTGCCGCGCGCCTGCCTCTGGCTACCTTTCTTTTCCCCTCTGCTCCTTCCAAACCTTTACTCCTCTTCCTCTCAGGTCGTCGTCGTCGTCTTCTTCCTCGGGGACGCCAAACTTTTATGGACTGGCGCACGGCCGGGGCAGAGAGTCGCAGTGCCTCACCCTAGTTTCCCTTGTGCTCGAGTGTACCTCCTCCCATGCGGCCATGCGGAACCGGGCATGCGTCTCATGATCCTCAGCTTGCCTAATCAGACAATGACATGCTGACATATCGACATCGACATGAAGCTCAGCTCATGTTTGAGGATGGCAACATTCCATGGTTGAGCGAGCCCAAGAACGGTTTTAGATCGATCGATCTCCATTGCTTTTTGAACCGGATTTAAGATCACCATTCCAGGGCAAAACAAGTTCTTTCTCCTGTGATTATTCAGTCATCTAGTGGCCTTGGTTGGACATCGATCGCCATGGCCGTTACAGTCTGCACCTTCTCGAATGACTCTTCTAAGTTTACTCTACTGAATACTTGGTTAAGGATCGATCGATCGTTGAGTATCTGTCAAGTGTCCGAGCATCCAGTTTTGTGTTTTGAGAGTGTTGTTGATCCGATGGGTAAAAGAAGTACTGGGATTCCGGAGCTCATGTACGGCAACAGGAGAAATTTAGGGCTAGTTTGGTGAAGCTCCCACCGGCTCTAGCTCCACTAACACGTCACTGTTCATGCACCGTAGTTATACTGTTCGTGGTAGTCGGTTTTCTCTCTCTTCCTTCTCACCCTTATGGAGCTACAAATTTTGACTCCACCGACTCTAAGGGGGTGTTTGGGAGCACTCCACTCCACGAAAAATTGCTCCACTCCACCAACTCCGAAAATTTCGCAGCCAAACGCGTCTAGCTCCAGCAACTCCGGCTCCAGGAAAAAGATGGAGCAAGGGGGTAGATCCACGTTTTTTGTGGAGTACCTCAAGAGGTGCTCCAAAAACCCCCTGTACAGACCTCCTCGTGGAGTTGGTGGGTATTTACCCACCATTGCCACTCGTTACACAATATCGGTTCGCGAAACAAAAACAGTCCTCCCATCGCCCCGTCCCACCCGCGCGCCGCCCCCGCCCGCCCGCCGCCCGCCACGCCGCCGCCCGCCCGCCGCGCCACCCGCCGCGCGGCCGGGGCGTAGGCCGGCTAGGGCGAGCTCCCCCGCGGCGGCGCGGCCAGCGGCGCGTATGGGCTGCAAGACGCCGGCTCCCCTGGGCGGCACGGCCGGGGCGAGCTCCCCTAGGCGGCGCATGCGGCCTGCAGGAGGCCGACCGAGCTCAAGCTCCATGCTGCTGCTCTTGCTATGTGTAAACAGGAAGAAAGATGAATTGCTTGCTCGTGTATATGAATCCGTGCTGCTGCTCTTGCGATGTGCAAACAGGAAGAAAGATGAATTGCTTGCTCGTGTAGATGAGATGGTGTTTGAGTTGTGATTGGTTCTCATCGTCATTTCTGATTGATGATCAAGATTGTTCTACATTTTCGATTGAGGAGCAAGATTGTTCTACATTTCGCATGATAATTTCTGGTAATACATGTAGCACTGTTTAAAACTGAGAAGAGAAGAGGAGAGGAGAGAGAGGAAGAAGAGAGGAGAAAATAGAAGAGTATGACATGTGGGTCCGTTCACAAAGGGTAAAATAGACCATTCACAACAAGTGCTCATGTTTTTGGAGCTGGAGCACTGCCATCAGCCAAACACATGCAGCAGCTCCATATTTTTTTGGAATTGGTGGAGTGGAACTAGAAAAATGTGGAGCTAATTTTTCTGGAGTGGAATGCCGCCAAACATACCCTAACTCTACTAAATCCCTGCTACGCACAGCCCTACAGGAGCAGAGGCGGATGGAGTGGCACCAAACGAGCCTTTATTACCGTCCTCGTGCAAACGAGCTCCCGATCGTCCTCCCAATTCCCAAACCCCGATGCATGCCGCACCACCTGCCATTCCTTCTTCTGGTAGTCCAAAATAAATGCACAACCAGACAAACGCAAGCAGACACACCATGTCCATGTGTGCTAGAGAGAGAGAGCGCTTCATGGTGCGAACAAAAAGGTGGTGCATGCAACTTGCAAGTAGGCCTGCCTGCATACTGGGTTTATCTTAAGCAGTACGGAGTAAGTATTGTATGTACAATGGTTGTTGATTTTTTTTGGCACGACAGCATAGTATGCAAGCAAATGAGCATGGATGATTTGTAATTATAAACATCTTCTTGATCTGTATCCCTAACACATGTCACATGTCTGGATGGTGTCTTCTTGCCAAGCAGTATACATTGTACCACTGAAAGAAGTACATGGAAACAATTCTGTAACTGGCGTAGTGGCGTACATCCTTGGCCCGTCAGGGTAGCTGCAACTGCAAAGGGCCGAAGGCCCATTTTTCCCCGTCTGCATCCCCAGCATTGGCACACACATCCACCTACACGAACGCACATATATGTGCAGCTATGCCGTGCCCTCAAACACAGAGGTGTACATACACTACACGCGCACATATGTACGTGTTGCAAGGCGATGAAAGAACGTGCACGTGTACGTTTTCGGCCTCCTCGTCCTTTTTTTTTCTTTTGTTTTCAAAAGTCGTGTTGTGTCAATGCATGGCTCCAATGCATGCAGATGTATGCTCATGTATGCACGCATACGTAGTACATGCTGTGTGCAGGGCTCTAGGTAGGTGTAGCCGAGACTTCTCAGCAGCGGCTAGCTAGGTAGCTAGCTTAGTAGCTAGATGTGCATGTTAGCTACGACGTGCAAGTGTGCAACAGTGTTGCCCGTTAAGCTCCATCAGGTTTCCTCATCGGGCCCATGCCAGGTGCCACCGCGTCCATCGCCATCCTTTAATCTCACCATTCCTGGTCGCCAAGGGGAGAGTGAGAGAGGAGAGAGAGAGATCATGGAGCCATAAGGCATGGTGCTAGAGCTCTGAGCTCCCCACTATAAAGTGCCCCCCCCATTGGCTTCTTCCTCCACACACAAGACACCACACATCACAGCTCGGAACTGCTTTGCATCTCGTAGAAAAGAGAACAGAAGAGCGAGTGAAGTTACCTCGGCTAGTAGGGTTCATTCTTGGGCAAGAGTGTCTAGCTCCCGGTACCTCTGTGGCTATGCACCACCACCAGGCCATGGGCGACGCTCTGTGGGACCTGCTCGGGGAGGAGATGGCGGCGGCGGCGGCCGGCGAGCACGGCCTGCCGCCGGGGTTCCGGTTCCACCCCACCGACGAGGAGCTCGTCACCTTCTACCTCGCCGCCAAGGTCTTCAACGGCGCGTGCTGCGGCGTCGACATCGCCGAGGTCGACCTGAACCGGTGCGAGCCGTGGGAGCTCCCCGAGGCGGCGCGGATGGGGGAGCGCGAGTGGTACTTCTTCAGCCTCCGCGACCGCAAGTACCCGACGGGGATGCGCACCAACCGCGCCACCGGCGCCGGCTACTGGAAGGCCACGGGGAAGGACCGCGAGGTGCTCAACACCGCCACCGGTGCGCTGCTCGGGATGAAGAAGACGCTCGTCTTCTACAAGGGCCGCGCCCCCCGCGGCGAGAAGACCAAGTGGGTCCTCCACGAGTACCGCCTCGACGGCGACTTCGCCGCCGCCCGCCGCTCCTGCAAGGTACACGCATGACGCATCTAGTACATGTCTAACTCCCTTCACATGCTCACACGACCACATCATTAGCATTGTTGCTTAGCAGTTAGCACTGCATGAGTCCATGAACAGATTTGTTCAGTTTTTTCAGGGCGGATTTATTACTTCATGAATGGGTTTGTTAAGGTTTTAGGGTAGATCTTTTCAGTTTCTGTATATGATTCTCAGATTCTATCCATGACTTGAAAACGCAACAGTGTGACAGTAGTGGAGATGTGATATCCTTGACAAGAAGTAGGAGTTGCAGATACATGCTGGCTGCAATGAATGTGGCATGCATGCATATATGAATGAATGTAGCTAAGGAGGGGACTTGGGTGACACATGCATGCAGATTGATAGATGTGTTGCCTTTATATACTTTTGTGCATTCAATGGTGTTAGCTGGTGTAAACATGATAAAGTGCTAGTACAACTACAGTGGCTGTGCTCACTGCTCAGCTTCACCAGGCCTTTCAGCAGCAGCATGCATGGCCAGGAGTGGTTCCATCTCTGCTCAAAATCTATTTGCACTGACACACAGGATCCAAGCCACCAGCCAGCAGTGATCCTGCTGCTGTTGCTGTGTTTGTGTTGTGCCCTCAGGGTGCATCATGGATGTACTTTGGATATCTCCAAACACTGACATACCTCCCGTCCAAATCTTTGTCGTGCATATAAGAAATTCATTGTAAATAAACAAGTAATATGAGCACCCAATGTGCTCATTGGTTCCAATTTTTTTAATCTGTAAAATAAATGTGCCATCTGCAGAAGTTCATGAGGAAATTTATATAGTACACTGCGTGTCTGTCCTGACTATATAGATCACAGTCCATAGAAAACAATCTTTTTATGCATCTATACCACTGACTGATGATTTGGTGAATCTAGCTTCTGTCTTGCCTATGGATCTCACAATTCATAGAAAATAACCTTTTTATGAATGATTTGCTGAATCTTTTCTTATACACACATGCAGGAGGAATGGGTGATCTGCAGGATTCTCCACAAGGCAGGCGACCAGTACAGCAAGATGATGATGGTGAAGAACCCCTACTACCTCCCCATGGGAATGGACCCCTCCAGCTTCTGCTTCCAGCAGGACCCCGCCGCCGCTCCCCTCCCGAACCCTAGCGGCTGCACGACCGTCGCCGGCGTCCCCTTCCACCCCGGCGCCCATCCCGGCATGCAGCTTCCACTGCTGCCGAGCAGCCAGGGCAAGATCACCAGCGGCATCTGCGGCTTCCCCGCATCGGCCTGCATGCAAGAGCCGCCGGCTCACGGCTCCGGCGGCGGCAGCAGCAACGCCATGGGCATGCCGCCATACCATCATCCCTTCGCCTCCCTTGCCGCTGGCGGCAAGCCGGCCCCGCCGCCGCCGTCCCAGGTCGGGGTCAACGGCGCCGGCCCGCAGGAGCCACCGCCACCGCCACCTGCCAGCTGGCTGGAGGCTTACGTGCAGCACGGAGGGTACCTTTATGAGATGGGCCCGGGTGCAGCGCCAAGGGGCGAGTGATCCGGACCGTTGGTCCCTTAGGGTTGTCGGGTTTACCTTATGATGATCTTCTCTTTCAGTTGCTAGTGGAATCTTTCTTTCAGGTTTCAGCTGAACTTGCAAGTGCAATCGAAGTTCAGACAAGAGCACTTGTAGCTTAGATCTGTCAGTCATTTATTGCTGTTAATTAGCTCCTTAGTTGTTAACAAATCATGCGTACCTAGGTAAGCTAGTTAGTAACTTGCATGCATGCATTTGGATCATCAGAGAGAAGTAGTGGTACTTGTACTGTTGATCCACCCACATGCAGTGTGCTTGGTAATATATGTATCAATCACTTTGTTTCATTGCCATGATATCCTAGCCAGTGTCATAATCAGTGTCACATAACATGCTGGCTGTGAGCATGTAAAGCTCCAGATTGGGTGATGCTACGACTCTCTATGCAACAATGCCATGGATGCATGTGCAATGTTTCGCATGCTTGAATACATCCCATAGAATAGAACAGATCAGTAGGTCTGGTGCGATAATCTTTGTGTGTGTGTGTGTGTACATACAAATCCCAATAGTGCACCGTGCATGCTTGTGGTATTGGCTGTTCAGTCATTCAGTAGTACGAGTAGTACCGTAGTACTCAATGATGGCTATGAACAGTGGTGTATGCAAGAGTATCAGCGCGCGCCACTGTTCGCACAGTGCGGTGAGGATTTGGTCCCTCTGGCGCCAGATCTCACGAGGGCGTGCACACGTCCTGCAGCCTGACCCATCTGGCCATCTGCTGATCTGCATATAAGGATTAAAAAAAAACGATGTTGATGTTGTACAATGTACATCATCGATGCAGCTTGATCTGAGGTCGTGGAAGAACATGTAACAAAAGAAGGAAACTTAGGTTTAAATAGAAGCGGTATAGTGCGATCAGTGATGGCCGGACGGAAGGATTGAAAGACATGAGATCGATGTGATTTAGGTCAGGCCGTCAGCTAGCAGAGAGGCGACGACGGAGAGCATGGCCGGCCTGGCCGGGGCCTGGGCGCTGGGGCGGCCGGAGCAGGACACAAGAAGGCCAGGAGGGTGTGATTTGACGGCTTACAATAATGCTGCTTCTGCTAGCTGGGAGGGCTAGCGAGCAGGAATAATGGGGAGGATCCCCGCCGCGTCGCGCTGCTGCGAGCGAGAGCAAGGGCAGCGGCAGCATGCATGCACCGTGACGTGGTGCTCCTCAGGCGATGGGACGGCCCCGACGTGACCCCTAATCGGGCACCGCGGGATGGATCCTGCTTTTACTGCAGCGGCACTGCGGCAGCGATCTCTTCCTTCCTTCGTCTCTGTGATCATGATCCGGCGCTGCGTCCGCCGCGCGCTTTTGACACCCAAGTCAACAAGCTGCCCAGGTTGCAGCAGCAGCTGCTGCTCGTTAACTCCCGTGTAAAAGCGAGTAGCCCAGGCCGGCCAGCTCGCCGGATCTCAAAGCACCATCACTCGGAAGCGGTCATGGGTGTGAGCGCGGAGTCGAGTGACGACGTTGCCTCATCTGCTGAAGAACGGCTAGACTACCTCCCAGCCGCCTCCCTCCAAGCTTCGTGACAAAGTCGATGTGATAATGCTGGTCTCAATTGGTACAAATTGTTGTTCAATCCAAATGATCATGTGTTGTGTAAATTGCGCGACTCAGAACGGACAATAAACATGATGTGGCCTAGGAGGGACGACGGCACTATTGAAATCTTTGTTCTATGTTTTTCAACCATCCACACAAGAAAATGTTGTCTTCCAAGTTCTCTCACTACCTACCCAAACTGCTCCTCTGCACTCCTCCTCCTGTGGGTACGACACAACCCACGCTTGGACGAGATGGAAACAGGTACGCACTGTCAAGATTGAAATGGAGAAAAAATGAATCAGAAATCTGTTTCCTTTTCAAGAAAAAGCCATGACAGAGTATTGTTGAGATGACTGGATAATATTAATATAAAGATTGTCAGGCGAAGCAAAAGCAATTTTTGACTCGTGCAACTAAACTAGTTCGTTCCGTAAGTACTAAATGTACATGTACTGTTCCAAGCGACAAAAAATAACTACCATGAGTAACAATTAATGGGTTGTACTTCTAGTTTGGCTGAAGTGAGGTGATGTTCACGTTCAAACAGGGAAAAAAAACTCATAAATAAAATTACTGTGCTAATTGGCCCCAGGATTTTACGGTTTTACACTTTTACTCCCTATTACAAGCAGTGGCTACGCATCAACAGTGCTGGATTGGATAGGCAACGAACGAGAAAGAGCAGAGCACCCCCATGAATGCGACGCTCGCGATCGCTCGCCTTCTTGTCAAATTGCTGTCGGCCGGCCAGCGGAGCTGTAGCCTGTAGCCGGGTACTGATGCGAAGGCGTGCATGTGGCCGGGTAGCCCGTGGCCGGCCGGCTTGTTACGAACTGTCGGCCCATCAACTCCGGCCGGCCGGCCGGCCGGCCACCGACTTGTCGCTTGCTCCATCTCTGCAGCCATAGATGGTAAACGTTCTGGCCGGCAGCGTCGCCCACTGTAGAAACTGGGGTGGAACTGTAGCAGAGATCTTTTTACAGGACCGCACTGTAGTCTGCTGCAAAGAAGGATCGTTCAACAACTACAGTTGCCCTGAGATGTCAATTGTCGAAGCGTTTGATCGGGAAGCGATGAATCGTCCAAAGTGAAGTACACACGAACACGACTTCGACATCCCAAAAATACCAAGAGTAAAAGCATCCACGGTGTGCCATCTCGGCGTATCGCCGATCGTTTTTTGTGCTCCGTTTTTAGTCCTACAGAAAAATTCCGTATTGAAAGAAACACGCCGGAAGTAGTCGTTCAAAAGCCTTGTATTCCATCCGTTCTAAAATAAAATAATAAAAAAACAGTCAAATTAGTTCCGTTACATCTGTCATAAGGTGTATTTTGATAATGTATTTATTTAGTATTATAAAATGCTATTTTTAAAAATTAACTAAGTTTGACTTTACTGGTTCAACTCACACAATCACTCCAGTTTAGTGACGGGTAACAACTGCTAAAAGATTCACGGATACATCGAGCCGTATGTTCATCCGAATGAAGTCATGGGCCCACTTACTTGGGCTGCCAAATTGGGCTATTTTTTAAGAAATGGGCTTTGAAGCCCGCTTGGGTCCCTAGCAGCTTTCACCCGGCAGCTGTTTGGTCTGGTCCCCAACACGCGAGGCATCAGCTTCTTCAGGTTCAGGTTCAGGTTCAGGTACAGCTTCATCAGCAACTTCAGTGTCATCAGCAGTATTCTTTGCAGAGTTCAGTTCGTCATGGAGCAGGCGAGCAGCTGACTGTAACATTAAGCATTCCATCCTTATCTGCGTGTTCTGGATATCTGTTTGCAAACTTGCAATACAAAAGCTTTAGTACAAATACTGTTGACTTGACCTCAAGATGCACTTCTTTTTTGTCTGGTTTCTTTCTGGTGATTTCCAGATTCTGGTGTTTCCACTTATGCCTGAAGTTTTAAGTTCTTTCTCATCAGTTCCGTGATCAGCATCCTGATCACATTTGCATCGAGATAATTTCCAGAATGGCATGTTGTTTGTAGCTCTTTGATCTGTATGCTGAGCACCTAGGTTCATCCACACCCGTTCCCATGTTTTCTGTTAAAAATAGCAAACCATTGACATCCATTGTTGTCTTATACAGCACAGTTTCTGAATGGACACAATGGCCCCATGCCATTTCCGGAAACCAACAGAAATGGTCAGGCAGAATACATTAGGTAGAAGCCAACCTGATGCTGTTGCTAAATATTATATCAGAGCATTGCCACTTTTGTTCATTCACGTAAAATTAGAGAGCGATGGATCAAGGCTTATATATAATCATGCCCTTACATTAGCACTATATACAGCAAATAATTTACATTTTTTGTCTGAACCCTAAAGCATCATACCCTCCTAGCAGGATCAAAAGGGGAAAGAAAAGCTGCCTGATCATGCTTACAACTGCTTTGCATCCAGTTTCGTCAAAAGGGTGTTAAATTGCTATGTCAACGAGCATGTTTCGTCTTGCTCGGTTGCTCTTACTTCCTAGTCATCTGCAGAAAACAATCTCCGAGCGACATGCTGCCTCTTCCTCTTCTTCAGAGTGTCATCTCCAGAGCAGCGATCAGCCAAGTTCTCCTTCATTGCTTCTTCTTTTGCAAACTCGTCTTGTTTCAGGTGCTCAGAATCAGAACCCAGCTTAGAACGACCAGGATAAGATTGTGTGTTCTTGTATTCGCCTCCACAATAGCTACTTCTGTGAGGCATTAGTTGCTCCCCTGGCTTCACCATGTATTTCATTATCTGTGAGTGTGTAGAACATGACAAAACATCAACAGCATTCGATGGAATAAAAAAATGCAGGAAGCCAAATTATATAGATGGGAGATAACGGATGACTAGTAAAGATGGAAGATCAAGCTTGGTGACCCAGAAGGTTACCTCCCAGTCCTTGGTATCAAACCGGAACACGAATTGGTTGTTGGTCACTTTCCTGGAGGCTATCGATCCAGCTGTAGGAGCATTCCTTGGAGCTATAGTAAGAATGTAAAACCACGAATTGATCAGCATCTTACAGTATTCATATTGATGTGCGGAATGGATCATCAGAAAAAGGCGTTTACCAACAAAATGGTCCCCATTGTCAACCACATTAATCTCTGCTCTTCCATCCTTCACCAGAAATGAGAGTGCAAATATGTTATCAACGGTCTGTGCAAAGGACCGCCAGTTCAAAATGAGATGTTCGAGCTTTACACTTTTGTGACGTATAAGGAGGCGGAACATGACAGCCAAGTTCTCGTCGGTGTCATTCCTTTCATCTTGGTCTGGTGGCAACTCATCAGGCTGGAAAATAAGTAAGACGTCATTCCCGACGCAGACAGAAAAAATAAAGAAAATGATTCCATGATCAACATAGGCACTCAGGACAATAAAAAAGATAGAAAATGAATTCTATGGTCAGCAGATAGAGGGTGTGTGAATGCGACCATTTAATGAAGAATTGAGGAATTTGATTAAAATATTGGCACAAATCATTTATAAGCCTTGTAAATTCAGAAATATGTAGACACTCTGATTATTGATTAAGGAGGCATATTTTAGGTGGTGCCTCGACTGATTTGTTATGGCACACAAAAATTAAGATGCTATATGTAAACTGTGAAGGGTACTCTTGCAAGGGTGCAGCTGAATTTTCCCTGATTTCATCTCTAACAAACTCTAACAAGTTACTGATCTCCATGACTTGGTAAGAAGAGCAATGGATGATCTCACCTCTGCAGGTCTACTGCCTAAGCTCTCAGATTGTTTTCTAACAACACAACTACGTTCCTTGATTGCAAGATCCATAGGGCCGTTCCTGCCGCAAAACAGGAGAATTACACAACCATTTCAGATTTATGAAACTGCAGATTGTGAAGAAATCAATCAGTGCAACAAATATTTTGCGTAAGGGAACGGGGATTACATGGTTTGGCACCCGGTAGCTGTCATGAACAATGCTGATACCGCACCACCAAGACTCGACCAGGAAAACGATTCATTAGAACTGTCAAGCGGTGTGTCTGTAACACCAAATTTCCTGAGCAGGGCTGTGACAAATTCAGATGGGGTCGGTCCATCTCTATTTTCTGCCTTGGTAGATGAAACCAGAACATCAGCAAGGTCCAGCAACGCCTCACCATCTGCAAGCTGCTCCAATGACCTTTGCACTGACAATTGATCAGGAAGCAGATCAGGACATTGAGCAACCTCCTTAGAAATATCGAGTTGGAAATAGAAAGATGAAAAAAAAAACGAAGATTGAGGAGATCAAAACATTGAGGTATACTTGTGCAGTTTCGTCAGAAATGTCGAGTTAAAATAGATAGATTAAAAAATTGCCTTTTTTGAAGTATTGTTGGGGGACAAAAAAGGGAGCATTTTCAATGCATAGTTCTCGGCATCCAATTAATACAAAGTGAGGCATTCAGAGATGCCAAGCACTCAACCAAACTTGAAACAATTAAACATGTACTACATGATCATCACTAAAATCTCAATGCGCTTAAGAAGGAAACAACGCAACGAGGGAAATGAAAAGGAAGAGAATAGCGCCGGAAATGAACCACCTTTATCATGAAGCATTTCAATCCTGTCCACGGCGGCGTCGAACTTGCCGAGAGCAGGGTCATCCTTCAGCTCTGCAACCACACACAAGCCCGTAAGTAATCGCACACCAGAGCAGAGCAGACACGAGACGGCCGCCGTTCAGTTGCGGCGCGGCACGATTGAAGAGCCGTCGCGGGATCGCAGGGGAGGGGAAGCGCAGCACGCACCACGTATCGTGCCCCTGACGGCGGCGTACTGCGACCGGAGCGCGGCCCTCTCCACGGTGCTCTGGCCCCAGGCGACGGCGTGCTCCTCCCGCCAGGCGTCGTCCGGGTCCCGCCCTCCCGCGCCGCCGCCGCCACCCCCGGCCCCCGCGGCACTGCTCGTAGCGCGGTCCCGCATTGCTCCCTCGCGCTCGCGCAGACCTCGCCGCGGTCGGTGGAGCAACCAGCCGTGAATCGAGGAAGGCTAGAGAGGTGGGAGAGGCGGTTTGGCGAGGGTTTTCACTGTTCACTGCTTCTGTTGGATATATAAGCACTTTTAATTTTAATTTAATTCAGAAATAAATCATGAATACGATGAACAGATAGCAGATTAAACTAGACATGTCTATGCAAGATCTAGACAAGTTTATCATTGCAAATAGAATCACACATTCTACCATACTATCCAGTGCTATCAGACTGCAACAAATCATAATAGCTAGTATGGAAGACATAATTTGAGATAAGAGATCGGATGTTTCTTTCTTAATGAAGATCGGCTCCTGGACGACTACCGGGTACAACAGGCGACGACGATCAGCAGCCTAACGTTGTTCGCGACGGCGAGTGACGCCCGAGTGACGAAGAGGTAGACGAGCCGTGGTGAAGGAGTCGACGAAGAACTTGACGAAGCGGAGGAAGCGATCGAGCAGTCGCGCAGAGCGCTTCCCAAAAACCTTATTCGCCCTCTCCTGGTGCAGGATCGCTGAAGACGACGGTTCCGGAGACCTGCTCTCCCAATCGCCGGTGCACGCCGACAATCAGGATGGAGTAGACTACGGTGGCGATGCAGCAGCGAGAGGAGGCAAAAACCCTAGCTCGAATAGATCTATTTTTGGTAGAGGCCGGTAGGTCGCATATATAGGAGAGCCCACGATTCTCACGTCGCGATCGTGATCTAAACCGGTTAGGATTCCATATATCTCGCTGACTTAAAGACAAAGTAACAAAAAAAATAAAACGGCAAAAGGAAGCTGCGCCCCCGCAAGGCGAGGCGTGGCGTGGCGAACGAGTGCGCGCGTGTTGAGCTCTCCTTCTCTCCCCACACACATAGCTTGGAGGAGTGGAGATAACTTCCATATTTAAGTTGGTCATCCCTCCCCTCCACTAGCAATGTGGGACTAAAGACTTGCACCACTCCACCTCTTGCCCACATGGACCTTTGAGATTTATTTGAAATTCTGAAATTACTATGGCCAGGCCCATTATTTCAACAGCTTCTTCACCGGCCGTGCCAAACGGCCATTCTCAAAACTGCTTCACTGCCGAAGCTGGTAGGGAGGCGGAGCCGAAAATGAACTAGCGACGCAAATCTAAAAAAATGGCTTTTCCGGCTCCTCCCCCGTCCCCCACCTGCTAATACAAAGCTGCCCCTTGAGTTAAGAAAAATTACACTGAAATTGCCACTCGTCTCGACCGCCTAGACCAGGCATTCCCGCGCACGGCTGGTGCTGGCGCAGGCGTCGCCGCCCGCCTTCCTCGCATCGTCGGCCTCAAGCATAGCCTCGCGGCCGCCTAAAGGATGGCAATTGTACCCGCGGATATGGATATCCACAGGTTTCGTACTTGATAGGTGAGGGTATGAGCATTAATTCTCGCCCGCGGGCAAGAAACTTTATCCGCAGGTACATATCGAGCTACTTGAGATCCAAAGTAGTATGGAAATTACCATTTATCAAGGTCCAATTACATATATATAGTTCAAGCTCAACAAAAAATTCTAACATTTATGTTGTGATGTTTATACATGACTAGCGAGATGGTTGGATAAGATATGCCGTTATATTTATTTGGCTTGTGTGTGGCTACTAGATAATATTTAATCCTTATATTGAATGGTTATTTGGCTTGTGTGACTAAGATTATGCGTGTTTGTATCATTTTGTGGATGAATAGATTATCAGTCGTGAACTTTGAATTGTGTTTATTGCTTATATGGCATTGTGGTTGATATGAATTTGTTGACATATTACCCGTCAGGTATCTTGGGAGCACGGGTACGGGCATAGAATTTTACTCGAAATGCTTCGCGGGCACGGGTAAAATAAACCTTGTCGGGCATGTTGTCGGGTGAGCAAATGCCTTACCCGATCCGTTGCCATCCCTACTAGTAGTCCCACCTCAGATCTGCGTGTCCTAGCAGCATGAATCTTGAGGAACCGGAGTGGCGCTGCAGGGGACCGGTCCCGGAGTAGAACGGTAGGCGAGGCTGCATCGGGCTAATTGAGTGACGGGCAGCAAGGACGCCGAGGAGGAAAGCGACAAGTAGAAAGGATAAATAAGAAGAAACGGGAGGCCTGGAAGGAAAGAGACGTGACGGGTAAAAGATGGATACACGAACGGGATATAGGAAGGAAATCATGTGTTACTGTATAAAAACCCACTAATCATCGGCTAATCAATGATTGTACTTATTAATTTTTATTTATATAAAATCTATTATAATTGAGGGTACAACGAAATAAAATGAGTAAGGGTATATTTGACATTTTACATCTTCATCAATTTATAAAACTCAGCCGAAGCTTTTTTTTTTCAAAATGACTTCGAGCCCACCACAAAGACCGCTTCATCGAACGAGAGCTATTTTATAACAAGGAGAAAGCTCTACCAAAAGGCCGAATTATTCTCTCCTCCGTTTTATCCACGGAATCCCCTCCTCTGTTTTGTCCTTTTCGTTTGACTGTAATTGATCTCTTTTATGGCAAGTGAAAATCCACCCACCCTGCCGGACTAGTTTGCTCGATGGTCAAGGGTGGGCATACTGGCACTGCTATTTACACATGCCTTAGCTCTTAAGTAGTTTTGTGTAGCAATTGAGGATGTGTGTCTTTAGGGGTGTTTGGATATGAGGTGCTAAAATTTTAGCAGGGTCATATCGGATGTTCGGATGCTAATTAGGAGGACTAAACATGATCTAATTACAAAACTAATTGCACAGATGGAGTCTAATTCGCGAGACGAATCTATTAAGGCCTACAATTAGTTTTATAATTAGACTATGTTTAATACTCATAATTAGTATCCAAACATCCAATATGATAGGTGCTAAAGTTTAGTCTGGGGTATCCAAACACCCCTAAAGTTTCGTTGGGAGAAAGATTTTCATCTTTATTTCGCGCTAACACGCGGTGAAAAGTACATGCATACTGAACACCGAATTTTATACCTCTAGTCTAGAATATATATCCAGCTTGTACTTTTGGTTGAACGGAGGCGAGAAAGTGTTTATGGTAGTATATTTTTTTTTGTTACACCTCACATGTCATGATGAAGCATGTACAAGGATTTAGGGGGTGTTTGGATACCAGGTGCTAAACTTTAGTAGTGTCACATCGGATGTTCGGATGCTAATCAGGAGGACTAAACATGATCTAATTATAAAACTAATTACACAAATGGAGTCTAATTCGCAAGACGAATCTATTAAGCCTAATTAATCCATCATTAGCAAATGGTTATTGTAGCACCACTTTGTCAAATCATGAACTAATTAGGCTTAATAGATTCGTCTCACGAATTAGACTCCATCTGTGCAATTAGTTTTTTTAATTAGTCTATATTTAATACTTCTAATTAGTATCCAAACATCTGATGTGACGGGTGCTAAAGTTTAGCACCCTAGAGCCAAACATTAACATGTCAAACTTACATGCCATAATTCTCAATAGAGATAATAACATTACCAAATAATGATAGCATTTCATTAGTAGCTGTAGTTTTGAACCGTTGAGTCATGAAGCCTCATCATAATAAAGCAACAATAAAAAAATAAATAAAATCACGAAAAACAACCATGAAAAAAAGCCCCATCTTGCTGCTCAGGGGGTGTTTGATACTAGGTGCTAAACTTTAGCAGTGTCACATCGAATGTTCAGATGCTAATTAGGAGGACTAAACATGAGCTAACTATAAAATTAATTGCAGAACCCTGTGCTAATTCGCGAGACGAATCTATTAAGCCTAATTAATCCATCATTAGCAAATGGTTACTGTAGCACCACATTGTCAAATCATGAACTAATTAAGCTTAATAGATTTGTCTCGTGAATTAGACTCCATCTGTGTAATTAGTTTTGTAATTAGCCTATATTTAATACTTCTAATTAGCATCTAAACATCTGATGTGACAGGTGCTAAACTTTAGCAGGGAGTATCCAAACGGGGCCTCAACATACCATATCTAACCCTATCAAATGCATGTGCTTGTGCAGTACCATTCTTACAGTTTGCAGGAGGCCCTGCACCACTTCCTGATGAAGCCACTCGTCTACATTCAGTACTCTATACCTGTACCACAAGTTTGATGTGATAGAGAATCTTCTTTTTGCATAATGTCAAAGTTGGAATTTTGGGGAACCAAACGCCCCCTAGACAGCCTTTGAACTGATGAACTTCCATTTCCTGTGAGATTGATCCGCTGCACAGATTGTCAGGACCTCAATCCAGTGCGATCTTGACACTGATTTGACCTTGACAAAGCATGCAGATGTGTACTGGATTGACATCACCTCTTCTCAAGCCTGCAGAAGAGCCGAGGCCGGAACGGATGGCAGGCCCGTAATTGGACGCGAAAGGCGACACCAGAAAGGGAAGGCAAGAAAAATACACGCGCAGCCCACCTCACCTCTGCCACCCATTCCCAATCCAATCGATCCCCACCTCTCCTCTGCCGTCTCGCCGGCGCCGCTGCCCCGAAACTGCTTGATCTCCGCCGCAAACCCGCCTCCCGCACTAGCACTACCTGGCCGACCCGCCGGCCCACCGGCGATCTCCATGAAGGCGTCGATCAAGTTCCGCGACGACGACCGGCCGCTGATGCGGGCCAAGGTCCCGATCGGCGTGCTCGGGCTGCCGTTCCAGTCGGGGCTCGCGGCGGGGGGCGACCCGCGGGAGCTCCGCTTCGACCTCTCCACGGCCTTCGCGTCGGGCCCGTCGCTCCGCCTCTCGTACCGCCCCAACGACCCCGGTCTCCCCTTCGCGCTCACCGTCCGCGCGGGGCTCGGCCCGCTCGGCTCCCCGGCGCGCGCGCCCTTCGCGCTCGCCGCCGAGTTCAACCTCCTCTCCCCCGACCTTTCCACGCCGGCCTTCTTCCTCCGGCTCAAGCCCCGCTTCGGCGACTTCTCGCTCTCCCACACGCTCCGCTCCCCCGCCGCCGCCGCCTCCCCGGCGCCCCGTAAGGTCGGGGAGGCGGCTCCCGACGGTGACGGCCTCGGCCACGAGCGGGAGTTCGTGCACAGGCCGTCGTTCTCGTTCACCGGGAGCGGGCTCGCGGCGGACGTGGCGGCGGCGGGGACGAAGAGCGGGGTCGGCGCGCTGCTGTCCGGGATGCAGATGACGACGCGGAGCGTGCTCCCGCTGTGGGGCAGGGCGAGCCTGCGGTTCAACTGGGGCCTGCGCGTGCCGCCGGAGCTGCTCGCCGACGGCGGCGGCGGCCGCAGCAAGGGCGCGGCGCGCGCGCCCGTCAGCAAGATGCCGCTGCTGGTCATGAGCAAGCTCTCCATCGAGCAGTCCCCGCGCGCCGACGCCGACAGCAGCAAGTGCGGTTCCAGAGCGGAGCCCCCCTCCCCGCGGTCGACGGACGCTTCGCCGGGGGACGGCGAGGCGGCGGCGTTCTCGCTGGTGAGGCGGCAGCTGGAGTCGCTGAACGTGGACAACATGATGCTGCGGCGCGCCGTGGAGGACCTCCGCGCCGAGATCCAGTGCAGCAGCAGCAGGGCCGGGCCCGTGGCCGCTGCCGCCAGAGGCAAGGGCAGGGTGGCGGCGACCGCGCAGCCGCCGCCGCCGCCTTACCACGCGTGCCCCGCGAAGCCGGACCGCCCTCGGGGCGCCGCGAGGGAACTCGCGCCCGAGAAGGCGGCCGCGCCGGACGACGTGGGCGAGGAGCTGAGGAAGGCATTGGAGGCGCGGCTTCGGTGAGCTAAGCCTTGCCGGCATTTGCATTGCCGCCCCGGCAGCTAGGTTGCTGCCGTCCTGCCCCTGCCGGCGCTGCCGCTGTTAATTTCGCGCTTACAGCTTGGTTGCAGTTGTAGTAATCTGCTACTGCTAGCGATTTGATGCTGCTGATTTATCCGTGTTGCTTGCTTTGCTCGTAGTTTTGAGCAAATAATGTGTTGAGCAATGGTGGCAAATTTGGAGTGGTCTGGCCATTTTGCGCTGGGATCAGGCAAGCAACTACCTCATCTTCAGAGTCCAGATCTCTTAGGGGCTGTCTACTTAATACATACTCGAGTATAGGAGGACCTTCTGGAACTCGAATTTTTTGACCGTTAGATTGAAAACGGACGGCTGTGATGGACCTGCCCACCCCTCATCTCCTTCCCCACACGACACCCAATCCATTCGGGAGTCACGAGGGCCGCCGCAAGCAATACCTCGCCCCCGCAGCCTCCCACCGTCCCCGGCTCCGGCGGTGCCGCCGCTGTCCATCGCCGCCAACGCAATAGATTGAATCTCGACACCTTTGCTGCCTTCACAACCCAATCGGGGATCCTTTGCCGCCTTCACAGCCCAACCGGGGATCCACTTCCGTCCCGGCGGGCGGCACCCCCGCTGCCCCGCCTCACCGCTGTCTCAATCGTGACCACCGCCCGGAGGTTCCTCTAGGTCGGCGGAACACATTTACTCTCAAACCCCCCGAACCCTAAGAAGCTCACCAGAGCTCGTTGGATTTGAAGAAGAAGGGGAAAGCTGTGTGAGAGAAAACTTCGAGTGCGTGGGAGATGAAGAATGCTTGGGTGTGATACGGCTTTCCCATTCCTAATCCTGACATGATGTATGAAAATTGAACAGTAAGATCTGAGTTAGCACTAGCCTTTCCATGCGGTATTTAATAAATGACTCTACATTCTTCTATTCTGCTCAGACGCTTAGCAAAATGGTGTTTTTTATTGCAAAAAATGGACGAAGAGGAGGAAAATTAGTTGATGGTTTGCCCTGATAATTGGTGCTGCATCAAAACATGAGCAGCTGTGATCTGGTCAGACAAAACAAAATACTCCATATTTGAACTGTAAACTGGCTTGATTTAGAGTTTGGATGCCTCACGTGTTTGGAGTTTGGGCATATGAGACTCATGTTTTTCAGAGTTCACAGATCAACAAGTACTCACAAGTCAATGGCAGCCGCATGGCGATGGCGATGCCAAGGCAAAATAGAAGTCAGAAACTAAAAATGGTTCAAATGCTGAGCATTAGTAATGTGTTACTGTTTCGATTATGAGATGAGTGGAATGATAATCGTCCATGGATACATTTTCTCTGTATAGAGAGGTTTGGGATTGTTTGTTACCACTGTTGTGGCTGGCACCTTGGGTTACCTAGCAGGCTAGCACCAGGAGCAATTGTAGTTGCTGGACGTAGTTTTAGGGGGTGTTTGGATACCCCGTGCTAAAGTTTAGCACCTGTCACATTGGATTTTGGATGCTAATTAGGAGTATTAAATATAGACTAATTACAAAACTAATTATACAGATGGAGTCTAATTCGCGAGACGAATCTATTAAGCCTAATTAGTCCATGATTTGACAATGTGGTGCTACCGTAACCATTTGCTAATGATGGATTAATTAGGCTTAATAGATTCGTCTCGCGAATTAGCATAGGGGTTCTGCAATTAGTTTTATAATTAGCTCATGTTTAGTTCTTCTAATTAGCATTCGAACATCCGATGTGACACTGCTAAAGTTTAGCACCTACTATCGAAACACCCCCTTAAGATGCAGTGTTGAGTGACCGGAGTTCTTTGGCTGGAGCCTGGAGGTGGTGACTGGAAAGTGGCCAACTGATTCATGCTTTTATCAAGAAGGATCTGAACATTGTTGGTCTACCATACCTACCGAGCAACGGCCTGTTCGATGAGAAATTAGTAATTCATAGTTGCTTCTATGTGCTACCACAATGAACGAGTACTTCATAGTTGCAACACAAATCTACATCTTTATTTTTAAAACACACCGCTACTACAGGGACATCATTTTTGCAGGTACTGAACCTGATGAGGGCTGCATAGGTTGCTCGTGAATGAAGCGCTTGCCTTTGCCTGCTTGCCTGCCAAACAAAGGAGGCGGCGTCATCACTGCTACTAGTACTAAAGCTCAGGCAGTGAACAATCCTTCTTCCCTGATGGCAATAACAGGGTGCAATATAAGGGGATTCGAATGACAATATTGTAATCATTGTTCAGTTTCTTCATTTGTCCTACAGATATTGTAATTACTGTTCACTTTCTTCATTTGTCCTAGAACTCTTCTTATTTTGTTGGGAACGCGCAAACGCTTTGCGTGCCAATGTATTACAAGGAGCTCTAAGAATGCTGCAACTCTGCTTTCTTGAAACTGCGGCGCACATTGCGACATTTCATTGCTATGCATGATGAACACAAATGTAATTAGTCTCCTTTCGTTTAGATTGCTAATCGTGCTGTCTTGAATACACGGTGCCCAACTCACAACGCGCGGCTAACAAGAAATCAAATGCTCGCATTACCGTTGCTTTATCCAAATTGCCTTTACGAAGACATAATCTTTTTAAAAATCATATTTATAGCGTCAAACATGAATTTTAAATAAAATGGAATATCTTATTAAAAAATATAGTTTTTTTTTGTGTTTATTGGGTAGCCACGGTCCGCACCGATTAGGATACCGGTCGGTCCTGACAGGTGGGCCCGTCCGACCACGTCGTGCGGGTCAAGGCACGAAGATACGTGGAGTACAAGCTCGGAGGACGAGCGAACGGATTCTGCCTGGATATCTCGGGATATTTGTTGTAAACCGACTCAGATTGCTTTCCATGTAACAACCAACTAGGATTAGATCCTATCCGATTGTAACCCTAGGTCGTCAGCCTATATAAGGCGACCAGGGGCGCCCCCCGACGGCAACGGACCTCAACTTGACTCTTCGCATCCCATACCAATAATATAATCCATCAGAACACACGATGTAGGGTATTATTCTCCGGAAGCCTGAACCTGTATAAACCTTACGCCCCTTGTTACCATTTGTTGGGGGGAAATATTAACGACCTCCTAAGAGCAACTCCAAGAGGCTGCTAATCTTACCCCCAATACCTTTTTTAAGGAAAAAAGAGAGAAAAAATGAACTCCAACAATCCACCTAAACCTTCCCCAATTTTTTAGCGACGCTAAAAAACAGTCTGCCACCGCGTATATTTTAGCGTTAGCATTACTCCCCCAATCCTAATTCCCGCACGCCCACGCGTCCCTTCCGATGGGCCCAATATGATGACGTGGCCTGTGTTTGAAGTATTGGGGGCTATTTATTAGCGATCTGCTGTGGACTGATATGTTTTTGGGGGAAATTTTTTTAGGAGAGCCCCCAATACATAGTTTTGGGGAAGAAATTTTTAGGATACTCTTGGAGTTGCCATTAAAACACCAATCGTGGAGGTCCAGGCCCACCTGAGAGGTAATGAAGATTGCCGTTGGCTCAACATGGGAGGGGAGAGCCCCGCTCCGCCTCGCCTGACCCAATGCCCCGGGGTCGGACGAGCCCGACCCCTTGATGGTCCGACTCCGCCTCGCCCGACCCCTTGACGAACAGGCTCCGCCTCGCCCGACCCACGGACCCAGGGTCGGGAGCGCCCGACCCCTCGCCGCAAGATTCCGCCTTGCCTGACCCAGGGCGCAGGGGGTCGGACTCATCCGGGCCCACAAGACAAGTATCCGCCTCGGGCGCAGACTGGAAGATAAGAGCTCGGATCTCGTGGGCCCCCCTGTCGATCTCGCCATAAATGCGCCGCGGCTCTAGCACGCAGAAAGGCGCCCGCGCCCCCGACGCGACCCGCCACAAGTACCCATGCACGACCGCACAGCACAGGCTACAGTGGCCGCGGCTCTCCCCGATTCGCTACAGGGCACTTATGACTTGCGCCGCCCGGGACAGGAGGAAGCCCCTCCCGTTCTCGCGCCCCGCACATTCGGCGACAGGGACGCGACGTCCACGTTCCGCGGGCCATCAGCAAGATGGTAGGATCAGCCGCCTTCCCCGACGGGCACAGATGCCACGGCCGGACACCATCATCATGCCTGGCGGTAACGGCCACCGGAGAGATCGTCGACAGGATTCGAAGGCAGCCGCCCTCTTCCGACGGACGCGCTGACAGGAGCCGAAGGCGGGAGAGGAGGCCGGCGACCCAGGGACTTGGTCCCTCCTCTTGTGTTGTATTTTACTTTACCTAGCTTATCTCTTTTACTTCTCCTCACATCCGGTCTCACTTGTAACCCTGGTGGTCTCCTTGCGCTATAAAGGAGGACCGGGGGCCCTGAGACGGGGGAGACTCTCAAGCCAACAGAACCCACACACTCTCCCTCAGAGCATCAGTGCACACCCAAGAGACTTGGGACCAGCTCCCTCTCTCACCCTCCTATAACCCCTACTACAGACCCCGCGTGGGCAACACGAGCAGCTCCCCATACTGGACGTAGGGCTTTCCCTTGCCCGAACCATTCTAAACCCCGTGTCTCCATCTTTAGGTGGGTTGTAGACAATGGTAGACCCAGATACTTGACTGGGAAAGTGCCATGCTTTGCTGGAAGATTTCCTAGAACGTCACTCAGGTGTATTCCTTGGCAGCAGATAGGCATGTTAGTTGACTTGTGGAAGTTTGTCTTCAGATGGGGCATTAGCATTTCTTTTTACAAGTTCTTCACCTCTCTTCTTGTCCTGGATCTTGCAGTGTTCCTTCTGCTTCTTGTTACCTTCGCTCAGCTTTAAAGTCAACCTGACGAGAGGCGCATAGTGAACTCAACTATAGGCAGAGGCAGTACAATGCACGAGCGTTCTGGCACATCATAGCGTTCCGGGAGTCCTACTATGCCTGCCAAGGAACCACCCCTCATTATGAATTTACTGTGTTGATACTTGCTACCAGTAGTAGCATATGAACCGAGTCATTGAAGTCACCACCTCGCCGTGCAACCTTCAAATTACTGTGTGCAACGTGTGCAATGGACGGCCAAAAAGAAAAAAAAGAAAAGAAGTGTTCAGGCTTGTCTTCTTGTTCCATTGCATGATTCCCCATCTTAGTGTTGAGAAGCATGTGCTCGTTTCGTTTTCACGCCGGGCGCGGGTTCCCTCGCGGCGCGCCGGGGCCGGTCCGGCAATTGCACTGCGCCACTGCCACCACCGGCAGCTCATCGCCACGGCCAGCTAATGCCGTCCTGGCCCTGCCGGCGCCGCCGCTGTCAATTTCGCGCTTACGGCTTAGTGGTTGTAGTAACCTTCTATTGTTAGCGATTTGAGGCTGTTAATTATCCACATCCGCAGGGTGAGCCTGATCTCCTTTTTTTTTTTGTGATGAAACAGGAGGGGTATTCCCCATCCCAGCCGTAATTGATCAGGGTAGGTTGCAGATTGGTACTGTACCTGTGCTAAAACCATTTCTGATCGAGAAAAAAGGAAAAAAGATGCTACATCAGCAAGCAAAAGGAACAAAAGAGACGGCCTCATACTGCTACTAGTACTACCAAAGCTCAGGCAGGAACCATTCTTCCCTGATGTCGATAGCTGGGTGCAATATGAGGGGGATGCGGACGAATGAATTGCAAGGAGTGCTAAGAGCGCTTCAACTCTGGTCTCTTGAAACTTGAGCGCACATTGCGACATTTCATTGCTATAGAAGGATGAACATACTCGAGTTAGTTTCCTCTCGTTCATCTTGTTAATTGTGCAGTCTCGTAGATACCGTGCCCAACTCGGCAGCTCACAACGAACGGCTAACAAGAATCAAATGCTCATTTTTTTTTCATATACCTCATGCATGGCTTGATCATCTTTTGTAAAAAAAATGCCTGCACAATCACCAAAACGACATGTTTTTTTTTCTGAAACCGATGAGGGTAGTGAGTCGCAACTAATCACCCAGACGCGCTTCAGTTCGAAGAGGCCGCGCGGCGCTCGGCGTCGTCCTTCAAGTACCTAGAAGTGTCATGGAGCACGGATCTTCCGACCACGTCGTCGACGCGCGCGTTCTTGGAGTTCCTCGTGACCTTATCTTGCGACCGGTCGTCGGAAGGGATAAGCAAGGTGATGGGTTCTTTCAGAGTCGTGGAGAAGATACTGGCCTAGAATTAATCCTGACGCCTCTCATGCTCATATACACACGTGTTTAGGTTCAGAGCGGTGGTAGAACTATGCATGGTGTGCGTCGACACAGAAAAGGAAAATCAGGCTTGGGTTCAAGTGTAGTGATGTAGTCTACCTCTACGGCTCTACCATGCTAAAATCATCAGTGTAGAAGAGGAGGATGCATGTGGGGCATTAGCAATTCTTCTTCTAAGTTTCCTACGTACTTCTCTCTTCTTCTGCTCTGGTCGCTTGCCTTATCGCCATCGTTCAGCTTTTATAGTGAACCTGATGAGAGGCGCGTAGTAGTGAACCTGACGAGCGCTCTGCCACGTCATGGTGTTCCGGGAGGCTCGACGAGTGACGGCTCGCACTTGCACGTACGGGCAGGAGTCCTACTATACGTACCGTGTACCGAGCAACCACCTGTTCTGTTCATTATGAAGTTATTGTGTTGTTACTCGCTACTACCACCATTGAATTTCCGCACCACCTCGCGTGTCAGGCAGCCGTGCAGTATCTCGAAATTACCGTGCGCAACGTGCCATGGACGGCCACAAAAGAAGAAGAAGAAGCAGCAGCAGCTGCAGCAGCAGCAAGCGTTCAGGCTTGCCTTCTTGTTCCATTGCATGATTCCCGGCCCAACTTTGTTTGAGAAGCCGGAAGCGTGTGCTCGTTTCGTTTTCTGGCGGCGCACTCCTTTGGTGCGAGAGCATACGCCGGCGGCCGAGCTCGCCGCGGTCGCTCTCACACTCCGAACACCTCGCGTTCCGGACACGACGCCTGCGAAAACGATCAGGAATGCATCGAAGTAATAGCAGCAATGTGCGGGGCGCGCGTTCGTAGAGCAGGTGTTCTAGTCTCACTCTTAGTTCGGCATGGACGATCAGTAAGCTTTCGAATCCAGTATTAACAAAAGAAGAAGCTTTCGAATCGTCATGGCTCACGTAATCTGCCAACAAATTTTGTCTCGGGGGTCAGGAAGTCAGTTTGGCCTGTGCTGTGACACTGTTCATAAATCATAACCAAGAGAAACATGTTCTGATGGTCACACACACTACTGGCTGGGGGACGACTACGCCGTCGTCGCCGCAACGTCGACTGATGATGAGTCCAGCAGCGGATGCAAATCTAAAATCTTGATTAGGGATGGCAATGCGTCAGGTTAGATGCCGGTGGAGTAAACCAATCATATCTATCTACATCCACACTCATAATGTCTAACAAGTGGATTTTTGCACCCGCACCCGCTAGGCATCCAGTGGATCTGTTCAAACAAATAGAAATTTACAAAATATACGCACATGAGCATACTATGTCAAGCCAACTTGACAGAACTTGACACACAAAATACAATTCGAGCAACAAAACCGAAGTAGGGAACCAAACTTTAATGCTTGATCTCAACAAAAAATTTAGTCTAGCAATGACACCAAACTAAACTTTTATGTACATGATACATCAACAATTCAACTTCAGTAAGGCAGCAGTCCAAAATTCACCTCATAGTCCATGATACACCAACAATTAAACATCAAAAGTCCGAAATATAAGTAATAATTCAATATTTTGACAAGGGTTAGGGATCAAAACCTTAAGAGATGGGCGGTCGTTGGGCACCTATAGGTGAAATCTTGCACCCATCCCCGAGCCATCTCAATACGAGTCGGGTAGGATCTGGACCCAATATGGGTCGGGTCGGATATGGGTGAAATTTTACATCCATGTCCACACCCGTTGGGTGCCAAATCCGTCAGCACCCGCACCCATGGGTCCAACTGCCATCCCTAATCTTGATGTGCTCGGATAATCGGTTGTCGCTTTATTATCAGTGGTGGAGCGCAGCGGGCGTGGGCTCACCTGTCATGACAACAACACACGTCGTCTCCGCCATGTGGGGACCGCACAGGCCGAGGAGGCACAGCAGACGGTGGCGCAGCGCAACCCGTTCAGTGGAGATCCGGGCGCGTTTGGATCTCCCGTGTACCTTGCTTAGCCAGGCTATCTCATACCTTGCTCATCCGAGCAATGCTTTGGCAAGTGAGCTTTCTATTTTGGTTCCTAGGTGCAAACTCATGGCGAGGCCACGTTCTCTGCAGCAACTGTCAGCTTGCTGTTGAGGGAGAGAAATTCTGCTCGCCTAGCTGGGCAAGCATTTTTCTTGCCGCTGCAAGCGAGCTTGCCTCCGGAAGCTAGAATCTTTTGGTGTTACCAAATGCCGGCCCTTGCTTAGCAAGGCTAGAATGCATTTTGCCGTAGAACCAAACCCACCCGGAGTCTGCGGCCTTGCGGGGGTGCGGCGCCGAAATCACCAAACAAGAGCCGTTACACGTTACTACTCGAAATCCTTTTTTAACGGAATATAAGTATTTTGGTCCCTCGATTTTGTTAAGAGCACAATTTCATCCCCTTCTCTATCAAATCAGTCCAGTCCTTCGACTTTTTCCTTGTCTCAGTTCCATCCCTAATTCTACGTGACATGCCATTTTTGACGTCCACGAACAAATACTCAAGCTCATCCACGGGAGTGATGATGGTCAAAATACACGGGATGGTGAAGAAGTATAAAAGAGTGATTGTGATGCAAAAGTCATCGATGATGAAGACGGAACCACGATCAAATACTTAAGCTCATCCAGCAACAATGATATAAGGACGCTGGGCCTAGCACTTAGAGTCGAGACTCGAGACATCTGTATGCATGCAGGCATAAATGAATGAACAAGATGCTTTAGTTGATCTCCCTGTTATTTTCTAATTTCTACTACTAGTAGTTTATTATATGATCCAAACTTGATGGAGGTTTTGTTTTGCAATTTATTTTGTTTCTACAAGGGTTGTATGTTTCCTCATTAGCCGGTTGCATACTTGCTCTAAAATGAAAAGTTTGAGCACCTGCTGGTTTTGTAAAAGAAAGTGATGCAAAAAAGACAATTTTTTTGTGTAAGGACTTCATCTATTGTTGACTAAGCATGATAACATGCATTGCAGCATGTGACATGGATGAAAGTTATTGGACTCGACCGATCGATCTGATAGATGAGGGATGAAATCGAGTCTTAGAGTAAAGTTGAGGGACCAAATTAGTAATCTAGGATTTTTGTCGTAAACTACATGTACAACCATGTGTGCCCGTCCCTTCTTTCATGTTGCGTACGTGTCCATTTCTCTTTCCACCTGTTGATAGTGACTCATTTTATATTTCCCCAAAGAAGAAAAAATTGAAACCAATCTCATTGCTATTGCTCCCTTTGCTTCTCACCACCCCTTTTCCCCTCCTGCACACCCTTTCCCCAGATGCACTTGACCGCCATTACCCAACATTGTGAGTCGCTGCATGGTGGTTGGAAACCGGCCAGGAGCATGGCCACCCATACCTTATTTCTATCCTTTTATTTTCATTTCCTCTTGTCCTTTCCTTCTCTAAATCTCATCTGAAGAGGGGAGAGACTAGGGCACGGCCGAATCTTGTGAAGGGGATTACAAGGAGCTTTGAGATGCAAACCCGAATGGGCAGAAGTGCGACAACGGGCGAGCACGAGGTTAGGGGCAAGGAGCCTGGAGCCTGGCCTGACAGGATCTGCAGTATGACAACGCGGAGGCAAGCATGGCCAGAGGCCTAAAGCTCGATGTGGTAGTGAGACCTTCGTGAAACCACACGAGCTTGAAGCAGCAAGATCCCCACGAGGTAGGCTCTTGATGCGGCGATGATAACTCCATGCGGCAAGGATTTGAGAGGTGAGCAAACTATTAGTTTCTATGTTTTCAACTATTTTTTAGAGAAGATTGTTTGAAGTTTTTTGTCGGTGTTTCGTATCGCCGACTAGTGATTGTACGCCGCAGTCTCCTCATTTTTGATGGCTAGCACACAAGAGATAAGGAGTTATACTGATTCGGGAAGATTCCTACGTTCCGTTTCGGCAGGAGTCATATTCCTTGGATCAAGTGCACTGGGCTTACAACGGGGTGCTTGCAAGAAAGCGTTTGTACAATGTGCAGGTGTGTTGTGGAATGCGAGAGAGCAAGAAGGAAAGCCCGGTTCCCCTTATATAGGCTAGGGACATGGTGACAATGCTGAGAAATGGAGGGGCTCCCCGACCTTGGAGGTCAGGGGTTGTGGTATGGTCGGGCACCTGTGCACCGAGGGGCCTTCTTGTCCTGTCTTCTTGGCCGGTCATGGGCTTCGTATGCCCCGTACGGTGGCTCCTGTGTGGCGTGGGCCGCTTACGCACGTCCTGACCTGCTCCGCAGCGTGCTTCGTCCCGTCCGCCAACCCCGTGGCAGTGAAGGGGACGGAAGCTCCTACTGACGTCCATATCGGAGATGAGTGAATGAGCCTTGGTTAGCAGCATGGACGGGGCATGCCGCTTCTCTCAGTTTTCCTCAACCTTCTTGGCACGCTCACAGCCTTCCCGTGCCGATACACTTGGCGTTGGGTCCCACCTTGCCCGAGCCCGTACGGGGCCTGGCATGGGGGTAGAGTCTTGATCTTGACGGCTCACCTTGGCGGCGAGGGTGATGATGATATCGGGGCGCGTGGATGCGTACGATCACGTGTGGCCTCGCTCTGCAGGTCGTCCTAGGTGGTTCGAGGGGTCTAGCCTCACCCTTGGATCCCCCGGCTAAAGGTTGGCTCCCCTCACCCAATCATGTCTCTGGCGTGGGGCGGTCAGGAGGGCCACGTCCTGCATTCAATGTTTTCGGTACGGCATTATTCACCCTTTAGTCAAGGAGTGGGTAGGGCGCTGTGGGCCCCTTGAGGGCCCCAACCCCGATCTGGCCGAACCGACGAGTTACGGCTCTTGGCTCCCGACCAAGGGAGGTCGCGTGATAGGCCGCAGCGTCGTTTAGACCGTCTTCAGCGTGCCTCTTGCTGTTGGGCCATTGGCCTTTTTGTGTCTCGACTGCCTTGAATCCCTTCCTCGGGGTACTCTTGGTACAGGAACCCGTCAGTAGCTCCCGAGTCTTCCCCCGACCTCAAGGTCGAGGGAGGGCTCATTCGTTCTCCGTGTGTGTCGTTTGATGGTTGAGATGTTCGGTGGGTTCGCGTGAGCGGACCCACTAGGTCTAGCCCACAAGCTTCTGAGGGAATCAGAGATTCGTTCAGAAGGTTATTGGTATGGACGCTGCTCTTCTCTTGCTATTGTCAGGGGCCGCCATGAGACCCTTCCTAAGCCTCTCGTCTTTTCGCAGTCATGTGCTGGTGTGCTGTTAGTGCAACATCCTGCTTTTTCGGGTACCCTTTACCGGAACCCGTCATTTTCTTTTGGGATTGCAAATAATTCTGGACACATTTTTGCAAAAAGTTTTTGGAAAAACATTCTCATAAGAGTAAAATGAATCAGGGAAATTAAACTTTTCTCGATTCTTGTCTAGGTTTATAAACTCTCAAAGTAAGATTCTGGGTTCTAAATCTTTCTTAGTGTTTGGCACTAGGTATAATTATAGATTGAGATTGTCACTTAGAGAGAAAAACTTAAAAAGTAGGACCATAGGTGCACTTTACTCCTTTCTTAAAAAAATTCTAGGGAATAATTGGAAAAGTATTTCTAGTAGATAATTGCTTTTGGAAAAAAAATACGTGCTCTTTTTAGTAAAGGATTAGATGCATTAAACTTAATATCTGTAGACAAAAAGAAGTACATAACATGCTTGGCGAGCCAATGAGACTAAACACATCTTTTAGTATTGATTGTAAGCTAATGCCAATTACCGAAAAGCCTCTCACTCAAACTGAGTTTTGTTAACAATTTTTACAAAACTTATCACTCTATGATCATAAAACTCTTACTCCGTAGTGTTCAATTGGGCCAGTTTTACGGGCTTTATGGGATAGCGACATGATATCATGGGCCGAGTCAGTTCTGCTCCGGTCTGCTTCACACCGCACGATTTGCCGGATTATTTGGCACGCTGAAGCAGGTGGGCAGGCGCCATGATGCCCGGGAGAATATCAGAATTGAAAATTCGATTGAATAATGGTAGGTAGGCCCGGGCATGAATTATTTGGAATTCAATTTGGTCCCATTTCGTGAAAGACCCGTGGAGAACCTCAGAATTGCCCAAAGGGGCTTCACCGGCTCCATTTCTCAAACCAAACCAAATAAAGAAAGAGAAAGGAAAAAAAAAACGAGAGGGAGAAAAGGACCAGATGGTGGGATGGGGGCCTGAACCAAAACCTAGACGAACCACACAGGGAGATAGATAGCCAGGGGGGGCGACGGCACGGGGGCCGGGGGCTAGCCCAACCAGACCAACCAAACCCTAGCTCACCTCTCATCCCAATCCATGGAGGCGGCGCTATGAGCCGCCGCCACCGACGCCGGGACGTGGAGCCGGTACGGCGGGGGAGGCGAGGATGACGGCCAGATCGGACGATCCCGGCGTCTCGCCGGGGACCTCGGCGGCGGCCGGCGGCGAGATCTGGGGCACGTGGGAGGAGCTCCTCCTGGCGTGCGCCGTGCGGCGGCACGGCACGGCCAGCTGGGACTCCGTGGCCATGGAGGTCCAGTCGCGCTGCCCCGCCGCCGCCGCCCCTCGACTCACGCCCACCGGCTGCCGCCTCCACTTCCGCCTCCTCCACCGCCGGTTCGCCGCCGGCGCCGGCGACGTCGACGAGGACCCCGACGCGGCCGCCGCTGACGGGTGGGTGGAGGAGCTCCGCAAGCTGCGCGTCGCCGAGCTCCGCCGCGAGGTCGAGCGATACGATCTCTCGATCGGGTAAAGGAAGAAAAAAATTAACAGCCTGGACAATATAATGATAAAACATTAAAACAAGCCTGCCCGGTTCGTCCAGCACGGCGCCTCGTGAGCCGTCTGATGCTGATCGGGCGGCCGCTGTTTTTCCCGGCGGAAATGCTGATTACGTTTTCTTTCTCATCGGAAATGATTAGGTCGTTGCAATCCAAAGTGAAACGGCTCAAGGAGGAGAGGGAGCGGAGCATCTCCGGCGAGGCCAATCTGCCGGCGGTGAAGGCGGAGGAGGGCGAGGAGCCGGCGGCGGGGAAGGGATCGCTGGAGGACGACGCCGGCGGCGGGGAGGACCGCGTCTCCGGCGGCGAGTCCGGGCGGTCGTGCAAGGAGTCCAACTCTTCAGATCTGAAGCGGCCCGTGCACGACGCCGGCACGGCCTCCGCCGCCGTTGACGGTGCCGCGGCGGCGAAGGAGGAAGGGGAGGAGGAGGAGGCCGCGGCCGGCGAGTCGTTGGCCGTGAAGCGGGAGGAGGTCTCCGGCGAGTCGGTGGCCCGGTCGAAGGAGACCGACAAGGAGAGCAGCGACGTGCAGAGCTCGGCCAGCCCGTCCCGCCGCCGCGAGCGGGAGGGCGGCGGCGGCGCCGGTGTGGAGGAGGCAGAAGCCGAGGAAGCGTCGGCGTCGACGTCGGCGCGCGCGGCCCTCCCCGCGGCGGAGGCCGAGGCGCTGCTCGCGTTCCTCGAGTCGGTGCGGACCAGCAAGCCGGGCTCCGTGTTCGAGCGGCGGCTCGAGAGCCAGGTAAAAAAAAAAAAAACAATCCTCCCTCTCCCGTCCCGGTTTTTCTCCACACGCAGTAAAACTGTAAAAATGAAAAATGACCCTCTCCTAAATCAATTTACGAAGCCGTCCAAACACAAGCGCCCAAACCGGCTGTCAGCTCAGCGGAGCACGTCTCCTGATCATCTCGCGATATGCTGCTGAGTACTCGCACGCTCGGCACCAAATCGCGCGAAATTATCGCGTCTTCCCGCTTTGCGTGCACACGCAAAAGCGACCACCTTGCCTCGTCGCCGCCGTCGACTCGTCGAGTCGCCGGCGAGCGCAGGACGACAGGACGTGGTAGTACGGACGCGTCGGGTGGCCGCGGTAATGGACTGGTGGCCTGGTGGGGCACGCCGGCCACGTACGCGCGCGGTCGTGACGGTGCGGCCGTGCCGTGCGGGACGTGTAGATCGGGCGCCGTCCGATCCGGGGCGTGCTGAGCTGGAGATAAGGGTAGCGCGCGACGAGATGCGTAGGTGGGTGGCGCAGGGGGAGGCGCGGTTCGCGTTCGTGGGGTGGCCCCGGGAGGCCCAATCGCGAGTCGCCACGTGGAGTTTAACCGAGACTCGTGGGCCCAGCTTGTCGGCCATTGTTCCGTGCCGCCGCGGGTACAGTGTGCTGACTGCTGGGGCCACTAAAATAAGCTTGCGATCCTTTCGAGGGGCGAAAAAAATCATGCCATCACGTGCTAACGTGTCGTGCATCGTTTTTCAGCTGCCTTTTGTGTTTAAATTTGTTCTCCCTCTTTTCCTTTAATTTTATTCGATTTGATTCTTTTCTGAACACATTTATTTTCAACAACTATTTACTTTTTCTTTGTATGGGAATTTCTTTCTCTTCCGCTGACCGACCAGCCAAAATTGCTCGCAGGATGACGCGAAATACAGGAGCACCATCAGGCGCCACGTGGACCTGGAGACGGTCAGATCGAAGCTGGAAGGCGGCGGCGGCGCGTGCTACTCGTCCGCGTCCGAGTTCTACCGCGACCTGCTCCTGCTCTGCGCCAACGCGCTCGTCTTCTTCCCGCGCGGCTCGCCCGAGCACTCCGCGGCGACGCGGACGCGCGCCCTCGTCTCCAAGCACATTCCCGCGTCCCTCCGCAAGGACCAGCCCGGGACCTCGGGGAAGGCTGCGGCGCCGGCGTCCAAGAAGGCCAAGGCGGAGGCCGACGTCGGGTCGCTGCTGGAGAAGACGGCGCCGATCATCGTCTGCCGGAAGCGGAGCTCCATCGCGAAGGCTGCCGCCGCGGCCGCCAAGGAGGAGAAAGCAGAGAAGGGTGAGACTGATAAGGAGGAGAACGAGGCGAGCAAGAAGGCAGGTGGCACCAAGGACAAGGCGCGGGGGTTGAGGACGAACAAGACCCGCGCCGCCCCTGTCAGGAAGGCAGCTCCAAATCAGAAGACTGAGGACAATGGCTCGGACAGCGACGCGCCTGCCGAAGGGACGAAGAAGCCTGGCAAGAAAGGTGGAAGCAGCGCGGTGGGGAGCGGCGCGGGGGTCGCCAAGAAACGGAACGCCGTGAACTTCCTGAACCGGATGAAGCAAGGCTCGGCACCCTCGACGGAGCGCGTGTCGCTGCTGGAGACGCTGAAGCTCTCCGCGGCGGCGGAGCAGAAGAAGGCCGGGAAGGGCAGCGAGGGCAAGAAGGAGCCTGCCGGCGGCTCTGGCTCCAAGAGGGGCAGGGGCACCCCACCGGGGAGGAGAAACATCGGCAGGCCCCCTAAGCGTGCTGCGGCGCCCCCATCTCCGCCGCCAGCGAAGAGGGCAAGGGGGGGCGGGACAAAGCGCGGGGGAAGGAAGTGAAGGGACGGGAATGGGAAGGCAGTAGGAATTGATAGACTCAGTCTCAGCTGTGTGTAAATGCTGTAGGGTTGTAGGAGCGTTCCGAGCTTGTACTGTATGCCAGTGATGTAGGGGTGGTACTTGGTTTTCGAATGGGGAAACTGGATGGACTGACCTGCGCCTCTCATGGTCTCCTTTCATGGGACTTGAAGGAAAACGATTCCTTTTTGGAAACTGTTGTTGTGTATGATTTTTGGACTGGATTTTGAAACTTATACTGGAGCAGGAAGTGCTCTCCAAGGACAAGGAACACCACTCAGCCAATTACTCAAGTCTCATTTGGGACTTCTTTTTTTTACATCATTGCTCCTTTTTTAAACTAATCGGCAAGAGAGCTGCCTGTTAAAAAGGATGATCAACATGGCACCATTGCTCATTTGATGCAGCACTGTATTGTGTTTTGAGATGAACTTGTTACTTGATAGCTTTTTTGCTAGGGTAAGAAAAAATGAGAGAAATAATAGAGCGCTGCGTTGAAAAACTGTAAAAATAAAATGCCATGCGGTGAGCGTGGATCGGACACGCGACCTTGAGATCTTCAGTCTGACACTCTCCCAACTGAGCTATCCCTGCTCGTGTTAATTCAGCTGTTTATTTACGCTTCAAGAGCGCTGAAACGGCTTGATGCTAATGCTATCCAACCATTCCTGCTGTGGCAATACAACAGAGTCCAGTGCGTACACTTTCAAAACACAAGAGAGAACGATACCTATTTGTGCTGCTGTAGTAAGAAGTTGTTTGCCCATCCAAAATTCTCGCTCGACGAAATTTGCGTACCTTCTGCAGCTGAACAACAACAGGGTTCCTGATCCACAACGATGCTGCGAAATGTTCAAAATCGAGTACCAGCCATACAATCTGAACTGTAGGCAGCACGTAACCCTCATCCACAGTCCACTTCAAATGCGGATTATGTTCCCCTCAGATACGTGTGCTTGGCTAAACTAAGGCCCTGTTTAGCTCTGGCTCCCAGCTCCACCTCAGATGTAGAGTTTGTATGCTGAAACTCGAGATTCAAGAGCATCCAAACTATTCTTTTAGTCTAGAATTGGAAGAAAATAGCTCAACGAAAACAAGTCTAACATCCCTAGATAAATAGATAGTATAGTAGCAGAGCAAGGCCTGCCAGATGGCCAAGGAGAACGAATCTACAAAGACTACAACTACTGAATCCTCAGTTCTGAAGGACAAGCATATATAGCTACTACACTCGATTACAGATGAAAGATCATCACATCATGGTGTTGAAGATGCATATTCCCATCAGAGAGCATGTGCAGACTTGCCCTAGTGCGAAAGAACCTAACCTACCATACCAATAAGTTGCAAACTAGCAGTCTGAACTGGGAGCTCCAAAATATCCAGTTGCTGCTTGTAATGTGAAGTTCTGATAACTTCAACACCCATGTCACCCAACTACACCTATCTGTCCTTCAACGAGCCCAATATCATCTGTTACATAAAGAGTCGTTAGTGAAATTGATCTATATCATAAACAATGTGCAATTGTTTGCTGTGTTCACCTTCAACCATGCAAAATGTTTTAGGATGGAATTCTCAAAACTTGGCTATTCTAATCAGGTTGTCTAGCAGTAGGATTTCCAGACTCCAGTCTCCCATGTGGGCCAGACTTAATCATTGCATGCAGTATTAGCTCAGCAAATCTACACTAGATTTCAAGCCTTCTACAACACTGGCAGAGTAACAATGCGCATATATATCTATTTTGAAGGTGGAATTGACCTTCCTTGTGTTAAACGCAACACACTGCGACCTACACAACCTTTTTTTGACAAGGAATGCAAGCAGTTTGATTTCTCCATTTTTGACAAAAAAGAAGAGGGTGATAAAAAAGTGTACAGACTGTATCTATTCTCAATCATTAACATTGATGCTCTTTATCTATACTACTGCGTTTGACACTTGAGTTTTTGCATGCCACAGGGCACAGGTTTGCCAACTTGTTAAGCTATTTCAGTGACATTGTGAAAGCTTCCAGCACATCTTCAAAATTGAACTAAATACCAGACAACTGATTCAGTACACAAAATAGCACATGTAATTTCCTATCGCAAGGAGAACAGAGTTTGCTGTGTTCTAAACGACAGTAATCAAGAATTACTACTTCCCAATCTTCACTGTCCTCTGGGCAAATTAATCTAAATAGCAAGTTCATGAATTCTAACAACCCACAGCAACTTACCACTTTCACCATCAGATGCTTCATCAAGTTTTGCAATTGCATCAAGCAATGACTGCTCTTGGTCCTGCAATGATAATGATTTACCGTGTCAATTTTCAAGAAGAAATGAATTGCAGTTTCACCAGTTCAAGTTCTCTTCAGAACTACTGGGGGGAATAGGGAAAATCAACTTACTATAAGCAATTTTTTTGCCTTCTGAATTGCATACACATCTGGATGGGATAATACCATCTCGACCTGTTAACAACACGCATATGAAATTGAAATAACGATTTTCCATTTAGTTTCATCAAAAAAATCTCAACCAGCATACCTTCTTCACAAGAATACCAGTATTAGGTACATCAATATGATTGAAGTTGAAAAGGCTGATGCCATTGGGTGTCTCATGAAACCTTCCTCTTCTGCCCATGCCTGGCATAGCACCATCAGATGCCAACCAACCAACTTGATTTGGAAGGGCTTGATAGGCAGAGCCCCATCTTATGTTTTCAGGTGCCATCTGTCAGAGGACACTTTTTAACAGCCAAATAGGGCACATATCATGCAACACTAACAGCACAAATGCTGGTCACTGACGATTAAGATTTCAAAAATATACGATGGGTGTTGAATTGAACCAGGCTCACATAGCAAAATACCGGACATTAAGGTTTAGAGATGCACTTGATTAAACATTCATTAAAATCTGTAATAGCCCATCAAAACAGCAGGTAAAGAATTCTGTCTCCTCATCAACAAAATATTGCCAGTGAAAACTGATGCAGCAACATAAGATACTTTTGTATTTTCTTTCCTGACTTGCATAATTTCAAAAGATTAATTTGTCATCTTGGTTTGGTCTGTGTGCATTTGCGTGGTAGATGAACATACTTTTTGAGCAGCTGGTATGTAATTCACATTTGACAGGAGACAAATAAGAACATTTTTTATGGTGACTACAAAGCAAGATCAGAAATACACCAAACCTACTGTATCTGCATTGTTGCCCGCCAGTGCATGTGAAGGCGTGATAGGCGATTGGGGACCCACAGGGAATGAATAGACGGAATGCAATTTCTTCTGCCTCTTCAGAGGTCCAAGACTGTGAGCAACTACACTGTCATGATGCAAGCTAGATTGCATTCCACCTCCCTGCCTTGACTGCCTACAGAAGTTTGTGAAATACAAAGCACAATTTAATGATCATATAATCAATATTGAAGCTATTGGTTTGTTCATTTCAACAAATGCAAGTGCTTTAGTCTTTGCACAGGGTACCTTATTCTATGGACAGCTTCCTCTTCATTGACCTTGTTTAATAGCACTCTGTGTTCCTCATCAGAGACTTTCAATTCTCTTCTTAGTTCAGTGATCAGACTTTCTTTCTCCTGTATAAAAGATGGTTTTTAATTCCCTCAGCAAGGAATTATAACAAGTTACAATAGTCACTAAGAATTTTCCATTGATGAAATTACCCAAGTTAGGGCATCTGATTGCATTTTGAATGCTCTGAGAACACCAGTATATGCTTGTTGTTCGATCTGATGTATATCACTATCCAACTTGCTGTGCAGCCTTGGCTGAGAAAGTGTCCCTGCTAATGACCTTCCGTTCCCACTGAAATGCACTCTTTGTCCACTAATTTGATATGTTGAAGGGAGTTCATCATCAGTCCCTGAAATTAGGGAAAATTATCAACTACTACAGATAAGTTAAAAATGCATCTTGCAACAATTTTAGAGCATTAATAAATCAAAAATCTAATTTAATAATTTCAGCACAAAAGGCATGAAATTTTTACATATTTAAAACCAATCCTCCACTAATGCAAATACGAAAGTATTCATTAAAGCAACAAACTGAAGTTTCATCAAAATAAGTGTTCAGATAAGTTACTTAGCTTTATGTCGTATCCACAGCAATAACTTCTCACCCCCATACATACAGTCATACTACAACAGGCATGCTATTCAATCCAACTCTTCACAAATCCAAACATAATCATCCTGCCTTTTGTGAATTAAACACTTACATTTATATGATACGAATTTACTACATGGATGAAACAGTTGGTAAACCCTTTTTTTACTCCCAGCACTATAAAGCAGTGATCCCCCATCAGTATTTCAAAAGCATCAATCAGCCTATCTGCGCAATATTCAGGACTATCCCCCCATTAACCCATCATTACAGTTCATATTGGACTCAACCCTGAAAGATATCAATCACAGGTGCTATTTTTTCTTGAGACTAATACGCTTGCTCGTTTAGCATGACTTGTTTACACATCTTCCATGCGACTATTGACGAAAACCTATCCAAAATCGCAACACCACGCTAACGAGCACACATCAATCAATCGCCCGCAGCCTAATGCTGCTTCGCGAGCAGGGCTTCCTCGCAATCGTCGGCATCAAACAAACAACAAATCAATCAACCAAACGGGACTCACCGCTGCCGTCGAAGGCGCGGTACGCCATGACCTTCCGCGTCGCCGAGGAGCCAGCAAACCCTGCAAACTGGCGGCGTCTCCTGCGGATCCGCGCGTCGGAACCTATCAGATCTCAAATCCGCTGAATCTTAGATCCTCCACAGCCGGAGGTCCGATTCATAGCTAGTAGAGCGGGGTCCGACCTCGGTTTGGGGGGTTTATCGTGGTGGAATCGGATGGGGATTTGGTAAAGTGTGAGGGTTCAAGTCAAGCCGATTGCCAAATTTAGAGATAGTTTTTTCGTGTAGCCCCCTGGAATTTTATAGTTTCGAGTTACGTTAGATTTTCCTTTTCTGATGGGCTATAAAAAAATTTCTTTGCACGCTGTTCTCCGTTAAGGAGACATACAAACTAAGTTTTCCTTTTCTGATAGGCAGATTTTTTATTTTTAGAAACTGATCAGATTTAAATTTGATAGATTGAAATGCATGAAAATAGACTAACTTTCAAATAATAACATCGTAGCACCTTCAACCTCCATATCAAACTGCGCTGATTTTCACACTTACACAACCTTACTTTTGCTCTCCTCCAACCGTCTTTAAAGCATCTTCGCCACTCCACGTGTTAACCACTTCATTTTTCTATTTCTACACATTTGACACCGTTATCGTTCCTTCATCACTTTTAACTGTTGTTACCATCACCTTACCTGTCTGACTCCGTCTGCCCCACATATGTCTTGATAAGTCTACCTCCCCAACCCCTTTCTAAACCTAGGAGCACATCCGAGCCCCAACAATCTCTCACTTCCTTCTAAAACACAGTCTCTCCAATCTAAAGCCAAAACCTAACCATAGGAATAAAGTTGGAATTTTAGGTGCTTCTGTGTTTTACTTATGTGGTTTCTTCTTTGACGAAACCTTTATTTAGAAAAATGTTTGATCTATTGCAAAAGGAACATCAAGAAGATAATACATTTCTTCTAAGTACATAGGTATCAATCTTGTCAGAGAGGTGCTTGTCAGAGAGGTGCTTGTTAAACAATAGTTTTGGTTTGACTCACGAGAGTCAAGAGATGATAGGATATTTGATTCATGAGTCTAACATTCAACACTTATAGCATAGTGCCTGCATATATGAGTTATGTCTATTATGATTCCCTAATAATAAATCTTTATACTCAAAATCATATCAATCATTCCGCGTACACCGAAATTAGTTTTAAACAGAAAAGTATAAAATTTGTCGCCCAACTAATTCGTACCCTCACTAATCACTATCTCTCTATTTCGATATATTTTTCGAATATGTAAAAAAATTTCTTCTATGCCATCAAAACCTATACACATGTTTATCGGGAGGTCGAAGCGAAGCAACGAAGAGAGCCGAGATGCGTGATCACTGGCATAGGTGGCTTTTCTGAGATCCCCTTCCTCCTCTCGCGAGAGCGCACCAGCGATGGCGTCGGCGGGGGCGCCGCCGCCTTGGAGCAGGCTGGAGGGCCAGGTGGTGCTAGTGACGGGCGCCTCCTCCGGCATCGGCCGCGACTTCTGCCTCGACCTGGCGCGCGCCGGCTGCCGCGTCGTCGCCGCCGCCCGCCGCGCCGCCCGCCTCCGCTCGCTCTGCGACGAGATCAACGCCTCCGCGGCCGCCGACGGGCCCCGCGCGGTGGCCGTGGAGCTCGACGTCGCCGCCGGGGGCTCGGCCCTGGAGGCGGCGGTGCAGAGGGCCTGGGACGCATTCGGCCGCATCGACGTCCTGATCAACAACGCTGGCATCCGAGGTAATCCATCAAATTAGAGCGCAGATATTTTCTTTTAGGGGTCTAAATGATTCTCCAGATGAAAATACGCATCAAATTAAGCTCAAATGTGTGATCCCCTTTCGATTAGCAAACCAAGTACATATTGGCTTGAGTGGATGGTGATGTTGGTGTCCTTTATACCTCAACAGGTGCAGTGCATTCTCCACTGGACTGGCCTGAGGATGAGTGGGACAAGCTCATCAAGACGAACCTTACCGGATTATGGCTTGTGGCCAAACATGTCTGTCGACGCATGCGTGATGCTAAGCTAAAGGGTTCAGTTATTAACATTTCATCTATTGCCGGTCTTAATCGCGGTCATCTGCCTGGCTCAATTGGATACGCGTCATCAAAGTCTGCTGTGCATTATGCCACAAAGGTAGTGTTGATGTTCCTCATAAAACATTAGTTGGGCTCCTATGTTCATAATAAACCAGTCTGAGTATATTGGTGCAGTTAATGGCTTTGGAATTGGGAGCATATGGCATCAGAGTGAACGCAATTGCGCCAGGGCTGTTCAAATCAGAGATAACTGCTCCTCTGTTGCAAAAGAGATGGTTGAACACTGTCGCTTCAAAGATAGTGCCGCTTAAGGAACATGGCACTACTGATCCAGCACTGACATCGCTGGTCCGTTTCCTGATTCATGAAGCATCGTCGTATGTGACTGGCAACATCTTCGTTGTAGACTCAGGTGTCAGCATACCCGGTGTTCCAATATTCTCCTCGCTGTAAATTCAAATTCGAGGTTTAGATTACTGTAGCTATGTTACTCTACATATGATTGCATAAAGCAATCAGTTAGGGACTCCATGAAATATGATATTTTGGTGGCGATATGCAATCCTGAAGATTGATCTGACTGAAAAGTTCATACTTCATATATAAATATGTACCGATGATGCTGCAGTAAGAGTTTAGTAATCAAGACAAGCAATAGAAATAACTTAGCTTCGTATGTATGAAGAGGCACTCCTCAGCATTGAAAGGATTTTTTTTTATTGATCCAGTTCAGGCCGCACCTTCCGAGATCCGAATTACCTTGATATGTACAGAGGCATAGTTGCTCTTGTTATGCACAGTCGATTGAGCCTGAGCCATTCACAAAACTATTTCGTGAAGGCAGGTAGTGATTATTCTGCAAGGCAACCTTGTCTCCTTGCTTGCAGCTATCTTAATTCAGAGTTTGTGATGTTCGAATTTTGGCTATGGCACCAAAAGATCTTGACTGAATTTTGCGAGGGAATACTGAGAGAGGAAACTCAACTGACCGGGACCTACTGAGCTCATAACAGATGGAAGTTTCACATAACCCATTAAGCCTTTCTGTCCAACAGATAGCTATCCAAATCCGACCGTAACTTTAGCTATACGTCATGAATCAAGAATGCTAGCTTGTGGACTTGTGGATATTCCATTCTCATGTTAAAAAAACTATGCGTTCTGAAGAAGCTAAATCGTTGACCTTTTTCATTTTTATAAAAGATTCAACAAGGCGCTCGAGGAGGAGGTGCCGCCAAAACTATGCAGTTTGGTGGTATAAAAATGAAGGCATTTGAATTTTCTGCTAGTACTAAGGTGTATATGCAATTCCTTAGGATAAAAAAACATTTGATATTTCGTTGTCGCCACTTATTCTTTTACTGTATATAAGCCTGAGATATGCGTCCTCATTCTGATCCAGTGCTTCAAAGATTTTGACTTATGTTTGGAAGAAAAGGGAAAACACTCTCCATGTTGATAGAAAGACAAAAGTTCAAATAATACAATAGTGTACTATGTACATGATGTCCCTTGCTGATATTTTGCATGATAGTAGAATGAAACAATTTTGTTTGTACGCTGCAAGAAGAAAATCATTGGCGATCACCAACACTTCACTTCACCATCATATATTCCGAATCGGATTAAAGGAAAATCACCATGCTTCAAAAATATATATAGTACCCTTGTGAAACAAAAACCTTGTTAAAATGAATAGTTTAATGGAGTTACCAACTACATATAAGAAACACCTAAACTCCTTACATCTGCATCTCCTAAAATCTCACGTAGCATCTCAACCTGTGTAAAGTTCCTCTACTCAAATCTCATATTGTATTCCAATCTGCAAGGTCTTACTAGGAGCTATCTTTAGACTGGAAAGGTTGGACCTGAAGTTCTTTTGCAGGAATCTGTAAAGGTTATTAATAATAAAGCGCTTGAAACAATTTTGCTTGTCACCCATCTTTAAAATGACCCTTCCAAATACAAAGGTTGATCCATTTGCCAAGGCTGAATCCATCATCGCGACCTCATCAGCACTTTGAGCTATTTCCTTTAGGGATGCAATGATTGATCCAACATACTCATCATCATCCATATTCTGATTGTCCATATAACCATATTGCACTATGCACCTGTAAACTCCAAAAGGCTCCTGTCTGTCGAAGAGGAACCGCTCTTCAGGAAGGACAGATGTAACAGGAAGATACCTCACAGTGACAAACACCATCAGTTCGCGGAGGCAACCCATATGCTGAACATAATGACGCACAATTGGTGGGATGCCATTCATCAAGTCTGTGCAAAAGATGCATACTCCAGGTACTCTGTTGCTCATAGTAACTGTTTTAATGAATTCTTGCCTATCCATCAAGTTGTTTGTTTCATATTCATTCCTTTTGCTTCGTCCATAGGTCCAAGAAAGAGTAATTATAAGGAAAAATGCTGTTATTGCAAATGGAACCCAACCACCTTGTGCAATCTTGTATAGAAGTGAAATTGTGAAAAGACCTTCGAGGATAGCGTAGACAGCATAAAATGATCCAGCTAATGCAATATTAGTTTGCCATATTATTACCATGACCACTGTGATCAAATGTGTTGTAATAAGCATTACCCATATCACTGCAACACCTGCAGTCCGAAAGGAAAAAGGTAATCAGATGATGTCTTCTATTATGTACATCGTTTACCAAAGCTTGCTATTTAAATACCATGTATCTATCCGAGTGGAGATGCAATTGTAGCAATACTGTTTACTGTAGCATTAGGCTAACCATGATGTTTCTATAAAATTGCTATATAACCATGATGTTTCTATAAATTGCTATTTAAACTTTATGTGCTACCATTTCAGCTCAAACTAAACATGTGCGCTTTCAACCCACAATGTGCGTACCCCAAAACGATGAAGAAAAGTAACAAACAAACTAATATAAGCATGTTCTAAATTGCTTACCATAGGCTTGCCCAATCTCTGGTCCACCCTTAAAACCAACGGTAATCAAGATACAAGCTATCATCAAGAAGTAGTTAATCTCTGGAGAGTATACTTGGCCTTCATATTTTTTAGAGGTATGCTTCATGGTGACTCTAGGAAAACAACCTAAAGCAATTGATTGCTTGATGATGGAGAAACTGGCAGATATCAATGCCTGGCTTGCGACGATGGCAGACAAAGTAGCCACAACAAACATGGGCCAAAACAGTGGCTCTGGTATGCTACTATAAAATGTACTGCTGAGCTTAGATGGGTTCTTGATCAAAAATGCTGCCTGACCGGCATATGCAAGGATCAACGATGGATAAACTAGGCACGAGTATGCCATCTGCAAGGCAAAGGAAAGGAAAATAATTAATGGCTTCTCAAAAAAAGAAAAAGAAAATAACTAATGGTTTCTTATTTATATAATATGAAAACAACCACATTAATTACCTGGATTGATTTCTTGTTGAAATGACCCAAGTCAGCAAACATAGCTTCAGCACCTGATAACAACCCCAGCTATTTACTTGTGTGGTGATTAACTGGCTAGTAGTACTAGATTACAAAAAATCATAAATATTGCTTGTTTCTCGTAGTCTTACATGAAGAATAACATTATGTAATTATATTGCATGTTTCTTGTTGAAATAAAAAATAGTGCTGTTAGGTTACAAGTCTGACCTGTTATGCACAAAACAACTGTTCCTAGTTGCTCCCAGCCAGCCTTTTTGTTCTTCGCGAAGAACATATATATGTAGTGTGGTGATATGGCTTTCAGAACTGGGGGATAATACTTGATCATATTGTATAGTCCAATTGATGCAATTAACACGAACCACACAAGCATAATTGGGGTAAAAGTGAAGCTGACTTTGCTTGTGCCATATCGTTGGTAAAGGAAAAGGAAGACCAGGATAATCACGCATAGGAGGACAACATGACCTGAAATAATAAGCAATATAAAATGTTACTCATTCCTTGCAAAAATAAAAATTATTGGTCTGGCCAGAATATCATGATCATAAATGGTAGCTCATAGAATAGTTTAAAATATAACCAGTGTTACCTTGTGTAATTCTAGAAGATCTTGATTGGATTCCCTGAACAGCTGATAGAACTGGATAAAATTTAAGAGAACAGCATCAGGAAATCCAAAAGATAATTGACCTGGAATTTAGTCGTATCAAATTTTAATTGAAAAGACAATAACTACTACGCGGATGAGGGACAAACGACATGGCTTGAAAGGGATTAGGATATGGAAGTTGCCCTGAAGAACCAGACAACATTGCTTGTATGGGATTAATTAATGTATTTGGAAGGGGATATATAAAATCTTGGGAGAATAAGAAGTCTAATTCAATTCTTGCATAGCTGATTGGGTGAAGTCTGTCTATGGCATTGTATGAGTTTCACAAATTATTTGGTTTACATGTTTTGTACTGAAATGTCTATCATTCTCACACCAGTGTTGTTACACCATTGTTTCAGTTGCTCTTTTTTTTTTTGCATATTTTTGTTCACTACCGAGAGTCCTCGCTATTCTACTATTCTAGGATAACCATAACCCGCGCTGTAAAAAAAAATCATTTGTACCTGAGATGGACGGAGTGAGGGCACCATCACCCATCACCATGCAGGTCCCAATCAGCACAAGGTAGGTGATGACCGCCTGTGCAATCACACTTCCTTCCAAGAACTTGAGCATCCTCGGTTGCAGGCTGCTCTTCTTGCTGTGGAACTTGAGATTGGAGTCAGATGCCAACCGTGTCACAGGCACCGGCATCTTCTTCCCGGTGAAATTCACATGCTGACGCAGTAGCGAGTACAGGGCAAAGGTACCACCTGCACAGATGCAGTCAGACAGTTAACCTGTACAGCTTATCACAACATCATCACGTCGCATCATATTCTTTAGTAGTTCATCAAAACCATGCTTTGAGAGGAAATAGAAAGTATAATCTGTCTAATGCAACGATTCGAAACATATATTCGCCTTTTTGGAGATACGTTGTGCGTACTTTGCCTCCTCATTTCGATCAGTATGTTTTTAAGAAAATAAAATCAGTAGCATTCGCGTATTTCTACTGATACGACTACACGAGCAGTTTTTCAGTTGGCTATCCGAAAAAGTCGGCCATTTTTTTCACCAAACTGACACCGGACTTTCGCTAGATCCTAGGCGATGCATGCAGTCTGTTAAGGGGTAGATTTTTTTTTTCGTTGACACATTCTTAAGTGTCACAGGCGTTGCTCCTAGATCGATCTAATCCAACTCCACATTTCAAATCATGGTCACAGAAGAAGAACGGAAAAAACATGAACATGATTTGTACATATAGCATCTAGCACGTGCAGGTACGCGTATATACCTTCTCCGTGGTCGTCTGCATGGAGCACGATGAAGACGTACTTGACGAGGCTGACGAGGGTGAGCGTCCAGAGGATGAGGCTGAGGATGCCGAGCAGGTCGTCCTTGCTGGGGTCCGGCAGCGTGAACGACGAGAAGGTGTACAGCGGCGACGTTCCGATGTCGCCGTACACCACGCCCAGCGACTGGTACCCCAGCAGCGCCACCTGCCACGGCGTGAACTCCTGCACGCGCCGCCGCCGCCGCCGCCGGCCCATCGATCAGCAGCTGTATGGCCGGATCGCCGGAAGCAATGGAAGGGTACGCGTGCAATCTATGTGACTATGTCACGTCGGTGGCCCGGGCACGTACCAGAGGGTTGCGGTGCCTGATCCTGTACGACTCGCTGAAGGTGCGGCGGGTGAGGCCGCCGGCGGCGCCGATGAACTTGATGTCGTCGTCGCCGCCGACCTCCTCGATCTGGCTCGTCGAGCTCCGCTCGTCGACGGCGGCCACCGCGGCGGCGTTCACCTGGACGATGACGTCGTCCGGCGGCGGCGCGTGGTGCTCCATGGCGCCGCCTTCCGTGAGAAGAGGACGCGCTTTGATCGACGAGCTGAGCGCAGCCGCCGGGAGAGGAGGCGTGCAAGGAATGTGGTTACGCCTCTCTATATATACACCTTGCTGCTGCTGCCGCCGCTGCTTGTGCGCGCGCGAGCGTCGAATTTTTTTTATTTTTTATTTTAGTTTTGAAAAATACTAAAATAAAAAATAAAAAAAATTCGCGCGCGTCGAACGCCGCCGCCGCTCCCTAGCCCAACTGAATCTGCGAGGACGTCGTGGGCCCGTCACGCGCTCTGGCCCATGCAACGCAACCGAAAATACTGTGCGCGTCAGATCTGGGTCCGTTGGAAAATCGCAACCCAAGCACGCGCGTAAATCTGATCTTAACCGAGATCTCGTCCTGCATTGTTTCGTCAGAGATTCAGCGAACAGAGCAAGTGGCGGGTGGGTACAGGTTCATCGAGATTTGACTGAGTTGCAATCGTTCATCAGTGACACAGCTACTTCTTGCTCTCGGATTCGCCCTAAATTACTGCAGGACAGTAGTAATCAGGCAGTGGTCAAGCACTGCCAACTGATAAACGACGAAGAGGACAGCAGTGCAAGTGCAGACATTGCTTTAGCCAACCTGCCTTGTAACTTGCAAGATTTTCATTCAGATGCAGTGTTATACATACAAGCGTGTGGAGTTTTGGATCAGGTTTTTACCCACTTGACCGCATTACTCTATCTATTGCTTCAACCTGCATTCTTCATACACCTGTATCAAGAGGAAGTAGAGAATATTGGAGTTGATGAATAAAACAGTAAGTCAAATAATGCACAGTTCTTCACTAGCGCTCTGAAGTCTATTTCTAATTGTTATGTGAAGCACATTGGCGTGTTGGGGACTTGAGGTGATAATGCAAGATCGTCTACCTGCTCAATAGTAGGAGAGGTCATGAGGTTTGAGAAGTGCAGCGGCGGCAGTTGCTCAACTGGTAGTGGTTTTTGGTTTTAGTCACTCATGGATTAATTCACGAGAGATGGTGGTTCTCGAGCAGCTGGTGTGCATGCTCCTGTACCATCTGTCTCATGCGACAAAAGTAGTCTTTGAGCATTATTTCAGTAGCAGTGTAGGTCTCATAGATAGTTCACAAAACCAGGAACTCTATCTGCATTGTTCCTGGCATTGTCAACTTACCTCTCAGCACCGTAATTTCCTTCTGAGAAGCAAAGTTAGCCTCCCATGGATGATCATTTCTGTGCAAAGGATCATGCTCAATGGTTTTTCTTAACACCAAACCAATTGTAAAACTGAAAACCTTCTTCCTCACTCTTGATTGCTGACTTACTAATACAGCATCCTCCTTCAGAACCTCAGTAGTGCAACTCTTCCGTCCATTTTATATGTCCCTGCAAAAGAGAACACTCATTGACTTTGTGATAGGACATCCATGTTTATCACTACAATGAACTATGCCAAACAACCTAACCAATTACTTTAATTACAAAGAGAAAGGTTTTTTGTATTCAGATCACGGCTTTGGAATAATAGCTGATTTCATAAAGTATATAGATTAAAAAAAAATACTAATGGGAAATAGGATTCAGCAAATAAAACCTTGCTCTGGTTGAAACAACATATGTAAGAACAGCACAATAGCATTTCAAATTCAAAATAATATTTCCATAAGACACAGAGAATGTCACCCGTAGTCTCATTTTAAGTACTTGCTAATTCATGCCCAAAATGTACTTCCACTACTTCCAGGCTATACCAATTTTATTGTGCTAAATGCCTCCATCGTCTAACAAATGATCAGCACTAGATTCCTAGATTTCACATGCTAACAGTATATCGAATCCCCAGTTAATTATAAAAAGGACAGAAAAAAAGGTTCATTTCCAGCCGAGCATGCTCTTACCCTGACAAGCACTGTGACATCTGAACCTTTTCATCAGTTCTGCTCGTAGCCATACTAAATGAGTAACTGAGCTACTTTAACTAAACATCACAACTGTCTCCAGAGGCATTTTTCTTGAATAGCGAAGAAAGATTATAAATTTCATCACACAGATGGGCTTCCAACCAACTAATGTCGTTCAGCATGCTGTGCTCACACCACATCTAGGATTATTTAGGAGCTCATCACAGACTGGAACCGTCACTGCAATAGACAACAACATCGGCTGATTCACATGGACATAAACAATGTACAGAGAAAACAACAATACAAATGCAGACGAGAAGCCAACCTGTCATCCATGCTTTTCGGCTGGTTGTGCATTATCAAATATAGAAGCATGTGCACTTTAGCATCCATGTTTTTCTCCACTTAGTCGCATCACTCCATTGCTGAGAGACCTACTTTCTTCATGCTCCTATATTAAGCAGAGGCACACAACCAGAGTTTTCAGCCACTCAACCAACAAAGGAATATATGGCGCAGTCTAGCCTTCCCCCTTCCTCTTTGCTTCTTATCCTGTTGTTTATCTTCTTCTCCAATGCTTTCAGCATGCCATCAGCCATGGATTGCAACAGCAGTGACCGTGATGCTCTCCTAAAGATCAAGGAGCAGCTTGGTAACCCTCCCGAGCTATCCTCATGGCTCCCAGCCACGAACTGCTGTGCCTGGGATAACTCCATTATATGCTCCGAGACTGGACGCATCTACCTTGTGGCCCTATTTCGACTCAATGTCACAGCTCCCATCCCTTCAGCCTATGGTGACCTGCCGATGCTGCAAACCATCCAGCTTGACAACATGCCGGGGCCGTATGGTCCTATCCCCTCCTCCTTCGCTAAGCTCTCACACCTTGAGTTCCTTGACATCATTGGCACACAAGTCTCTGGGCCGCTTCCTGACTTCCTGGCAAAGACCAACCTCAGTGCTCTGACCATCACAAATTGCAAGCTTACAGGGCCTATTCCCCGGTCTCTGGGTCGCCTCTCCAACCTCAGATATATAGACCTCAGCGGCAACATGCTCAGTGGGTTTATACCTCCTGGATTGCTTCATGGAAGCTTCCAATTCCTCATCCTGTCCAATAACAGGCTCACAGGACAGATCCCAGAGGATTATGCCAATGGAGACATTGACACCATTGATCTTTCACACAACCAGCTCACTGGTGACCCATCATTCTTATTTGATATCGCAAAGCCAATGATGAAGATTGATCTTTCATGGAATGAGCTTGTATTCGACATGACGAAAGTCAGGTTTCCCTACCACCTGACCTATTTGGACCTCAGTCATAACCATATCAAAGGAGGGGTGTCCAAGTCCCTGAAGGATATAAAGCTTGGGCACTTCAATGTCAGCTACAATGATCTTTGTGGTGAGATACCAACTGGGCGGTTCATGATATACCATGGAGCAGATTCTTATGTTCATAACAAGTGCCTCTGTGGCACACCTTTACCCCCCTGCAAGAAACGGCAGTAAAGAATAATTAGCATGGCGAATAAAGAAATAAGTAGCAGGATGTACGGTTAAAGATTGCGACTAGCGCTCTGATTTCTCTTCTGGATTTGGTTAGATGTGAAGTGCACTGTTTTATTTTTGTGAGCCGTTTGTTTGAGATCAACAGGTTATCCACCTCAAATGCTACTCCTTGCTAAACTCACCAACATTAGTATCAGATGCTGTTTCGCAGCATTACTGACGGAACTATCCTTGGTGTTTCAACATATCATCTCCAGTTGTTCATGATCTTATTTGACATGCCGTGGCATGCTGAATCTTTTCTGTAGTTGTGCTACTGTCTTATTCTAGTGGCCGTGTTAAATGTTGAGGCAAGACTGAGTTGCTAAATTAAACATGGCTGATGTCTATAAATGCATGATTCTGAAATAAAGAAGATTTAAAATCTCAGTGTATTGATGGGCTTGCAACTAACTCCAATGACTACTTTCAGCACACTCCAGATTCTCACTCGCACGATATCAAGGATCTATATTTTGAGTTTGAGGTTCTGTCAGATTTTATAGATTAAGTGCTTGAAGCACAAAGTTTTGGACGATGCATGCCCGTAAGTGGATGCTGAACATAAATGAACTTAACAAAGCAGAGAGGTGCTCAGGGAACTATTACATGACAAAAGAGACACTAACCAAAGCCAAGATGATCATCGCAGCCACAACCAGTTGATCCTTGTGGCATGCCATAGAGAGGCTTCATCTAACATAGAGGTGATGATCTCAAGAGAAAATAGCATGTGATGGTTCACATGGCCACAAAAAATATGCAAATAAAACAAAAGTGCAGACAAGGATACATTTCAGCCTACCTGTCTGTCATTTCGCTTTCCACCTAGACGTGCATTATTAAATGTGGAAGCACGCGGCCCACTTCAGGATCAGGTTTTTCTCCACTTAGCCTTGTTTAGTTCACTTCCAACTCCCAACTTTGACACTATGCAAAAAGAAGATTCCCCATCACATCAAACTTGCGGTACATGCATGGAGTACTAAATGTAGACGAAATTAAAAATTAATTGCACAATTTTGTTGTACTTTGTGAGACGAATCTTTTGAGCCTAATTAGTCAATGTTTGGACAATAATTCACAAATACAAATGAAACGCTACAGTGTGCTACAGTGCTGTAGCAGTAATTTGGCACTTCCAAACTTTGACAACTAAACAAGGCCTTAGTCGCATCACCCTACTTCTTGCAGACCTAATTTCACTGTATCCCTATATTGAGGAGGGGGGGTACTCCACTAGTGTTTCCAGCCACTCAACCGTAGCAGATCCATGGCACACTCAAGCCTTCCCCTTTCCCCTTTGCTTCTTATCTTCTTCCTTACGTTAGTCACCAATGCCTTTGTCCTGCCATCAGCCATGGCCTGCGACAGCAGCGACCTAGCTGCTCTCCTGAAGATCAAGAAGCAGCTCGGCAATCCTCCTGATTAATCGAAATGGCTCCCAAACACCGACTGCTGTACCTGGCTCCAAGGTCTTCAATGCTCCGAGACTGATGGTCGCGTCAACCTTGTGTCCCTATTTGATATGAATGTCACAGCTCCCGTCCCTTCAGCCTTGGGCTACCTGCCAATGCTGGAGACCATCCAGCTAAGGCGCATCCCAGGTCTTTATGGCTCCATCCCCTCCGCCTTGGCCAAGCTCTCACACCTTGTGCTTCTTCAGATCTCGGACTCATTAGTCTCCAGGCCTATTCCGGACTTCTTGCTGAAGATGAATCTCAGTGCTCTAGCCATCACCAACAGCAAGTTGACAGGGCCTATTCCTCAAGTTTCTGAGTCGCCTCCCTAACCTCAGATACATTAACCTTAGTGGCAACAAGCTCACTGGGTCTATTCCTCCTGGACTGCTTCATGCAAGCTTCCGAGTCCTCATCCTGTCAAACAACCATCTCACAGGAGAGATCCCAAGAGATTATGGCAGCGAAGACATTGATACCATAGATCTTTCACACAACAGCTCACTGGTGACCCATCTTTCCTATTTAATGCCACAAAGCCTACAACGAAGATCGATTTGTCATGGAACAAGCTTGAGTTCGACATGACACAAGTCAGGTTTCCCTACCACATGACCTATTTGGACCTTAGCCACAACCAGATCAAGGGAGGGGTGGCCAAGTCCCTGAGGGATATAGATCTTGAGTACTTCAACGTCAGCTACAACAAGCTTTGCGGTGAAATATCAAGTGGAAGATTCATGACATCCCATGGAGTGGATTCTTATGTTCACAACAAGTGCCTCTGTGGCGCGCCTCTGCCCCCTTGCAAGAAATGATAGTAGAGTTTAATTTAGGGGTTAGCACATGTCACATCGGATGTTCGGATGCTAATTAGGAGGACTAAACATAGTTTAATTACAAAACTAATTGCACAGATGGAGTCTAATTCGTGAGACGAATCTATTAAGGCTAATTAATACATCATTAGCAAATGGTTGCTGTAGCACCACATTGTTAAATCATGGACTAATTAGGCTTAATAGATTCGTCTCGCGAATTAGACTCCATCTGTGCAATTAGTTTTGTAATTAAACTATGTTTAATACTCCTAATTAGTATCCAAACATCTGATGTGACAGGTGCTAAAGTTTAGCACGGGGTATCCAAACACCCCCTTAGGTTGATGAATAAAGCAATAAGTCTATCATGTGTGTGAGTGTGTCTAGTCACTATTTCTCTGAAGTATCTTTTAAGGGTGTGTTTGGTTAGGTTGTGGCTTTTGAAAAAGCTGTTGTGAGCTACGGGCTGTGGAAAAGCAGCTGTGGGAAAAACAGAAGACCGTTTGGTTAAACCAGTTGTGAAACTGTAGGCTGTGAAGGAAATATATGTAATGCCCCTAAAGGCATGAGAGTCTGTTTATATGCAAATTACTCGTAACAAAATAATATGTTCACTAATTCGCATGTAAATGACTATTTTAGAAAGAAAAAAAATAAATTTTCTATATTTTTATTCATCAAAGTTTTTAAACTGGATAGTTTCTTGTAGACTGAACCAATGTTAACTACCTGTTGTTTCAAATAAAGATAAGACAGCATATTGATGTGCTACAAGAGACGGTTCTTATCCTTCGATTAAACATAAACACAAGGATTACACTACAAATAATGGATTACACTCTGAAATTCCAATCAAAGAGATGCAACTGCAACATCATCTATCCTTACATCATCCGTCGAATCCAAAGAATTAACACAACTTTTTGTCACAAATTACAACGATCGATCATCTGGTAATGCAGTTGAGCATCAGGAACTCCTTGATGGTCTAGCAGTAGTAGACAAGCTCGTTTGACAGCACATGGAGCACTCCACCTCCTTGGTGATGATCCTCGAAGAGCACTGCACAGCTAGCTCATGAGAGCTGCATCCACAAGATCCGGCACCGACGTACAGCTAGAAGCCCAGCCATATGAGCCTCCGCAACGCCACGCCATCAGCCACATCAGTCGTCGTGTCATTGGCCACGTGGCAACAGCCACGTTATCGGCCACGTCAGTTGGCATGTCATCAGTATCCTCCACATCATAAGTCATGTCACCTGTTGTTGACGTGGCTATTTGATCCATGACAAATATTTTCGTCACTAAAGTTGGGCTTGGGCTAGGCTAAGCGGGCTTGAGGCTATTTTATGACGAATTAGAAGCGTCACGGATTGTATCGATCTGTGATGATTACGGCTAAAACGTCATGAGGCGTAATTTGTGACGCTTAATACATGACGTTATGCGAAATCGTTACAGACACTGCTTTATGATGGTTTTTCAGCAATACGTGATGAATTTATTCTGTCATAGATTAACAGGATTCTTGAAGGGTCAATTCGCAAAGTGTACATGAAATTTTACTTTAGTGTGCATGAAATTTGTCATAATTTGTGCAAACAATCAAAATTTCATGTTAATCTATTATAAAAATGTCAGATTTAGGAATCTTGAATATTTAATATAAAATTACACAAAATTTGTGCAAAGAGCTACGAGGACAGAAGTGCCACTACATGCCAGTAATAGTAGTGCCACAAGCAAACACAAGTGATATAAACACAGAAGTACAGAAAAGTGTGCTTCCAACATTGAACCAGAATTTAAAAATTAGAAACTCCACTGCACCATGACAAAAAGCAGTACATCTCTATCTCCGTTTCTTGCATGGCGGCAATGGTGGAGTGCCACAGAGGCACTTGTTACGAGCATAGGACTCCGCTCCATGATACATCATGAACCTTCCGGTCGGAATCTCGCCACAGAGCTTATTGTAGCTGACGTTGAAGTGAGGATGTTCACATAGGTCCAGGTAGTTGAGGTGGTAGGGGAACCTGACCCTGGTGTTAGAATAGATGTCGGTTATCTATTGTAAATGAGTTGTACTCGTGTTCAGGATAGAAGTCACGGTTGGTTAAAATTGGAAATAGACTTGGTTAGAGATATATTCTAGAAATAGGGAGTTTGTAACTGAATCCAAGTCTATCGCTAGGAACATAAAACGCACGGCAATTCCCTGCGTAGTCCTGGCGCCATGTACCTGTGCTTTGCTATATATAACAGGCAACCGTGGTGAGCCAAGATAGGTAGCCACGTTCTCATCCAGTTTTACATGGTAATCAGAGCCTCTCTTCCACAAAACATCCAATCACCGACTTCCTAGAAGATCGACAAGAGCCCTGTCGCGACCAGGGACAGAAGCACGCGTCCTGAACCTGTTTCGACCAGGGCCACGACGCAACGACGCTCATGGCTTCGTCAACCATGACGACGTCCTCATCTCTCGGTACTATCTCCGAGAAGCTGACGAGGGATAACTTTCTCCTCTGGAAGGCGCAGTTTCTTCCCAGCGTTAGAGGAGCAGAGCTCATGGGGTTCCTAGACGGAACCACCACCAAGCCGTCCAAGACCCTGGAGGTCGAAAAAGAAGGCGGCAAGAAGGAGGTGATCCACAACTCGGAGTATAGCTCCTGGATGGCGAAAGATCAGCAGGTTCTGAGCTACCTGCTGAATTCCCTCTCCAAAGAAGCGCTCGCGCCGGTGGCTACGGCGACCACGGTGGCAGAAGCATGGGGAACACTGGAGAATGTTCACTGCACACTCTAAGGCGCGGATCGCGAATCTGCGCGTTCTTCTATCTACAACAAAAAAGGGGAACATGTCTACATCCACATATTTTACCAAGATGTGCTCGTTTAGAGATGAACTTGTTGCTGTTGGAAAAATCGTTGATGAAGACGAGATGGTTCACTTCATTCTCAACGGCCTCGACTACGAGTACAACTCCTTCGTCACCTCCATGATGGGTCGTGTGGGATCTCTATCCTTGAGCGACCTCTACTCTCAGCTCCTGACTTTTGATCAAAGGATGGCGATGTATCAAGAGGGCGGCCAAATTCAGTCTTCTGCTAATGTGGCAAGTAGAGGATGTGGCCGCAACAATTATGGACGTGGGCGTGGTGGCAACCGCGGACGTGGTCGTGGCAACAATGAACAGGGGGGTCATACCAACTTCAACCCCAATCGTTCCAACAAGACTAATCAAGGTAGGCGCACTGAAAAGCCTGTGTGCCAAATCTGTAAGAAGGAAGGGCACATGGCCAATCGGTGTTGGTATAGATATGACGAAGACGAGGAGTATCAGAAGGAAGCTGGCGCAGCTTATGGGGGCTATGGTGTTGACACCAACTGGTACGTTAATAGCGGCGCATCTGATCACGTCACAAGTGAACTAGAGAAGATGCACATCCATGACAAGTACTCTGGAAAAGATCAAGTCCACACCGCAAACGGGACAGGTATGAAAATTAGCAACATTGGTCATACAACTTTATATAACCCCAGTGGTAACATTCATCTGCGAAATATCCTCCATGTTCCTAATGCTAGAAAAAACCTTGTTTCTGTTCATAAGTTAGCTTGAGATAATAATGCTTTCATTGAATTTCATCCCGATTTCTTTTGCATCAAGGATCAGGCAACGAGGAAAATTATCCATCAAAGTAGATCTCGAGGAGGCCTCTATCCGTTAGATCTCTCTACTTCTTCTGGTGGCATCACAAAGCAAGCATGGGCAGCTCACAAACCCACAGTCTCCCGATGGCATATTAGATTCGGTCATCCCTCACATCCCATTGTCCAGAAAATTCTTAGTTTGAATAAGCTTCCTAGCATTAGTGATAACTCAGAGTCTATTTGTAATTCGTGTCAGATGGCCAAGAGTCATCAGTTACCTTATTCCATGTCACATTCTATTTCTGAGTCACCGCTTGATTTGATCTATTCTGATGTCTGGGGGCCTGCACCAACTTCTGCTGGGAGATATAATTATTATGTGAGCTTTATTGATGATTTCAGTAGATATACATGGATTTACCTCTTGAAACACAAATCCGATGTTTTTAGTGCCTTCCAAAATTTCCAACAACTTGTCGAGCGCAAACACAATAAGAAGATCAAGGCTATGCAATCGGATTGGGGTGGCGAGTATGAGAAATTAAATTCCTTCTTCCAGCGTGTTGGTATTAGCCATCGTGTCTCTTGTCCTCATGCTCATCAGCAGAATGGAGATGCTGAAAGAAAAAACATCGTCACATTGTTGAAGTAGGCTTGGCCCTTCTAGCGCATGCATCCATGCCTCTTAAATATTGGGATCATGCCTTCCTTACTGCCACATACCTTATTAATCTTCTCCCTAGCAAAGTCATAAATTATGAGACACCAGTAGCTCATCTTCTTCAAGAAAAACCCGACTACTCCTCTCTAAGAGTTTTTGGTTGTGCCGTTTGGCCTAATCTGTGCCCGTATAATGCAAGGAAATTAGCCTTCCGATCTGTTCGTTGTGCCTTCCTAGGCTATAGTGCGATGCACAAGGGTTTTAAATGCTTGGATATCTCAACAGATCATATTTACATATCTCGAGATGTCACTTTTGATGAAGAAGTTTTTCCTTTTGCCCATCTACATCCTAATGCCGGTGCTCAGCTTAAACAGGAAATTTTTCTTTTGCCGCCTTACTTGCTCAACCCTGGGGATATAAGTTGTGTTACTAATGCTGCTAATGATGTCATTGGTGAGTTATATGATGATTTTCAGGAACATCCAGATGATTCAGCTCAAAACAATGAAGAAAATGGCGCTACAAGCGGTGTACACAGTGACCCAGGGTCTCTTACTGCGTCGCCCGCAACAAATCTTGGCGCCGCGTTCGAAACTGATTCACCGAACGTTGTTGGTGCTGATCTCGCGACGGATTCCCCTGTATCTGGTCCTGACGGGCCGACCCAGGAGTCCGTGCTGACGCCACCGCGCGTGACGCGTGGGGGGACCAAACTGTGACAGGCGCACGGACAACGGCTGCTCCACCCACTACTACAGACCAATCATTGTCAGATCAAGTTGTTTCTGTTTCACCTGTTTCACCATGTCGCACCAGATCACAACATGGGATTGTGAAGCCCAAGAAGTTTACTGATGGAACAGTTCGGTGGATGAATTTTTGTTCAACTGGTGAACCAAAGGATTTACAAGAAGCTCTTACTGATCCTAAGTGGCAAAAGGCCATGCAAGAAGAGTACTCGGCACTAATGAGGAACAAAACATGGCACTTAGTTGAAGCAAGGAAAGGAATCAATGTGATTGATTGCAAATGGGTTTATAAAGTTAAAAGGAAGGCAGATGGCACAGTTGATAGATACAAAGCTCGGTTGGTAGCTAAAGGGTTTAGACAGCGCTATGGCATTGATTATGAGGATACTTTTAGTCCGGTTGTGAAGATTGCAACAGTTCGATTGGTACTATCTATTGCTGTCTCCAGAAATTGGTGCTTGCGGCAACTGGATGTTCAGAACGCGTTTTTACATGGTGTTCTGGAAGAGGAGGTATATATGTGACAACTGCCTGGTTTTGAGGATTCAAAAGATCCACATCTGGTATGTCGTCTTGACAAGGCTATATATGGCTTGAAGCAAGCTCCGAGAGCATGGTATGCGAGGTTAAGTGTTAAGCTTATTAGTCTCGGTTTTCAAGCTTCAAAATCAGACACTTCCTTATTTATTTATCAGAAATTGGGAGTAACTATTTATATGTTGATTTATGTGGATGACATCATTGTTACTAGTTCTTCGGAACAGGCGGTTACAGCACTTCTTTCAGATTTAAGAGAAGTTTTTGCTCTCAAGGACCTTGGTGATTTACACTACTTCCTGGGTATAGAAGTTAAGCGTGATTCTCACGGTTTGCAGCTGACTCAAGAAAAATATGCAAATGAGATTTTGGCTCATTGTGGAATGACAGCATGCAAGCCCTCTCCCACGCCATTGTCAACTTTTGAGAAGCTCCCGTGTTATGATGGAAAGTTGCTAGACGCTGGAGATGCTACCCGATATAGAAGTATTGTGGGGGCATTGCAGTATCTAACTCTCACTAGACCGGATTTGGCATTTGCAGTTAATAAAGTGTGTCAATTTCTACATGCTCCAACCAGTGTTCATTGGACTGCTGTAAAGCGCATACTTAGGTATGTTAAGCACACTATTGACACAGGACTTCAGTTTGAGCGATCAAGACACATGGTGTTAAGTGCCTTTTCCGATGCAGATTGGGCAGGCAGTGTGGATGATAGAAGATCGACCGGTGGATTTGCAATCTTTATTGGACCGAATCTTATCTCCTGGAGTGCTAGGAAGCAAGCAACTGTCTCAAGATCAAGTACTGAAGCTGAGTATAAATCTATGGCAAATGCTACGGCTGAGCTCATTTGGTTAGAGTCGTTGTTAAAAGAATTGGGCGTCAGATTACAGCAGACCTCTATTTTGTGGTGTGATAATTTGGGAGCTACATATCTATCTGCAAATCCGATGTTTCATGCGAGGGCAAAACATATTGAGATTGATTTTCATTTTGTAAGAGAACGAGTGACAAGAAAACAGCTGCAGGTAAGACTCATCTCAACAAAGGATCAAGTCGCCGACGGCTTCACGAAGGCCTTGCCAAGCGCAAAATTTAATCAGTTCAAAGGCAATCTCAACTTAAAGTATAAAGGAAGTTTCGATTGAGGGCGGCTGTTAGAATAGATGTCGGTTATCTATTATAAACGAGTTGTACTCGTGTTCAGGATAGAAGTCACGGTTGGTTAAAATTGGAAATAGACTTGGTTAGAGATATATTCTACAAATAGAGAGTTTGTAACTGAATCCAAGTCTATGGCTAGGAACGTAAAACGCACGGCAATCCCCTGCGTAGTCCTGGCGCCATGTACCTGTGCTTTGCTATATATAACATGCAACCGTGGTGAGCCAAGATAGGCAGCCACGTTCTCATCCAGTTTTACACCTGGTCATGTCGAACTCGAGCTGGTTCCACGACAGGTCAATCTTCCTCATCGGCTTCGCGGTGCCGAACAAGAACGGCGCCGGGTCGCCGGTGAGCTGGTTCCGCGACAGGTCGACGGTGTCGATGTCGCCGTCGCCGTAGCCCGCCGGGATCTCGCCGGTGAGCCGGTTGTTGGCCAGGATGAGGAACCGGAAGCTGCCGTGGAGCAGGCCGGGAGATACGGGCCCGCTGAGCGCGTTGCCGCTGAGGTCGATGTACCGGAGGTTGGGGAGGCGGCTGAGGGCCCCGGCCGGGGATCGGCCCGGCCAGCTTGCTGTTGGTGATGACCAGAGTGGTGAGGTTGGTTTGGGCCAGGAACTCCGGCAGCGGGCCGGAGACCGAGGTGCCGTCAATGTCGAGCTCCTCGAGGTGCGAGAGCTTGGCGAAGGAGGCCGGAATGGGGCCGTGCAGGCCCGGCATGGCGGCGAGGCCGAGGCCGGCCAGCATCGGCAGGTCGCCGAGGGCGGGAGGGATGGAGGCCGTGACGGTGAGCGACGACAGGCCCAGGGAGGGGACGCGGCCGGCCTCGGAGCAGAAGACCGTGGCGGGATCCCAGTCGCAGCAGTTGGTGCCCGGGAGCCATGCCGAGAGCTCGGGTGGGCTGCCGAGCTGCTCCTTGATCTTCAGGAGGGCGGATTTGTTTATGTCCACGTGAATCGCCACCGGAGATTGTTTTACTGCTGCGAAATTATGTGCCCGTCTGCCTGATAAAGTGGTGCTGGACTGCTGGTGCATATCTTGAACTCTCAACCAGATCCCTCTTATCACAGGCCGGAATCCATATCTGAAAACAAGGCTGCTGAATAAACCTGAACCACTATCGCAAAACGAGAATACTCCCGACCTCTGAATGCAGCAGCCGAGCCTCTGTCTGTCACTCCCTGCTGCGTTTCGCTTGAGTGCAGTCGGAAGCAGGGAGGTGATGCTTTGCTGCCGCCATCGCCATGCTGCAGTACTCGGCTCCGTCCGCTCCGCACCGGTTGCTCGTGCCCCGAGCGAGTCTCCTGCCGAGCCCGCACTGCCTCGTGGGCCGCTTCTACGCAAGCCTGCAAACGGCACACGCGCGAGCGTGACGACCTGCTTCCAACTGCTCAATATGGGCTTACTACTCGGTCGGGCCGCTAAATTTGGGCCTGGCAGATTACTTCTACCTGTGTGGGCTGTGGCTAATATAAAGCTCCTCTATTTTTCAGTCTTATACGTGCGTGGAAACAATATTTCTACAATTCTACACAAGCATCATCCGTGTAACCACAAATCACTGGAGTTGGAGATACGTGGCTACAATAATTCTTTGAGGTGGATCTTCTAAAGGAAAGATGCTCATATTCAATGCAATGCCACTTGTACAGCATTTTGGAATCTCATCCTGTCACTATTCCAATATGAAGCAGTCCTAGGAGTAGTTGATACAGTTTAATACCGTCTCGTAACCTCTGAACTCTGATTTCAGAGGCACCCGCCGCTAGTTCGTCCAAGCCAGTGCTGCTTGCGTTCAAAGATCAAACCAACAGGCAGTACGTAAGAAGCTGTCGATCCACAGGCCGAAACATTTTACCAACCTCCACTTTCATGAGCATCGATGCTCCGAATCTTGACCGCCCGGCCCTGCCCTTTTCCCTGTACTGAAGCTACCACGAACAAGCAAAGTGGCGAGCTCGGAATCACCGCGGCACAGTGCGCCCTGCCGCGAACCCAGGCCAGCAGCATCAACGAGCCTTGACCGCACCGCCAGCCAGGGGGCTCAAGTTTGAATGCCGCCAGGGGGTAGCGTGCCGGCCACTGCACTACTGCATGTGTGTGAGAGCGTCGTCGTCGTCTGAACTCTGAAGCCTGAACTGAACACCGAACACGGGACTGAAACAGAGGGAGCCTTTGAAGGGAAAGGGAAAGGCACTGAGGCGGCAGCGGCAAGACCAGGGCACGGGCACGATGGCCTAGCTAGCCCCGGCCCTGGCGCTGGCGGCCCCGCATGCCGATGTCGGTGACAGCGGCAGACAGCACCTGCCCGCGACTCCTTGTCCCCTTCCCCAGCCGGGAGCAGCGCCGGCCGGCCGGCCGCCACCTCATGCCTGCCCTGATCCTCTCCTCCCCCTTCCACAGTGTTCACCCCGGCCCTCGCCGCTCCTTTCTCCTCTGGCCACTCATCTCGATGCTTGACGACGACGACGCTGACTCTGACAACCGGGTAGAGCTCGCTACCAAAGCGACTCGACTACCCCTTCTGACCAGCCAAAGTTTACGCTACCTTAAGACTGCTTGTCTGCTCCCTGCTGCATGCGTGCTCAGGGACCTGGGCAGCCTGCTTGGGGGCGGAATGGGTGGTTGAGTGATGGTGAAGGCACGGGCGAGAGTCACCAGCTCACCGGTCACCGCGGCCGGCCGGCCTACTCGTCTGATTCACCGGGGTCTCCTTCTCGTGTGGTGGAAGCCAACGCTGCAGCTGCTGCGGCGTCCGGCGTGGGAGTTTTTTTTTTTTGACTCGGCGGATTGGATTTCCGGGCAACGAGCGTTTGGTCATGAGTAGCGTGACCACGCAGCTAGTGGTTAAATCTGTTGAGATTTGTCGCGAGATTGCCGGGAAGAAATTTGCAATGAAAGGGACGTCGCCATGCAATTTTTTTGTACGTACGGCACGGGATTATTAGTGCGTACACGCGTTCTAGAACTGTACAAAAAAGCTCGTTTTTCCCGTCAAAGCAGGGGGGAGGGAGAGATTGGTTTCTGGGCTAACGGCATCATAATATGTACATTCTTGTTTACTTCGTTTTAAAGTGGTGTTTTTTATTCGTAGGGGTGTTTGATACCGGGGCTAAAGTTTAGTCATGTCAGATGTTTGATGCTAATTAGAAGGATTAAATATGAACTAATTATAAAACTAATTGCAGTATTCCTAGTCTAATTCGTGAGATGAATCTATTAAACCTCATTAATTCATCATTAGCAAATGGTTACTGTAGCACCACATTATCAAATCATGGACTAATTAGACTTAATAGATTCGTCTCACGAATTAGACTTCATCTATGTAATTAGTTTTATAATTAAATTATATTTAATACTCCTAATTAGTATCTAAACATCCGATATGATAGGGTTAGACCCTTGCCATACATCACTAAGGCCGCCGGAGAGGACGGGGAACCCAGATCTTCCGCGTGCTGTACATATTTAGGCCTAGTTTAGCTAATCTAGGTACTAAATAAATTACTCCATGGAGGAGTTAATCCATGGAGAAGGTATCTTCCCTACCGACGGCGGCGTTCGTTGTTTCGTCGGGAAGGTGAAGCTTTTGGTCCTCCATTGCGGCATCGGCGGGTGTTCCATCGACTCCGGCGGCCAATCCGTGAGGTTTGTATCCCTACCTTTTTGCGGAGGGGAGGGATCTCTTTGTCATCCCTGGTGGTGGCTTCTTTGTCCGGGTTGCTGATGTTGTCGGTGACTGCGGACGTTTGTTCCGGTCGCGGGTTGTTTGGCCGGCGGTGGCGGATTTCTCTGCTCCTTCTGTTCTTCGTGCGTTGATGGCTGATAATCGTTCAACGACCTCGATTCGCGCTGAAAGAAAGTCTGGGCGATGGCTCTTGCAGCAGATCCATGCTTGGAAGTCGACCATGAAGATGGGAGGTGGCTCTTGCTCGGCGCCGGCGGCTTCCGTCAGTGGCCGGGATCTACGAAGAAGACGGGACTGTTCTCGAAGAGGGGAGGTGTGCGTTGTAATTTCCTTTCTTTCCAGGGTGGTGTGTTCCGCAGAGAACCGGGGATGCACTGTGCTACTGTTTTAATGGATTTTCCTTCGCGAAAAAAAGGTTATTTTTAGAGTAAAGGAGAATTGGAAACCTGTCACGTCTCAATGGCAAGACGAAACATTGTAATCTTTCTTATTTTCTTCCTTTCGTTCTCTGTTTCCTGAGCTATGCTGGTAAAGATTGTTCTCTCTTTTAATTATATTATAGCCCAGTAGGGGCTTACCCCTCCTGTCTTCTAAAAAAATATGAAATATATGCGTACTATTGCTACTATTGCATAATCGTTTCTCCTTCGGATTCACTTGAAGATTTGATCATTTTTTTGATAAAGGGATTTGATCATTTTCGTTTCGCATAATCACATGAAAAGGGTCCATGGGATTGAGCAGGTATTGCAATTTTCATTGTACGAATAATGTGACAAATGGCTAGAAATAACATCCTTTTTTTTTCTGTCCCTCCAACACATAAGAGAATCACGTGTCCTTTATACTAAGACGCGGTTAGCAGCTGAAAGTATTCGACACATTCAAAATTGCAGGACCCCATGCAATTTTCCAACCCTGACCTGTACTGGTAAAGTAGTACTATGCTAATCGGGACGTGTCTCTCATTTTTCCTCCGAAACGGTGCAGCTAATCTCTGGTAGTCTGGTGCCGCTTATTGTTTTGGCTCTTAGCTGCTACTCTTTTCCTTCTTGCTGTGTGCACACTCCAAACCCGCTCTCATCATCATCATCACCTGCTGAGTGCTGACAGTATCTGAAGCAAATATCCACCAGCCTATAGAAAACACACGCATCGCCACAAGGTCCTCCACACTCCTCCCTTGAGTTGCCTTCTTCGTTCCTCTCTGAGCCTCCTGGTCTCTCTGCATCGATCCTACTCCTATATCCTAGATTGTTTCCAAGAACCACACAGACCTCTAGGATCGGACGACATCGATCTCTCGGTAGTCGGTAGTCGGTGCATATATACAAACCCGTCAATCAGAGAGGGATCAGATGGGTTATTGTTGACGTTGAGCTACATACAACCAGGGCACAAGCAGATACAAGGCACGCCATGGGAATAGGTCAGCGTCAGCTCCATGCTCTTGTTCCTGTTTCTCAGTTCGATCTGTGTTCCATGCTCTTTGTTTCGTTGGGATTCAGAAGCGCTCTGGTGGGGGTTGGCCGTAGTTGTGGTGGTAGAGTGTATGCTCTGATGCTTTGTTGAGTCCCTTCCCTGTAACCGTTGAGAGTTCTTGGCACCTCGAGCCTCTCCATGCTGTTGTTGACCATCCTGGTCCTTGCTCGATCCGTTGGTTCTTGTTCTTGATACGATTGGTCTATGCTCAGGGCTCCACGGCCTTGCGCGCCATCAGTTCTGCCTCTGCTCTAATCAAACAGCAAGCACCTGATCTCTGAAGTTTTCCACCGTGTCAATCAACTATAGCCTGTAGCTTTGTTTCACCCCCAAACACCTGGTTATCTGAATACCCTTTTTGCCGAATGCATGCTAACTGTATCCTCTTCAGGTTTATGCACGCTCAGATAAGTAAAACGGTTTTGCATAGACTGGCAAGCAAGATGCCTCTGACTCGTTTCTTGTGCTATTTCGCAGCTCCGGCCAAGTAGGAAATTAAAGCCCCCCCTTGTCTAGTTGGAGCCATTGGATACATGGGCAGGCCTCGAGGGAAGAGCAAGAAAGCGATCGAAGCCGCGAGCAACGACGACGAAGATGGCAGCGGCGGCGAGGAGGCGCCGCCCACCCCCAAGAGGAGGGGAAGGCCTCAGACGAAGCCTCTCAAGGACGACGCCGACGAAGCCGAGGACAAGGACACCGCCGAGGCCGAGGAAGACGACGCAGACGGCACAAAGCCCGTCGTGCGGCCAAGCAAGGACTCCACCAAGCAGAGCTCAGCTGAGGGTGGAGGCAAGAAGCGGCGGCGGCGCCGAGAGGAGGAGGAGGGTCACGTGAGGTCGTCCAAGTCCAATGGGTTCCGGCCGAACGGGAGCCGGCGGAAGAGCACTCCCCGGCGAGCCGCCGAGGCTGGGGTTGAATGCAAGTGAACATTTGCCGGATAAGCTAGAGCTACTTGTGTTGGTTTTTACTCCCCTTTTTCTCCCCATTTTTACTGGGGGTTTTAGCTTTTACCCATTTCTGTTACATAGATCAAACAACATGCATCTTGAAGCGTCTGGTAGTTCGTAGTCCCATCTCTAGGAGTAGGAGCATGATCATGTTCATGCCATTAAGTGCTGGTCGGTGGATGACATGCTAGTTATAGCTTGTGAGTTCGTTTGCATGAGGGTACTAGTGACTGGTGGTTTGCGTTAAAACTTGAAAGTATAAGCAAGCATTCTCTGCGAACTGTTTATCCTGTGTTTTGTGAATTCCTGTTTAGTTAGTGCGGTATCTATGAAAGCTCAGCTTCCGTGTTATTCCATTGTTTGTAGGGCGAAAAAAAATGCACTTTTTTCCTCTGGATAAAGACTGACTGTACTTGCTAGTACATATCCGTTGAGTTGTCCTTCACAAGATGATGTTTCTCCTTTTAGGAACACAAGATGCATGGTGTTTCTTTTTCTTCTATCATCTTTTCTGTCAAACTGTGGAAGTTTCGATTTCTACACTGCGTCGTTTTATACTTGTTTTTGACCTTGACTTAGGGGTGTTTGGATCCGGACTGAACTTTATTCCCTATCGCATCGAATGTTTAGATAGAAGTATTAAACATAGACTATTTACAAAACCCATTGCACCGATGGAGGTTAAATGGCGAGACGAATCTATTAAGCCTAATTAGTCTATAATTTGACAATGTGCTGCTACAGTAACCATTTGCTAATGATGGATTAATTAGGCTTAATAGATTCGTCCCGCTGTTTAGCCTCCATCTGTGTAATTAGTTTATAATTAACTCATATTTAGTCCTCCTAATTAGCCTCCGAAATTCGATGTGATACGGACTAAATTTTAGCTCGGGATCCGAACACCACGCATGTTTTTTTTCATTTAGAGAAAGCAAAGTCTACTTCTACACGGAACATATCTTCTCATTCAATGATTATTGCTCCCGTTCAATTATCTTTTTTTTACCAATTCCCGTTCAATTATCATTACAAGTTTTCAAAAAAAAAATATGTTAAATTTTATAAAACTAGTACCGATAATAATTGAAATACAAAGGATCGGAGACCCTTAAGGCTACTCCCAGTGAGTTATATGAAATTTGATTCCTATTAATTAGCATGCTACATAGGATTTCACGATGATATGACATAAAATTTAAGAACAGAGAGAGGAAATCAATTTCATCTAGATGAAACCAACTATATACGGATATCAACTTTTGATGAGTCATGAAATTAAATGTTGTTTGGAGTTTATGAAACTACATCATCAAATTATGCATTGGACATGTGATTTTTTAAACACCATTTCACTCTCTCGTTGCTTATATCTTTGGAATTATCAATATGAAATACATTGGGATTAGCCTAAAGATATTGATTCGCATCCTAAAACCACTGATACCTCTGAAATCCTAAGATCAATATGAAATACTACATTAGGATTAGCCTAAGGACATTGATTAGCACAAGTATATATGGTAGTAAGAAATTGCGGACATCCATTGTGCGCTAATGTTTGAGTGGGGGCCTGGGCGCTCGCTGGCCTTAAGGTAGGCCCGCCCCTGCACGTAGCCTTCCTTACTTCCATCATCATTGTTCTGTGATTTTAACCCTAACCTCACCATAAATGAAAAATATGAAGCTAAGCTTGAACCACAATAGGAAGAGGCTGGCAAAAAATTGGTGTAGGAGTCAAGAAAAATGCTAGAGCGAAGTTTACCTTCACTGAACCCAGACTACAACAAACATATATCATAATAGGCAAAATAGGCATTTTGATCCCTAAACTTTGCACCAAGGTTCAAGTTCGTCCCTCAACTTCCATATTGGCCAATCTAGTCCCTCAACTTTTATTTTTGGATCAAACTCGTCCTTTGTGCTGATACGGATCTCCTTAGTAGCATAAACCTGATGCAAAATTTTATACCCTTGGCTCCTTCTTCAGTATGGTCCAAAATAATATGAGCATACATGTATTTATCGAGAAAGTATGAATATATATGTGGAGCGTGTATACCGTAAGTACGTGAGCACATGTCAATTTAATTTTAAAGCATGCGTACATACACTAAATTGTATATATGCTAAAATAATATGATTACATACTTGTTTGATTACATACATTTTGCATATCAAATTCGTATGAGCACATGAAACTTAAAGAGTATGAGTAGATACATTTTTTTAGAAATCATATTTTGTGTTAGTTAGAAAAATATATTGTTGTGTGTATGTATTAAGGGTGTATGAGCTAAGGGCAAAAATAACTTTTTGCATTAGTCTCATATTAATATAGATCACCACATTAGCATAAGGATGAGTTTGACAAAAAAAAATGGAAGTTGAGGTGAAAGTTGAGGGACGAACTTGACCCTCGGACCACAATGCCTATTTTGCCATCATAATATGGGGGTGTTTGGATCTTTAGTCCGGATTAAAATTCATGTCACATCGAATATTCGCAGGCTAATTAGGAGGACTAAATATGAGCTAATTATAAAACTAATTACACCGATGGAGGCTAATTCCCGAGATGAATCTATTAAGCCAATTAATCTATCATTAGCACATGTTTACTGTAGCACCACATTGTCAAATCATGAACTAATTAGGCTTAATAGATTCGTCTCGCAAATTAGCCTCCATCTATGCAATTAGTTTTGTAATTAGTCTATATTTAATACTGCTAATTAGTATATAAATATTCGATGTGAGCTCCTAAGTAACCGGGGCCTATGATTATATGAATGGCAGCATCGTATGTTAATAAGCATAAATCAAGTACCATTCAGATCAAAATGTCAAAATCTCAATCATTTGTGATGGATGACCTCACCTCACCGAGAGACTCTTGGAGGAAGATAGCACCCGGGCTCAACTTTTCGGCAAACGGAGAGCAATCTCTCCTCCCTATAGTAGCTAGCACCCGGGGAGCCCGGGCCGGGACCAGCGTCACGCGACACAACGGAACAGCCCACCAGCAGCGCATGGACCTGCTGCTTGTAACCAAGCGCAGAAGGTTGGGACCACAACAACAAACACGCGGTGCATGGGCCTACTCCTGGCCCATCCAGTTGCGGCCCGCATTGCCGCGGAGTGCGTGCCCGTCCACGCACGCACGGATGGTCCGAACGTATAGCAGATGAAAGTTTTGTAGGATTGTGTTGTGTGTGTAATAATTGTGTATATTTCAGCATTTCCATTCCATAAAAAAATATCAGAATTTCAAAACACGCACTTAATTGCTTAGCTTCGGCTTCAGCTAGGGAGTCTCGAACGACCGTTCGTAATTCAGCTTGTTTAGCACTCGGCACATAACAAACCAATCATTAAGCAGGAAAGACGTACAACCGGGCAGGGGCGGAGCCGCCTAGATTCCTGGGTGTTCCCAGGAATACCCAACTTTTTTTTTGATAGAAAAGAAAGTATACATCATGTGTTTACAGAAATACCTATGATATTGGGCTACAATCTTCGTTTCATGAGTGAAAGTTTAGCCCAAACAGCCGCTCCGACCCAAAACAAACGCAGTCCTCCCAGTAAGCAAGTTGCGGCCCACAAACAGCTCCGACCACATCTCGGCCAGGCACGCCGCGTCACGGCCTGCTCCCTTCTCTCATATTCCTCTCTCCCCCTCTCCCTCCCATTCACCGTTCCTTAAGAATCAAAATCAATGGAACCCTGAATCACACCGCGCACAGGGGTCAGGCAGTGGCGGCGGCATCTAGCAGGACTGCAGTCTGCAGGAGGCACGGATGAGCAGGAGAGGGACGCCTCACGTCCCGACGCTCGGACGGCCGGCGATGCCCGAATACCGGCGAACTGGTGATCACTGCTTTCCGTCGAGTACTGACCGATCAGAGCTTTGCAATTTTCAATTTTGTAGCACAAATGCACAATTGATGTAGTATTTAGTTAATTAGTGTGTATGTTTCTAAATGTAGATCATAGATATTTGCAAGATTAAGAAGAAGTACATTGATTTGATGATTTTTTGGGACTTCTCGATTTTTAGTGTTCAACTGAACCTTTTTTAGGGGTTAGAAGATGGGAAGGGGTTAGAAGATGGGAATACCCAACTCCAGAATTCTGGCTGCGCCATTGCAACCGGGGCCTGATCAATAACCCTTGCTGAAGCTAGTCATGTACTGTTGCATCATTTTTCCTGCCGCCTTTTTGTTGGGGGAAAAAAAAACAGGCGATCTGCATGTGGCGCCATGCACCCAGAATCCCCCAAGAAGAGGGGGCAGGAGGCAAAGAACTTTTACGAGAGCCGCAGAATGTGACCTCGCCGAGGCGCCGCCAATGGCGTCCCCGGATCGCAGAATCGCCCGGCGTCGTCATCGTCCCCTCTGGTCACCAGCGGCTGGGGTTCGGCCGTTCGGCACGCACACGTCAGGCGACGCGATGCGATCGAGGTGAGGAGGCCGGGAGGGGACCGGCCGAAGCGAGAGCTCGGGCTCCGCTCCGCTCAGCTCAGCTCAGCTCGCTTTTGTTGCAGGCCCAGCAGCCCCTGAGCAAATCTAGCGGCCGGGGAACAAAATCTCCTTTTGTGTGTGTTCGTGACGTCCAATCAATCCTTCTTCCTCTCCTCGGCCGCGACGCGTACGGCCTCCTTTTTGCAGCAGCAGCGAGCATGATGATGAGGGGGAGGGGTGGGTGAGGAAGGCGACGCAGCGGGCGGGCCCCCGGGCCCGCGGGTTGCGCCAGCCCCGGGCTGCGACGCTCTCGCTAGTGGGCCCTCTCAGCGAGCCTGCCGGCCATCCCCTGAAGGGCCCATGAACAGTAGGGGACTCCTGTAGCGCACGCCTCTTTGGGCCCCGGCCCACCGATCCCTCTCGAAGCCCGCGCAGATCTGCGCTGCGCGCGCACTGTGCCGCAGCCCCCGCCCTCGTGGTCGTACTCCACTGCACACTGTATGGCTAGCGTACGCCGACGGACGGCCGCCGGTCATCGATCGAGCTGTATATGAGACGGCACCGTGCACGGGCTTGCGCCACCGGTGCAAGCGACCCCCACCCGGCCATACACCGTGCCGGGACCATGCAGGATCGGTGTACGGGCACATGGTGAATTGGTAACGTGCATGCAATTGCGTGCGCTGGAGTTCTTTTATGAAACAGTACTAGGAGCCCAGGCCCCCTATGGCCCTATTGGTCATACATTTACAAAATATAAAGAAGATTTTGTACTTACAAAAACAAAAGGAGTTATATAAGAAGAATCAGGTCATTCTTGAAAAAAAAATTGTTATTTGCTGTTATGAATAATTGTTCAGCACCAAAATCTAGTAGTGGTTGGGGAAATAGGCTTGATCCAGTTTCAAAATCATCCTAGCGGCCGGATGCAAATAAACTTCAACATTGGGTTTGTCCTTGCCGAGATGATTGAAATGTAGACATCAAACACTTGATTTGGATTTCGTACGAGAGAGTTATAGCTATGGAAAGACTGCACTCGACCAATTTTTTCTTGTGTAATCAAAGCTCGGAGTTGTATTTTGACTTTTGAGATAAAATTTCTTAAAGTTTCAACTCCTACAGGGCAAGACATCCCCTCCCTATAAATATAAAAGGTTGTGGCTGATCGAAGGGAATCCAATCGATCAAACACAAATATAATTTATCCTTTTACTTTTGAAACTCTAATATCTTCCGATACCATATTGCTCGATATTGATGCTCTAAGTGGTCTACTGATCCTAAGAATATAGAACAATCCAGGGCATAACTGCCTCGATGGAGGACCCTCCGAGGCAGCCGTTTCTTCGAGTTTGGTCGGGAATCCATGAAACCGGACTGACCTCTCTTTATTAGAGGCGTTGTAGTGAGTGACTTTGCAAATACGTAACATGGTTGGTGTTTGTGGTTTAGCATGGCATGTTTAGGCGGATCCAGTGTGGGGGCAGAGGGGGCTGGAGCCCCCTGCTACTCTTAAGTCCATGGTGTCCCTCTCCTCCCAAAATCTCCTATAAATTTTAACCATAGACAAAGAGGAGGAAGGAGGAGGAAGAAGAGGGAAATGAACATCCACCTTGGATCCGCCCCTAGCGTCAATGATTAAAGATCGGTTTATATGCACTCACGACTAAAGCCGGCTGCCGCTTAAAGATACTCCTTTATGTTTGAGCAAACTGGCATGAGTCTTTATAAAGTAAAGTCATGTAAAAACTGTATGAATTTTTTTGTGGTGATTGGTAGATTTGCAAGCTTTACTAAGAGCAACCATTTCTCCAAACATAAGTCGTTTGGACAGTAGGTACTAGGACAGTATATGGCACGGTGCATCTTAACTGACCAAACGCGGGAACCCTTTCGCTGCACTGCACTCATGACGGGCGCCGGCGGCGGACACGCGGCGTCGGGGATCACCGGCCCCGCGCCTCCGCGCGCGCACGGCATCCAGCGGCCCACGTGCGCGACAGCGCCGTGGTGGGGCTCCACCGGCCACCAGCGCCATCACCGTCCCCAGGCAGCCGCATGCTCCCCGCAGCGGCGTCACTCGCCCGCTCGCGTCCGACACGACAGCAGGCGGGGGGTGGCGACGACGCAGTCACACCCGTGCGCGTACAGCCATGGATCAGTGCGCGCGCAGCAGTGCAGGGGAGCCAGGGAGCGAGCGAGACGACGCATGCCTGGCGCCGCACGGGCGGGGCGGCCGGCGGGCTGCGCGCGGTCGCGGAGGGCGCGCGGTGAACAGCGGCGAGGTGGGGCGTTCCGGCCTCCGCGGCGCGCGCTGCGCAGGCCGGCGCACGGCCGCCCCGCTGACCTCGCGCACACGTACAGGCGGGCCGCGGCGGTGACGGGCTGACGGTGATCAGTCGATGTGGCTGTGGGCGCGGCGCGGCGCGGCGCTGCGCTGCGTTTACCCGGACCGGACCATCACGGCCGTTTTCGCCGTGCGCGAGCGAGGAGAAGCGGGGGGCTACTAGGTAGCTGCGATCCGCCGTGGTACTCCTCGTCCGGCGCGGCCGTGGCGCTGTCGGCCCTCCGCTCGCCCGTCGTTGTCGTCTCCTGCCACACGCCGCATGGACATGGAACATCTCACTTTATGCGGAGGCAGAGATGAGGTCGTCATGCGGTCCTGCATGTCTATCGTAACAAGAATTTTGATTTATTTTTTCTCATTTTAGCCTTTTATAAATTAATATTTTATAAGTAATCCACTCCAAACTTATATTTAGAAAAACTAGCCTTTTTTATCATGTTAAATAAAATATTATCTTTAAAATGTCTGAAATAAAAAATTTACGCAATTAGCAACATGAGTTCTGCAAGGGATTCTCAGCGGGGGCTATGGATCTTCACGGAATTTTGTTTTCAATTTTTAAAGATAAATAGGAACATTTCATCAGTATTAATAAATTAGGTTAAATATACAAGAAAAAAGATAATGATCGCACATGCGGCGACACTATCAACTGACACAACGATATTACCTCAACAAAGAAATCGCTATTGAGACTGTTAGTGCAACGACGATCAAAAACCACCGCGCATGTTGCAACAACAACCGCTAGAGTGGAGCGATTTTGTTATACCTCCAAAAGGAAGATACTATGTCCGGAGACGCCACCAATGTTGATTGAGAATTTGCTGCAAGTTTTTTCACCAACACTTCCCGGATGAAGAAAGAGGTGATCTTTGCCCTTTGTTACAATGACTCAAGCAAGAGATGGTTGAGAAGGCGAGTGCCCCCCCCCCCCCCCCCCACACACACCCCCCACACACACGGGCACTGCTGTCGCATGTTTTCAGTTTTATCTCTAGATTTGGAACATCCAATTAGAAAAATGCATACACTTAATTTCAAGCGCTTACAAGATTGCCATAAGCTACACATGCAGCCCTCTATTATTACATTTGCCTCTTTTAAATAAAATCAAAGTCGCTCACAGTCTCCCAACTCGATGGACCAGTGTATACACCAAGACCAAGGGCAGCAATGCAGCATACAGTAAGCACTGACAAAACCCCCTGCGCCCGGGCAAATAAGATCGCCACCTTTCTGCCAAGGGTGGTAATGATCTCGGACATTTCTTGCTACATTTCTGTCAGCTGCCATTGCCTCATGGTGGGTGGGCCGGGCTCTGCCTTCTGCAGCCTGTTCATCCATCACATGCATGGAGGCCAATCCAGCTCTCTTGATCAGTTATGTCGCAACAGTAGCCTGAACAAAAATCAGAGGCGGCCTATTAAGTTACTGCAAGCTGTTTCCTCCCTCTCGACTTTCAAACTCCTCTCAAAATGCTCCAATAATGGGGTGAAAAGAATGCTCCAATAATGCAGGAGTTCCAATCATTCAAGATTCCTCATCGATATTGCCTTCGTTCATTCCACCCCTCCCAAAGATGAGCTAGTGTCCACAGTGATCTCGCCGTCATGGACACGCTGTAAGAAAAAGAAACACATATTTCACCATTTATATATAGATAAGCATTTGTAAAGAGTATTAACATCTTTTTAGAAGGAGAGTATTAGCATCTATTACCACTGACATTGCTATGTAATCACACTCTCTTGCGAGCCTCCTCCTCCTCCTCCCTCCCCCCTAGCACCATGCCTGCGATGTAAATTTTGCCCCAAATTAATTTTTTTTTGAACGAAATTGCCCCAAATCAATTGAGTTCAGGTGGGCGATCTCCGCCCACCGTTGCCGTCCTAAAAAAACATATTACCACATAAAAAACAAATATGAAAATATATTTCGGATCTAATGATATTGTTGTTTTCATAAATGTGATCAACATATAGATCATTTGATTTATGATAGACTCAAATCGCCTGTGTTTGTGGACAGGTACATCACCGAGTCCTAATTTACTACTGCTCCTTTTCCTTTAGGCTGCTGCTGCTCGTGCTCAGCACCATCCATTCCATTCTTCCACTGGTGCTGTGGTCCGCATGATCCGGCGTGTTGTTTATGCCGTCGATCCTTTTACGCGTACTTGTTTTGTGACCAAAGCAATATAAACTACATGAATACATGATGTTAAGAAGTGGAATCATGCTATGTTGCCATGCATGGACAAGCATAAAAGCAGAAGCACTGTACTTTTTATCCATGGGAATTCGATGATTTGTCGATCTGAAGAATGCCACTTATACTTGTACGAGGGTTCAAGCTTTCGTACACATTAGATATTGCTACCACTTCTTTTCGGTGGTTGTTGTGCTTGTATTTTCGAGATAGGTTTTTGGAAGAATAATTTTTGTTGCTTTCTCATATGCTAATGTTTCTGTTCAGCTGACTGTTGTGGTGGCCGTGCTGAAAATGGGTAAAATGGCATTGTACCCTGCTGTGAAAATCCGAAAAGGAGAAAGAGGAGAGACCTACCAAGATCATCTGGATGTCCGTTCTGGGTGAAATATTCCTCCCGTGCCGTGTATGCCTGTCTGGGCTTTCTTTTGCTTCCTAGCTCTGCTTTATTCCAAGCTACTAGGGTTTGTTCTTGGTTTCTGTGTACCGAGAGGTTTCACTGCAGATTCCAACGGGCAAATGGAAGTAGCAACAGGACATGCATGCTGCCAGTGAATCAATAGGTGAGAACATGGAAAGCTCCAACGAACCCCGTGCCAATCAGCTGGTATTTTGAGGCAAGCCGCCGAGATCGCTCCAAAAGATGATCCGCCAATAGAAGGAATCCACCGGGGCATCGACTACGGCCCTGTTTGGCAACACACCATAAACTTTAGTACCTGTCACATCGAATATTTGGATACTAATTAGGAGTATTAAATATAGTCTAATTACAAAACTAATTGCACAGATAGAGTCTAATTCGCGAGACGAATCTATTAAACCTAATTAGTCTATAATTTGGCAATGTGGTGCTACAATAACCATTTGCTAATGATGGATTAATTAGGCTTAATAGATTCATCTCGTGAATTAGTATAGGGGTTCTGCAGTTAGTTTTATAATTAGCTCATGTTTAGTCCTCCTAATTAGCGTTCGAACATTTGATGTGACCCTCGTAAAGTTTAGTACCTCGTATTCAAACACCCCCTTATATACCAGCATGTTGGGTTAAAATATGATAGGAGCCATCTTGTCAAGCTCTAAATTAAAGTGGAGATGCCAGCAGATACACCATGGGTTTGAACTCTTGTGTTTTGATGGATTAAGGATGTACTAGGGTAGACCATTTCAAGATTACCCAACTTGCAAACTTTGACTTGAAAATTTTGAGTAGAACTTTGGTTTGCGAACTTTCCACCGATATAGTTCGAAGTTTTCAATCCAAAAATAATGGAGAAAAAAATCACTAGCCATAAGTCATTGACAACATGCGTGAAAATCATAAAATGTCAATGATAAAAACATGTGTCGAAAGATGGGACACTCATTATACAAACGCTTGCTCCCTGTTTGAACGCAACCACGAACATCTTACATCTATGAGTACCTCATTGTTGACAACATTTTGTCCATCATAGAAACATGCTATCAATGAATGAAAAAACAACCTCATGCATAGAGTTTTCACTACTTTCCAAGGTGCCGTTTGGTTGGAGAAATAATAACATAAACACAAATGTAATCGGATAACAGCAGTATCTGTTGCAGATATCATATTACATTCTTTGTTTGGTTCCAAGATATAAAAAAAAGAATGAGCCGCTAGGAACAATGGAAAGCAATGCTTCGGAAGCAAGCAAAATTGCCGCCGGACAGACAAAATTGAACGGCGGAGTCCTCGCATCTTCCTCTCCACCTGTTCAGTCTTTCCACACGCTGCAGCCATGGATCTCAATCTCGAAGATAAATGAATCTCAGTGGAACAGAAGAACCAGTCTAGGGTTAGGAGAGAAAGAGCTTTGCTTAGAGGAACAAAAGGGGAAGAAGGGAATCAAGAATTCAAGCGAGGAGGAATTCTGTGCAGCGAAGCTGGGGACTCGCATCGCGCTCGGAAGGATGGAGAGTGTCGTTGCCAAAGCTCCTTCCGTCGTGAGGAGTGGCGTGATTTGTTTACGGTCGAAGGGGAGGTATCGAATTTGAATAGGCCTGGTAAGCGATACCGCGTGATCTGATTACATAGCGCATGAAACAATCTTTAACGGGATTTGATTGCGCTGTAATCAGATTACAGGGTAAAATCACTGAACCAAACAGCACTAACGTTTGATACATCAAGTAAACCGAACGAGACCGCTACAGCACACATATATGCTGCCCAAACCATTGAGTACGTATGCACACGTAATTTGGAGCTACTCTACGCGGCCTGCAACACCCCGCAACCTGAACCCCCCCGCCTGAAGTGGTGAAAAGGCGTTTGGAAGTTTAAAAACCCTCTGATTGCCTCTTACCAAAAAAAGGGCAAATGGAAAGCGGCACCCGGCCCACACGCTACAGTGCTCCCGGCCTACTTTTACCACCCCCTGCGGGCACGGTAACTCCCGCCTCCACCGCAGCAGCAGCCAGCAGCAGCACAGCGTTCCCCAATCCCCACCGGCCACCACCACCGGCACCGCCACCTCGCCGGCTCCGGCTGTCAGCGGGAAAGAACAGCCATCATCAATGCTCACCTATCATTGCTGGCGCCAACAGGACGCACGGGCCCACGCGTCAGTGGGCGCGGCATGAGCAGTGCCATGACATGCCGCTTGGATTTGATGCCGGATGCCCCCTCTCTCCCTAGCTACTCTGTCTGTGGCAGAGGAGAGAGAGAGAGGGAGGCTCTCAGGCTGGCTGGTGGGTCCCGTGGAGGAAACATCTACTGTGGAAGGCCAGCAGCTACTCCGCCTCTGCACTGCCAGCAGCAGCGGCCTGCTGGGCTGGCCCGTCGCTGCTGCCAACACAGCCGTGCTGTTCATTCATGGCCTGCTACGTTGCCTCGCACCTCGATGACGAGCTCTCTCCCCTCTCCGCTCTCACTCACTCTCTCTCTCCCCGGCCTCTCACAGTGACGCAGAGTGTCGCTGGACTGAGAGAAAATAGTAGCTTTATTTCCCTGCCTGTGTGATTTGATAACTGGGGCAGGGCAGGGCTCTGGCACTGTGCTGCGGTGCGCCAAAGATGGCATGCCGCTCGCTGCCACGGGCACAGGCCGCCTTTTCCCTCTCTTCCTCGCGCGCGATACGTGCGCCAGCCGAGCCAGACCCAGACGCCTACAAAAACCCCGGCAGCAGGCGGCTGCACGGGGCGAGGCGACGGCCGTCATACCAAGCATAGCAAAGCTGGCGCGGGTAGCTAGGCCGGCTCGTGTGCGTGCGTGAGAGACCGTGCGCGAAGCGAGGAGAGGAGAGAGACTGACTGGCCGGGGAGGAGAGGGAGGGCGAGGCCTGGCCAGCGGCTCACCTCAGCAGCAGCAGCAAGCAGCATCTCTCTCTCGCACACAGTCACACGCGCACAAGTAGAGGAGGGAGAGCACAGGGGGGTTATTTTAAGGGCAAAGCGACCGCTCTTGTCCCTCTCCTTCGCCACCTCCCCTCTCTTTCCTCCCTCTTGGAGGGGAGAGGAGAAGAGGGGGCCCCAAGAACCCACCTCACCACCAACGCCGTCGCCGCTTCATCCGTCCGTTCATCCACCACCGTCGCGCGCGCGCGCCGCGGGGCCAGGAACACGAGGGGGCAGCAATGGAGGCTGCCAGTGCCGCCGGCGGAAGCGGCGGCAGTGGCAGCGGCAGCGGCGGCGGGGATGACCACCTCCACGGGCTCAAGTTCGGCAAGAAGATCTACTTCGAGGACGCCGGCGGCAGCGGCAGCAGCGGCAGCGGTGGCAGTGCCAGCGCGAGCGACGCTCCGCCACCGCAGCCGCTACCGCCGCCGTCCGCGTCGCCCGGCAGGGCCCCCGGCAGGAGGGGCAGGGGCGCGGCCGGCGGGGCTTCCGGCTCGCCGGCGCCCGCGCGGTGCCAGGTGGAGGGGTGCAACGTGGATCTGACCGGCGCCAAGACCTACCACTGCCGCCACAAGGTGTGCGCCATGCACGCCAAGGCCCCCCTCGTCGTCGTCAACGGCATCGAGCAGCGCTTCTGCCAGCAGTGCAGCAGGTCACTCGCCATTGCTTCTGCTGCATTTTTTTTACAGCTTTATTTTTAAGTTGGCATTTTGTTGCATTTGCTCTGCTCTTTGTGTTTTTGAATTCCTTTTGTTCTTTAGGGTTTATGGAGACTACGCCATAAAGAAAAAAAATAATTCTAGGTTTATGTACACATCACATTAGATGCGCTATCTAGTACTATTTTAGCACAGGATGATTGAGCTGCTTCCATCTACAACAACTGTTTTGTGATATCTGCTCTTTTGGGGGAAAAAAAAGTAAAAAACGAAAACTTGCTTTACTATTACACTTTTATGTTTCATTTGAACGGTGCTCATTAGAACTTTAAAGTTGGTAGGTTGATGGATGCTCCTATATACTATGATGATAGAGTGATGTGACTCAGCCTGCCTGCCTGTCAGTTGCTTTGCATTAGATTCCTGAGTTAACTTAGTATCTCAATGATGCCAGTCAGTTAATTAGTCATTAGTCTATGAGATTTGCATTCGCCATGATCAGTATGTCAGTGGTCCCCCAAGGAAGAACTGGGAGAAAAGATCGAAGAACTAGCCTTTGCCATTGTGTATTTTAAGTGTTACAACTTGTAAAGTTGATAGTATTAAATGTTTAGTGCCTCAATAAAGTTTTAAATATTATATCTTCTGTTACTTAACCAGTTAGTTTATTCACCAGCTGAAGCTCTGGGAATTTTCTAGCTGTTGTTGGTCTAATTTGATAAACGGATAGTCTCGGGAACAACACACATTTCATAATTAGCATACACATAGCATACTAATTTTCATTTTCACTGCGTTGCTTCATGGGACTCCATGGAAAACTCCAGCTGCCTGACACCTCAATGGTTTGAACAATACGAAAAAGTGGAAAAGATGTAATTCTCAAACTGCTACCAGTAGCTAGCTAGTCTCCCTGTCTTATATTTGATAAAATTTTCATTTTAAATCAATGTTTTTGGTCCCCGTTCTCTATAGATTATATTTGGTAATTTGGGTTATGTTGATGTCTTTGCCATTTTGTTTTCCATGCATAAACTGAAAATGGCAGAACTACATCTAAAAAAAATAAGGAACTGGGACTTTAATACATTAACCGAGTGCCAGCAGCAACCTTGTGCTCTAATACTAGGCTGCATGCAAGACTGTCCTGATCAGCATCAAAACAAAATATGACTTAGTTCTGGATTTGAGCTGTGCTAATCCATAATGCCACATAGCCAATTATAGCAATAACTAGTGTCCTAATGCGTCATTAGAAAAGCTAAGTTGGACCACATGCTTTCCTGTGAAGGACACCTGCCTCCACACTAGGACAATTCATTGGTGAATGTGTACTGTTGCGTTAAGCCCAACATCTCACATCTCTAGTAATGATTACAGTCTTGTTTAACGCAAACACGGTTCCTTTCTCTTTTCCTTTACTAGTTTAGATGCGATGCAATTATGAAAGGTGTAACGATAGTGTTTGATCTTTAATGGATGTGCAGAACACTAGCCTAGGAAACAGAGAAATTTTACTCTTCAATGTACTAGCATTGCCACTTGCTTTGACCTGAAGTGTGGTTTTCCATATCTGTGTTACGCTATGCATGTTACTACTAGGATAAGCTGATATTATAAGTTAGTACTTGAACTTGCTATATCCCATTATTAAGCTGCCCTTTAACTTTTCTTGTTATTATGATGTGTGCCTTATCCATATACTTTCTGTTTTCTGCTCGGTTTGCATTCTACAAAAAAATTATCATCCAGATATTGCAATCTGTGTACCATTATAAAGTCCTGCTACTGACTCTCACCTTTAAATTCTATCAAGAAAGCTTGAATCATCATTTCTCTGTTCACATAAATTGCAGGTTCCACCAGTTGCATGAATTTGACCAACAAAAACGCAGTTGCCGCAGACGCCTTACGGGCCACAATGAACGCCGGAGGAGGCCGCCTGCTGGACCTCTTGCATCACGCTATGGTCGCCTTGCTACATCCTTTGGCGGTAACGAAGCCTCCTATTTTCTTGCTACCTTGTAATGTGCTTGCCACTTTCATTTTCCTTTTTGTCTTTGCTGATGTTAATATGCTTGAACCAGAAGAACCCGGCAGGTTCAGGAGCTTTCTGTTGGATTTCACTTACCCAAGGGTTCCAAGCAGCATGAGGGATGGGTGGCCGGCAGCTCGACCTGGTGAAAGGGTGCCTCCTAGTATCCAGTGGCAAGCAAGCTTAGATCCTCATCAGCACAGTGCGATCACAGGATATGGTGCCCATTCATATGGTAGCCATGGTAGCTCCTCATCAGGGCCACCGGTGTTCCCTGGTCCGGAGCTCCCTCCAGGTGGATGTCTTGCAGGAGTCCCCGCGGACTCTAGCTGTGCTCTCTCTCTTCTGTCAACTCAGCAATGGGATACTACCCAAAGCGCTGGCCACAGCCGTGCTGCGTCAATGCCTGCAACAGCGGGCTTTGATGGCAACCCTGTGGCACCCTCCCTCATGGCGAGTAGCTACATTGCGCCAAGCCCCTGGACTGGCTCTCGGGGCCATGCAGGTGGGCGGGACGTGCCACCTCAGTTGCCACCTGACGTCCCCCTCGATGAGGTGCACTCTGGCTCTAGCAGCCATCACGGCCAGTTCTCAGGTGAGCTCGAGCTTGCCCTGCAGGGAAACAGGCCGGCGCCAGCACCTCGCATCGATCACGGCTCCACAAGCACGTTCGACCAGGCCAGCAACACAACGGACTGGTCGCTCTAGGAGGCCAAATAAACCATCGCCGATCATAGTCGCTCAGAGAGATGGAACTGAAAGCCTGATGCTGCATGCAGTTTGCTAGCTTCAAGCTTCCAATATGATAAGTAAGGAACTCCTGTAATGTCAGGCGACTAATTTCTTTTGTGGTTGTCCATGAACTCATCTGTTGCGTCTATGTAGACCTCCATGATTTGAAGTTATCAGTATGCTTGTCGAGGACTTTGCTCGATGTATTAATCTCATGTTCATCCTGAAGTTTGCTTTGTTCAGTTTCGGGGTAATCATTGAAAATATCCATACCGCGTGCTGGCTGCTGATATATACCATTTTTAGCTGATAATCTACTTGCTTAGAGTGTGTATAGCTCAATTCTGAATTCTGCTATATGGCTAATCCATGCTGCTGGTACTGTGATCTTTACATCTGAAGCAGATGCAAACTTTCAGGAGAATGGCCTGGAGAAAAAGCAGCCATGGCTCCATGCATGCATCATCTGCTGAATGTTGTACTTAGACTGCTAAACTTGCATTCCTCTTTTTGCTGTACCGTCCAATGTTGCCTGGCATTGCCAAGAATCTGTTCCAAGAGAGTGTTGTTTATGTAAAGCCAGACCACAGGCACAGCGTGGCTTTGCAGCATGCTCTCAGCACCAGTGGTGGTGTTGTGTTGATGAGTTGGCTGAGGCCAGAATGAGATCCATGTAGCAGCTTCTTTCAAATCTTGAAAAAATTCAATCAGTGGAGAACAGTAGTATATTCCATCCAAAAACATCAATACTTTCTTTCTTGTGAAAGAGATTTTCTTGGTGAATTTGTGGCACGCATCTCTTTTGAGAAAAGAGGGTAGGGACTAGCCCCTGCCTTGGGAAGGCATCTGTGAGAAGCTGGACTCGAACCCCGACCTCTTTTGTCTAATCACTGTTGTGCTGGTGTTTCATTTCTTTCCAGTTAGTGGTCTGGATCTGTTGTACAAGCTGACACTGTTCCCGCTAGCGCACAGCAAAATTCAAAGTCGAAACAGGCTGAGGAACCCGCACTAGAAAGAAGACCAATGAAATTGTGTTAACCTCAAATGCTGTAGCCATATGGGATTATGGTAGCTCCTGGGACAGTAAGCAGTTATTATTCCAGGCATATCGCCCAAGATCATGCATCCATAGACGACACACAGTACAGAGATTCCATCATGCTACTGTAGAAGTTGGAGAAAGTAGGATTGGGCATTCACGAGCCTCAACTACAAACTCGAGCAGATGTCCAAAAAGCTCCCTCACTCCATCAGTTGGTAAGCTTATACTTCTTTACAGCCTGCAGGCAAGAAAATTTACTGTTAGAACATCAGAGCTGAGATTTCTATCCCACAAACTGATATCTCATACATATTGCATGTGTTCTTGGAGTTTTTGTGCCCACATAATGCAGGTGTTCCAAAGAATGATATGCAGTTAAGATAATAAGTTTTTTCGCTAAAAAAAGATAATAAGTTTAATCTTGTTAAAATGTTTTATTTTGTATTTTGTAAGCTGCGAACAAAATATGGCATAGAAGCTGGTAAGTTCACTGACAACAGACACATGGACAATAAAGGTGGCAGCATTGTTACTGTTCTATACTTCTATCAGATGTGAAGGTACAGTTATTACAGAAATATAAATAAAAAATAGCACCTCAATTGTTAGTGCTAATAATATTGCACAAGGTAATGTGACACACTTCAATCATGAAACAGTTGGTCAAAAAATTGACACAAAAAAAATAAGAGAAGTTGACCTACATACTAAAAAAAACACAATCCAGGAGTATAAAAGGTATAATCTATTCAAAGAATCCACTCAAAGTCAATTTCCTGTATAATAAATACAACAGTAAAAGAGGTTGAAGACGAATCACCCAATTTTACATACTACTAATTTGAATTTGCTGACAATAAAGCACTACAGAGCAGAAAAAACAGGGAGGAACAATGCTCACATATGCAAACCATTGGCCTCAAAAGAATATAAAATTCATATCATAAATGCTATTATTTTATTGAGGAGATATTATCAGTCCACTTAGACAAATCAAACAGACAGAGCAAAGAATAATAATCCAGAACACAATTACACAAGCAGGCAAACATTCCAAACATTCATGAGATTGCAATCAGCTATCATTGTAGCTGTTTCTATTTTCTCCACAGCATCAGACAGGCTTCCGTGTGAAAGAGATTATCTTGGCAAATTTGTTGCCTACATCTACTTTTTCGTCCAGTGACTAGTTGTTATGTTTTTTCCTCCTTTTATTTCCAAAGAGAGGTTTGATTCTTCTATACAAGCTGAAATGTTGCTGCTGGAAAACAATCTAATTCCAGGACCAAACAGACTGAAGAATCTACATTAGAAAGCAGAACAATGAAATTGCCTTTGGCAGGGAGGGTCCAAACACTCAAAACTGTGCAGTTAGGGACAGTATAAATAGGAATTGGCCTCGTGCTCAATAATGTTGCAGCTATATGGCATGGTACCTTCTGTGATCACGTCCCTTTCCAGGCATATCATCAGCAATCATGGATCCTTAGACGACACACAAGACTCACAGCAAAATTGCTATTGCACTGCACTGAGATTCCATTCTAGCAGCAAACTGTAATGCTTACAAAGTCGAGCACATGAGATGTCCACAAATCAGTAGCGGAGCTTGGCAATGAATTGAGAGGGGGCCAAATGAGCAGTTCTTAAGCAAATTTCTGAGTCCGGGGGGGGGGGGGGGGGGGGGGGGGGGGGGGGGGAGCGGCAACCTTCACGCCCACTATTCTCTTGTAGGTGTCGCATAGCAAGTGGTAGTGAATATCTGCATACCATATGGAAACCCATCTTTCCAACTGCAAACTGGTGAAGGGTATAAACCTCAGTATTCATGTTGAGAAATTGTGCATGTAATAGTCAATAGTGATTTACATCCTACAAGCACAGAGGATACAGCTTCCAGCACTTGCAGGGTAGTCAATTCTGTCCTACTGTCAACTTAAGGGCTAATCACTCTTATATAAAATGGCTACAAACTATAAATGAGAAGTATAAAAATAGCCCACATGGCCAACAAAAACAAGATATCTCTTGTGCTTATAGTGTCTGTTTGATAAGGACAAGTGCACTCCAGCATATTAGGAATCCAATGCAGTACTCCAACCATGACCGAACATCATTGCAGTGAATATAGAATCGTCACCTGTTGTATCAAGGACAATTCTATGGCACCCTTCACACAACAAATCAATGGTCTTCCTCATTTGGGCCGGGGCATTCCTTTGCCAGTGCTTCTGCTGATTCATACTGAAAAGGGGAAACAACTTCGTTTAAAAGGCATGGAAGATGCTGTATCAAAAAACAGAATTGCTAATCGCAAACATAGCAAAACCTGTTGTTAAAATTTTGGATCATGCCTCCAGGGGGTGGAGGAATGCGTGCTAACACTAATTATAAATTTATAATGTTACTAAAAGATGGGAAAAAAGTGTTGATGTTGTCCAGATACAAACAATCTATTCTTCTCAAGAATAAAGCTCACCTTGCACCCACAATATAGGCAATACTGGTATTGATCGCGCAACTTAGACAATATGTTTTGCAAATCCTGCAAGACAAAACATGGAACGTTAATTTCGTCACTTCAGAATTCACAATTCATATCCGTGCAACTCATCATCGCCTCTGTATGGCACAATATGAATAAACCGTTCGAGAAAACAATATGAATAAACAGGCATACCATTATCAGGAGACTATAAGCTTTACGTTTAGTCCTTTTGAGAAACAAAAATCGCAAGGTTCCAAACTTCCTAATATGTTATGCATATGAAAATCATAAAGGTCACGACCAATTGGTGAAAAAATGGCTGAGCATTCATATACCTGATATGATCAGTTGTGAGTGAACTCCACTACATTCCCGGCAATCCCACCATAAAGTTTAAAGGACTTGCAGTTTTCTAACGCATAGCACAACACATTGGGCCTGTGATCCTAATTTTTTCTGTGACCAGCAGAACGAACAAGAGTGTGAATTTGGGAAGCATACGGGACTACCTCTTCTGTGATCACCTCCTCTTCCTCCTCTGCCTCTTTATCCTTCTCCTCCCCCTCTGGCGCCGGCGGCTCCACCTCCCGGTTCTCCAGCTGCGCGAGCGCCGCCTCGGCCTTGCGGAAGTCCCACACCAACCTCCGCCCCCTCCATTGCGTGCTCTTCCTCGCCCTCAGCTCCCCCATCATCTCCTCCTGCCGCCTCCGCTCCGTCTCCACCGCCGCCCGCGTCTTCTCCACCGGGGCCGGGGCCGGCGCCGGTGCCACCGCAGGCTCCGCCCCTAAGCCGGCTCTCGAGCGGCGGATCTCGATGCCGACCGGCTCGGCGGCGCCGCGCGACCCCGGGTCGTACCCCATCTGCTTCAGCATCCTGAACCCCACGTTGCTCTCCGGGATGGCCTCCGCGAGCCCGGCCATCGTGCGGGCGTCCTCCTCCCGCTGCTTCCTCTCGCGCTCCTGCCGCCGCCGCTCCCGCCACGGCACCCCCTTCCCGCGCTTCGCTCGCGTCTGCGCCTGCGCCGGCGCGGGTGGCTGCTTCCGGCGCCCGAGGTTCCTCGATGCGGAGGAGGACGGACTCGGCTGGAGGAAGTGGGAGAGGTCGCCCATGTAGTCCTCGTCGGCGTCTGGCTCCATCGCGCGCGCCGCGGCAGTGGTGGAGTTCGGAGCGGAGGGAGACGGCCAGACGGGCCAAGGAAACGCGCGGTTTGGTCGGCGACGAGGTGCTGGCTAGTGGGCTTTGCCCATGGGCTCATGGGCAGGTTCGACTCCGAATTGGGCTTGTTGCGATTAGTTTGGTTTGTTTATTGTTGCGATTAGCCCGTGGGCTCTGCCGGTCCATGGGCTATTTTTCCAATCCATTAATATACAACATCGAAGGAGATAAATGTGATTTTCTTTATTGCAAATACAAGAACTTATTTTCCATAAACATAAGTGAATCAAAGGAGAAAATGAATATTTCAACATAAAAATGTAAGAAAAACAAATCATTCATATACAACATCGAAGTAAGTTTCACCCCAGTGTTTAATCAATTTCCGCAGAAGCTCCAATAAGAACTCAGATGGACGTGCTGTTGGGGATGCCCTTGCCCGTCACGCCTTCCTGAGAGAAGGGCTTCATGAGCTGGTACGGCACGATGCCGGCGCCGCACCTGTTCTTGAGCTTCCGGTCCGTGTTCCTCCCGTCGATGATCCCCTCAATCTCCTTCAGCCGCGCGTGGAACTTCCCGTACGCCGCCTGCACCTCGCTGTCATCGTTCCATGGCGCCGTCTCCAGCCCGCCGAGGTACTCCTCATCGGGGGAGTGCGAGGACAGCAGGTTAAGCACGGCCATCACCAGCGTCGCCTGCACCTGCGACGGGAAGCACTCCCGGAGCGCCTGGTCCGGGTTGTCCAGGAACGCCGCGAGCTTGCCGGCGTCGACGGGCTCCTCCACCGGCATGCTGGTGCGCGCGATGGACGGCCGGTTGGGGAAGTACCCGCCGAAGTCGTACTGCCCGAAGTTCACGGCGGCGTGGTGCGCCGACGCGACCCAGATGATGGTCGTCAGCGCGTGCGCCAGGCTGTCCGGCGAGTCCAGCGCCGGCCACCCCGGCGCGTCCTTCTTGTCGCCGTGGCCCACGGTGCGCACGTCCGTCCAGAACGCCTGCAGCTCCGCGTCGCCGGCGACGCTGCCGGCGTCGGGGTAGAACCGCGAGACGTACGCCTGCACCCAGCCCTTGATGGCGTCCCAGATCAGCAGGCCGTCGTTGGCGAACGGGTAGTCCTTGATGGTGAGCTTCAGGCCGTGCTCCGCCGTGGGATCCTCCTCGGCCATCCCCCTGCGGATGAGGTCGGCGGGGAGCGCCTCCGTGTCGAAGCGCCAGAACTTGTCGTACGCGACGGAGCTGAGCTCCATGGAGTACTTCTGCGGCGAGAACGAGAGCTCGATGATGCCGCCGGCGTTGATGAGCGCCGACCGCGCGAGCGCGTTGATCCGCATGGTGTAGCGGAAGTGCGGGTGGAGCAGCTGGTAGATGGGGTGCATCTCGCTGAGCTGCCGGTTCGCCGCGATGATGTAGGGCTCGACGGCGCAGTGCGTGCGCAGCCAGTGGCTGACGAGCTCGTGGTGGCCGGAGTCGTGGGCGCGGACGTGGGACTTGGCCATCCGCCACAGCCAGGACTCGGTGGTGTCCGTGGACGGGGTGAACACCCGCCGCCACTGCGGCTGCGACGGCGACGCCGGCCGGGTGAGCTCGATGGCCAGCAGCCGCAGCGTGCCGTCGTCGGTGAGGAAGAAGACGGTGCGGGAGCCGTACATGGTGGTGTGCTCCTGCGCCCGGATCTTGTGCACGTAGGGGAGGAACAGGTCGTGGTAGTCGAGCATGAAGAGGCGCTTCTGCTTCACCGCCTCGGCGACCGTCATCACCCGCCTCATCTGCACCTCCAGCATGTCGGCGGTGATCGCCGACTCCGCCGGTCCGTACACCGCCGGGTCGAGCTTGCTCTTCAGAGGGAACTCCTGCAAGGTTTTATTTTTTGCAGACATATGGATCAGAATCTTGCCTGAACATTTCAACCACTGTACTTGTCTCATTGTCTGCCTGCACAAGATTGAAAAAAAAAATGAAAGTTGCCTGGAGACTTACCCTGACGAGCTCGATCGCGTACGGGTTGATCCCGGCAAGCGTCTCCCTCGCGAACTCCTCGTCCCTCAACCATGCGAACTTGTCCTCTGCAATGCAAGCAGTTGGTGACCGAATTCAGAACAGGAAATTCGTGCTGCTCATGTACTGATTCTGTACTTGAGATTTTGAGCGAGACGTACTCTTGACGTTGGCGGGCGTGTCGAAGAGGAGCACCTGGTCGCCGGGGCTGTCGCGGAGCCTCTGCAGCAGGCGGGGTAGGACGCCGCGGAGGAAGCCGAGGTCCTCGGCCTCGGGGAGCTTGACCCCGTCCTCGAAGAGCTTGTCGATGACGAAGAAGGTGGGGAAGCCCCGGTTGGGGTCGATGAGCGTGGACTGCACGGCCGGCACGGCGGCGCGGAGCACCGACCGCAGCGTGGTCACCGAGAACTGCAGCTGCTTCACCTCCGAGAACGCCTCGTCCCTCGGCACGTAGTTGTCGCCTTTCCTCGTCTCCGTCTTCGGGTCTTTGGTGGACATGGGGCGGCCGGTGCGGCAGCGGCGTGGGTAGGGGAACTGCTTGCTGCCGCCGAGGACCGGGCGGGCCTTGCCGGCGTCGTTCTCGGGGTCGCCGAGGTCGTTGTAGGTGTCGTAGTCGTAGATGCGGTCGGTGGATTTCCTCTGCCCGCGGCCGTCGCCGCGCTTCTGCTCCAGGTCCTTGTTCCGGTAGCTCCGGAGCCCCGGCGGCGTCTGGCTCGGCAGGTAAGGCTGCACACACCCCATACGTTCGTCATGGCCATTGACCAAGAAATTTTCAGTGGTGTGCTACTGTGCTAGTTCAAAATCATCAGTGTCATTGGGCCATGGTTCGTGTTTTTTAGCCCAGTTAACTTTCTACCCCTATGGCCCATGGGCTGTCGATGGTGAGAATCGTGAACTGCCAATGAGCACATCCCCTTGAGCTACAGTATTTTTCTATTAAAGAAATAAAATTATCATAGCCGTTGCGAGGATGAGCTGCAAGTCGCGGCCCTAATAAATTCTGCCGAGACCGACTGCCACTATGCGAATTTAATCCCCAATTACTTCAATGGATAGTAGTACCACGTAGCTTAACGTCCACCCTAAGATTAGAGCTAGAAAAGGCCATCCATGTTACAGAAGCTTGGCTTGTGATGCAGACGGCCCATGGTTTGACATGGATGAATGAAGACAATGAACAGCCTAAACCCAATTGTCAACCTCATGAGATTTGGTCCTTGGAGTAACAGTAAAGTACAGTTAAACTGGTAATGAATTCCACACACACACAAATCGTTCACGTTACCGATCACTGTACCTTGTTGGCGAAGAAGACGCGCTTCCCCGGCTGCGCGTCGCCGTCGCCGTCGCCGCTGGACTTGGGCTGCAACCACGAGTTGCACCGGATGGCGAGGAGCGGTGCGTCAGCGGCGGCGGCGCCGTCGTCGTCGTCGGAGGAGGAGGAGGAGCCGGCGGCGGCTGAGCCGCCGGAGATCAGTTTGATGTCCTCGAGGAACATCTCCGACTGGTGCTCGTTGGTGACCAGCACGGCGCCGACGGCGCCGAAGCCCGCCGGCACGTCGAAGTCCGCCTCGTAGGTCACCACCTCGTCGTCGTTGTCCGCCACCTTGTGCGCGTAGCTCCGGAGGGTGGGTTTCTCCTGCCCCGTCTCTTCAATTCATTGTTGATGACATAGCAGTGTGTTATTTTTTATTATTATTATTTTGCAAGGAAATGATCAGTGTATCGTTTGACATGAGGAGATGTTGACATGAGGAGATGGTCGAGCTAGGGAGTTGAAGAAAGCATGCTCATTTGTACTTTTTTTTATTAGATGCACTCACTGTGATTTTTTATTGTATGTAACACCATTTTTCCGGTACGTGCAAATGTTTGGCAGGCATCAAGATTCGCAGGAGTACATGCTTAGCACGTAGCCACGTACGAGTACTATACTCGTGAGTGATCAACATGTGGGAAAGCCATAGCTTTTTCTTTGACATTTAGCTAAACCTGCTAACCATCTACTATTTTCCAGCCTTCCACTAGCAAAGGATATATGAATTTCGAATGAACAGGATCTATTTAATTACCGTATTTTTTTGTTTTATCTATGAAACGAATGAAATAGCCAAGTAATTGCTCGGGTTATCAGAGGTGTTGTCGCATCCTATCAACTAAGGATTACATCTAAGTCTTGACGTTCCGTATATCTCACCGATAGATGCGACTCAATCGGGACATCGTCTCATAGGCGCAACGCAAAGCATGTGTATCGTGCACGTGGTGTTGTGGGTGTGCGTGAACATCTTATGTACTATGCTTCTAGAAAAACGAGCAGCTAGCTACCACCACGAACCTTTACCGACCTCCTGTCTAACCTCTTGAAAAATCGCATTAAGTCTTGTACTACCTAACATTTTCCTCTCTTAGTGTATCTAGTGGAAAAATTCACGTGAAGTAATCAAACTAGTGTTTTGAGCCGCTCTTCTCTTTCTATACTAGTATGGAGTATGTATCATACACGACTCATCATCGAATTTCTAAAAAAACTATATATCTAAAAAAGCTCAAATAACCTATAATTTGAAACGGAGAGGTATATCCAACAGTCTAGGACGATATCCCTACTATATGGAATGCCTCCAACATAGTGCCGCTACCTTGTCTGTCCATCCTAAGAAAGGGAGCGATTTGGGCTGTATATATCCCCATGTAGCAGGTGACAATGTCATCGTTATTTTCTTGGAACAGTGGCCTAACATCCAACCGTAATCTCCATAGAGCCATGCATATAGATACAAATCTACATTTCTCGCATGCTTTTCATAAGAAAATGATGTGGACAACTTCGTCTCCAGTCACCAAAACGTACACAGTAGGATGCGTGACGCGGTGACCACCCCCTTCAAGGCTCCCAAGCGACGACAGCGACGACGATGAACGAACCAGCTAGCAGTAGCAGACGCATCGATCTCGATCGACCTCGTAATGGTGGCAGCCCAAACGTTTAGCGCTGGCTGGAGATGCCAACGGCTTTGTCTGCGTTCTTGATCGATGCGGTACGGTGACCCGCCACTAGCCCTAGCCCAACCACGTACGAGTGCGTGTCCCATCTCTTGCTGTCGGACGCGATTGGTCGCGGCAGATTCTGATCTTCACCGTACCGATGCGATGGGTCCAAAAATGTGACGAGCGAGACGAGTACATGCTCCTTCTCGTGTAGGGAAAGTTTAGGCCTCGCATAGTCGCCGTGTTTTTGCTTCATGTTTCTAACCAGTAACCGTGCACGTATGTGGTCATTAGGTGATGAGATGGTGATTGTGCTTAGGGGGAAGTTAGTGGTTACATTACATCTTGGTTTTCTTTGGAAAGAATCCATCACCTATCTTGCTTTTTTACTGGCAGCCAAATGAAGAGGAAAGAGAGGCTGAAAAGACGTCTCGGTTTCTATGTAGCATGAGCTAAGTTCAACCTCTAGGAGTAGCAAGTTTGCTCGTCCTACCGAGGTTTTTGGAATGGATTTTTTTTTAAAGAATGGTACTAATTTTGGAAAATCATGAAAGGCGAGCGTTAGGGCAACGTACGACCAAGGTGCAGTAGGTGTAACCATTTGTTACATTTTGATCTCATATAAGTACCTCTCAAAAATTCATATTATGCTTGCACCTCCTCTAATTTCCTGGGCGAAGTGTGTGTGAAGTAGGCACCAAAAGTTCTGGGCGACGCCCTATTCAACCTTCGTACTGTATCGAAAGCGACGCCACGTATTATACTGGTAGCTGCGGCCCAACCCATCCGTTTTCCTGTTTTGGCCATGTGTGTGTGCCGTGTGCGTGTGATGCAGAGCCCTTTGCATGTCGCTGCTCGCTGCCTGCACGGCTTCATGCTGCCTTATCGGCTCGTGTCTCCTCCTTGCATGGCTCCATCGCACGGTCGATGTGCATCTGAAGAAGCAGGGCCGGGGGTGCAAGATTTTGATCGGTCTCTCTAGCCTCTTGATCTCCATTTTCCAGGTAATGGGATCTGCGGATTTTCTCCTTTTTTTCCCCCCAATTGCAGTCCCATGTTTTTCCAAGCACATACATATGGTCAAACTCTGGAACAGCACAGTTGGCTCTATTTGGGGGTGAGAGTGAGATCCAGTTGGCTCCATTTTTATCGAGCTAGATATTTGTAGCTCTAAGAAATCTTGGTTTCGGTGCTAGAGGTATGGCAAGAGCATTAATAATTTTATTTATAATTTGTACTAAACATATAAATGTTTAGCCATTTAATTAGCCTATAAACTGCGCATCCAACTTGGATCAAGTGCCAAACAGGCCCTACATGTAGTGGTCCTCTGACGGTCTGACCTTCTCCGGTGAAGCAGTTTCCTTTTGTGACCAAAACTTCAATATTTTGCCTTATATGTCAACTCTTGGACCTGATGAGATACTACACTAGTGATGGTCAGGAGCCATTCTTCTCCTCAACTACACATGAGACTCTTTCTATACTCATATGTGGTTGAAGCAGCTTTGAGAAATGAACTCAAATCTTGCCGGTCGATTTACTTGTGTGCAAGATGATACACGTACTTGCATCGACCAAAAGCCTACACCTCTCTCCATCCCTCCATGATGAGCGCAATCATGCATGTTTTCATTTCCAAAATCATAGAGATGGCATGCAAAAAAAGAATTAAATATGTCCATGGATGACGAGCTAGAGAGAGAGAGAAGTGCTCACTTGCGTCAAGCTGGGAGCTGACGAGCTCGAGGTAGAGCGACTTGCCGATGAGGTCCTTGACGTTGTCCAAGGCCCTGGACGGCCTCAGGCTGTTGAGGAACCCGCCCACGGTGACCTTGATCGTCGCCACCGCCGTCACGCGCGCCGCCGCCGCCGCCATGGCCGAATCAGCAGGCGCCGCTTCAGCACCGCCGCTACCGCTTCCTCCTCTCCTGCTCGGCGCCTCCGACCGCGCCGCCGCCGACGACGACGCCACGCACCCTATGACTACCTTCTTCTTCCCTCCGCGCCGCGGCCGGCCGAGCTTGACCGACGACGAAGGGCGGCTCAACGAGGAGGAGGAAGAGGCGGCGGAGAGGAGGAAGAGAGGGCTTGTTCGTGCTGCTGTGCTGCAACCGCAACAAGTATGGCTGCTGCTGCTGCTGCTGCCTGATGGCTTGATGAGCAGAGCCATGCCTGCAGGCGTGTGCATATATACTCAGCCCGGGGGTGCGCCGCAGATCCAATTCAACCGAGCTTTTGGGCTTGCGTGTGAGCTTGTTCTTGATGCCTTTAATGGCGTGGGGGCGGATGCTATGTGATCTGGCCGGGGAGGACGTGGGTATATAGCAGTCTCTCCCGGGCGTCGAGATGGTCGTTGGGTTCGTTTGAAAAGCTGCCGAGCGTTGGCTTGAGCTTGTAGGGAAAGTTCGTGGCACGAAAAACATTTATTGTGTTAGCATTGTAAACAAAAGGTTTTGTTCTGACTTTATTTGAGGATCGATCACCACTCAGACGGTGCAACGTTTAGAACGTGCAAACACGTGCTGTTGCAAGGGATGGGCTTTGGTTTGCTGAATGTTTGTGCTCTCTGATCCGCTCTCTCTTTTATTCACGACATTTTAATATTTTTAGAACTATCGAAGCTTAGTCTCTCAAAGATGCATTGCGTGCCTTGGTTTTGTTAATAGACGTTTTGGTATATGCAAAGTAAAAAAAATATTAGTAACGAAGGTTACTACGGATCCTGCGTATATCCGATTCAGCACAAATGCTCGCGATTTCGGTTCATCATTTTTTAAGCGATAGACGATGTGCATGTCAACAAACGGGCGTCCACAATGACTTCAACAGTCTCAAGATACGCGGGTCTAATCATCACTTGTAGATGTTAAATGGGATGTATAGTATGCGTACATTCGTTGAGATGGATCGATTGGTGTCTGCACGTGTACGTGAACGTTTAGGTTTTAATCTTGTGCCGTATTTGAGGAGTTACGCTTAGGTTATTCCCAGTGCAGTGTTTCATTGTGCAGTTTCCAAGAGTACCATAGCATCTAAGCATATATTGAGTTCGTGAATGAAACAATATAATGATGCAAATTTCCTTTCACAGTTTCATAGATTCATCATAGCATTTAATTGTCAGGCACAGGATTAGACGCAGTCGGATGAAATGAAACTCTCTAGCTCCCAATGTAAGTTTTAACAGGTTTCATAATCTTGAAAGCAGTGTATACATATAGTTTCATGCTGATAGAAATTAAATAGTTTCATCCTAATAGAAATTAAGTTGCATTGGTAATAGCCTTAGGCAAGTCTCAGTGCACAATTCACAGCACGGCTACCAAGGCTGGGAACTAGGTAACTGCGCCTGCTGGATTTCATGGTGATGAAACTTCCTCTCCTCTCTCCTCATAGTGATCTTGCCATGTCAATAAACTTGCTGATGTGTCATGTTATTTAATGGTCATGAAACTTTTGATGAACGAGATTATGGAAAACCAATTGGTAATGACCAGGATGCTAGTTCACCGATTACCACTCACTCAACGAAAAGATGCCTCGACTCCTCCCTGATTAATTGGGAAAAGCTATTAGGTTCTTCGTGCCAATTAATTGGCGTCGTCGCCGCGCGCGCGCGCATCCACGAGTTGAGATCGATCGTCGAACGATCTCTCTTTCACGTACTGACGACTAGTAGTACGTGCTACCCTGCCGCGTGGCGCGCTAGTCAAGTCGTACGTGCGACGGGACGCGGTATACCGGTTGGCCTTGGGTTAATTTGTCCGTTGCCGGGGCACACACGCACTGGGCCGGGGACCGGAGAATGGAAGGCTCCGCCGTGGCTGCCTGTCGCTGATGAGACAGCGAGATATACCAACTTCTACGTGCTACTCGACACGCGCGCATCTATTGGCTATGGCTACAACTGTATATCCCCCAACTTGCATGGCGACGTGAACACACTGCACGCGGCGTGTCGCGTGTGCGTGCCATATACATCCGCACACGACACGCGCGCACCTACGGGTCCAGCCCGAGGCCGGTACGACGTTGTCTTGGTCGGTATCCGACGACGGCGACGAGGTAAAAGTAAACCACCGACGATCGACCGGTCGTCGTTGTGTAGGGTGCGCGGGTGACTAGTTCTCCTCCTCCTAACCTAATCTTGCGCCCCACGCGCACACATCCTACGCTCCGTTGGTGCGAGTTCACGTTTCATATGCACGGTCCCCGCGTCGCGCGCATTCATCTCGCTACGGGTTGATCTTTCTTTCTTTCTTTCTTCTGGAACTGGGGAGTAGTAGTACATGTATCATCCACGGGTTGACTCGATCGGTATACGTTATACGTACGTTACGTACATACCTACCTACATACGTACGTACATACAGCGCGACGCTCATACGTGCGTGCAGTTGGCCTTCGTTTGCTGGAGATATACTACTAGCAGCTGTATCCTGTATGGCCAGAACTAGAAGAGGAGAAGGTTCCGTGGCTGGCTGTGTGTTGGCATGTTGCTGCTGAGATGTTACAGGTCGATACGCGTGCATCTATACTAGGATACTGATATAACAAGTTGGGAATCCCAACCTGCGTCGTGAACACACGGCGTGTGCATGCTGCGTGCGTGCGTGCATATCCACGCACTGCATGCACCTACGGGTCAGCGCCGTCGGCCGGTACAACCGCTGCTGGTGCGACCGTGTACCGGATCAAATAATCAGTACTAAAGATATTAAAAAATAAAAAATATTCCACCGGCCCTCGCCCGAGCAGTACCCCACTGGCTCGACCGCTCGAGCCGCGTCATGCCGCTGTGGGACGAGCTGCACCCCACCGGCCATTGCCCTTGCTCCCGTCGCCACCCTTGCCTCCTACCGCCACCCTTGCCCCCGTCGCCGCCCTTAGGCCCCGTACCCCTGCTGGGTGCTTGGCCCCTCGCCGGAGGCACGCCCCACCGGGCGCTTGGCCCCTCGCCGACGGTCTAATCGAGTGAGAGGACTGGAGGGAGAGGGGGATAGGGACACACCTGGATCCAGATCCGCGCCCGCCGTCGACACCGCCTACAGCCTGCTCCCGGCCACGCCCACCGTCGTGGCTTGCAACCCGCGTCCGTCATTGCCCTGCCCGCACATGCCGGACCTCATCTTGCGCGTCGCTGCCTCACCTCGCCCTGGCGCTGCTCCTCACTGCCAGTGAGAGCTGAGCGGAGGGGGGAGGGGAGGCAGAGGAGGTGCTGGCTGGCCTCGAGAGTGAGAAGTGGAGGGAGGAAGGGAGGGGCAAGCCGTTGTCGCCGGAGGGAGCTGAGAGGAGGGGAGAGGGAGACGGCGGAGAGGAAAGGGAGAGGGTGACGCCAGGTGGAGGGGGTTGGGAACTAGATAAGATGGGTGAGGCCAGGTGGAGGAGATAGGGCCTAATTTATGGGTGACCCCTTTAGTACTGTTTGGGAGCTCTAATCGGTACTAAGGTCAGTCATTAGAACTAGGTGGAGCCTCCACCCGGTACTAAAGGTCCTCAGACACATTAATATCAGGTGGAGACTCCGCCCGGTACTAATGTGTGCTTCCAACCGGTACTAAAGGGGATCACGGGGGACTCTTAGGGAACTAGCTGTTAGATCCGGTACTAATACTCACATTAGTACCGGGTCAAAAATCAACCGGTACTAAGAAATAAAACCAATGCTCAGTTTTACAGTAATCACGTGCGCGCGCGGGTTAGCCGCTGGTCAGACGACGATTGACGAAGCAAAAGCAAAACCACCCGACTGGTACTCGTGTACATGCAGGTGAGTTAAAACCTATGTAAAGCCGTCGACCACGGCCGGCCGGTCGTCGGCGGTTAGTCGTCCTGCGCCGGCTTCGTTGGGACGCGCCGGCGTCGCCGTCGGCCACCTGGCCGGTACAACCCGGCCGAGGCAGCGGTCAATTTTTTTTTTCTCGCGCGCGCACCTTTCTCAGTCTGTAACACCATGTCAGCAACACAGCAGCAGGGAACTTCTCCGCGGGCTTCGCTTCACTTTCCTCGTGGTTTCTCAAGTGTACACAGTAGAAGGAGATGGGAACTTTGTGGTTGTTGGCCGTACGCGCTCTTGGTTGTTAAAGTTTCTGCGCGGGGTTGATTTTCCTCCTCTTCTCTTCTCTTCTCAATCATACCCGTGAGAACGACGGGCCACGTGCGCGGTAACATCTAACGGTGACTGCACAAAGACTTGTTGTTGCGCCGTGTGTGAGCCGTGCCGTGCATTGCACTTGATCGTGCTATGGTTGGTGCCATTTGTTCAGTCAGACTCAAGACGCGCTGTGTCTTTTTCTTTTCTTTTTTTTTTTTTTTTGGGGGGGGGGGGGGGGGGGAGACGCGCTGTGTCGTTCGGAACTGGGCTGAGTGAGAGACATCATCAGGTCCATAATGTCCATTATATTAGGCCCAATTCATAAAGACGAGCTAGGCCAGCCCATGGAGGCCAGGAAGTTGAAAGTGGGCTGAACAGGCCCGAATAGGCTTCATTCGCGTTCCAGCGGCCTGCTGGCCGAAGCTGAACGTCGCCATCTCACTGAGACGCAGAACAAGCTGCAGGCGAAACATGGCGCAAGCGGCAAGCCTTACTGCTCAGCAACAAGCATGGAACCATGAGCTGCGCTGCGAGGCTGCTATAGTGATATACATGTCTCGATGATCATAGCTGCTGATCATCATTCAACAGGTAGGCACTACCATGAAATTGAAAAAAAATGCAAAGGCAGACATGGGCACCCAGCTCAACAGAAAAACTAACAAGAATGTATGTACACTAACAATAAAATAAAATGCTTTTACCAGATCCGGAAATTCTCCACCAGCCAGCCACATGATGACACAAGTTCCTAACGAGTATTTCTAGAGGCTAAGTTCAAGGCTAATAGCAGTATGGCATTTGGCACCCAGTACAGTCAAGAGATCGAGCACCCTAAATTTTAGGGTATTATTCTATTCTTACAAATCAATAGCTAATCACCACGGCGCCCCGGATGGTTCAGGAGCAGTAGCTGCAGCAACACCCACCAGGACGTCACCAACACTTCCCACAACAGGCGGCACAAGCATGCTGAACCACCTATCCACAGTCATCAGGTATTGGACACTGCAAACATGAGAACTGGCCTAGTAAGGAATTGGATACACCAGTATAGGTCGCGATGCAAACGAAATTGATAAGTCATATTCTGGGTAACCAAAAAAGTGATGTTGAAAAGGAAATTACCTGTGTCATGTGCCCAGGTATTGCATCAAGTCATCGTCGTCCAGCAATTCATCGAGGTAAGGGATCGGGCTACTGATAGGAATGAGGCTCAAAGGAAGCCCACCAAATGAGTTGCCTGCAAACTTATCAGTGGCCTCGCCAAAGAAAGGATCATCCATGAGCTGTTCGGCTTTGCTAGCAACAGTCCCCGAATGCCCACTCCCTGCCGCAGGATAGCTGTAAGAACCGTTCCCGGACAGCGCTCCTGTGCCCATTATAGGCACATGGTGATCCATAGGCAGTGGTTGCTGCTGCTGCATTGACGACGCCTGAACAATCGCCGAAGGATTAAAACCAATAGGCCCATGACCAACATCCTGTCGAAACGAGTGTCCAGACCATGAGTTGGCAATGTCACTGCCTTCACAAGCCAGAGGTGGATCGCTCAGATATGTGCTTGATTGAGCAGCACTTGCAGCCTGGTTATTGTTGTGCTTGTTGAGAGCAGCACTTGCAGCCTGGTTACTGTTGTAGTTGTTGAGAGCAGCACCAGGAGATAGGAAATTCCCTTGGTAATCTCCGTGCTGTTGTAAAGACCCATATGTAGGGATAGGGTCGCATGCTGGCTGGTTAGTTATGCCCACAACATCCAATGGGTCAAATATGTTCACGTCACCAATTGCACTGCTCACTATTTCTGGTGGATTATCATTTCTTTGTGTCACTTCAACCTCATCCTCAGCAACTGGAGGGTGGCCTGAGGGGCTTTGCTGCTGCCGAGATTTAGTCATGTCTTCCTTACTAACTACTTGGTTGGAGGATTTATCACGACGCCTTCTCTTATTCTCCCTAGTTGAGGTTTTCTTCCCTCTTATCTGCAAAACAGGCTGAGTGTCCTCATCCTCTTTGGATGATGTAGAATGAGGAGGCTGCTCCAAGCGGTCAACGTCATACTCATCACTGCTGCTATATATGTCCTCATTTCTCGTTATCTCTGACAAAGCATTGCCAAAACTGTTAACAGACTTCTCCTCACGTTGTAAAACACCAAGCCAAATCAGATTCTCTTTTGCAGTCATTTTGTCCTGCAAACACTTTGACTTCCTTACATGATTTCTGATCTTATCAAAGTTTGGGGCCATGTGCTTGATTACACCTGTCAGAACTCCAACTTTCCAAACCTTCTTTAGATCATGTGGTTTTTTGTATGGAGGCGCTTCTCCCTTTGGAAGGCCCAGTGAAGACCACCATGCCTCATTCCCTGATGGCCACCATGGGGGCGGCACACCCTTATCCAGCGGATACCTTCGTTGCTGTGGGCTGCAGTGTAGCATCAGTGCTGAAAGCAATGAACCCAGAGTGCCATCTTGGAGATCCATCAAACTATGCTGATCCTTGGCTCCATTGCTCTTGGCATTACTCAGAATCGAGTTCTCGACCTCGTATTTTGTGATCGCCGCTGGTCCATTCTTATCAAACTTCACCTTCTCCTTCCACCAGGCTCTAATGTTATCTGATGCACCACTGACAGGCTTCCCTTTATCAGGAATGATCCCATACACAAACCCTCGCGCATTGCACACCTCCATCAGCTTGATCATGTACTTCAAAATGCCATCCTGGGCCCTTGCCATCTTCTTTCGAAGGGCCTGATCGGATATCTTCTTCGTCTTGGACTTCTCCAGTTCCAACCGCTGCAGAGCAAGCTTCTGCTGCCTCTCCTTGATCCTCTTGAGCTTGATCTTGTCTTTCCACATTCGACGGGCCAGCTCCTCAGCATCAATCTCCTCGTCACTGACATCATTCTCACTGAGGCTGTTGATGCCATCAACATCAAAGTCTGATGCATCATCTACTTCAGACGCAAGAATAGCAAGATGGTCCATTGAAAGATTGGTTCTACTAGTCTTCTTCAAAAACCCAGTGTAGTCACACCATCAAACTTGTTGCGCCCAGTTGGTTTGTATCCTCATTCATCAAATATTCGAACAAGGAATTGCAACAACCTGCCCAGATTATGCATGTGGTCAGAATCTAAAAAAACATACAATGCAAGTCACTAAAGAATAACCTTACAATTGCAATAAAAAAGGGATATGTTTCCTAGCAATCAGAATATTTTAGCACACCGCGTAATCCAACAATAGTAGGCATAAACTGAAAAGAATAAGTAAGCGATTCACTACATTCGGCAATTTAATGGGAACTCGGAGCAAACCTTGCAGTCCGAAGAAATACACATGTAACCAAAACTCAACACTGTTGCAGCCAAAATCACAAGCAGGACGATTGAAATAAAGCTAGTATTCTACGAACAGCACCATTTTCTAGAATTAAAGGAATTTCAACCCGTATATCCATCCAACGACCGCACTAACCATCCCCAACCACCCCCATGACCCTGCGCTACCGCCGTCGACAGACCAATCCGAATCCAGAACGAACCCCAGCCGCGGAGGGACGCAACGAGAGGAATCGAGCGACGACGGGCGCAACCCACAAGCACGAACACGGATAATCATCAATCCCAAGTCGGAAAAAAAAACTCCTCCGGCGAAACCGACGACGTCCGGCGCTGTTCGTACCTCGTCGAAGGGACGGACGCCACGGCGGCGGGCCGCGAGGAGAATTTGCGGTCGGGTTCGTAGGGGGTTTGCGCCTCCGTTGCGGCTGCCGGCTGGTTTTATTTGGGAGGAAAAATGGAAGGAGCCAAAAATGGGGGAGGGAGGAGGAGCGAGGAGACGGCGGCGGTGGAAAGTGGAAACAACGAGAGCGCGAGCGAGCCAAAAAAGGCAACCCATTCGTGACGCGAGGTGTGAGGAAATTTTACCCATTCTTTTCTTTAAAAAAATCCACATTTATTTCCTTTTAAAAATAGAAAATACAATACCAAAATACAGTCGGTGGCCAAGTAAAAAACAGAAATACAGTTGGTGCTGTCAATTGGGATGCAATGCGCCAGTTTTAGGTAACTATTTGAGCTGGCACACCATGCTTCCCACGGAAGATCCCATTCTACCGAGCTGGGTGCCTGGGTCCACTCCATTCCTTGTTTGCTGCATCACCGAGGGCACATCAGATTTTCCAATCTTTTTACTAGTAGCAAACGAAAATTGCTCTGTTCCAAACGGGCCAAATCGATCTTAGCCACAGGCATCTCCATCCTTTGCTCAATTCGATTTGGCTAAGTGCGCCAGGCATCTCCATCCTTGGAAAGTGAGAAATCGACCATCCTGGCTCACCTAAACTCTGTTTTTTCGGTGATTCGTCGATGATCCAAGAAAACTAAAGATGTTGGGAACAGAACAAATTCGTCGCATTCTTTTCGTTAAAAAAAAGTAAATCCAATCAGGATTATCGGTAAGATCTCCCAGATAATTTCTTGAGAATCCTCGGTGCAATGACAGCTCGTTAGCTTTCCTTCAGCAAGAGGAAACAAGCTGTATGTTTTGTCGTGTCCTGGAGAAGAGTTGGCGATCTGGTTGATCTCATGCGTGACGGCGGCATTTCTGTGCTTCGAGATCGCGGATTAACATTTAAATGGCGTCTGATTGTGAAAAGATACTTGTGAGTCCCATGCTATTATTGGGATCATGCGCTGCTGATTCAGTCCCTGCCCATTCGGTAGATCCAGTATTTCCGTGTGTAGTAGCGGGAGAGGTTCGTTGAATCTGGACACGCTTAGCAAACGAGCTGTCCACTAAAGCGTCCAGGTTCGATGTATTGGGAACCTGGAAGAAGAAGCCACTAGTTTATTGGGCCAGCCTAAAGGTGATCGTTAAAGTCGGCCTGATAAACATTTTATGGTCCTAAAGGGGGCTTTACCGCCGCACACAAGTTTTATGGGCCATGTGAATGAATAGGGGACGAGTCGGCCCAGTTATGAATCAGATGCAGAAAAGATTTTGGTCCAGACGCACAAAGGCCCGATTGGTGATCCACTATGCGTTTGCATCAGTCTCTTCCATTAGGTGACGTTGTTTCAGCTACTTGTGACGAACTCATCCTGCTCTGATGAATGGAGCAAAAAAATGCACCGCCCTCCACTGTCCAAAGTCCAAACACAAATTAATGAATGACCGGTGCGCAATCAGCAGGTGAAAACGACGGTTATATTTTCTTTCGATATATGTGTGCCAAGCGGAAGATTCCTTCAGTCGTCGGTAAGGAGTCGCTGCGAGCTGCGATTTGAAAGGTTAGCTAGATACTTTCAGTGTACTAGCGCCCTGATTTTTCTGAGGATTCCCCCCCCCCCCTCCCCCCCTTTTTCAAGAAAAATGGGACGTTTGAGTCCACCTTGCTAAATTTTAGTTGCGCAACTTTTAGCTGCTAAACTGCCAAACACCTTTGCTAAAACTTGCTAAAGTTGAGTTGCTAAAGTTTAGCACTTTAGCAAGTTTTTGATTGCTAAAACTTGCTAAAAGGTGGGTTGGACAACCTATACCTCTCATCTATACCCCTCATTTATTGTTTGTCTCCTCCTCCTGCGCACCTTTAATAAGGGTAGATAGGTCTTTTTACAGCTTATTAAATATCTTTTAGTAGGAGTATCCAAATAACTTTTTGCTAAAGTTTAGCAACTAAAATTTAGCAAATTTTAGCTGCTCAACTTTACCTCGCACTATTGCGTGCGTCAGAGATTCCTGGTCACTGTGGCGCCAGTGACGTGGCGCGGGAGGTCGACACACCAATCGGCAGGTGGAGACCGGCGTGACGTGGAAGTTCTACGCGCCACACACGTAGCCGGCACGATGCTCCTGGTACACGCAAGCTTTTATACGTCGCCATCGCCAAAATATCTCGCCGCCCCTGAGGTTGCATAAAGCATCTTCGACATGTCACCCGCTTATTTTAGTACTGCACTGCAAGATGATTGTCAGCAAATTTGGACGAGAGAGAGTGTGACAGTCTCCGGGAAGTTTCATGAAAAATTTTATAAACTAAATTTCTCAGCAATTTAGCTGATTTTATAATTTTTTTAAGAAAAGAGAAGGGAGAGTACAGCCACAGTTAGCTAGTTCCCAAATCCTGATAACAGTGCAATGACAGTGAAATTAGCCTTACAAAGGTGAAATCTTTTTTTTTACTATAGTGGAACAAATAGTTCGTCAAAATTCTAACTATTTTATCGCTTACTCCCTCTATCCTATAAAGATTGTTTGTTTAGAAAAGTTTAGACAAGATAGTAGCAATGCTAAAAGTCCAAAGTACCCCTAATAACTCTTCTTAATCGGATGAATTACTTAGTAGAATTAATTATGCATGCATGCTTCACTAATTGTTGGACCTATTAGTCTTCTTATTTAGCGAATCTGGCTCGGACATTGATGGTGGGAGTAAATGATCGATTTGTTAACTGGGTCAGAAGGTATTATGAGGGTCTTTGTTGGATTTTCTGAAAGTTATATGGACACTGGACAAATTTTGAAGGCTAAACAAACAGTTTTTTGGGACGGAGAGAGTATGGAAAAAGCCACCGGTCCGATTACTACCGAACCAATACAAGATTCAATTGGTGCTATTTTTTTCTTTAGTGGTAGGTGACTTGCCCGTTAATAATGAAACGTGAGGAGTGATTTCGTCAATCTCGAGAATTTGTTGAGTCAATTTTTTGGAGGTGCTTATAGGAGCATAAAATATATAAAATTAAGTGTGCATATATATACGAGCGTCTGGGTCTGGTCTCCGTGGAAGGGCATGTCTCCTGCTACCGCATGCACCTCTTCGTATGCAGTTGAGCTTCCAGCATAAAAAAGAGGTGAAAACTCAGTTTGACTCGATAGTAAAACAATCAATGGAATGTTGAAAATAACACCGACCATAAAGTGACACGACACGTGTCACTGAGTAATTTGCCCTCTAATCAGAGTAGCGTGGTGGAGCACCTCCAATAGAGCCACGGAGCGTCCCCTGAAATATCTTCCTCCTCCGTCTCTTTTTCTATTGTTCCACGTGATCCCCAGCTTCTGAACTTTCCAGAACCTACCAGAACCATCTTTCTTCGCAAGGGCCCCCAGCTCGCAAGTCGCGACACACCGATGTCACCGTCTCTCGCTTCGTAGCCGTTGACACCAAAATATCTCGTGCAAAAATATCTCACCCCCCACAGCCAGAGGGCACAGCCGTAAATCCCCGCCTCCACGGGCGCCGCCTCACTCGCTCGGGCGGTCGGTCGGGTGCACGGAGCCCCAGGAAATATCGCTGAGGCTTTTTGCGCTTTTGAATTCCGCAGCCACCGCCGCGCTGCCCTCCGACGACGGCGAATGGCCACCGGCGGCGAGGAGAAGCGGGCGGCGCTGCTGCGGCAGATAACGGAGGAGGGCGGGTTCGCGTTCGTGGCCTCCGCGGAGAAGGCGGCGGCCGGGGACGTCCGCGCGGCCGAGGCGGCGCGGGAGATGGCGTGGGAGCAGCTGCACTCGGCGCCGCGGGACGAGGTGGGCGCCGCGTGGCGGGACGCCTACGCGCTCGCCTGCCTCCACGTGGCCGCCCTCCGCGCGGCCGGTGGGAACGGCGGCGACCTTCGCGCCGCGCTCCGGGCGCTCGACATGGGCCTCATCATGGGCGGGGGGCTCCTCCGCGCGGAGCTCGAGGACGCCATCGCCAGGGTCGTCGCCGACCGCAGCGGCGGCGAGGCGGAGGCGGTGACCGGTGGAAATGTGGAGAGGTGGAAGGAAGGGATCGCGGGGGACCGAGACCCTGCCGATGTGAGTATCTCAGCCGCCTCTCTGCCTTACTACGATCTCGCATCTGCTCGTGTGGATTGCTTCATGGAAATGTAGTGCTAGCTAGAGTTAATTTTGCACGGCGTTACCGGTGACATTGGTCTCGAATTGTTATTCGAAGTGGTTCGGGTAGTGTTCTCATTTTCCTTGGCAAACGTCCCCTGACCCACCAGCGTTTCATCTCAACGCTGTCTGCACCTAGCAGCAGACAGCGTTTGTTCATGTCTGAAGACTGCATCCCAGGTCCCTAATGCCGTGCTATCGTGCCTTTTTAGGTCCGTGCACTAACTTTAACTGGTCTTACAGGTGCCTCAATTTTTTCTCTACTAAACAAGCTAGTTATTTTCACAGAAGTGGGGAACATGCCGGCAGGAATGCTGGGTTCGTTTTATCATTTGTCAGCCACTTGGTAAAGAAAAGTTTCAGGACCTTCTTGATTAATTCAGGTGTTACATACCCAAGTAGCGTAATCCCATTTCTTTATGTCAGTGGACAATTGGAGCATGCTGTCTGGATTAGCTGAAAAAATTGTTGACAGAGTACTTCTTTGCCGCAATTATCTGATTTTGTTGGTGTTCCATCCTAAGTTACCACTCCTGAAAGATACTAATTACCCTTTCCAGACTTAATATTTCTCCAAGCTATGGCTTACCATGTGGACTGATTCTTTTTGGGGAAAATTATTCACTAACTTTCTCCTTTGTATGACCAAATTTTACCAAGATGGGGACCACATGAGGAATTTAATCTGCCATATCTACAGCCGTTTGATATGATAATTTGTTTCAGGTACTCAAACTTCTACCAGTGAAGTCCCTATCTTGTAAGCAAATTGAGAGGCGGTCATGCATTTCTTTGGAGGCATTTATACGTGATTACTTTATATGTGAGTCCCCTGTTATACTCAGTGGCTGCATTGATCATTGGCCCGCAAGGACAAAGTGGAAGGACATAAACTACCTAGAGAGGATAGCTGGAGATCGGACTATTCCTGTTGAGGTGACTTACTTACACTCCTAGACATTGATAACTGACATGTAAAATTGCAAATAATTTGCTGTTGTTTGGGGGAAAACATAGTAACACATCCAATTTGGCCAGTTGCCGTTAAGCATTCAAGCTTGATTTTCAGGAGTTCAGTTTCGGCTGGTTTGAGGAACAACGGTAATATTGTAGCGTCTTGTCTGTCCCACAATTTATCCTTTGCACTATGCCACCTAAGTTAACTACTGAAGGTGTAAATTTGATGTGTAACATAGATCAATGTCAAATTCCAGGTCGAAAAAATTAACTTCTGAGTTCCTAGGACTTTGTACAGCCTGAACTTTATCATGTGTTACATTTGACCATTTATGGCATCCCGTGCTCCATTAGTTAACCTGTTAATCTTGTATGTTTTTATATCATTGTTGATGGTTGAAGATTTTTTTTTAACTTTTAATCTTGTATACTTTATTTTCATAGGCTAACCATTAGTCCTGAGAATTTGCCATGCTTCTGCTTACAGTGATTCCTTTACCATCTAGTATGGGAAAAAAGATATGAGTATGGAACCAAATTCTTCAATGGCTTGTTATTAGAAGTTGCTTGAAATTTGAGATTGCTGATTTGTCTGAGCCAATCATCTGCATTAAATTTTCTTGCATTCATGCAATTTGCAAAAATGTGTGGCCTTTATTTTCCATTGATTGCAAATCCTGTCCATAAGCAATTGCTGCTTCACGTTGATCCTGGACTTTAGCTTGGTTCGGATTAAGTTAGGTCTACATTCTGGTTGAACATTGTGGTGTATGTCCTTCAACATTTTTTTTTGTGATGTATGGTCCAGGTTCACTCATAACAAATGGTGTTGCAGGTTGGGAAAAACCATGCATGTACTGAGTGGAAACAGGAGCTTATCACATTTTCTCAATTTCTTGAGAGGATGTGGTCAAGTGATTCTGCAAACCTGGCATATGTAGCACAGCATCCATTGTTTGACCAGGTAATAAATTGTGTAGCAGCTTGATATATGCATCTACTGTCTAAGCAGTTACTTACCTAGCTAGCTATTGGATTTTATTTATAACATTTGACAGATAAAGGAGCTCCGTGAAGACATTACAGTTCCTGAGTACTGTTGTGCTGGCGGCGGTGAACTCCAGTCACCTAACGCTTGGTTCAGCCCTCATGGGACCGTGACCCCACTGCATCATGACCCACATCACAACCTTTTTGCTCAGGTATGACGCAAATAATGTCTCTGTTTAAACCTTCATGTCTGTATTCTTGAGTTATGTGGGCTGATTACAATCAATAAAACAAATGTCGACCAACCTAGGAGGAAATAGGTGGCTTTTTAATTAAGAAGAAACAGGCACCCAAATTGGCCTTGACACCCTCGACCAACTCAGCTAGGCTCAATTCCTGTTGGTTACAATCAATAATATCTATTTAACGTGCCATGTTTAATAAGTCGACCATTTTATTTATTGTATCAGTATTCATTTGTACTTCTATTTTCTTGTTATTATTGCTTGTGATATGATGGTGTTGTTTCTCTGTCCCCACTTCTATTTAGTGGGGATATTTTGATTGATAAATGGCTTTCAGGAAAACTTCTAGCGATCCGCTGCTTTGCATATTTTTGCTGCTTTCAGAAACCACTGTTCCCATTGTAATGTTAAACATAAAATTGGGCATTTTAGCCAAGTCTTACAGAAAGTACCTTTTTCATTTCTTTGCTTAAACTTAAAATCAACAAGCCCTTAATACAAACAACAAATCACAGGAAAAACATGGTTTAACACTTCCTATCATTTCAATATTATACAACTATTTATTGGGACGTGCTGGAGTAGGGCATCCTGTGCTTGTTTCACTTTGGTCACCGCCAAGTTACTTTCTGGCCACCAAACCCTGTACTGAGAGAAAGGCCATTAAATTCTTGGTTTAACTTTGAAAAACCAACATTTATGTGTTGAACAAGCTGAACTGACTGAATGATTGATGTTGGCCTGTTGCTTTGCTATCTCAAACCACATGTTCCTCAATGGTGGTGAAATCATCTTTGATTATTTGAGTGCCCATAGAAAAATTGTCCTTGCATTATTCATTTTTTGCCACTTCTGCCCTAAACTCTTAAAGGCCAGGTCCTTAACAGATTGTTTGGTACCCACCATGATGTATGGACCATGTCCTCATATTTTTCTTTAGTTTGACTTGTAACAAAAAGATCAGCATGTTTGTGCCTATTCTTAAAAGGTTATGGTGGTAACAATGGAATTCATAACGTATAGAGGTTTGTGGAACTATAGATGTTCTTTGTTCTGTTAGTTATTTGAATAGATTATGATTGATAACTGTTTTGAAGCTGAGAGTGACAGATTTTGTGTAGATTAAGATCCTACATCAGTTGATGTGTCTGGCTGTTATTTGTTGGCAGGTTTTGGGTAGGAAGTATTTCAGACTCTATCCTGCTTCTGTATCTGTGGACCTGTACCCTCACACAGAGACAAAGCTAAGCAATACTAGTCAGGTGTGTAGTCCATTTTGTACTTGTACTATGTATATGGAATAGAAGCTTTTTGAGATCAATGATGTTCGCATGCTAAAGTGACATGAGTATAAGAAAAAATATTGATTGGATGCTATTTTGTTTCCTGCTTTTAAAATTTTATGAACCTCTAACAAATATGCTATGACCTACGAGCAACCTTGATGTTGACTGAAAACACAGTGTTTTTTTATAATAGTTCTAGGAATAAGTAACCTTGATGCTAAGAAAAGTCAGGTAAGTAACATGTACCTGTTTTAAACTATCATTGTATATATACGGAATAGAAGACTTTCTGAGGTCAATGATGTTTGCATGCTTAAGGGACATATATATAACACTAAAACTGGATTGGATGCCAAAAAAGGTAGCACTTTACCTTGTTGTCCATAATTACGTTGTTGCCTGCTTTTAAATATTTCGGATTTCTGAAGCTCTGTTTCAAATATGCTACTTGATTATGATATTTTGAAACTGTGGTGAGTTTGTCATTTAATTCCGGGAAAAAAGTGAATATGCCAAACCACGCCATATAACTAGTGATGGTGCCAGATTTTCTTCTGGATGCCCTGGTCAACCTGTCTTATGGGAACCCTCCTATTCAACTTTACTTGGTAACAACCCAAATCTATTAGCAGTCTGCCATCGAAAGCTCTGTACTGTTGATAAGGTTTATTGAGTTCTGTTGTAAACCAAGTTGATCTGCATGTGATTTTATTGTGCTAATCCGTGTAACAGGTAGATCTTGACAGCATTGATGAAAAGGAGTTCCCGAAGACAGCGGATCTTGAATTCGTAGATGGCATATTGGAGGAAGGGGACCTGCTTTACATTCCACCGAAATGGTGGCATTACGTGAGATCTCTTTCTATTAGCTTTTCTGTTAGGTTTTGGTGGCGAACGTCAGGAAGTTCATAACGCTATTGTTTTGATGGTCCATGATATTTCTATCATCGGATCTGTAGATGCTTAATAAAACTTCATTGAGCGAATATTTCATGATCCACTGTTGTGTGGGTACGGCCTCACTACACTGATGTATATCATTGTTTTCACGACAGTGATTTAAACTGTTAGCTGCAATCGTACTAAGTTACTATTGGATGCTAGCGTGCTTGTTTTACCCTTAACCGACAACCGACTCCTCTACATTACGAGCTATCTATGTTCACTAATCGATTTTCCTTTTCTTTTTTAAGTGGAAGGGTTCACTAGTGCTTAAATCTGTCATTTCTGTACATGTGAAAAATAGGGAGCATGTTAAAAATGTAACTCGAGTCAGCTCATTAAGAAATGTTCGGAAATCATCTGCAATTATTATGTTTGGCTTTATCCCTGGGAGATAAGCCACCAAGAATGGTTCTGTAACTTTTGTTCACTTATTCTGAATACTTCTCATGTCTGCCCCTTCATGTCTTTCAGATGAGCTATGGAGCAGATCATTTGTTTTACTTGGCTGTGGATTTAGCTTTTGTAATTATCGATGATAAAGCACTAACTGCTAACCATACTGTCCATATTAAGTACTCGAAACATTTTTTAGAGGAATCAGTGACAATCATTTGGTTTTGGATGCCATGTATGTTCATATGGGACTCTCAGAAACATCTAAGAGGGAGACGGGGAATGCTTCACATACAAGTGTGCAGCCCCTCTAATATAGTTTTCTTTTTGCAACCAAGTACTTTGAAACCTTTGATTCGTAAATGATCAACCACAAGTGATCTGAACCATTTTAAGGAGTTGTGCAAATTGGTTGTATGTATAGTATTTACGAGGAGTTCTTACCTGCCTCACAGTGGCGGAGCCAGGAATTATGCATAAGGGGTGCCGACCAAACATGTTTAGCAAAATATCATATGCATGGACATTAAATTTAGAGCAAGCTTCTTTATTATTTTGATTATAGTGCTCCTGATGTATTTATTGCTTGCAAGGGATTAAAGGTGTATTTATTTATATATGCAGCTGCTAAGTATGCTTTAGTTCAGCATTCACCAAAACTAAGTAGGGGTACACACACACGTTAATTAAACTCACACGAATGGCACATTCAAGTCCATGGCAATTGGCAAGAAGTAAATTTACGGCAAATATGTTGACAGTTTTTTTCACAATTTAGACGCACACTTACGCACAGTATCCAGTAGGTCAGCCATTTTGCTACGTACAAGGGTGGCATTGGGTTTGAACGAAGCCCCGCAGCGTACGATTAGAGTAGTGCCAGGAATGGAGAGAGCGTTCGAGCATCACTCCTTACGCTGTGCAGCCCCCCGATGCCCATGCTAGCAAAGTTGGGAGCGATGCCCGTGCTAGCAAAGTTGGGAGCACAAACAATGGAGGGGCGTATCGTGGCATCTTGTCGTTGGCACCTGGTAGTGGCATCATGGGCATGGAGTCGTCGACTTCGATCGGTACTCGGAGAGAGAAGTTCTCAATGTGTGTGTATCCTACGTACCGGCCCGGCCCAATATACTTGCAAAATCCCCCCCGCCGAGCAAATCTCGCGCTCGCGGCCTCCACGAGATCCGGCGCCGCGCGGGGCCGGCACGCGGCAGAGGGGGGCGCGATGGTTCTGCAGGAGCGTGCGAGCACGCGAAGAAGACCAGGGCCGGGCTCTGCCAGAGGGAGAGAGAGATCTAGTCGGGGGGACAGAGGGCTGGCTGGCGCAGCGAAAAGCGGCGTCGGCACCCGCGCTGGCTGGCTGTGGCTGCGGCTGCTTTGGCATCTACCCCTCGGCGGCACGTGTCCGCCCTCCCGTCGCTTTGGCCAGGTCCCGGTCCCCCAGGCCCCAGCGCGCACGCCGTCCCCCATCCCAGCCACGGCCCCCGTGCGTTTCGGCCCTGGCGAAAGGCTGCCGCCGCGTCGCAACCCGACGATAGCAGGCACGACGACCCCCGGGCAGGGCAGGCGTATGGGACTATGCGAGAGATTTCTCGCGGTGCCCGCCCGTATCCATCCCCGCTTCCTTCTCGTTCTCGGCAGGTCTCTCCCCGGCCGCCACACGAACCGCGCGGATCTTTCTCTGGCTTTTGAAAATGGCGAGGGCTCGCCACTCCCCTCTCGCTGTCTCGCCGCTGATGATGACGGTCGCCCACATGCTCCGCTATGCCCGGGGTGCTTTTCCTTTCCGAACTCGAGGGCACGCGGGCACGCAGGCACGCAACGCAACCCATCCAGCCTTTGCCTATCCGGGACGACGCCGGCGGCGACACAGCGCTTTCTTTCTACTATTTTCCCCCAGAGACAACCAAAGAAAGCCCAGACACAGCCACAGGGCGCTCACATGCGCCCGTGGATCGCACAGCTTTGCAAAAATGGTGCTCCGTCGTCAGAGCGGCCATGGCGCTTTCTCGTTGAATACCACTCGGAACCAGCTCCGACAAAGCACGGCCCCAGGCCCTGCTCGCCTGATCGCTGCTTGCATTTAACAAAGCGAAAAGCGTTGTTGCTGCACACAGTCCCCTAATGCTTTGCTTGCAGGATGCCACTGCTACTCTGCTAGTGAGAGGTATCATTGGATTGGACGGCATTTTATAGATTTGATTAAACTAACGGCGCGGGATCATCATCAGGCAGACGACATCCCCCTGCCACGTTGGTGCACTACAGCAGCAGGCGGCAGCCTTCGAACTCTCCAACCACCTACTCCTACGACACTCATGCTGCTGCACGGTGCCACAGTACAGCTGTTCTTGCTCTATGTGTTCTATCCACGGCACACTGTGCAGCTCCAAACGGAGAAGAAGAGCCAGTAGTACAACACGTACGGGCCTACGTTATACTAGTACAACAGGACAAGACGGCAGTACAACTGTACAAGTCGATTTTGTGCCTTTGAATATTCAGCTGAAAACGAGCTCTATCTCACCATCCGCGCACGTACAACGCCTGTGAATGCACAGTAGCCGAGCACAACCCTACAGTAGTATAGAGCCAAGTACAGGTCTGCCTGATAACAACGTCCTGTACGCATGCCATACATGATTGGCCATGGCTAATCCTTCTATGCATGATAATCGCTACAGTTAATGCCGGACGCTTTCACGACGTTAATTGTGTCCCCAAGCTTGCAAGGCTCGCCATCGCCGGGGAATGTGCAAACCACCTGCCGCCCGGCCGGTGATCCCTCGCCGTCATGAACACGCACAGGTACAGCTGCTGCAGCTTGTGTTGCGGCTGGAGCTGCAGCAGCCAAGATAGCAATTGAGATAGCAATTGAACAGCCACTACAGCACCTGTGTTGACAAAGGAGGCTGCAGCACCTGCTCGCTAGGCTGCTACGGCAGCTCCTTGTGCCAGCAGCCGAACGGCTGGCTGCCAGCCGCATGCAGCCGCTGATGTGGGGCGTCATCGGGGCCGTGACCGGAGCGGAGTGGGCACCGACCGCCTCGTTGCTGCTGGCGCTGTCGACGGCAAGCGACAGTTGCCACTGCAGGCCGGACGCGCTCCGTGGAAAAAGCTTCAGCAGCCTAATCATAGCTCACTGCACAAGATGCAGGCAATCAAGCAGCGCCTGTTGCCACCGCGTTCTGCAGTGTGCAATTGCCACACCTACCCGGGGGGGGGGGGGGGGGGGGGGGGGGGGGGGGGGGGGGGGGGGGGGAGGTGTCGTCAGAGTGGGAACTGCAGGGAGTGATGGATGCATCAGTTACTGCTACAGGAATTCTTGGATGCGCTCCCTCTAAAAGGAAGATGCCATTTCAATGACAGATTAGCAGAGTATGATGGGCTAAATGGCAGTATGGCACTGCCTTAATACGCACTCCTCCGGTTCTTCTTGGACAAGGTTAAACACCTCCAAATCAAGAGATGGTCCCTTCATTATCAGCCTGAATCGCACAGAAACAAATCAGAGGATGGGGTCTCCCACACACACAACCATTTTTTTATAAGAAAATCCCACACAACCTGCAGCTGCTGGTGAGTGATGAGCCTCTTTCTTTTCTGTTTTCTCCAAACAAAAGCAGCCAGGCCAGCCAACCAACCAGGAGGAAGAAGGCAAGAGGCCATTATTCCTTCCCTCTCTCCAGTGTCTCCACTACATTAATTTCCAGGCCCCAATGACGAGAGGCCCCCTCCACCGGACCTCCGGCCGCCAGCAGAAGTAACTTCAGTGCGGCTCTGCGCGAAGCCACCAGCCGGAGGGCGCGGCCTTTGACCCGCTCCCCCCGCCGTCGCCAGCGCCATGGCCGCGGACGCCACCACCTCCACCTCCTCCTCCGCCGCCGCCGCCTACCTCCCGCCGGCGCTCCCGGCCTCGCGCCAGGACATCCAGGCCGCCGTCGCCAAGGCGGTCGAGCTGCGCGCGCTCCACGCCGCGCTCCTCCAGGGCGGCGCCAATGCCGGCGCCTACGCCAGCGCCAGCCGGAGCCCGGCCGTCATCCGCCTCCCGCCGGCCGCGTCGCCGGCGCTCGCCAGGCCGGGACTCGCGGCACCGGCCGCCGGCTCCGAGGACTACCCCGTGTTCGCCCCGGTAAGAGGACCCTCTTAACTTCTGGCATTCTCCTGCTACCACTCTTGTTTGTGTACTGTTTCTTGGTACCAGGAGCAAGGGCGTGTGTGAAAAGGTGGCTCCTTTGGTGCTGGATTCGTATGTTCTGCCTTTCCATGCTAATGTTTTGGCAAATTTTGTGGCTGTTTGATGCTAAGTCAGTGCTGGAATCAATTGCTGTTCTTGTTTTGAGAATGTTCTTTTCCGAGCTTAACTTCATTTCTAGGTGTAGATTTCACTCTGATCGATGCAACTTGGTTGGAGTGAAGCTACAAGTCTACTAGAACAAGTGGGCACTTGATTGTATTTCATTCTACTTTGCAAAGCTGTAGGTTGATGATGGATCTATTGTCTAGGTGTTTTCAGTTACTCCCATCGAAGGCAGAAAAATTGTCCTAAAAATTGAGGCAGAAAAAATCAAGAATTTGTGAAAATAATCTTTTTCTCCCTGTTGTACTTGTAACAGTTGCAGAGGAATGATTTTGCCACCTAATGTTTTTTCTGTCGACATCTAAGAGCATCCTACTCATGCGGTTTGGTGGGATTAGCCATTTCATCAGCATAAAACCAAACTTTTTTTAAGCTGTTAGGTTGGCCTAAAAATTCTGGTATGCTACAAAGCGGGTGAGTACGACTAGTAACTTGGGACATCACAATAAGGTTTAGTCCAAGGAAACAGCAAAATGCCAGCTTCTTTTTTTTATTTTTTTAGGGTCCTTTTGTACTCAAAACCGTTGTGCAGAATCAACAGATCAGTGTGGTACTAGCATGTGCCCACTGAAAGTCTGAAACATTAAATGGTTGTGTTAAATGTGTTGTCTGGTGGTACAACATTTTCCCATAGATCATGTTCGTTTTGCTTCATGCTACTGTACTTTCCATTCCGGTTCATCTTCTAAACAAAAGCCTTGCTGCTTGTTTGATGAATTCCCTCAGACTTATGATGAAGAGCCCTTGGGTGGCATGAACTACATTCGCCAAGATAACAGGAGTCTGTCTGAGAATTGGAGTGGCATCGGATTGGACCATGATGGCCTAGAAGACGAAGTGGCCTTCTCGGACTTTGACAACCACAACACCTTCTCTTCGTCAAACAGCGAGCTACACTTTTCTTCATCAAACGAGCATCTGCGGAACAGAATGGCATGCAGAAACCATCCGTCCTTCCTTCAGCCCGCCCTCTCTGCTGACAGTTTGCTCAGTTCAGCCAGCCGGATGACAGACTTAACTGAATTTAAGGCTGTTACGACATGCAATACCTGCAAGCCTGCGACTATCAGCAGGGACACTGAAGCCGATGCCAAGTCCCTGAAGAACCTCGATAGCACAGCTCCGTTGTCAAACTACCACCCTGATGCCTTCTCCCGGACAAGGCATAAAGGGCCACATATTCTCTCGTGGCTCTTACCTAAGTCAAAGAGGAAGCCGAAATCAGACATGTCACCAAACACCATCGAATGCGAGAACATGTCACAGCTTCTTAAGGAGTGGGGTGTGTTCTCGCTGGACTCCCTGAAGAAAGAGGTTGTTGAAGCCAATGAGCACAGGGACGCCGCCCTGCAAGAAGTATCGGAGATGAAATCATCATTAGGAGAATTGACTACCAAGCTAGTGAGCCTGGAAGCATACTGTTCGGAACTGAAGAAGGCTTTAAAGCAAGCAACAAGCACGAAGAACATGCAATCTCACTCAAAGAGATCAGCTAGATCAGTTAGTGGCAGCAGAGACAATTCCTTGCCCGTCAGTCATGGAGTTATGGTGGAAGGATTTTTGCAGATCGTATCCGAGGCCCGTCTCTCCATAAAACAGTTCTGCAAGGTACTAATCCAACAAGTTGAAGATGCTGACAATGGACTATCAGATAAGCTAAATTTACTCCTACAACCTTATCAAATTACGCTCAACGACAAGCACCCAAAACTAGTGCTGTACCATCTTGAAGCTCTGATGAACCAAGCAATGTACCAAGACTTTGAGAACTGCACGTTCCAGAAGAACGGGTCGCCCAAGTGCCTCGACCCCAAGCAGGATCGGCAGGAGAACTTCGCCTCTTTTGTCGCCCTGCGCAACCTGAGCTGGAACGAGGTCCTGAAGAAAGGCACCAAGTACCACTGCGAGGACTTCAGCCGCTTCTGTGACCAGAAGATGAGCTGCATCGTGTCCACCCTGAACTGGTCGTGGCCGTGGGCTGAGCAGCTGCTGCAGTGCTTCTTCGTGGCGTCCAAGTGCATCTGGCTGCTCCACCTGCTGGCGTTCTCCTTCAGCCCACCGCTGACGATACTGCGGGTCGAGGAGAACAGGGCCTTCGACCAGATCTACATGGAGGACGTGCTGTTCGACAAGCAGCGGGCGCAGCACCATCCATCGTCGCAGGTGAAGCTCATGGTGATGCCTGGGTTCTATGTCCAGGACCGGGTTCTCAAATGCAGGGTGCTCTGCAGGTACAGCTAAACAATGTGTGTTTGTTGCTGATTGGAGGTGCCTATAGTTTGTTTTGACTGATTGTTAGTGTGATGTAGTAGCATTTGTTCTGCTGAGTTGCAAAGTGCTACACAGGAATGCCAGAATGTCGTTTTGACCGTTGACGTGCCTGTCAGTATATCTGTAACATACTTGCGCCGTAAGAGCGCCATGTGTAAGAAAGATTTATGGAAATTTTTAACGTAGCATCTCTGTCGTTTGCCATGAAGCCTGGTAACCTCAATTGTTAAACCTAGAAATGTTTGTTAGTCTGTGGATGCGATACTCTTGAAGATACAGGATACTGCGAGTCTGTTGGCTGACCCCTCGTATTGTCACGGTTGTTGGATAGTGAACAGCAGCATCAGGTTCTTTTCCCCCCACATACAGGAGTAGTTAAGTTCTTACAATAGCAAGTAGAGCTGAGAGAAACGCAGCTCAAAGCAGTTTTACCTTCTGCAGAAGAAACAGAACGAAAACAGACTGGCTGACACAGTTAGCAACAGAGTTAGAAACGGAGCTTATGCTGCAGCTTCGGCTGCGGATGCAGCTGCTGCTAGAAACGAAGAAAAGCTCACCGGCTGTAGCAGCTGCTTGCTTGCAGCCGCAGCCGCAGCCGCAGCCGTGCCGGCTGTTCCGATCAGGCTAGCTCTAAGGACTGATCATAATCGATGACTTGGCTGATGAAACACGAGCTTGTGTCGCCGATGGCTCGATACTTCCATCCTATGCAGAGTTGCTCATCGAGGATGCTCTCGCATCCGAGAAAAATGGCACGTTGCTTGACTGACATCACTGGAGCGCGGAGCCGCTTGGGTTCGAGGCTTTCGCACTCGAGGACCTGGAACTCTGGAAGGAATAGCCCGACAAGAAACGGAAAACAAAATCACTAAAAGCTGGCACCTGGTCTGATTTCAGACAGAGGTTGGAGACCTGCTTAGCATCTGCTTCATAGCCGCCATGTCCCATGTGTTTCTCCGGTTTGTACATTTCCCTTGGTCCTTGGAGTCAGCCATCTGAGATGAGCTTCAGCAGCTTGCATCATCGTCGATCTCTGCTGCCACCAGAGAGACATGGACAGAATCGTGGAGTCGGTCCAACTCGCGAAACGGCCCACTGACTCTCGCACAGAGAGAGCCCGCCCCGAGAGGCGTACGGACCCTCCAGCAGGCCCACCGAGCAATCATGCAGCACATCCGCACGCGTCCAGCCAGGCCGCCGAGACTCTGCCAGGCGGGCCGCGATCTCCGCAGAGAGCACGATGCACGACGGCAGCCAGGCCACGTGAGCCAGCCCAGCCCGGCTCTCAGGGTGCAGAGATGTAGTTTGACGAAAACGTATCTATCGGGTCAAATTTCATTCAAATTGATTGGTAGTTTGTATAGATTGGTGGGCTTACCTTGCACGTAGAATCTGGTAGAGGTAGTGAGCCACCATCCAGCGTTTTCCCAATTCAGCGATGCCCCTTTACCTCTTCTTCTCTCTCGGCAGTGGACGCAGCACAACAACTGGTGAGCCCTAGAGCTGACTGACGAAGGTGGTGGGATGCTGGAGTGAATTGATTCAACGAAGAGCCACGCGCGGGAGGCTCAGGGAGATGGCAGATTGGCAGCGACTCGTCGCGAGACCGCCACCAGAGGTCGCAGCGGGGTCGCGCACCTAGGGCCGTCGCCCCGCGTCAGCGAGCTGCACAACCGAAGGTCCAAGGACGACTGTCCCTCCCTCAGGCCGCGGTGGACTATGCCTCTCTCGATCCAACCAAATAAGGAGACAATATCATGACTGATTTCATAGACACTCAATTGCATTGTGAACACCAAACAAACCAAAATTAATTGGGAAGGAAGGCAATGCAACATCATCCAAATCATGAACATAAGCTACATAATCAAATGTACAGAATCAAGATTGTTTCGTGCACGTAAGATTTCTTAAAGAACTTGCTTTCTACTGCAAATCCAAATCGATGATTGTTGGCCATCGCTACATCCTCTCCCTAATTGCTAGCCTTGCCGTGGGCTTCAGGTTTAGGGTATCGTCGCGGCGCTTCAGCTCGACGGAAAAGGGCGCTATTGTAGGCTTGTAGCCGCCACAGCCCCGCTAGGCAAGCGTTGCAGCCGCCGCCACTGGTCCCCGAGCTGCCGCACGCCTCCACGCATTGCCGCGGCTGTGCTCCACCATAGCCTTCACTGTGCCCGTGGGTTCCCGCCGGCCGCACGCCTCCACGCGCGCCCCATGGCCACGCGCGTCACTGCCGGCCATGTGCCTCCTTGGACTGCCACCGCCTGCCACGTCCCTGCAACCGCCGTGCCCCGCTCGCCAGCGCAACTCCAGCTCGCCAGTCACTGCCTCTGCGCGTGATCTGTGTTGATAAGGAAAAAACAACCCACGAGGGACACCATAACATCACATTCCAGCCTACACCGCGTGGAACAATATTTTTTTTTCGTTCCACGCGATGCAGGCTCCGGAATGCTTTGTGAACCGTGCTAGCCAGCCACGTGTCCCACGTGCAGGATAACAAACAGAGCCCCCTTGCAGCCCATGGGCCTGACGCAAAGGCCATGCGCCCGACCAAATGCCCCTCAATTCCCTCTTTCTTCCGGCTTGCTGCCGTCGTCGTCTCAGGCTCCGTTTCATCGTCATCATGCCGACTCCTCACCAGGGCTCTTGTCATATCACCAGCCGCATGGACTTTCCCATTCTAGGCCTTATTTAGTTGCCAAAATTGGGAGTGCCAAAATTACTGTGTCGGCACTGTAGTACACTGTAGCGTTTCGTTTGTATTTGTGAATTATTGTCCAAACATTGACTAATTAGGCTCAAAAGATTCGTCTCGCAAAGTACAACAAAATTGTGCAATTAGTTTTTAATTTCATCTATATTTAGTACTCCATGTATGTACCGCAAGTTTGATGTGATGGGGAATCTTCTTTTTCATAGTGCTAAAGTTGGGAGTTGGGATGAAGTAAACAAGGGCCTAGGCAGCACAGTTCCTTCATCAGCACGGAAATGGAACCATGGGCACGTCCACGTCCGCTGAACCTGCCTTCCAAAACCGGGGGCCGGGCAGGGCGCCGTCACCCAACCGTGGGTCAGGTCCGCGGCAGCAGCGCACGGCCAGGTGCGTCGCACGCGGACACCAGCACCGGCAGCCGCCGCGAAAGCCGCCTTCAACCCAAACCCAAGGCTTCTCCCCGTCCAATCGTGCACCGGTATGGTATGGAATGGAACACCACCGGCCACCTCCCCCATCCCCCCCTGCTATGTGCGCTCTGCACCCCGCAGCTGTGGCCCCGTGGTCCTGCACTGCACGCGGCACTTATGTCCCGTTCCGGCCCTGTGTCCTGGCACTGATGATCGATCACCGGCCATGGCATACACCAGTACTGTACACCACCTGGGCGAAGGGGGGATTCCGGTCACCGATCACCATGGCCCGAATCCCACTCGGCACCGCCGCACGGACGGTCAGTGAAAGTAAAAGGCGAGCTCGAGCGCGTGGCTTTTTCGGCCCGAAGTGATGCCGATGCGCCGGTGCCCCCCATGTCCTCCACATGCACAGTGGGCGACGAACCGAGAACGGAAGCAAAGGCGGAGGGGGAGCTCATTGCCGACTCCACTACCTCCTCCTCGGAATTCAGCCACCCGTGCGCTTTTTCCCTTCCCGCCACCGTGCCGTGCCATCATCTCCCACAACAACGCCGCCCCACGACAAGATCGCAGCGGCAGCAAGCCCCCGGCCCGGCCGTGTGTGGCCACATCGGCGGCTCCCACTGTTCAAATGACGGGGCGCATCACGCCGAGGCATGTCTCTGTAACCTTTGACTTCTCTGTATCCTAGCATAGCAATAGGCTGGTTCAAGTCTTGGAAGGTACTGCTACTTGAGATCTAGGCTTTACGACCTAATGATAGCTCCCGATCGAATGATCGAGACGAGCCGGGCCACCGGTCAGCGCAGCGCGAGGGCGTGCGCCGTGCAGTCTCGATGCGGTGCACGGCCGGTACTTGCGTACTCACAGGCACGACGGTGCACGCGCACTGGAAAAGGAGGCGTGGAGACCGGAGATCCGGGGGGTAAAGACACGCTTTGGCGGGTAAAGAGCAGTAACACCGGTTCGTTTCACCGTCACGGCGAGCACCCCATGTCTCTACACCTCCTGTCATTTTCGGCATTTCCTCCCTCGAAAGACAACGGCGCTCTTTCACGTGAAGGAAAAGGTGAAAATTCAGTTCACTCAAAAGCTTCCTTTGCATCTGGGATTTTGGTATTCCTCGTCCCAAAATTTAAGATGCTTGTGCTTGCCTCCTCCCGGGCCACACGACGGCGGCGGCCGCAGTGAATACGGGAAGAGGCGCGTCGCTTTCGCCGGCCGCCGCCGCCGCCGCCCGCCCTCGCACGGGACGCGGCTTCCCCAATCCGACGGCCGCGATCCTGCCCACGCCGCCGCTGATCGCGGACGCACGCGGATCCGTTGCGTCTGGGAAAACGGCGCGCCCGCATGGGGGGACCACGCACACGCCTTCCCGTGGATTTCTTTCTCCCAGCTCGGCGATGGAGGAGGAAGGGCATCGTCATCGATGGGATCCAGGTACTCGCGTGCGCGTCAAGAAAGCACCCGTAAAGTCAGATCTCATCCTGCTCCGGCCTACCAAACCTACCAGGTACATGGATGCTTACTTGTATTATTACAAACATTTTTCTCAGAAAAAAACATATCAAAAGATTTCATGATGATTACCACTAACCAAAGATCCGCTCTTAACAACAAAAGCTGCCATTTCTCTTAACGGAACTTGAGCATAAACCTGATGACCATGAATCTTTTTCCTCAGCGCTCCGTCCGACCTTATCTTGTCCACGAACCGTTGCGAAGATTTTCGAGTCTCGTGACCGTGTACGCGTGCGATGAGCCCGAGCCGGATGCCGGCCGCTCTCACGAATTGACGCGGCCATCCCCGTCGTCTCCTCGAGACCCCACACGCCTCCATCACCTTTCCTTTCCCGACTTTCTCCTCCCAGCCTGAATCCCACGAATTGACGCGACCATCCCCGTCATCTCCCCGAGACCCCACACGCCTCCATCACCTTCCCTCCCCCTCTCCGTTTTCTGACTTCTCCTCCCAGCCTGAATGCCAGAAACGGATCAGTTAATATATCCGCGATAATTACGAGCTTCTACCGAAGATACCCCTGAAGGGTTGACCATGTATAATGGAACCTGTAAACTCATCTATTATTGAATAAGAGATATGTTCCACCTACATCTATTGTCTCTCGTGTGTGCCGTGCTTGGAATCGGGAAGAGAGATAGGTCATCTACCGTCTTCTCCACGCCTCATCTAGTGCGGCTTAATTCTTTTAATAGATGCATTTGTTTTTCGATGGCAAAATCTTTTTCTACCACTGATCAAGGAACGTGCCGCTTCATGTGGCTGTCGCTGGCTAACCCATCGCAATTGTGATCTTGCCGTCGAGCAAACTAGCATTAGATTGTCTATCTTGATCAGCATATTAGCATAGAACATCTGTAGATTGGTTTCATGACTAGTGTGTCACTTGATCGTACGTTGCTGCATGCGCAAAACTGCACTGCTGCCTGGAGTTGGCCTTGCAGTATACTGCCAGATGTGCTACGTGCATGTTCGACCGCCTGTTGCCGGTTCGATCGCATTTTCGCAGCCGCCGCTTGCCGCAGACTAGGGCTGTTGTTATCTTCGCTGTGTGCCGCCTGTCGCCGGCCTTGCCACGCACCGCTGTTGCGGCAACCGTTCGCGAGGATCTCGCACCTGAAGTTGTTAATGCTTTTGCAGTATATGTTTCTGTTACCGTTTACATCTTAATAGACCCTGGAGTGTTTGTTAGTCACATGATTTAGGCAGCGATCGATAAAACTGGCAATGCAGCACAGCATGTTGATTTTTTTTAAGCAGTTAACCCTGCTGTATGTGTGGCTAGCACATAATAGGTCCTGAAGTACATTGCAATGCATTTTTATGCGATCGTTCTAAACATGGTTTTTCACATGACCGTTTTTAAATTATTGCTGTTATCTACGTGCTTCCATCTTATGTGGTTATTTGCGGTACCTTTTCATGGAAGCTTATTATGTGTTACTCCCTTGCATTTATTACGTTGTTGTTTTTCTTAGCTTAATATATGTTTATATTTTGCTTTGATCGTTATAATGCGTGAAACAACAAGGAGATTACATATGCCATTAAACTGACTAATCTATGTTACATTCATGTATACTTACCTGAAGTGTATCACATGATCAATAGGCAATGGGTGACGTCGCGGCAGGGCAATTTGACTGCCTCGTGCTGAATGGCAAGAACTACCAGACTTGGGTTGTGGACTGTCGTTTCCACCTGGCGGCTATGCAGTTGACTCACACAATCACTCTACGTGCTGAAGCCGCTCCTGCTGACTCACACAATCGCTCCATGTAGTTGACTCACACAATCACTCCAGAGCATGAGAGTGCAAAGGCTTCAATACTCCTCAGGTACCTCATCCCCAAAGACCTCGAACAGGAGTATCTTGAGGTGTGACTCGCTCACGCTGTGGCTAGCGCTGGAGGAGCGTTTTGGCAAGCCAAAGACTGTGGTTCTTCCTCAGGCTAGGCGTGATTGGGCAGAGCTACGCTTCCTTGACTTCAAGTCGGTGGACGGGTGGAGGCCTACAACTCTAAACTTCACCGTATTATTGGCCAGTTTCGCTTCTGTGGGCAGAAAGTCACAGATGCCGAGATGATTGGAAAGACTCTCGAGACATTCCACCCTGCAAATATGGTACTCCCGCAGCAGTATCGTAACAAAAAGTACAGAAAGTATTCTGAACTGGTGAATGTCCTTGCTGCGGAGACTCAGAATGAGCTCTAGATGAAAAACTATAACATGCGCCCTGTTGGCTCAAGTTCGTTGCATGAAGCACATGCAAGCTTTCACAAGAAGCCCAAGACTTTTTTTAAGAAAGGCACGTACAACAAAAAGTAGGGATCAAAAGGGGGGAAGCTCAAAAAGCAATTTAAGAAAGGTCAGAAGCCTTACGGCCAAGGAAAAGGAAAGGCCCAGAAAGGCCAGAAAAGTGAGGCAGATGGTACTGAGCACCCAAACAAAGGTTGTTTTCGCGTGTAGAACCGAACCACACCGATCCAGTTAGGGCGTTTGATATCCGGCTAAACTTCAGTACCTGTCACATTAGATTTTTAATATTAATTAAGAGTATTAAATATAGTCTAATTATAAAACAAATTACACAGATGGAGTCTAATTCGCGAGACAAATCTATTAAGCCTAACTAGTTCATGATTTGACAACGTGGTGCTACATTAACCATTTGCTAATGACGGATTAATTAGCCTTAATAGATTCGTCTCGCGAATTAGTTTTATAATTAGCTTATGTTTAGTCATTCTAATTAACATCCGAACATTCGATGTGACCCTACTAAAGTTTAGCACCTCGTATCAAATACCCGAGTGGAAGAGCCAGAATGCTGAAGCTCACTTTGCTCAGGCACGGGTCGATGCCGTCACTGGAGAGCATGTTGTGGTGCTGCCCCAGCCTGTCGAGAACACAGAAGGTCATGCTGCTATGGATGTCGATCCAATTAATATCTGGTACCCCTACCCAGGGAGGCGACGATGATTACGACCTCGATGAAGAGGACACCCTCGACGATGATTTTGGGGACATGGCATAGTGCTCAAGTCATTAGTCATTTTGCTTAGATTTGGTTTAATTAGTCAGTTTGATTTATTTCCAGAAGAAATTTGGCGTGATGTAATAATGCTCTCGTTGAGCAAACTGAATCATTTGTTTTGTTTGAACCATTAGCATTTAAATACTATATCCTGGTTAGGTATTTTAAATTTGTGGCCTACCTTGTCTATTACGTGCTTCGATTGGTTACAGCTCATGCATATTGTTTACTCCGTAAGAATCAATGCGTGTACTCTGTTCTATACGAGTGAATTAAATCAATTATATTTTAATAGAACCAGAGAGGATACGTACTGTCCTATGGAGGCTGACGAAGAGGATTTTTGCTTAGTGGATAGCGCTGCCGCAAACTCGATTTTGAGGGACACGAAGTATTTTCAGACATTGCAGAAACGAACTGAGAATGTCCTCACGATTGCCGGCAGCAATGGCCGCATTGTTGGTTCCGGTCGAGCCATTGTGGTCCTCCCAAATGATCCTAGGATTTTCATAGAAGAAGCATTCCTATATCCGGGAGCTGAGCGTAATCTCCTTACCTTCAAAGACATCCGTCGTTGTGGCTATCATATTACCACGGCATGCAAAAGCGGTACTGAATACCTCCATATAACGAAGTCTGAAGACACCCAAATAAAAGTGGTCGAGAAAGCGCCTTGCACTCCTCTGGACTGTACTACACAAAAATAAAGCCCCCTCCAGAATATGTTGCGATGGCTACAATCTTTAAAAATCCAGAATCTTTTAAAATCTGGCATGAAAGGCTTGGTCACCCTGGAGTAAGAATGATGCGTAATATAATTAATAGCTCTGCTGGTCATGGCCTTAAAACAACTCAGTTTCAAAAACCCGAAGATTTTATGTGTACTGCTTGCGCACAAAGAAAACTGATTACTAGACCCTCTTATCTGAAAGTTAGTAAATCTGAGTCTTTCAGTTTCCTGTAGAGAATTCAAGGTGATATTTATGGGCCAATAAATCCATTGTCAGGACCATTTAGATACTCGTATTTCATAGTTCTTATAGATGCCTCTACAAAGTGGAGCCACGTATGCGTGTTGTTTACGCGGAACCACACTTTTCCCAAATTCATTGCCCAAATCATCCATTTGCGTGCTAGTTTCCCGGAGAGCCGCATTAAGTCAATACAGATAGATAATGCTGGTGAGTTCACCTCAAAAATATTTAATGACTATTGTCTTGCACTGGGTATTGATATAGAGCATTCTGTACTCCATGTCCATACTCAGAATGGGCTCACCGAGCCTAATAAAAAGAATTAAATTAATCCCCAGGCTGCTTTTACTAAATAGCAGACTCCCCACCAGTTGTTGGGGTCACGCAGTTAAGCATGTTGCTGCCTTAATCCAATATAGACCTTTTGCATGTCACTCTGCTTCCCCTTGTCAATTAGCATGTGGACATCAACAAATGATTTCCCATCTATGAAAATTCAGTTGTGTTGTATATGTGCCGATATCACCACCCCAGCGCACATCTATGGGACCTCACCGGACCCTCTGCATGTCACTCTGCTTCCCCTAATCAATTAGCATGTGGACATCAACAAATGATTTCCCACCTGCAAAAATTCTGTTGTGATGTATATGTGCCGATATCACCATCCCAGCGTACATCTATGGGACCTCACCGGAAGTTGGAGGTTTATGTTGGTTATGAAACTCCATCCATAATCAAATATTTAGAGCCTAAAACTGGAGATCTATTTACGGCTTGATACGCTGACAGTATCTTCATTTCCCGGCATTAGGGGGAAGATTGTACCTTAAATCTAATAAATACCCAGAAATAGGGGGAAGATTGTACCTTAAATCTAATAAATGCCCGGAAATAGAATGGAGTGACGCAAGCATCCATTCATTTGATCCATGCACTAAACATGTTGAACTTGAAGTTCAAAGAATAATACACCTGCAACAATTGATAAATAATTTACCAGATGCTTGCTTTCACTAACATAAGAGGAGTATCGAAGTCGCATATTCCTGCGACTAATGCACCGGAGAGAGTGGAGATACCCATGTAGGGAACGAACTCTACTCAAGCCCCTAATCCTAGGAAAAGGGGCAGAGAACCGGATGACTCGGTTGACACACCGCGGAGACATCCGCAAAGGCAAAGTACCATAGTACAAGGATCACGCTCCCGATTAGTAGTCCCAGAAGTGACACACCCTGAAGGTGAAGACCCTAGTGCAACAGTGCGCACAAATATAAGAAATAGTACAATGACATCCAAACAACTAGACTCTAGTAATATGGGAAATCAAAATGAGCTGGACGATTCAAATGAAGAAATTGCCACAGATTATGATGAGTCGAGAGAGTTATGTAGTAGAAATACCACAATTATCGACATAAACTTCATCTCTAAAATTGTTGTTGCAATTAATGAGGATCCTGAACCAAAGTCCATGGCAGAGTGTCGGAAACGCTCAGACTGGGTCAAATGGAAAGAAGCAATAGAGACAGAATTGCACTCGCTTAAAAAGAGGCAAGTATTTGGGCCTGTCACCTGCACGCCCCCTCCCTCCCCCCCCCAAAGTATTCCCTGTCGGCTACAAATGGGTATTCGTCCGCAAAAAGGAGAATAATATGGTGGTGAGATATAAAACGAGGCTTGTAGCACAAGGGTTCTCGCAAAGACTCGGCATCGATTATGATGAGACATACTCTCTTGTAATGAGTGGCATAACGGTCCGATATTTAATTTCAATGACAACATGTTTAAATCTAAATATTCAGTTAATGGATGTAGTGACCGCATATTTATACGGTTCATTGTACTCGGATATATATATGAAGGTCCCGGATGGACTGAAGATTTCGGATCCTAAGAAAAATCGCAACATGTACAATGTTAAACTGAAGAGGGCGTTGTATGGGCTAAAACAATCTAGTTGGATGTGGTACAACTGGCCTAGTGAATTTCTCCTGAAGAGAGGTTATGTGAATAATGAGGATTGTCCTTCGTATTTATTAGAAAGTCCCAGTATGGATTTTGCATCATCTCAGTCTACGTTGATGATCTGAATATCTTTAGCTACACAGAGGACATTGAGGAGGCGAGTCCCTATCTCAAGGTGGAGTTTGACATGAAAGACATGGGTAAAACGAGATTTTGCTTAGGCCTGCAGATCGAGCATCTCCCCAAAGGAATTTTATTACACCAGTCGACCTATACGAAAAAGGTACTTGAGAGATTTAATATGCAAAAGGCCCATCCCGTGATCACCCCCATGGTCGTGAGATCACTTGACAAAGATAAAGAACCATTTAGACCAAAGGGTGAAGATGAGGAATTGTTGGGACTTGAAGTTCCCTATCTGAGCACCATAGGAGCACTAATGTACCTTTGGAACAACACTAGACCCGATATTGCATTTGCAGTAAATTTATTAGCAAGGTATAGTGCGGCCCCTACTAGGAGGCATTGGGTTGGTGTCAAAACAATATTAAGTACCTCAAGGGTACTTTAGATCTTGGTCTGTTTTTCCCGAAGAAGAATGATCTAACCATGGTGGGTTTTGCAGATGCTGGATATCTGTCAGACCCCGTGTTGCTAAATCTCAAACTGGTTTTGTGTTTCTCTGTGGTGGTATAGCTATCTTGTGGTGGTCATGTAAACAGACCTTGGTAGCAACATCTTCAAGTCACTCGGAGATCATAGCGCTTTATGAAGCCACACGTGAGTGTGTTTGGCTACGCCATATGATTAACCACATCCAAAAGTCATATGGCCTTAATATATCCGATGCTCCCATGGTTATCTATGAAGATAATGCAGCATGTGTTACACAAATGCAAATGGGTTATGTGAAGAGCAATTTAACGAAGCATATAGCTCCTAAGTTTTTTTTTTATCCTCACGACGTCCAGAAGCAAGGTGAGCAAGCCAGGTCATGTGACAATCTAGCGGATTTGTTCACTAAATCTCTTCCTACCACTACGTTTAGAAAATTTGTTCGAGGAATTGGCATGAGATTATTAAAAGACTTGCAGTGTGGGGAGAACAACCATAAATATTTACCAGATCCTGAACAGTGTAATCTAGCATATTATATTATATCATGAAGATATATGTTGTACTCATTTTTTCTTTTTCGAGTTTTCCTAAAGTTTCTCACACAGAGTTTTTAACGGGGCAACATGTGTAATACATTAGGCAGCAATCATGTACTCTTTTCTCCATTCCTTTTCTCCCACTGGGTTTTTGGGAGTTTTTAATGAGGTATGAACTAGTCGCGGTATTCGTCCAAGAGGGAGTGTTAAGATATCCCTTTGATTAGAGATAATTATGGGCTTATACCGAAGATACCCTGAAGGGTTGACCATATATATTGGAACATGTACTCATCTATTATTTAATAAGAGATGTGTTCCACCTACATCTATTGTCTTCTCATGTGTGCCCTTGGGATCGGGAAGAGAGATGGGCTATCTACCATCTTCTCCACGCCTCATCTGCTGCCAGGAAGGGAACGCTTATAAGGGGATTCGCAACGACGCCTGCAATTTAACAGGATCAACCAAAGCGTCTGAACAAACAGAGGAAAGCACGGCCCCCGGATACTTGGATTCAGATCCTCTAACGTCACACTCATTGGCGTTAGAGTGCAGTCACCCTCATCTGCGCCGTACTGCTGCGATCCAACGGCGACCCCCGTCAAACTCCTCACAGGCTACACAGGAGGCGGTCGAGCGGGCGAGCGGCCCATCTGACCCCACGGTGCGAGCACGCCATGAGCGACCAAGTGCCTCCCCTCCGCTATCGTCTTCCTCGCTCGTTGCAGATTTGGCGCCCTCCTGCTTGTCACCATGGCGCTCGGTCCTCATCCTTCCGAACGCTGCCGCCCCGCAGCCGGCCATATGCAGGCGCCTGCCACCACCAGCCTCGCCGGCACGTGCGCACACGATTCTAGACGCCTGAGCACATCGTCTTTGCTGGATGGCACCGGTGCCGCAGACGTTGCCTGCCACCTCCCACCAGAGCGCGGCGGCCATGGCTTCGCGCAGCGGAACGCGCACGGCGGCGGCAACGGCGCCGCAGGCGCGCCGCCTCAATCGCGATGCCCATCCGCTTGGCCCACCTCTCGTACACCGCATCGGCACGCTCCGCGACCTGCCCCGGCCTCGGCGAAGGCATCTCTTGCGCTCGCCCTCCGGCCTCCGCGCATCCGCCGCGCCTCCGTGGACGCTGAGTCGGCCGTTGACACGCAGGAGCCGTGGCCGTCGAGGTCACGGCCGCTGAAGCGGCGGCCGCTACTCCAGCTGCAAAGAGACGGCCGTGGTGGAGCACAAGAATCGAATCCGCCGGCAGGTTGCGGCCGCTCGCGCTCTCCGCCTGGGGCTTAGCTGCGGCGGAGCTTGGCTGCGAGGCCACACTCCTCCTCGCGCGCCCGGCGGCCGACCCTTCCATGCGCTCCGACTGCGAGCTCCAGCGCCGCGCCTTCCTCCATGCTGCGGAGCACCGTGTGCGGCTCCTCGCCATGCCCTCGCCGGTGGAGCTCCCAGAGGCGGAGCGTCGGAGCCCGTCTTGTTGGGCCGAGGCCCAGCGCGAGGAGGTGTGGAGCGCCAGGAGAGCTGAACGTCGTTGGATCGTTTCGGACGGCGCAGATGAGCGGCTGTAGAGTACAGTCAAAGAGCCTGACGCTAGAGGATCCGATTCCGAATACTTGGGGGGAGGTCGAGTTCCCACGGCGCCCACAGGTTCCCAGGCCTCGCTTCCAAGATGAGAACGAGCAGTAGATGAAGGGACAGTGACCGTTCACAGGAAATGAACCGGCAGTGTTCACTGAACCTTCTCCTGTGCTGGACTGCTGGATCCCGTGAACTCGTCTCGGCGTCCCCGGAAGGAGAAAAAAAAATGCAATTCAGTTTCAAAGGGAAAAAAACGCCAATGCAATTTAGCATTTATTGGTGCGATGATGAGAGGAGGTTGGTATGGCAATGGTCTAAAAATGGTGGTGCTACACCCTACAGCTGCTGCTGCTAACAGTACAAATACAGCAGCGATCTTCTACGGAAATGCGATGGGCATGGGCGTGCAGGACGGTGTATATAGCAAAAGTTACAGCAAAAACTAAGTACTATACAATTCTCCCTCCCATGCCTCCCCCCTCCCATCTCACATCGCTTGAATACTTGATGATGCCACTGCTCCGGACCCCGGTCCGGTGCTCAAAAGCTCACTCCATGCCTCTACTCGAACCCAGAGAAATGAGAGCTACAATTTTGTTTTACAACCCCCTCAACAAATTCTAAATGATGCTGTTTCCTGAGGCCTCCGCGTGTCTTGCCTGGAGCGCTTCAGCCGGAGTACTGCGGGTTCTTGCTTGCCGAGCAGGTGCAGTTGGCGCGGCTCTCGTTCAGCACCTTCAGTGGATTAACAGATCACTGTCAGAGCTCAGTTTTTTTTTCCCCTTTTCGGATCGAGTAATTCAGGTAATAAGATAGGTAAAAAGACAATTTGCAGGTGACCCTCGCCGTCAGCCACTGGGCAAATCAGCTTCTTGATTTGGACGTCACTGGCAAATGGCAAGTTGACCTTGGCAACTAAGCTACCGACAGGTGATCATTTGCGGGGAAATCCGGTGATGACGAGATCGTACCTTGACCTGCTTCTGGAGATCCTTGATGTAGTCGACGGCCAAATCCAGCATGTCTGAGGTGTTGGTTTGCTGCAGGTAGGAGACGCAACGCAAGTACACGGGTCAATTCTTGGGGTGGTCCTCGACATGGCATGGCGGATTTGTTTGCGAACCATACAGAGACTGATCTACTGCCTATTTCCTACTGGGGAGATGAGAGGAGACGAGCCAGAATTGGTGCAGAGGCAGGGGATGCTACAGGATGCGCAGTGAGGTGAGGTCAGTACCTTGTCCATGTTGGGCACGAGCTCCTGGAGCTTCCTGATTCGCTCGCTGATCTTTGTCCTCCTCACCTGGATGGCCATGGGTCAAAGGTCAAAGGATCGAAGGCATCAGCCAATTGCTGCTCAACAGCAGGATAGGTACAGAGTCGATTCGGTTTCAGCTCGCTCACCCGCTCGGCGATGCTGCGCGGGTGCGTGGCGCACCCGCGCTTGGCGCGGATCTTGCAGGGCACGGCGTCCTGGAACTGGAGGAACTTCTCGATGGCCGCCATCTCCGACGACGTCTTGGGCAGGCTGAACTGCTGCGTCAGGCCGCTCTGCACCATCATCGTCAGATCATCATCACGCTGATATGCTAGGAGAAATGGAAGCGGCGATGGAACAGTAGACGCGACGGCCGCCGGAGACGCACCTGGCCGGGTTCCGACGAGTCCCGCGGGCGTTTCATCCCGGACAGGCTCTCGGACATGAGTGACGACGAGTCCTCCCACCCGGAGCTCATCGGGTACCCGGGGATGTAGCCCCGGCCGCCGCCGGCGCCCTCGGGGCTGCTGCCGCCGAGCTCCTCGCTGCCCATCTCCGAGATCTGCGACATCAGGGAGCCCTGCCGCGACGAGAAGCTGAGCTGGCCCTTGAGCCTGCCGCCGGCGGTGGAGTCGGCCGCGGCGGCCGCGCTGGCGCCGTTCCTGAAGCCGACGCCCATGCCGGCCCTCAGCATGCCCCCGTACCCTGAATTGAGCAAGACGGCGCGGGGAGGACGGGCGCGCTCAGTTCCGGAAATAGAAATGTTTCCAACAAGAACTCGCCAAGAACAGAGCGGCAATAATTGCGGCGCAGGGAGCGAGCATGGCAGGAGTGGCAACTACGGGAGTACCAAAATAAGGCCGGGTTAAGGAGGAGGGACCAACCGTTGTCCATGTTCAAATGATTGAGGAACCCGGCGGGGGAGCTGCTCTGCCGGATCAGGCTGCTGCCGCCGGCGCCGGCGCCGGCGGTGGGGGCCTCCATGCCGGAGCTCACGGTGCGGTACAGCCCGGACTCGACGGCGGCCATCTGCTGCTGCTGCTGCTGGGAGTGGAACATCATCTGCTGTTGCTGCTGCTGCTGGGTGGCCAAGGCGGCCGTGTCCGGGAAGTGGGTATGCGGCGCCGGCGCCGGCGCCGGCGGCTTGTCCCTGATCTGGTGGTCAGCGAGGAACCTGGAGAAGACGTCGGCGGCGCCAGCGTCGGGGCTGCCGGCGCGCGGCCCCGGCTGGAGGAAGTCCTCGCAGACCTCGCCGAGCAGCGTGCTCGGCGCCGATCTGTAGCGCAGCAGCCCGGACGAAGTCATCGGCGGCTGCACCGGCAGGTTCAGATCCTTGGACACCGGCGAGCCATACATCACCTCACCGCACCGGCTGTCTCTCTCACCTTCCCCAATCCGGCAACTTCCTCCTCTCCCCTTCCCGAGCACCAATTTTCTCCTCCCTCACAGACCACCGCTCACGCACGCACCACTACCACCGCCTCCCCGCCATGGCCGCACGCACAGAAGCCAGCAACACAAACCCCCAGCGAATCAACCCCAAGCAATCCAGCGAACCCCGAGACACAGAAAAAAAGAAACCCAGAACTTTCCAGCCGACGAACACAGCGCCAAACAACTTTTTGCGCCCGATCTCTCCACCCCTCCTACCCAGGCAGCTACTCCCTATCCACAGCTTTTGTACGGCGACGGGAGAAGAAGGGAAAGAAAAGGAGAGAGACCCAGCCGCCACAGCACCAGCAGCAGCAAAACCAAGAAGAAGCGGCGGTGGTGGCTTGGAGTTGGAGGGGCCTCCGCTCTGCTTTTGCGGCACTAGTTTAATTCACGGATTGGGGGTGGGGTGGCGACTGTGTGCGTGTGCGTGGAGCAAATTTTATATGTGTGGGAGTGAGGGAGGGAGCTCTCGGTGATCGCTCGCAGCCAGCTCGGTGGAGGAGGAGGGCGGGCGGAAGTGACGAGACTGCCCTCGGCTCCAGGGAGAAGACGATGCCGGGAGCATGGTCCACGGACGGATGGGTCGCTGCGCCGATGCTTTCGCTTGGAGTGACCGCCCGGGGAGGAGATTACGGATTTGCCCCCTCGGTTGACATTTCGCCGTGAGGAGGTCTCCGTTGCGTTGAGCTCAGCTGCCCACCTCCGGTATGTTGCTCGCATGTCGGCTCTGAGCTGAGAAATGATTGGGCTTGTGGAAAATTACTGTCCGGAATGGGCACGCGTACACATTGTGCCTCTTTTGCAGGGTCTTTGAAAAAAAAATAACGCATTGGATGGTGACGGGTGAAGAAGTTACCCTCAACCCACGCAAACACCACCCGTGAATTTGAGAGAAAATAAAGATAAGATTCGAAGTATAGCAGAACATTTTAAACTCCATGGCTGGAATTAGCGACATAAATACTGGATCTACCATACACATAAGTCACGATAAATGCTACCCAAAAAGTAGTGACAAAAAAAGTCATGAGGCGTTCCCCTGCCCGTTCCATCACTCCATATCGTACGTTGCCACATCCTCTTGAAACTTGAAGGGGTGAAATTAGAAACAAAAATACTTATCCATGTATCATTTCTTCTTTTATGATCATATTGTTATCACTGCGTTCGACCTGTCAATGAACTTTAAACACGTTTTTCTTAGGGATGTGTGAGTATCAAGATAAATGACACGCGATGGTTAACAATAAAGCATTATAAGTTCATATACATTAGCGAGAAGTAGGTAAAGCCAAAACAAAAATGTGCCAACATACCGTAAGAGAGTTTACAAAGTAGGCTAACTTGGATCGAGGAAATAACACGCTTGTTAATTTGCAAGAGCAATTTCACAGAGAAGTCCATGCACAAAAGTGGCAAAATGACCAAAAAGCCAAGCAAATAGAAAACTTCACCCATCACCCCCCCACCGCAAAAGCCAGATGAAAGAGAAAAGAAAAGGGTTAAAGCTTCACCGACACGACCTTTTTATCAGAAAGGACTTGATAACAAGAAAAGGATAGCACCGTATGGCTTCAAAGCAAGCATAACCGCGTGGGGCCGCATGCCCCATGGTCACAGGTCACCTGAGTATGTTTGTTGTTGGCTGCGCCGGCCGGCCGGGCGGAGCAGAGGAAGAGGACCAACTTGCGTGATCGTGGCCATTTTAAGCAACTCGGCGCAGGCTGTTTTCGGCAGCAAGCAAAGGTTTTTGACGCTATCCGGAAAGCATGGATCGACTGCGAGAGGAGCTGAGGAGGGGTGGGGGCACGGATGGGATTCCCCTCCCTTGCCCTGGCCTCCCGGTGCTTTGCGGTCGCAGGCCCTGATTGGTGGATGCATCTCGCTCGCTCACTCCCTCTCAGGCTCTGTTTTGTGTGCGTGTGTTTTTCTGCGAGCGTGTTTGTTGCCATGCTTTTCGATTTGACGCTTCTTCGTTCCCCATCTGCAAACTGAAAACTCGCCACTTGCTACCAACGAAAAGCCTAGCTCTTTTCTTTTTCCACGATGATACGGTTTTCGAGCTACGTTGTTAGCAAGATACGGTATGCCGTCGGTGCCCCTGTTACGTGATGATTCATGTAGCCGTGCGCTGCGGAGGGGCCGGGCGAGCGAGGCGATGGGCTGCACGCGCCGCATCGACGCCGACCCGAGAGCGTACCCGCCTCGCCAAGCGGATTGGGACCAGGCAACCGCACGCCCGCGCGCCCCGCGGCGGCGGTCTCAGAAGGAACGGAAACGCCGACGTGCGGTTGCATCATCGGGCATCACCGCCGCGCCAACGGATAAAGAAATAGGAAAGGGGAGGAGGGACGGCTGCCGTTTTTCCGCCATGCCACCGGCCACCCGCGCTACCGCCCAAAGCACGGGATGACGCCGGCGGAAGGGCGACGTCACCGCGTGCCGACACCGGACCATCCCGCCGCCGCCTTATCTCCGGCCGTTTCGCGCCGCGCGCCGACGTGAGCCCTCTTCCAATCCTGGGTGTGAGAACAAACCCTAGCAGGTTTAAGGACGAACTCCTTTTTTGTAGCTGATTACTATTACGGGCTATAGGGACCGACGTGGCCTGCCTCTAGACTTTGGTGCGCTGGTCGTTAGTCAACGGCTGGCTGCCCCACCGATGCGGCAGCTGGATGCCTGGACATCGCTCTTTGTCCCCGGCTGCGAGCGGTGCTTTAAAAATGCCAGCACGAGGGAGGCGACGGGCAGGGTTGTTAAACCAAGTCGTCGGCTTGCAGCTCAGGGAGTTGACGAACCGTGCCCTTGTTTTATCGGGCGTTCCTGCGTCCCAACGCCCGAGGCAGCGTGCAAAGCAAAGGCAGGCAGGCAGGCGGCGTGTCACGGCCGCGCACGTCCCACCAGCGCGGCGCCTTTTCCACCGGGCTGGCTGGCGCCATAACCTGACGGCCGCCCTCCCGTCGAGTCCCGTCGCCGCGCCGGGCAGGTGGTGATCAGGAGGGAGAAAAGGGGCTTGGGTCGCCGTCGCCTCGAGTCGAATCCACGCGCGGCGCCCACCCCCGTTCGCCGTGGCGTGCACCACCGCCAATCATTTGGCCGCGTCTCGTGTACGTGAAGCCGCGGCAACTACGGCCTACAGGTAGGTCACGGGAGCGAGCACGCGACTACGTGAGCATACGCGCACGCCGCACGGGTTCTCCGTGCACCGCCCGTGCGCGCGCGTCACGATCTCGAGCTCGCTGAGTTCGGTTGGCAGTTGGAGCTGCGCTTTGTTTATTTCATGGGCGTGTGAACTGCTACCACGTTTCTCTGCAACGTAGTAGTATTAGCGTAAGACGTGTTAATAAGAGCGGTTCTGACTTCTGAACCCATCCCTGATGAGAAACAAGATGACATGACCTGGTACTCAACTTATGCCAGCAGTAAGCTGTAAGCACCCAAAAATGGGTGAGCTCATGGAGTAAACAGGCAGCAGACGTTGATCTCCTAAACGATGGACATCCGCTGATCCACATCTCAAGAAAAAGAACCCCACAAATGAAAAAACTAAACATGACGGTGGTCTAATCTGGTTCCATCATCCCCCAACACCCGGCTACCTGAGATGCGAGAGGGATCAGATGTGCCATGTGGAGGGAACTGGAGGGACAGCGGCAGGTGGCGCCCATTTTGGATCCAAGTCATCAACAAGCTCCCGGAGCTCCTGCTCGCCTGTTTGGGGGACAGGTACCCGAACCTCACAGCTCAACATGTCTTCAGACTTCAGCATCTGGCTCCGCAGGCTGCTCAACTCCATGTCCAAGTCCAATGCGGCATGCATGCAGTGAAACGGAATCTCCTGCTGCACACGCTTAAAAGATCCATTTCCATGTTTGGAGCTGCGTTTCTGGATTTAGAATTTGGGCAAACTCTGTGCGCTCAGAGCTCAGCGTAAGATGCGATCTTGAGATCCAGTATTAGTAATATTTCCTGATACAATGTACATCTCCTAGACGTTTTTGTATACAAGTCTGTGACTTTGAGCTGCTGACACTCCTGTCTTTAACCTAGACGACACACTCCTGCCTGAAGTCCTGAAGCACGACTGAAAAATACTACTAATCACTTTGATCCTAGTAGGTTAATTAACGAGATGTATCTTCAGAGCTCCCCATGGGTAACACTGTCACAGTCTGCTCTAACCCAACAAGAAAAAGAATTTTTTTTTAAAAAAAAAGGAGGCAGGAGATAGCTGGGGACATGGAGATCCAATCTGCTAGATCTCTGAATATTTTTCTGCCCCCTCCTGAACCCAGTAATAAAGCGGAGCAAAGCAAGGAGCTCACTCACACGTGCGTCGAGGAAAGCAGAGGCCCAAGAGCCGGCAAAGCCAAGAGGCCCTCTTTTTTTTTTTTCAGGCCAGGGCGACTGGGCGAGTGCCAACTGCCAAGAAGAGGCGCTTCGAGCTCGCATCGCATAGACCTGCATTGTGAATGCGCTCCGCCATCAGATCAAACCTGACAGCGTCACGATTAAAAGGCAGTTCCGATCGTAGTTTATGGAGGGTGGGCCCCGTGATGCTGATCTGACTGGCACGTGGGGTCCATGGCCGGTTGAGAGAGCCTAGCAGAGTAGCAGGCCAGGTGGGAGGTGACCAGGTTAGTCGTTGGAGGATACCCCATCACCATGTCCTGCTCAGCTTGTGATTATTTTAAGCTGCGTACTTGATGCACGGATCCTTTTCGTTCCAATGATTCCTGATCTATTTGTAGCACTAGTGCAAACGATTACAGCTTACCAATGATTCGATCAGGCACAGAGTCGCAGCTAAATATTGGAGGGAAAAGTTAAACATTATTATGACAGGGTATGCATCCACAAAGTTGTAATTGTAACACAGTGAACATGTACTAGCAGCAAATTCTCTTTGCTCGGTATCCCAAACATACCCCCAGATCTCAAAAGGTCAGAAACCCATGGCAACTAGTCCTGGGAACTTGATCGTGCCTTGGTCTCCATATAAAAACTGGCCCAGTCCGAGGTAGTTTCACTTCGTCGGTTGTCAGGGTGTCATCGTGTACAAACCGATGACGAAAAGACAAGGAAATGTTGGCCATCCAGCGCTACAGACCGGCAGGCCCTACCGACTCCGATGAGCATCGATCGCAACACTGCAGATCACCATTTCGTTGAGCATTTGCATGTACTTGCCGGAGCCCTAGCTACCTACCCTGTTCTTGGCCTTTGCAAGGCTCATCTGAAATGCAAGTATATAAAAAGAGATGCTCGATCTCGCCTAGATCGAGATGTCTCGTAAGGTGGCACCCGATCGATCAGCTGGTTCGTCTGCCTGACGAGAGAATTGTTAGGGGAAAGCTAAATCATTCTAGAGTGTTTGGAGAAGCTCCCACACTCGATTTTTGGACCAATCAAGGAACACCACGTTGCTTTACTTCTTCTACTCTGGTAATGGAGGGCTTGCCTGCGAGCTTTTCGGGTTTGGGTTTCAGGATTGGGGTTGGGGGTTATTTGTGTCCGCGGGCCTAGAGGGAGTCCCGAGGCGGCTCGCCGGCCAGCGGTGAAGGCGGGAGAGACGGCGGGGAAGCGGAGGCGGCGGTGGAGCTCCACCAGACTTCAAGAAAAAGATGTAGGAGAATGAACCAAGTGGGGGCGGTGGTGGAGGACAGCGGCTCCGGCGGTGGGGGTAAGGACCGGCGTCGGGGCGAGATTGGGTGTCGGGCTGGAGCTGGGGCGTCGGGAAGAAGATAACGTCAGAGCAATCCAAATCTAATCCAATGGTTCAGAAAAATTCAAATCTCATCCAATGGTTCAGAAAAATTTGAGTGTAGATAGACTTTAAACACTCGAATATTACTAAGACAGCCCCAATTGTTAACTACAGTGTTCTTCGACGAGGGTGTTCAGAGTTTAATACGGTTGCGCCCAGATGGAATCCATTCGGATCCAGCCGCGTCCATGCGACCCCGATCGAGGCAGAAGATACTGCCAGCCATGTGGTCCACGTCGTTTGCAATGTGGGCATGGCCGCATGAACTGTGAAGCGATGTGGAATTCCTGTTCTGACCTCGGATGTTCTCTTAGCGCAGTACATGGTGCTAGGATATGATTGCTGCATCAGGAACTCACCAACGGAGAAATTATCTGCGAATGGACGGATTTTCTCTCTCTTGATAATGCTCGGTCTGACATAAGATGCTATGCGCAATGCATGCAATAATTCTGAACAAAAGCAAGTAAGCACCCGAATTTTTGACTAGTATGCACACATGGAGAATCGTGTGCCGTGGTCGGTAAGCAGCTGCTGACACCGTCACCCTCTATCCGAGCTAGGACGCTAGCTATTCTGGTGCTTTTTCGCACGGCCCCGTGTTGCGATTCAGAGGATTCAGCCATCGCAACACACACCCGAGCAGTCTGCGCGCATCCAAGAACGCCTTTGCAGGAACAATTATCCGGCGAATCACCAGCAGAACTTGCGAGCAGATCGATCGCGTGCAGCAGTAGCAGCCGTGACGCATATCGCCTTTTCGATCGCCTCTGTTCGTTCCCATCAGCGGATCGAACGGTTGCGATGGGCCCTTTATGGGTGGTGTGAGTGTGTTGCCATTTCGGTCGTACAGGAACAGCCGAATATGTCCGACGAGCTAGCTAGCGCGAGACGGGTTCGTGTGGTATGGAATGTGGATGCAGATGCTTCTTGATTTTTGGATGCAGGATGCACTGATGCAGATGCCTTGTTCCAGCGTGATGGCTCCTGGATACTCCCTCGCCTTCCTGACGCTGATCAAAAGATCGACAACTTTTGGTTGCTGACTTTTCTTGCTCTGATGGTGTCTGGATAAAGCCACTCCGGGAGCACTGTTCTGTGGCTGCTCGACGTGAACCGTGGCCGGAATTGGGTTCCCCGCGTGAGTCCTGCGTGACTAGCCGACACGTAATAGCACGTCATAATTATTGGCAATCGCAAAGTGTTTTTTTTCTTTTTAATGATGAAGATGATATTTGCAAGTTCTTGGCTTCTGCCTTCTGGTGGGAATCAAGGTCACATCAAATTGTGTTGTCTCTCGTGTTTGAGCCGCGCAGTTTTCGTAGCGGAAAATTAGTCTCATAGCATCAAAAGATCACGATATTCGGAAAATACCATCAAACTTTCGACGTTTCGTAAAATATCATCGAAAGAATACAACGTTACCATTCTATCAAGTTTGAAGCAAACGCCGTTGCTTCCGTGAAGCTGAGCTCTCGGTCCCCTTTTACCGTATCTTCTCCCCACCTCCGTCGTTGTCCACGCACATGGCGTTGCACCTCCTCCACCTCCACCTCGCTTCCCCATCCTGCCGCCAAGCAGCTCTAGGAGCACCCCCTCCCTGCGCGCCTCGCCAAGCAGGAAGCACCTCTCTTCCACCTTACCTCCGCGTGCCTCCCCTGTCCCCTCCATCGGCAAGGCCGAGCACAGCGGCACGGCGCAGGTGCTAGGGGCGGGCGAGGACGAGGCAGGCCCGTGCTGGCCCCTAGTCCTAGGCTGGGTGCGGGCCTAGGGCATCGCACAGAGAGGTGACGGCAGGGGTGAAGGAGCTCAGGCAGCGGCCGGGCTCGTTCGTGGGGCCACATCGGGGTGAGCCAAGGTCAGGAGGGCTTGGGATCGAGCTTGCCGGAGGTCCTCCATCTATGAGGTGGCGGCGCTGCTGAGGCTCCCGAGGCTAGTCCTCCTCCGTCCGTTGCCGTAGGCTAGGAAGACGCGGTGGTGCGGGGGCTGGCGACAAGGAATGAGCGCACGAGCTTGGCCTTGCCTCGCCACGGATGGTGCACTAGCAGGGAGGGGTCCGGCTTGGGTTTGTCGGCGGCGACGGATTTGGCTGGACGGGCGGCGGGTCCCACCCGAAGCAGAGGCAGCGGCCGCACTCACCTCAGGAAGAATGGGAAGAGCTTCACGGAAGAAGCATCGACGTCTGTTCCAAACGTGACGGAATACTATATCCAAGTGACGTTGCATTCTTCCTATGATATTTTACGGAGCGTTGAAGGTTTGATGGTATTTTCCAGATATCGCGATCTTTCGTAGCAAGACCAATTTCCGTTTTCGTAGCGAGCGTTAATGCTAAGCCCAATCCGGGACCATCAAATCTGAGGCCCTGAAGGATCTCCTCATTTCCATGTAAGATGCAAGTAGGCCCACTTCAGATTCAGGTAACACCAAAAGACCAAGCACCCAGTTCCAATCCGCTTCTCAATTTTAGGCCCCCACCCAAAAAGCAAAACCATTGGAAGGAAAGCCCAAGAGGCCCATTCCATCATCCGGAGCCGTTTCCCTTCCACCTTATCCCTCGGAGGCCGCGCCACCGCCGGCGGCGGGTCGGATTACGAATCGAGCCACCCGCGGGTGCCGCAAGCGAGATGGAGGCTGGCCTGCGGCTGCGCGCCCTCGGCCACCGCTACTACTCCTGCGGCGGATTCAAACGCGGTGGGCTCGCGGCCGCTCGAGGCGAGCGGCGGCGCCGCGTGGGCACGGCATCCTGCTCCCCTGCTTTCTGCTCCCGTGCGTGGCGAGAGCACTGTCTCCGTCCGGTTCTCCTGCGCCCCTCGGCGCGATTCCTTAGCGGCGTCTCTCTAATCTGTTTGCGCCTGCGCGTTTGCAGTTGCTGCGAGTGGAAATGGCAATGGCGCCGCGGTTGGGCCCGTGGGGAGCGGCGCGGAGGTGGCGTGCGCCAGGAGGATGCTTCACGTCGTGCTGGTTTCGCCGCTGGTAACTGCTTTCGCGCCTCCCTTTCCGTGTCCGGTTGCAAAGTACCTGTACGAGTTATAAATTACTAAATTAGGATCTCGGCTTGCGAATGATTCAGTATTGACGAACATGTGCTATATCTACTGATGTTGGTGGTTGTGACTGCAAATTTTAGGCATTGCTAACCATGTTGCCTTTCTGGCATTCTATGATCAAATTTTACAGTCAGGTGGATTAGAATTTGATCTGATGCATTAGATTTTGTCTGCTGATTTTCATTTTATTACTATGTGCCTGCAGATGATCTGATTGTTTGGGTTACCTCTTTGTCACTGAATTATTGATGATTGTACTTTGTAGATCCCAGGAAATACAGGATCCATAGCAAGGACGTGTGCTGCATCTGCAGTAGGCCTGCATCTTGTCGGGGTAAGGTTAGTGTTATGTGTTGTTTTCTTTGTTGTGTTCTTAAGCGAAGAGGTGGACAGCATTAATGATTTCATCTTTGTTGCCTTTGTATTGTCATTCATCTGGAGTGTTGTGCTCTCTGAAATCATAGTTTGATTTTTTTCCCCCTCCAGCCATTAGGTTTTAACGTAGATGACACAAAATTGAAGCGTGCAGGATTGGATTATTGGCCGTATCCTTTCATTGGATGTAAGCTATCAACTGTTTATATGATAATATATGAATTGCAAAGTGCCAAACTTGGTAGCGCTGAGTATTGACATAACCCATCCATTCAAATAAACATTTTCTATCCTTTCCTCGATCATCAATATGCTACCTTAATCACTACGACTAAGATATGTTGTTGTCAAGATCCATGACTCCTGGGATGACTTCCGTGATTATTTCGTGAAGCAGGTACCACAATTTTTCTATCCTCCGGTCAATATAATTTCCCGATTAAATTCTATTTTTGTTTAATGTTTTTGTTTACATTAGGAAGGAGAAAAAAGGCTGTTGGCATTTACGAAAAGAGGAACAAGCATTCATTCAGTACGTAACGGTTGCTCATATTAGCTACTTGCTACCAAATCCTTCTTCACACTACTAGCATTTGTTCTTACCGTGAAATACTGAAATGGCATGTGTTAATGGTGATTTATACTGGAACACCTTGACTTGATCTTATCTCAATACCTTTTGTATTGTCCTACAATAAATCTGCAACCCGGTTTCTTTAGTGTTTGCTTGACTTGTGTTCATATTTTGGCTTAGGATTTCTCATACAAGCCAGGGGACTGGCTAGTCTTTGGTTCTGAAACCAAAGGATTACCTCAACAAGCCCTTGAGGATTGCAGTAGAGAAGGCCTAGGCGGTGGAACCATCCGGATTCCCATGGTGGAAACCTATGTCCGGTGCCTGAATCTCTCTGTCAGCGTTGGGATCGCCCTGTATGAAGCTGCCAGACAGCTGAACTACGAACAGCTCCAGTATCAGCCTGAGCTCCCGGAGGAAGCACAGGGACTATTCCCAGCAGAGGATATTTATGCATGAAAACTTCGTCTAAGAACAATTTGATGGAACACGCATATGGTGGAAAGACTATTGAACTTTTTGCTTTTCGCTGTGACGCATGAGCATATGATTGAGCTGGAGGACCACACGGGATTCTGTTGCAAATTCAATTCCAAACCGATTCTTTGTCGAGGTGCCCTTCACATGCTCATTCAAAATGTGTACGGGGCTTGCCGGTTCCATGAAAGAATGGTGTTAGTTTTTATAAACCTGCAGTCAGAAGGTTATTAGAGTATGACAAGATGGGGGGGGGGGGGGGGGGGGGGGGGGCTCTTTCTGATTTATTGTGTACTGGTTTACTGAAGCATAAGCTTGTTTAATTGCAATTAGATGCTGCGTTTTGCTGCGTCTGTTCAATGTGACCTGGAAGGTAGGTGCGGGAGCTTTACTGTTATTCACAACTTGTCTGGGTCACACAGCTCACAGGTCAAATAGTCCCTACCTGTAGCTGTCGCCCAGTGAAACTATTGGGCCATCAGCTGATCTGGTGGTTTATAAATGTTAGTTCAGCAGCTGCAATTCCTGGTTGTTCACTTGTTCTATGTGAACACTGAACAGCATAGCACAGTGGCATTTCTGAAACACTCGTCTGTGTTCGTGAATGCATCAGAAATGTAGCTTTCAAAATCTCCAGTTGGGGTTTGGTGCTGTTCATTTGGTGTAGCTGCGCCACAAATATAGTTGGCGATGATTGCAGCGTGAGGTTCTGAGAGGGAGTTGTTTAGCATTGGCACCACTAGATTCGCTTCCTAATGGGAAATGATGATGCTTAGGGTTGGATCCTACTACGAGCGGTCATGATGGCATCTATGATATGTTCATCCAGCAGGCCAATGACTTTTTTTAGGATCCAAAGTTGTCAAACACGTGAAGGAATCGTTTAAACGTGTCTTTCGAAAAAAGAATCGTTTAAACGTGCTAGCGAAAATGTACTGTAACCATCTAAAGTGACTTAAAGAGATCGGAAACGATTGCTAGTAGATGGTATATAGGTGTAGTAGCTTTGAGATTTCAAATTAGTGAAGTAGTAATCTCTAAGCACATTTGATAATTGTGATGGTTGTACACGACGCAGCCACATCTATAAGCAGAGAAGACATGTTCAGCTCTGTTCTCCTAAATTTTATCTTTGTTTTATAAAAAGCCTAAATTCAAAGAGTTTCATAACAAACTACTAACAGAATGAACCTACCCCAGTCTTCTCCATCATCACCTCTCGACCCCAGGCCCTGGCGTCCTGTTTGTTGTTATGCATGCAGGTATGCAGGATGCTGCAACGCACAGCGGCACGGCACAGGCAAAGGGACAGTGCACTGAGCACTGACCAAGCGACCAGATGGGCGCAGCACTCCTTGTGTTATTGTCGCATCTTTTCAGAGTCAATTCAGCCAAAGGTGAACAGCCCAGCAAAAAAGAGCAAGCCTCCGTGCTCTCTCTGCTCTCCAGCTCCCAATCGTCAAGAGGAGCGCGAGCTTTTCACCAAAGCGCTACAGTTCTGGGCAGTGCCAAAACAATAGAAAATTTCTGGTAACAGAATTGCTTTGGAAGGGATCAAGATCATGATCTACAGAATGCCACAAAAGATTCCAAAGTAAGCTCGGCTGCAAAGGCTGCAGCTGCTGCTACGTTGAGTGATTCAGATTGACTACTGGACGCCCGGATGATTCTTAGCCTACGTTTACCGTCTCCAAATCCACATTGCTTACTGCTAATCTACAGGACTACACCGAGTCTTTATGCGTTGGACCTAGTTGTTGATCAGTGGCGGCCGCCGGCGGCCGTCGCCGTTCCACGGTTTCAGCCGATCCGGTCGAGGCTCTCGGCGACGGCGCGCATGCGCGGGCGCATCTCGGGGTCGGGCTCGGTGCAGCCGAGCGCGACGTGGAAGACGGCGAGGACCTGCTTCTTGGCGTGCACCTCACCGAGCAGCGTCGGGTCCACCACCTCCGATAGCGGCCGCTCCTCCTTGAACGCGCGCCGCACCCAGGCCTCCAGGTCCATGCCGCCCTCGCCCTCCGCCGGCTCGCGCCCGGTCACGGCCTCCAGCAGCACGACGCCGAACGCGAACACATCCCCCTTCTGCGTCGCCGCCGCGGCCGGGGCGCCGCCGGGCGCGCGCAGCTCGGGCGCCACGTACGACACGGCTCCGCCTCGGAGCGCGCAGGCGGCGCTGCCGAGCTTCTTGGAGCCGCCGCCCGCGGCGGCCTTGTGCGCGCCGGCGACCAGGCGGGCGAGGCCGAACCCGGACACGTGCGCGCGGAGCTCGTCGTCGAGAAGGATCTTGGAGGACTTGATGCAGCCGTGCACGTACCGCCGCGGGCTGCACTCGTGCAGGTACGCCAGGCCCCGCGCCGCGCCCTGCACGATGGACAGCCTCACGGACCACGGCAATGGCGTCGGCGACGCCGTCGGGCCACCTGAGAGATGGAAGACTCGCCGGCGTTAGCTTTGGATGCAATGCACGGGCAAGAGAAGGCAAGACACGCGACATTGTTACCGTGGAGAGCGGAGTGGAGGGAGCCGTTGGGGAGGTAGTCGTAGATGAGAAGCTTCTCGTCGGGGGCGTAGTAGTATGCGCGGAGGCGGGCGACGTTGGGGTGGCGCGCGCGGCCGATGGCGGCAGCCTCGGCCTCGAACGCGCGGCGGCGGCGCCAGCCGGAGCCGTCGCTGTCGCCGTCGTCGGGCTCGCTGAGGCGGCGGACGGCGACAGCGGGGCCGCGGCCGGGGACGACCCTGTACACAATGCCGCCGCGGCTCTTCCCGACGACGTAGGCGGAGGCCCGCAGCAGCTCCTCCAGCTCCATCCCGAACCCGTCGTCCACCGCGACGAACACCTCACCCTCCTCCCCGCCGCCACTGCGCCGGTCCTCGCTGCCGGCGAGCGTGACCGCCCCGCCCTTCTCCTTCGCCGACTCCTTCTCCTCGTCCCTCGCCGCCGCGGCACACCTCCTCCGGCACTGCCACTGCAGCACGACCCCCGCCACGATGGCCACCACCACAATGACGGCGAGAATGGGCACCGTCGGCGACGACCGCCGCTTCGGCGGCCTCCTCCCCACCTCAGCCGCCGCGCCAGGGTCGCTCATACCGGAGTTCGCCTCGGGGATCCTGGGCTCGTCCTTCACCCCGCCGGCGCACTCGACCTTGAGCGGGAAGCCGCACAGCCGCGGGTTGCCGTCGAACGCGGTGGGGCCCTGGTTGACGAGCGACCCCACCTGCGGGATCTCGCCGGCGAGGTCGTTCCCGCGGAGGTCCAGGCTGACCGCCACGGGAATCCCGCCGTACTCCGGTGGGATCCCGCCGGTGAAGTGGTTGTAGCTGAGGTTGAGCACGCCGGAGAGCCGCGGGAGCCCCGCGATCGCTGGTGGAAGCGACCCGTTGAGCTGGTTCGACGACAGGTCGAGGCGGGCCAGGGAGACCAGCCTCCCAATCCCGGCGGGGACCTGCCCGCAGAGCAGGTTGTGCGCGAGGTCGAGCGCGGCGAGCTTCTGCAGCGCGGCGATGGCGACCGGGATCTGGCCCGAGAGCCGGTTGTAGGGCAGCGAGAGCTCCTGGAGCTCGGACAGCAGCGAGAGCTCGGAGGGGAGGTACCCGGCGAGCGAGGCGTTGGCGAGCTCCACCCCCGCGACGCGGCCCCCGCCGCCGCCGGCGCAGGAGACCCCCGCCCAGCCGCAGGGGTCCGCGTCCGCGTCCCGCCACGTGGCGAGCGCGCCCCCCGGGTCGTCGGACACCGCGAACTTGAGCGCCAGCAGCGCCAGCCCGTCCGTGTTCAGCGCCGCCGCGGACGCCGCCAGCGCCGCCAGCAGCGCCACCGCTACAGCCAGTGCCCGTGGAGCCGCCGCCATTGCGAACGCCGGTCCCGGAGCTGGGAGAAAAACCACGAGTACGAGCACAAATCACAGGGCTGCCATTCCTTGGGACGGACTCCGTGAGCGAGGTCGCAGCAGGCTTGCAGCTGCAGGCAGAGAAGGGGAAGGGGAAGAAGAAGCGGCCAGGCGAGAGCGATAGGGGCGGCGTGGGGTGGGTTTAGGTGACCGAGATTTAGGCATGAAATGACGTGACAGCCCCCAACCGGGGTAGCTGGCTCGGTGCTTCACGCACGGTTTTGTTGGTGATTTCGGGAAGAAGGCAGGGGTATTTTGGGGTTGGCGATTTGAATGCGGTGGGGGCACGGGGAGATAAACGCAAAACGCGGTAATAAACGCAAAACGCCACTGGGGCTCTGCTGCGAGGGTTCCAGCAGATGGGGTTGGGGCGCCGCTGACGCTGCGGGGTGGGGCCGGTGGGGGGACCTGGGCGTTCGGTCCGTGTCCGTCCCCGTTCAAAAATCAAACGAGAAGGGCACATGGCGGTTGCGCGAGCTGTGTGACTCCGGATTTGGGAATTGGGAGCGGTGTTTGTTTTTGGATAAAAATACAGGCGGTGTCGTGACGCCATTTGAAATTCGTAGTGAGATGCTCGCAGCTTCAGATCTGCAGCGTGTTTTTTCCACCGTCGTCTAGTTGTGTTTTTTGGGGGTAGAGAGATCGGCAGCCTGTGCGTGCGCCGATGTTTGGCTGGGCCGTGGTGCGGCGCACGGCTGCGCTTGCGCTTGTTGCGACGCGGCATCGGGAGGCGCGGGGGGCGGGAGAGCAGCAGGCCTGTGACTCCCGAACGCGACGGGGGAGGTAGCGCCAGAAGAGAAGGTGGGGAAGCACGCCGCCACGAGCCCACGGCTCGGGGAGGCACCTCGTCGTCGGTAATAAACTCCACCGGCGGCGGCTCTTCTTCGTTCCGCTCCATTTTCCCCGGACAACTACGGCTTCACCCCGCCGGAGTGACCCCCTTGACTGCGCCGTAACTTTGACGGGACAACTACGGTTTCATTGAGCAGGGCAGCAGTAGAGTGCGTACGGCAGAGGACGGGGACCGCCGGGCGGAGCTCCGGAGTGGACAGCCGGTTTGGTGGGCGGGCGCCGGGCTAGGCTGCATGCTTTTACTAACCTTTGCATCGCAGGACAAAGTGGACCCGTGCTTTGTTTTGGTCCCTTCTAGCGGCAAAATGACTTATAATTTTGATCAAACATAAAATGATTTGACTCTAAAAAAATTAAAATAACTTATAATTTGAAATGAAGGAAATAGTAATCAATCACTAGGGAGAACATTCCAGATTACATAGTGGCAGAGCCAGTGTGAACAACTTCAGAAGTAAGGATCTAAAATCCAGTCACCTCTCTTCTCTACTAGGGATCCTGCCTTGCTGCTGCTGGACGTTAGGGGACGTTTGGTGGCCCATGAGCTAGTACCGAGCCAGCTCAATCAGACTCATGAGATGTAGAAATGTTGATTGGTAAATATGCAACCTATGTGCTAGCTGAACTATGATGGGATGTACATTAGAGTAGCCTTACCCTGCAACTAAGATGTGGTAGAGTTACCACCATCCGTCTTCTTCCTCTCGCTAAGGGCGGCACTCTGCTACGAGCTGCCGCAGGAGCCTACCCACCGCACGCCACACGCCCATGCCGTGCAGCTTCTGTAGCGCTTTGAGAATCGTGCGATGCATCCACGTGTCCTGGTCCAACTTACCAAACAGGCTGTGTTGCAGCCCATGGGCTTGGCCCAACGCTTGTCCGGGCTGCCAAACACGCCCTTATTTTCACAGCTTCATATTAGGCAACCTGCTTTGTCCTTTCAGCACTCAGCATGGAAGAGTAGTGGGCCTGTTCGTTTCAACTTATTCAGCCGGCTTATCAGCTACCAAATAGTATTTTTCTCTCACAACAAATCAGCCGTTTCAGCTTTTCAGTATCTCTTGCAGTATCAAGTTACCGACTCAATCCGATGAGTCCAGCCGTGCACACGATCAAACCAAGCCCCTTCGACAGCAAGCAGCATTGCCTGCAAGAAAAAAAATTTGACAACCGAGTTTTACACGCATCCCTGCAGAGGACACTGACTATAACAAAGCAGTATGAAGATAATCCATAGAGTTGAAAAATGCTATTGTTTCCGTCTAACGTAGACCCGGTGGGTTAATATTTGCTTGCACGAGAATGAGTCTATGATTGAGCTGGAGGACCACACAGGGATCTGTTGCCAATTCAACGATCTGTTGCCAATTCAATTCCAAGACAACTCGTTGTCTGAGGTGTTCTTCACATGCTCATTCCAAACAAAGTATTGGACTTGCTGAAAACCAAAGCATGGTGTTGGTCTTTTTCCCTTGTATGTATACATGCTGTAACTAGTGTACGGTATGATGGGGCATCTTCTGAGCTCTGACTTCTGGTGTAGTTACAGACGACAGGTTCAATTTTCAGGGTAAAATTCAGCAATCAAACTTCAAAAGCATGTATATCATGTTATAATACACATTCCATTCTTCATTGCAACTTTTTGTTTCAAAATTTTCTCAAAGGTAGGCAGTTAGCATCTGGAATTCTGTATCAACCGATAAAGGGAATATAGATGATATGGAAGGAGAAGAAAAGAAAAGAAAAACTCAAGAAGTGACTGTTCATGAGTCATTTTGAATTATATAACAGCGTTTCTGCTTGGTGATTTGATGCCGTTTCAAGTCCTCATCAAAGCCCATCTTCCACATTCACATGTACAGATGCGTATAGCTTAAATGTTCAGTAAGTGGTATAAACACCAACAAGGTTAGTACTCGGCACCTTAGTAATATCTATTTGCATATGAAGAATGGGAAAGATATCACCCCATGACTTATCGTTTCAATTTTGAACTCGATATTTCTACAGTTTCCGCTTGGAACCAATCTTTGCTGGAATCTGTAGAGCATCATAATGGCCAAAACCATGATATAAGACCTGGATTGGTTCCTCTTTCCCATACTGCTGGCCATATTCCGCAATTGCTATCAGACCACCCGCATCTTCATCGTGCATGTAAACAGTTATCGGCATCCTGTGCACAACATAATAATGTATCATCAGAATGTATTCTAGTGAGCATTATCGGTTGGCACTTGGGGGTTGATAAAGATTTGACATGAGAATAGTGACAAAAGAAACTGCATAGGTTATTGTATAAGGTGGTAATATATGAAGAAAATAGGAGATAGTATTTCCCCCCATACAAATTACAATCAAGTATAGAAAGCAAATGGTCCATATTTTTTCGTCTCAACACTATTCAACTTATGATGACACTGCACTAATAGACATTTGAGATAAGTGTCGGTAAGCTTAAATGTTAGGGATTGCTCCTAACAAAATTTGAAATGCATTTAATAAAATAAAATGCAGCTACTTACTGAAGAACATGGGAAGCCATGAACAATTCTGGTTCACCTCCCCACACATGTGGCTCCCTAATATGCGAAACATATGTATCGAAATCCCCCTCAACGAACCTGCAAATTTTGTATAACAATGTATGTAATAGTTCAGCAATATATCAGCAGCGACCACATATGGTTCAGTTTCATTCTAGACATAGAGGAACAGAGAAAGCGTATTAACTAACCATTCAGTCTCTTCCCGCCTCTTTACAAATTCATCAGCGACCTATTCAATTAGAAAAATACACATGAGCTTATTTCAGGAACTACACTAACAATCAATAACAAAATTAGAATTTCATTTTTTTCCCTAGGCTCTGAAGAATTTAGGATGACCAGTCATCAAGTACAACAATCGCAATGAACCATCCAAGTCATACCATTGCTCTCAATTCATCAGCTAGTTTTCTCTGAAGATCTTCATTAGGTATGGGTCTCCCTGACCTAATGCACGCACCATGAACCACAGAGCGGAATAGACACCTTCCATCTCCAGGAATACCTGGGGGATCCATATAAATCAGTCACAAGCAATGAGGTCAATGCCCATTATTTTATAAAACGAATTGTAACTATGAAGTATAGAAGGCACTGCATAATCCATAAAAGACATTTGTTAAACCAAAAAATGTGGATGCTTCTCACCAGTGACAGAATAATCTGTGTAGACTTTCTTCCCATGAGTTGAACTGGTAGATGAAGATTCGCCGTTGTCTTTGATTCTAATGATAGGAACCTCAGCGCTTGCTAGTCCAGTAACCGAAAAACCAAAGCAAAGTCCACCGGCTACACCTCCTATCTTCTGATGCATACCTTTCCAGTTCCAGCTGATTCTCGATTTTTCTTGTGAAGGCATGTCAAGTTTTACACTTAGACTACCCTCTCTAGTTGACAGTCCACAACGGAATTGTTGGCCCATTAAGCTTACAAAGTACTTCAGACTTTGTGGTTGAGAAGATTTCACATGGTAAGCGCTTGACTGCGAGTGCGAGCATTTCCACAAGGCCATATTGTGTGTGAAGCCTCCCTGGAACTGATTAGTATGGGAATGCATGCTTGATCGCCGCAAACAGAGCGCAGGTGAGTAGAGCCGCATCCAGTTAAAGCGCTATTAGCTGCATATTTATGGAGAAATAGCACAGCATGACTTCTTTTTTTGTTGGGAAAAAGGGCAGGAGCACAGCAATATCATTTAAGAAGAAAAGGCAAGCAGGTTCTTACATAGTCTTGATTCGGTATGGATGTTTTAGCCTTCAAATAAGAGAGCATTCTCCAAACTAAAATACCTAGTCCAGTTGACCCCAAATTGTTTAAGCAGCTAGCACACGCAGATCGGCAGCAGCAACATGGTGTCTTCAATCGTAACATTATCCGCAAGACGGCAAACGCATCGGTACTATGAAGACCAACAAGGTTGTGGACTAGATGACTTGCTAAAGAATTGGTACTAGTTACCGTCTTATATGGTGGTTGGCTGCTTAACAACGCAACACCTGTATAGTTATATTCTTTACTTGCCCTCGGACTGGGGTATTTAACTTATGCAGACTTTGGGAAACAAAACATTGGAAGCAAGGGAAGCTAAAGATTGCCGAAACAGTTGCCAGCATTCATATGCCATCACATTGTCGGCGGCTAAACCTTTACAAGGAGACGCGCACAGCCTTAACTGCGATTCAATGTCATCGAATCCACAATGCCGATCCATTACTCTAATCTGAAATGCGACAGACGGATAAACGAAATACAGTAGGATTGCTACCGACGAACAGTGCAGCGCGGAGCCCAAATCAGTTGTAAGAACACGCAGTACCTCCGAATTTGAAGGAATCCAGGGAGAGGAGCTCCAAACGCCGCGAGAGGCGCGGGAGGGGGGACGGCGGCAACACCCGCGCTGCAAGATTAATCCTCCGCCTTTTCCTTGTGCGGTTGGGAAAAGTGGCGGAGGGGTGAAAGGAGGAGTGCTCCGACGACGAGACAGCCGAGACGAGCGGGTTTTGCTTCGAGCCGGGACAATGGCGAGATGGGGGTGGGATCGAAAATGGAGACGGAGATGGAATTACGGCGAGGGAACGGAGGATGGGAGATGTCAGCTCGGTGGGACGAAGCCGAAAGCGCAAGTTCCAGAGGATTCGCCAATCTACTACTACCCGGAAGTGCGGACCATGCACGGGGCCACACCACGGTACGATCCATGGGCCTGGCCCTTGTGAGTTTTATATTGGGCTATTCTAGCCCGTGAATGAAGCAACCAGCAGATGCTTGGGCCTATTTCTGCCTATATATCATCATCTCGATGACACGGGCCTGATTCGATGATTGGGCTGATCATCTTGCGCAGGAGGCTCGTGTTCGCCCAAGTACCTGATGAAGAAGTGGGTCAGCTGAGCGGAAGCTCGGGTCTTCTGGTCTCCTCGCCTCTCCCCTCTCCACAGAGTACAACAGGCAGAGTCGAGGATGATTTTCACTCCGACGCCGATCCGCTTGGTCCTCCTCACCTACGTTGGCGTCGGAAAGGGGTGGGGATATGCGGATTGGGTGGCCGTTATGCCTATCCTACTCTACTAGGTTTGGATTAGGTAGACTAGGGTTAGGGGTTGACCATGTCGGTGGTGCGTTGCGGGTTCGTCTCCCTGTGCTGCTGCTGCTCCAGCGTGCGACGGCGGAGAGGCAGAGAGGATGACGTCGTGTCGAGCTTCGGCATGGGCTCCTCCGACATCTCCAGCGGTTTCCTCGACATCGCGAGCGGCAACAACATTAGGTTCTTTTGTCCCTTCCTCGTCTCCGTCAACGTTGGCGAAAGATTAGGGAGGTACATCTACCAACTCGTTGAGAAACTGGGTTGGGCTTTGGTTTCCACCTTTTTTGGTGGTTCTGCTCCCCTTCAGGGTTCGTCGTCATCCAATGAGCTGGGATCTCTAGCGGTTCTTGAGGCGTCAGATTCCTCGTTGTCTGGCGATGTAATGGACAATGGTCATCTTCTTCAGCCAGGTCGTTTAGCGTTTACAAAGCAGGTCGTGTTCGGTGTGCTGCTCAAGATGGCAACAAAAAACTATGTTCCTTCATCGGGGAGGAGGTTGGCTTCAAACTGGGTGCTCCGGTTGTCGGTGGCGAGGAAGATCGGGAGGAACTTACAAGGACTTTTCTTTCAAGAGTGTCTCTGTAAGATTTGGACTGTAAAAAAATGTAAAATATAAACCCAGTTTTAAAAAAAAAACTGATGAGGAAGAAAGGCGAGGACACAGTGCTGCAAAACGTGTCCTGATTGCCTGCCCCACACTAATCAACATGGCATCACACTCATGGAGCCCACCAAGATCGTCATGGATGCTCCCTGATGGAACCTGTCCACATGCAGTAAATATGTGTTAATTATGGATAAATTTAACTTAATAGATTCATCTCGTGAATTAGTCTTCATTATGCAATTAGTTTTGTAATTAATTTATATTTAATATTCTAATTAGTATCTAAATATTTGATATGGTAGGGATTAAATTTTAGTTCATCGTAACCCAACACCCTAAATCTAAGAGGCCGAAGTATCCACAGGCTCCTCTACTCTGTGATGGTGCTGACACCACCTCCTGTGTTGGACTCTCCATTAAGCAGAGAATCCAAGCGCCGAATCGAGGAAATTGACGGAAATAGAGCCCCAGGAGTGTGCCATGCTTCATGTGTCCGCATCATTACATTACATTAAAGAAACGCGTCTCGAAGCTTGGAGTACATGTGTTCCAAAGCAAAGCTACGCCTGTAGTACCTACCGCCATCTGCAGTCGACCATCTCTCAGCTTTGGCAAAGGAGGCGTGTGAATGAAACGCTCGTACGCGAAGGGGATCGAATATCGATGCGATGCGTCCATGTCCATGCACTGCGTTTTTACGGCGACGGGTGAGAAAGGAGGGTATACGGCCCACCGCCGCATTGACGGCAGCCGGCACGTGGTCAATCCGCGCTCACACAGTCTGATTACTTTTTACTACCACCCTAGCTTGAGCTCTGTTCTGATTCTTCCAAAAAAAAAAAAGCTTGACCTCTGTTCTACTGTGTTAGTACCAACAACTTATGTTTTGAAAAAAAAAACTTAAGCTTGTTCGCGCAATGATCCGTGTTGATTTTTGCACGTAGCCAAGGTCTTGAGTCCTGACGATTATCCTTGGCTTGAGGCATTCCATAGGCGCTGCATCTGCCTGTGTCGTCGCCAGGGCGTGGCAAAGGCAGACCCACCATGCATGCCCTCGAAAGTTCCCCGTCCGCCTCCGCCACCCTGTGTGCTCCCGTCAGCCCGTCACGGACATATATACGTGCAGCGAACCCGTCCATGTGCGCGGTTACGTGCTGTGCCGCCCGGGCCGGCTGCCGGCCATCCTCCGACGCGACGCGGCATCTATCCATACGCACAGCGGCGAAAAGGGCAAGCACATGCCTTGCCGGGTGCCGATCGGTCCCTCTCCCTCCCCTCGCCGTCCGCCACTCCGCGCTCTCGCGTGCGCCGCGACGCAACCTCGCCGCGCACCACTGCATGCATGCACAGCGTCCAACGAACCCAGCCGAGGGGCGTCGCGCGCGAGCCCGGGGACGTGGTCCTGGACTCTCTCCTCGTGACCGACGGAGATCCCGACCTGGATGGGCCGCCACGCTCGACGCTGACGCTGCCATGAGTGGCAGATTTGAGTGGGGTGCCGGGATGCCATGCATGATCGGCTCCGGCGACGGATCCTCCTCCCTCTGCCCGGTCGAGATCCAAACGGCTCCAGCATTCAATCTAGTTTGGTGCGGGCAGATCGTGCCATCATTTGCCCAGCCCCCCCCCCCCCCCCCCCCCCCCCCCCCCCCCTCCTCATCGCTCTTCACTCTTCACTGCGTTGAGCTGCGAACACAGTAGCGCGCGCCTGCAGCCTGCACAAGCTGACGCTCTGTGGCGAACGCACATATACGCACTTGTGGGTTTGTGGCAAGGGGATAAAGGCGCCTCGCCGCCGGTAGCTCCAGGCACGTGCCCTGCAGACACACTTGCTCCCAGCTTGCCTCTTTTACCCTTGGAAATGGAAGTTCACAGCATGTAAATCTGCCGATCACTGCTAAGCTACGCGTAAACCACTGAACCAGTGGGCAGAACGGCAACTTTTGGTCCAGGATGAACTTTAGAAGGTTTCAGGAAGAGGTGGAGCTCCTAAAAAAATTGAAGCCTCCTAAAAGTTTTTTAGTCACTTTTAGTTATAGTGTTTGGCTCTTTAGTCAGTTTTTAGGAGCTAAAATTTTAGAAGGGTGGAAACAGACAGGCGCTTTGTCACCTACGATTTCTCTCCCAAACTCACCATGGCAGTTGGCAGCGGCTCAAAATTGGGTCTGGCTTGGGCGTGTTTGGATAGAGGTGCTAAATTTTAGCACCTGTCACATCGGATGTTTGGACACTAATTAGGAGTATTAAACATAGTTTAATTACAAAACTAATTGCACAACCCCTAGGCTAAATCGCGAGACGAATCTATTAAGCCTAATTAATCCATCATTAGCGAATGGTTACTGTAGCACCACATTGTCAAATCATGGACTAATTAGGCTTAATAGATTCGCCTCGCGATTTAGCCTAGGGGTTGTGCAATTAGTTTTGTAATTAGACTATGTTTAATACTCCTAATTAGTGTCCAAACATCCGATGTGACATGTGCTAAAATTTAGCACATGCCTCCCAAACACCCCCTTAAAGAAGCACCGATAACGAACGCGCTTACCGGAGGGCAAGAGGGTCAATCCAACGCTCCGCCAGCCTCTACTAATCTCTTCCGCTCAGCGAGCTCGCCACTCGGCACTGTCGTCCACTCGAGCCAAAGCCAAACAAAGCAATGGCAACGTCATCTCCCGCCGTCGCCACGGCGCTCCTCTTGCTGGCCGCCGTGCTCGCCCCGCTCGCCGCCGCGGCGGCGGCGTGCTCGGCGGCGGACCGCGACGCGCTGCTGTCGATCCGCGCGGCGCTGTCGGAGGCGCGGCTGGGCGTGTTCTCGTCGTGGTCGGGCGCGGACTGCTGCGCCGGGTGGTACGGCGTGGCGTGCGACCCCACCGACGGCCGCGTCGCCGACCTCACCCTCCGCGGCGAGGCCGAGGACGCGGTGATGGCCCCCGCGGGGCGGCCCGCGTCGGGGGTCATGTCCGGGTACGTCTCCGACGCCGTGTGCCGCCTGGGCCGCCTCTCCTCGCTCGTGCTCGCCGACTGGAAGCAGATCTCCGGGCCCATCCCGTCCTGCGTCGCCACGGACCTACCCTACCTCCGCATCCTCGAGCTACCCGGCAACCGCCTCACCGGCGGGATCCCGCCAGCCGTCGGCAGCCTCTCCCGCCTCACCGTGCTCAACCTCGCCGACAACCAGCTCACCGGCGCCGTCCCGGGGTCCATCACCTCCCTCGCCTCCCTCAAGCACCTCGACCTCGCCAACAACCAGCTCACCGGCCGCGTCCCCGCCGACCTCGGCAAGCTCTTCATGCTCAGCCGCGCGCTGCTCGGCCGGAACCGGCTGTCGGGTCCCATCCCGGCGTCGGTGTCGTCCATGCCCCGGCTCGCCGACCTCGACCTCTCCGAGAACCAGCTCACCGGCGCGATCCCGGGCGGCCTCGGCTCCGCCCACGTGCTCACGTCGCTGTACCTCGGCGGCAACCGGCTGTCGGGGGGGATCCCGGCGAGCCTGCTCCGGAACAGCGGGCTCGGGATCCTGAACCTGAGCCAGAACGCCCTGGAGGGCGCCGTCCCGGACGTGTTCACGCCGCAGTCCTACTTCATGCTGCTGGACCTGTCGCGGAACCGGCTCAGCGGCGGCGTGCCGAGGTCGCTGGCGTCGGCGGCCTACGTGGGGCACCTCGACCTCAGCCACAACCGGCTCTGCGGTGCCATCCCCGCCGGCCCGCCCTTCAACCACCTCGACGCCGAGTCGTTCGGCGGCAACAGCTGCCTCTGCGGCGGGCCGCTCGGCAAGTGCACGTGAGGTTACCAGCCGCCGGCGTCCTGCCGGCTGGCGGGGTCGATCAGAGCCGGACGGACACGCCTGCTCTGTGCTACCTGCTACGTATACAGTGTGTGACGTGGTATACCGTGCACGACGCGTAACAAACTTTTTTACGTCCGCGTGACGGCGCACGTACGTTGTGTATCGTACGTGCGGCGAGGTTAATTGATTAACCTGGGTAATCGTATAGGTTTGGGTACAGATGACGACAGCTTTTGGCGTTGTGGTGTGACGAGGGGAAGTTAAAACGAGCGAGGAAAAGGGAAATGTGTGTGCTTTCCTCCTTTGATTTCTTCCTCTTTAGTTCTGTGATTTCTCTTTGCTTAAAGCTTGGGTGCTTAAAGCTTGGGTCTGTACAAGTGTCAGAAGCAGAAAGATCAAAGAGGTGCTGAGAGCTTGTTTGTGAAGTTGTGTGCGAAATTGTGGATAACGTTAGCTGTGCATGGCTTTGAGTTCTAATTAAACAGTGGATGATGGGGGCAACTGTCGACTGTCAGTGTCGACTATGACCAGTTAGATTATCCAAGTATGTACTATAGTGCCATGCTTGGACATCCAGCACATGTTTCTAATCTAACATAGGATCACGGTTGCGCACACGCAACCGCTCGCGTCCCGGCCGGCCGGCCAAACCCAAGCCGCTGCCTCCTCCTCCCTACCCGCTTCCCTCCGTCGCGCTGCCGCTCGAGCGGGCCTCTGCAAGCTCGACGGTAGTGGTGCGGCCTTCTTCCCGCGCCTTGGGTGATTCGCGGTGGCGCGACGTCCCAGCCACCTAAGGTGCTCGCTGACACGAGCGGCCTTTGCCGTGGCGTTGGTGGGTGGCCACGGATCCGGCGCTGCCTCGGTTGGATCTGATGGCCACGCACCCGAGGCGAGCGAGCACGGAGGTGATGGCGGTCGCGGTGCGGCGGGCCAAGGTGGCGGCGCTTTGGAGCTACGAGGGACGTGGCGGCCGCGAGGTTTGAGGCACGACAACAGCGACCGGAGTGGATTCGGGGCCTCCGCTGCTGGATCCGGACCCCTCGATGGTGGATCCGTCGCCTGCGGTGGCACTTGAGACTTCTCCCGGCGCAGCGGCGTCCAGGCACGAGGAGGCCGTGCGCGGTGGTGGCAGACACGGGGCGACGAGGCCGCGCGGCGGGGGCCAGCGCGGGCCAACGAGGCCGAGCGGCGGTAGGTCAGCACTTCGTGGAGTTGGTGCGTGGCGCGAGGAGGCGGCACCGAGGTGCGTGGAAGGCTACCAGCACGGACCACGGAGGCACGTTGGCGGCAGCACGTGCAGGCTGCAGGGCACGAGGGTGTGCGACGAAGGTGCGGCTGGGAGGAGGTAGCGAGATGGCCGAGTGGCGGCACAGTGGCGGCGTCGCCCTCGAGTGGGCTTCCGTGGCTGCGGTCTTGGGTTTGCTGTGTTGTGAGCATGCAGATAGGAATGGAATTCTTCGGGCGAAAGCCTCCACCGGCGATCCTGTTGGCGGCGATGGCGACGGCGCCCTAGGCCATCGTTCTCCCTACTGGGAGCATCATCTTGGAGCCCATCTCTGTTGCGCGGGGTTCTCTGGGTGAAAATCCTATCCTGATTCTGGACGAGCGACGGCAGCGCCATTGGCATCATCACCTCCTTGGAGGCGTTGTCTCTAGAGACCCACCTTAACTTGTAGCATTACTGGTGATGCCATTGGTGATGGGAGGTTGCAGCCGGTGGCGGCGTGAAAGGATTAGGATGTCGACTAGAGGGGGATAAATAATCGAACCTGAAAAATTTTACAACTTCGAACAAGTTTATCAGTGACTTCCGGAAATTTTTGGAGATTATTTCGGAAATTGCAAAACTTAATTCCGAAACTTTCGGAATTTTCGGAGAAATCTTTGGATTTTTTCGGAGAATGACAGATTTGAACTACAATTTCAAGGTAAACTTGTTGAAAAGTAAATCAACGAATATAGGTTATGCAACAGGTTGTTCTAAGCCTTTGGCACGAGATAGCACAGCTGAAAACTTGCTAGAAAAGTAGATCAAACTCAAACCCTAGAAATATGTTCTATGCTTGAATATGAACGAATTTAAGAACAAGCACAAGAAACACAAGGATTTGTTTCTCGGAGTTCAGCTTCACACCTTGAAGCATACGTCTCCGTTGAGGACCCACGAAGGGTGGTCTTTTCACTCCTAAGCCACTTTCCTCCCTCTAGCGACCACAAAGATCAAGCTAGAGTCACTTACTAAATAGTCGGGGTAATACAAACTTTCCAAGGCAGCCACAATGCTTGGATGCTCAACCAGGTAACGCCTAGCCGGCTAGGAGCTTGAAGCTCCAAGAGTAACAAACGCGAAATCTCCAGCTTGACGAAGAACAAAGTACTCAAGAGATGGAGATTCAACTCACTAGCACTCTCCGTTGCTCTCTCTTAAATTCCTCCTCAAATCCCCACCAAATCTCACAAAGAATGCTAAAGGGGAGCAAAGAGGGGAGTTAGAAGCTTTTCTGAAGTTCAGCACAGTGAGAAGTCAAGGGAGCTTTTGTGGGAGGGGGTGAGGGGGTATTTATACCCCTTCACCCCGAAACTAGCCATTGGGGGGTTAAGTTCCGGAATGATTCTTCCGAAAAACTTTCCGGTGAAATCCGGACCTCCGGAACTTCTCCGAAAACTCTGCAACTTTCGGAAGACTCTGGAGATTTTCTGGAAAATTCCGGAACTCTCAAGTTAGCACCATTCTAAGTAACCTCATGTGATGTGCAGGTGCAAAGATGTCTCTCATAGGTTTGTTAGGACATTTTTCAATGTAAAGATCAGAGATTTCGCATCCCTCTCAATAGTGCAGCATTTCTATACTCAAATTCAAACTGAAAATAAATTTAGTTTTCAAGGTATGCCGTTTATTTATTCATTTCCTTTTGAGGGGTCCATCACAAGTGCTTCATGACCAATAATCTTTTTTAACCTGCTTATGCACTTGAAACCTTGTTAGATATTTAAGCTTGCATCATTAAATCATCAAAAACCACTAAAGGGGGCTAAGATACTCTTAATGGCGGTTTCGCCGCGACGGGCTAGCGGCGCGGCATGGCAACTTAGTGCAGGATGCCAAGCTTAACTAGGGTTGCTGAATTCACATGGAGGTGATCACAATTATGGTGGCGGCTAGGGGTTGTCGCATGGGTGTCGGTTTGGCTGCTTGCAGCAGACCGTGGCGACTGGCATTGCTTGGCGGCTATTAGTGTGGCGTGGGACTGCGTCGGAACATGGTGCTTACAGCAACGACATCATGAAACGACTAGACTTGCAGTGGATTGCAGCGGGTTGCTTAGCCTTGCTGGGCTGCTCCGGTGCGGTATATCGTCGGAAGATGGCGCAAGCGACTTCCTTGGCATGCTGGCATGGCGGCGGAGGGATTATACACGGGTGAAGCAACAAGGCGAAGTCGATCTGTGGTGGTGGTTTGGCTGTTTGATGGAGACCTTGGGAAGCGGGGCAACATTGCTCATCATTCTGATGGCGACATAAGAAACAGATCCACGACTTGGAGTACTGTGGCGGACGTGGCGAGACCCCCACGCGCGGTGATTCTTGAGGTGATGAGTGGAGTCCAACGACCGAAGTGGCGAGGCTCCCACGCCTTTGTGTTTTTCGCGGTGGCGACTGCGAGGCAGCCTGCGAGAGGTCTTTTAGCGGTATCACTCTGTCGGGTGGACTATGGTGTTGCAGCGGCACCACGTCGCTGGGTCCTGCATGGCGGTGGCCTTCTCGGTGCGGTGCGATCTGTTTCTCTCGGTTTCCTATTGACGTAGGTGTGGCGGCACCACCTCGGATTAGCTTGATTAATCAGAGTTTAGCCGCCTAACATACGACACTCCTGATTAACTTGAGCTAACACGAAGCGCCGTCGGACTTCATCCGATTTAACCACTTAAACAGGATCGAGTTCAGCAAACCCACACGAAGGTGAGCGGTTACAGAGAATACAACGAGTCCACGGATTTTAAACAAGTTTTACTCATTTTGGTTCCACCACAAAATCCAACATTAGGGTTTACAAACAAAGATCAACAGAGGAAGCTAGCGGAAGACTTCGTCGGGGTCGGACGTCCGGGCGAGGCCAGCCAGAACATCACTGAGTCCTCTCCTCGCCGTCCGAGGAGGGGTCCCACTCGACCGTCCAGCCTGGCGGAAGCTGGGGCGGCCAAGCGCCAACAAGGGAGGGGTCGGAAACTGCAACTTCACCTGAAAAACAGGAGCCACAACAAGGCTGAGCTACTAAGCTCAACAAGACTTAACCGGGGAGGAGCCAACTACTCTTCCAACTAGACATGCAAGGCTTCTTGGCTGAGGGGTTTGTTTTGCCAAAAGCACTAAGTACCCTATTTTCAAGTTTTAGCTCCGATTCTAGGTTTACTTACCAGTCTAAGTTGTGCCACCTATTCTAGGCAAACATCGAGCCAATCAAGATGTGTAGATAAAACAACAACATTGCCATCATCAGATTCCTCATTTACTCAGGGTGACATAGCGATCAAGAAGTCTCAAACTGTGAGAGGCAGACGAATCGACTCGAGTTCTTTAACCATGCATGGTGAACCTAGCCCCACGACATCCGCGCACCCGGAGGTCGCTTCCTGTGTCGGCCTTCCCCATCAATCCCCTAACCCGTGTCGGGCCCATTTCCTTTGGTGCAAGGTTCCACAGACCCGGTCTCTGCCGTTCTGTGACCACGCTTTGCCACCACGTGCGACAACCAGTAGGGGAAACTCCGTTTCAAGAACAATGGGGCGACCGCTCACGTCTAGGTTCAATCAGGTACTAGGCTTCCTCATCCCATACTAAGTATGAGGCTAGTACTTTCAAACACTTGATCACGAACACCACCACTGTCGGGCCTTAGCAAGTTTTCATAGACAGACGGGGCGACCATCCGACCACCAAAGTGTTACCAACCCTGCCCCGTCCATCGTCCTTATAGTTGTAACAGGAGAGTAAACATGCAACTCCTACAACTCGCGAGTGACAGGAGATCACTCGGCTTTTACCGTCTCCTATTTAAGCAATGCAGCTACTCGGTCCAACAGCTAGTGCTCATATCAAGGGTTACTAAGTCATGTATCTAGGGTTTCACACAACTCCTAAACGTAAATGCACAAACATGCTATTCGGAAGGCATGTGCAAGTTTGGCAAAAACACGTAGGATTTTCATGCAACCGGGGCTTGCCTGCAAACAAAGAGGGCGGAAACTGCCCGACTTCGGGGGCGGCTTCGACTTCAGCGGGCAGGAACTCGGCTACAGCTTCTTCTTCGGGCGCCGGGTGCAGCTCGTAGAAGCCGTCAGCGAGATGCAACTCTACACGAATGCAATGCAGGGGTTAGCTTAAACGTTTAAGTCGACAGCAACACTGGCTCTCCTGAGCCCAGAAACTCGCGACAAGGAGCAGGAGGTTAAGGTTGTTTGAGAGAGCTGATGATGATCATGAGGTAAGGGCAGGAAGGAAGCTAGTGGTCTGATCCTTGAACTAGAGGATGTGATAACTGGGATCCTCAGACGGAAGCGCTGAAGGGTTCCCACGTTTTACACTTACACCCTCAAGTTGAAGAAAAAGATCACAGCCAAGCCCTCGGGCGAGGCGGACAAGGGTCGGCGAACAGACAGGGTCGGACGAGACAGAACTGGGGTCGGGCGGATAGGAGGGGTCGGTCGAGGCGGACTTAGGGTCGGCACTCACCTTCTTCCTGAAAGGAAAGCTTGGGGTCGGGAAGAGGCAGACTTGGGCGCGAAACTAAAGCTTCGATCAGCGACTAAGATTGGTGATACTCCGGCGGCGGCGCTGCTTCTTGCGGATCACAAGAGAGCTCTACGCAGCACAAGGAGCACGCTGCTGGTGACTTGGATGAACTGAGAAGGAACTGGGAGATGAACTTTTCAAGAACTGGGTGGGTGGCGCTAGAAGCTTGAGCAGGGAGCTAGAGGAAACTAAGGGCAACAAAGGCGGAGGGAACTCCGGCGACAGGGGCATTCCTTTTATAGCTGCTGGAGCAGAGGAACGGAAACGTCGCGGAGAGAGAGAAGGGAAGCGGCGCGAAGGCCGGGGAGAAGCAATGGAGTGCTCTGCCGTGGCGGCGATTGAGCAAACCGGGCGGTGCTGCAGAACTCCGGGGGTGGCGCCAGCGATCATTGCGCTACTTCGTCAGGGCGGCGTAGGCGCGGGTAGACCGGTGGTTGGGATTTGGCGGAGAGCGGGCGTCGCCGTGCGGAAGAAGTGATAGAAGCGACCGGTTAAACGGCGCTAGAATCAAGGGCGCACAGGTGGGAGAACAAGCGGACGCGGCGCGGGGGAGAGCGCGGAACAACAGATTGTCGGGCGGCTTCTGACAGAGCGGGGAAGGGACTGTCGCGGCCGCGGTCGGGGTTGGCGGTTGGGGAATCGTCGTGTAGCGACGGCCGGGCGGCGCAACTGTTGCTGGAAGGGACGGAAAAGACGGGCGACATCGGTCTCCGGGGCCGGGATCCAGTATCGCGATGATGGGCGCGGGAGACGAGGGTCTGCAGAAAGGGGTGCAGAGGGCTTCCGCTGCCATTGGGGAAAGGGCGCGGGACCCAACTCTGTCCCTCGCCAGAGACAAAACTGGGCGATGGCGTCGGAGAAGACGAGCCACGCGGCAGGAAAACTCTGAGGCGGCCATGCAACTCGAGTGCGGCTGACGTGGGGGATCTGGAAAAAAAAGGATCTCACGGGTCCACCGGGGATGGATCGGACGGTGAGGAAGATCAGCTGGATCCGACGGAGGGCTGAACTCGCCAGGGTCGGGAAAGGAACGAAGCGGTAGGGGTCGGATCTTAGGGGTCGGGACTGGCGGAAGACTGAGCACTTAGGTGCGGTCAACAGAACAACTGACTGAGGTTAAGGGCTGAGATCAAACCTAACTGGGAAAGATTAGGGGTCGGTCATTACAGTAGGGCCACACATGGAGGTTTCGCGACTACTTGAACGTGCAAAATGTTGGTGGGTGCAGCGGTAAGGCTTCGGTTCTGCCGCCATTGTCGAGTGGAGTGATGCAACCATGTTGATATCCCAATCCAACCGACTGATGTGTTGTTAAGTTGATTTGAGTGCGTTGACGTGGTGCGGTATGATTGTGTTGCTTTTTTTTTTCCATTTGTTGTTTCACCTAATTTGAGCTTCATCTTTTTTTTAATATAATTGACAGCTCTCCTGATTTGTCTAAAAAATAATCTAGCATGGTACCCTGCATTACAGTCTACAGAAATCGGCAGGTGGGGCCTGCAGCAATGCATGGAGATTATATTACCGACAAAGAAAATTCATCATATGGATCCATGAATGAATTATGAGAATCACCTGAGTATGATGATTTGTCGTGTCCGTCCGTCAGACCGTCACTACTCCCACTACACTCACCAGTTAATGCAGCCCTGTTTCCGGGCCCGTTCTTCCCTCCTCGTTGCTCTGCCCTTGTCCGTCCGTCATTACGTTTCACCGGATCTAGTGGCTACTGCGTGCTCCATTAATGGCTAAATGCTGCCATTCTACTCCACAAGTGTACTACTACTATTCTGTTTTCTCAGATGACGGAGCACTCCACCTAGTATTTCCTTCCACCGTAAATATAAAATGAGTGAAATGCACGGTATCTTCATACTAATCGTTCTCATATTTTTTTATCCAGGTCTATGATCTTTCAAAGGGACTTCCTAAGTGGTTTTATTTCAAGAGTGAATTCAAGTCCATAGTTAGACCTCAAGTACACTTTGAATGTACTACTTGAGCTGGAAAGAAAGCAAACCACAAACAAAATCCTACAAACAAAACGTATCAGATTTAGGCAAAAACAAAATAGAAAATTCATCTCCCGTGGGCTAAAACTAAAAAACAAGGCTCATGAAACCAGAAAAAGGCTTTAATTTTAACGTAATGGCAATTGGCAACATAACTTTTATCCAAGTCACACACATAAATTTCCGTTTAAAGTGGCCTGGTATCCTTTTAAGCAAATGGATATCTTTGATAATTGATATGCACATCATTCCTGAAGTCAATAGTCGTTTCCAGTCCAGCCCAATTCGGATCAATCAACTGGGCTTCTCCCATATAACTTCGGCACAGCACGGCCGACAAACTTGCAGCGCGCATCTGGACATGTAATCCAGTGTGTGTGCTGGGCAACTCTGAGCAAGAAAGTACACTTGTGTCTGCACTGCCCTTTTGCAACTCAAGCATGGAACGGATCAGAGATGGGTCCAATGGCAGAATTCAGCTGCCAAATCGGCGCGTTTTTGAAGGGCAAGCAGCAGCGACACCATTGCAAGTTGGAGGCTACATCAAGGAGGAAATTGGACTGCGCCATCGTGCATGCGGCAGTCCGGATGTATCTTAGTTTCTTTAATGTTTAAACTGTTATTTCAAGCTCCGAGTAATATAGTTTATTTATGTAATCAAGCACTTGTAATCTGGAACTTCTTCTCCTGCTTGGATGACACGGCAGTGCTCCTGCCCTCACGTTAAAAAAAAAAACTTCGGCACAGTCCAGCCCAATTCACTTCTCAAGGCCCACATATGCAAAGCTGCAGTCCACTCCGGCCTCTCTTCTCCCTTCCCCTTCTCCACCACTCCCACCGGCCACAGCACAGCTTCTCTCCATTTCCTCAAACCTCGCAGGCGACGCACCCCACCGGCGACATCGATGCGGGCGATCTCGACGGCCGCGGCGGCGGCGGGCGGCATGCTGCGCGCGCGGCTCCGCTCCGCGTCACGCGTGCGCGGTGGTGGCGAGGGCGCGGGCCGGTGGACGACGCCGGGGCACGAGGAGCGGCCCAAGGGGTACCTCTTCAACCGCCCGCCGCCGCCGCCGGGGGAGTCGCGGGAGTGGGAGGACTGGGAGCTTCCCTGCTACGTAACCTCCTTCCTCACCGTCGTCATACTCGGCGTCGGCCTCAACGCCAAGCCGGACCTCACAATCGAGACCTGGGCGCACCAGAAGGCGCTCGAGCGCCTCCAGCAGCAGGAGCTGGCCGGTGCCGGTGCCGCGAGCGATGGAGACGCCGAGTGATCCGCTGGTCAGATCATCTTGGACCCTAGATTTTTCTGATTATCTGTTTGTGTCGGTTCCAATAAGACTGTCTGTACTATGATGTATGTCATATGAGATCCAAAAATGGATGGACATGGCCATATATGTAGCCCTGTTGATGTTTTTCACTGGCAAACTTATGGTGCTGAGTCTTTGCTACTTGTTGCACAACTGTGGACACGCTATACACTTTGGATGTTTTGCATCTGTATTCTCTGCACGTGCTTGTTGCAGTGAAATTGTTCATGGCTATAATTACATGTATCACGTGGTATTTTTTGTATGCACACTTCCTTAGCGAACATGCCATTGATTCCAATGTGAGAAATTATGTGGTATACTTTGTCTGAAATGAAAGTATCTATATACCACATGTGCCCGGATTTTTCATTTCAGAAACCCAATGCTCTATAGATGCTTTGCAAGTCACAGTAGATCATACGCAATATTACTATGTGCTGAAGGCAGCAAATTTTAGAAATAATTTGGTTAAATAAAAATTACTTGCAAATGGGAGCGATTTTGAAATAGATTTTCTCCAAACACAACAGTTGCGACACAGTATAATCGAGTTTAGATGATAATGTGAGCTGTGAGGTTTGGATAATTGTTGTGTCAAATAGACAAATATGCCATTGGTTATGGAAGTGGTTGGAAGTCGCACTTACATTACTATGTGTCGATGATGAATATCTCTCAATCTGGGTCTTTAGAGGAGATTGCCCCCCAAACTATAGCTCTTCAAATCTGGGTCTGTATTCCGTAACAGCTTCCTTTCTGCTGGATATAGTATTATATTATACTCCTCGTGGTTGAATTTATGAAAACAGGCATCCTTTCTGCTGGATGTAGCATACTCCTTGAAGTTAAATTTGTGAAAGTGAGGAGTAAATTACTAGAACAATGCCTAACCTAGGACCATGTATTTTGTTATTGTTAACTATTTACGTGTTTGGAACTATATGCATTCAGGTGTCAAGGTAAATGTGACTTTGCAATTGTTACAAGTTTGGCTTGCCCATAATCATGGTTAAGAGCACTGAGAAATCTGTATGACTAAGAAGGGACAATGACTTGGCAGTTTCCAGCAGCAGTCCCAGTTCTGGTGGTAGCATTCACTCACATGTCTTGTTATGCCTGATTGCTGGCAATGAGCTCCTGGTGACAAGGCACAACACCTCACAAAAAGAGCAATAGTCAATTTTGATCTTAATGAAATAATTTTTCAAAGGGGATGGACTTCAATGATAGTTTTTCTTTTGAAAGTAGTCCAGATTTGAGCTCCTCTATCACTTGGAACAGATAGAGCAGAGCCTTTATAATTGGCATCAACTGGATCCACAAAACTAGATACTGGAGTCACTAGTCATTGTTCCCAATTGTCATAGAACTACAGAAAGCTTCCTCTTTGAATTCTGTTATCTTTGGACTTTGGTGCTTTGCTCTTCTGCACACCTCCATGCATCCATGTGTTCCATGGGCATGACTGAGAACAGCTTATCTCGTCCCACACTGCTGAATGGTCCAGAGTCCAGATAATTAATCAATCCCTCACATGGCATCAATTAAGCTAACTCTTAACGTATATTGCCCCATCTGATTCATCTGTAGCAGTCTTCACTCAAATAATTCCATGAAACTACTACTGCCCAATTCTATGGCCTGTGTTTGAGAACCTTTGTATGAAAGAGGCAAGGACTTCTCTGTTCTAGTTTAGGTATCTTTGTGAAAAGACAACGTGTCAATCTTTTCAGCTAAGCAGGTAAGTTTTATACTCCTGCCAGAGTGTCATTGTGGCCTGTGGGATACATGCAGTCAAACGTTTTGGACTTTTGTTGAGAATACATCTGTTAATACTAAAATTATACACTTGAAAATAAAGTGTAGATTTGTCATTCCTCTTGAAAAAAACATTTGTATATTGCTGTCTACTAGTTTTTTTTATATTTTTTCTTATAATATATTACAATGTAAATTAGGCATCATAGTTGTGTTTGAGATACCACAAAACAACACTCTTGAGCATTTGGAAGGAGTACTACCTAGCAATTTCTGGCCTATATCTGACAATCTCATCACATGAGAAATTCTGCGCATTTTTCTGTCAACCTTTCCTTGGGGTATCTATGCTTACCTTCATAAGCCACCTATAACAATTATTTCAGTGTTGTTCTTAGGGTCTGTCTGTTTATGAGGAAAAGCTCCTGAGTGTCAAAAGCTGGTCTATGTTAAATATGCTTTGGACCAACCATTGTAACAATGGTGCATCCACCCTGCCAGTTTGAATTTTTCTTTGGCCCAGCTAGGTTTACAAAAATTTGGAAAGATCCATGTCATAGTCTTGGCCCAGCTAGACTCTATGGACATGCTCAGGCTAAGTTTGGATGCCTTGAGAAACTAACCCAGTTATGATTGTTTATATCAGGGCATCATTGGTTATGCCTCCTAGCTAAGGTTATCCACTTGAACCATGTTAAAATATGTATTATATAACTTTCTTTTAGGCCTTCACATGCAAGTGATACCCTTAACCAAACACCGGGTACCAAAAAGCTAAAAGGAATAACCAAGTTATGCAAACTGGCACATGATGTGTTACTAACGATCGCTTGTCATGTACTTATTTTACATCTGCTCAGTCTCATGCTTGATGCAAAGCAGTAAAGGCATGGGTGGTTGCTTTTTGTACTGTGCGAACTGAAAATGTTATTGAATTTCACAGTTCACTGTTGCATCTTCTTTCAGTTCTTTAATCATGCATTGAATACCTCAAGGAGATAGGATTGATGTGTAAAACTACATCCTTCATTTTTTAGCAATTACGATCACACACTTGAGCATCATGTGGTTTGCTGTGGTTTAAATAGTTGTCACCATCTTTACCAGCAAAAGGCATTTTTATTCCATTGCTGCAGCTTTTGATGTCCAAGCATGCATTGCTCCTGGTCACTGTATATGATTACCTCTGTAAGGTCCCTTGATGCTGCAGCAGCTTTAGTCACGAGAACTTCTTACCTCTGGAGTCATATAAGCCTGCTTAGTTTCCATGAATGCTTTATTTATGATTTGACATGTGAAATGAAAAAGGTTGATATTTGGTTAATGCTCCAGACTATGCTGAAGTTGTGCCAACCACAATGGTAAATGAATTCAAGGAAGCTCCTTCACCAAAATTGTCCAGATTCTTATAATTGCCACTCTCTTGATAAAAGCGAACCAAACAAATTTGATATACCAGTGGAACAAGAACCCATGTTAATTTCCCTATTCTGTTGACTCCTAAATAAAAGTAAGGAACATGATCTATTGCCATTTGTGGGGGACCATAGGATGCACATGAACCAGTGGTTAATTGTTTAATGTCTAAAGTTGTTAATTTCAAATTGGTAACAGGACTATTTTATTTGCTTACATTCCGTTAGGTAACAAGCAGGTTACTAATAACTTAGATTGCAACACAAATCTTCATACTGTAAGTTAACCATACTTTTCAGTTATAACCTGAGAGAATCTAAATATTGTTAACTAGCGTTTCTGATGCACAGTACTGTCAAGTAACTGTTGGGAGTTGATTTCATTGAATTTCTGGTCTACCAAATAAAGACCTGTCACTTGTTTGTTGTTTCTTAACGTTACAGTCTACTAACCTTAGTCTCTGAGGCAGCTTGTTTATCCTTTGATGTAGATTTGTTCTCCATGCATTTTAGAATGGCTTCAACTATACATGGAGTTTTTGGTGGTATGTACATATCTACCTTCGTGTGAGTACAGTTTAAACCTTTGCAGAGATTGGAAGCTATGGCATGTGCACTTAAGAAAGAGCTGCAGTTCTTTCTTATCAGATACCTCTTGTTGCATCATGATGAGGCACATCGGTGTTTTATTTCTAAAGTTGGATGTGGGCAACTTGTGTTGCAAGCTTACAGTTTTAGCCCAAAAGTTATGAACCAATCTTCTTGTTGTGAGCTGTGACACTAACATCTTACCTGATGGTAGATTTCAATGAATTGCAGTTGTGATGGGGTCTGTGAAGGACAATTCATATTTCAGTCAGGCTGTGTTGCTTTTGCTGGTAGCTAATCTTATCCCTTTCCAAAGTTGATTGATTTCAGTGATGCTGTCTTTAGGAGGGAGAGTTCCAAAATGAAGCGCGAAGTTCTCTTCAAACGGATCTTGATTCTTGATCATTCGATTTGCGAAGTTTCTTGAGAGGGGTATTGTCTGTGCAAATGCAGGTATGATGACAGCTTTCTGGTTACTGGGTACTGGTACTGGGTCACTTGCCCGTTGGCTGGTCATGTATTCTCAAAGTAACATATACTTGAAACTAAAGGGTGGGTAGAATCATTACTAGCATCCATGCCGTTCCATCTTATGTGTTACTTACACTTTTCCTTCAATTTTCTGCCTCCTCCCAGCTTCACTCGCTCGGCGAACCGCCATGATGGCGCTCCAACGGGTATGTATAGCTTGGCTCTGCTCATCCCTAATGGAGGTAAACGAAACATTGCTGTCCTAACCATCATTCTGCTGCTGTGTTAGCGCAGGTGCATGTGTGGTGTGGTGGCCCTTTCAGCCCGTGCTGTGCCTTCACCTTCCAAACGTCACTCAAACGTGACTCCAGGTCAGTACCGAGTTACCTACTCCTGTTGCTGTGGCTAGTTGGCTGCGGCGTTTTTGCTCTGAAACTAGCAGTAGGGTTGCAAGGGTCCTGTCCGTGGGTTGATGGTGAGGTGGTATGGACCGGCACACTGGTGTTGCAATTGCAATTGCAATACGGTGTGTCGTTGGTGACATGTCCTCGTGTATGGGCAATCGCTCCCCGGCAAAATAAAATAAAATAAAATAAAATAAAATAAATGAAGACATGTACAAATTCATGTGATCTGATCTGGCCTGCCGTGCAGGTAAAGATCTTTGCATCCAGCACATGGCTGACCACTGGTGAGCCGTGTGGACGTACTGACGTACATGCTGAGCTGCTGACATTTGCAACTCAACTTGAAGCTTCTGTGAGTGTAGCAATTCACCAATTCGCTGCTTCCTCAGTGCACGAATGATTCCGTGTGTATAAACATTCTTCTGCAAAGCTGCTTCTTTGGTCAGGACGGAATGGTAGGCATGCTTCAGACTATGATAATGAGAACTGAAAAGGCCCTCTCACCGACCGTTGGCACTTGGCATTGGCAGGATCGATCGTGTGGGGGTTTTTGTTGATACACCAAGCTAGTATACATCTGGTCCATTTACAGGGCCCACCTGGCACTGCATGGTCTACTTTGAGCAGCATTGCGAGTGGTGACCTGACATCCTCAACGAGACACGATATCTGGTTGTTGAGCGTTGTTTTCTGGCGCTTAATCGAATAAACTTGTTTCTGCAGGGCTCACTTTCGTCATAAAGCCAAGTCAATCGAGCAGGTGTCATCTGACGAAAACTTCATTGAGCTAGAGAATGAGGCCGGCTGGCCTGGCCACGGGCAAAACAGTAATTGGCCCGTCTCAAACATAAGCCAAATTCTCTGATACGCAGGGCCGCACGGGTACCGGAGATGGCCGGTGGCTGTACCACCACCGACAGCTTCTCCCGGTTATCCCACACCGCGCGATGGGGCACGGCACTTTGGTCGCATCGGAGTCAGATCACCTCTCTTTATAAAAATGACAAAGAAAAGAAAAGAAAGATGCTGGAACAAGAAAAGGAAAAGGTTTGCTTTTTCCATGTCTTGTTTTTTTTTTCCCTATGCCCTATAGTGAGAATATGTCCTTCGTTTTCTTTATTTTCTTTTGGCCAAATGATTGGAGAGATCTTCTGTTCTTGATATGGTGCCAATGGTGCACGCATATTTGCAGAAGGGTAACATGGAACATGGAGGGATAACAATAGTGCATTAGTGCTGTCCAGCTCCAACCCCTAGCGTCTAGAGAGACAGAGGGGCCTCCTTGCCAATTGCCATGTGGAGACGACGCCACGCCGAAGAGGAAATGCCACCACCATTTGGTTGGCGAGGTCCCATGTATATTTCACACACAACATTTTTTGAATTATAAATGTACAAAGAAAAAAAAGAGAGTAAAGAACATGAGGGTATTTCTATTGGGGGTTGAAGAAGGGGGGCGTGGGGTGGTTGATCCAGAATTGCAGATGGTAAGTCATCTTTGCCAGCGCCGGGGCAGATCACGGGCGTGTGACCGAATATGTCGTGTCTCGTGAGATGAAGACAAGCGCAAGTACGAGACCGTCTCGGATGGGGTGGTGGATCGTCGTAGGTAATTAGGTGAGCAACTGGGCCTGTTTGGAGGGAATGTCTTCCGATCCGGTGCATTAGACAAAGGTGAAATCTTATCTACGATTTTAATTTGCATGAAAGAAAAATGTAATCCATGGAGCATGAAATGGAAGAAGAAGTCAATCAAGAAGATTATGTTTTGAGCGGAAAGACTTGGTTTTTGTGTGGAAGTATTCGGAAAAGAAAATGCATGCGGGACGGAGACATTTTGGAAGCAGAATAAAGTGCCAAAGGACCCACTTGAGATCGACGAGGGGCATATTCTTTGTTCGTTTTGTGGTTATTATTGGTTATGTAATGTCAGGATCGGCTTATATATAGAAACGGTTGAAAACAACGAACGTATCACTTACAAAGACATGAACAATATTGAGAGGCCGATTCTCCTTCGGTGATGCCGTGATGAGTACTGCGTGCCTACCACAAAGACACAATGTATGCAATTCGAAGCATTTTCGAGAGACATTTATATTTGCACTTGCGGACTTCTTATGAGGAGGCAAGAAAAAAATTAAGGAAACTACTAATAAAAGCAAAAAAAAGGGGAGGAAAAGAGACATGACCAAAGTAAGATGAGACATTGGCACACAAATAATTGCAGTACCACATGTTAAACATTACTCACG